>NC_057403.1:20693577-21405480 GCF_019320065.1 Cervus canadensis | reverse complement strand
CCCCCCCCCCCCCCCCCCCCCCCCCCCCCCCCCCCCCCGTCTCTGGGCCTCACCTCTTTAAAAAAAGAAGCACATCAAAATTAAAGCAAGCGTAAAGTAGGGATAATTATGTGGAGTCGAGTAGCAATAGAGTTGGGAGGGACTTCCAGGGCGGTTCAGCAGTTAAGACTCCCGAGCTTCCACTGCAGGGAGCGCGGGTTCGATCCTTGGTGGGGGAACTAAAATCCTCAAGTCAAGCAACTCGGCCACAAAAAAGTGATGGAAAACACCGATCACTTACCTAGGGCCAGTCTCTATTCTGTACACATACTGACACCCTTAATTCTCACAACTCCACTTGGTGGGGACTATTTTCCTACCCAGTTTACAGATGGAGAAACTGAGGCGCAGAAAGGTTCAGCAATGCACTCAGGGTGGTGAGTGGCAGAGTCACGACCTGAACTCAGGCTGCCTGACCCTGGCGTTTACACTTTTGGCCACTTTGCTACCTGACCACTATTTATTTATGTCCCCATCCAGCGGCATGTAGGGTCTTAGTTCCCTGACCAGGGATCAATCCTGTGCCTCCTACAGTGGAAGCGCAGAGCTTTAATCACTGGACCGCAAGGAAGTCCCAAACATTAAGCAATTTAAGTAAAGGAACTAAAAAATATAAAAAGAACCAAATGAGCCTTTGAGGCATGGATGTTTCTAGAGCTGTTGCCTAACGTGGGTGCTGCTCCTGGGATCGAGAGGGCGGGGTGCGAGCTGGGTTTGGAGCTGGAGCGAGGGCGGGGCCTCCCCTTTCCGCGGCTTCAGCCCCACCCCTTACCTGCATCTTGCGAAGCTGCTTCACCGCCTCCTCCTTGCCCTGCCCGGCGGCCGTGGTCTGAGCCTTCAGCTCCTCTAGCTCGGCCTCCAGCTTCTTGCGGGCGGCTACGGCCAGAGCCCGCTGCTTGCGTTCCTCATCGCGCTCCACCTCTGCGTCCCTCAACTGGGAGAGGGGAGGCCGGGAGGGGCGGGTTCAGAGGACGGGAGGCCCAGGCTCCCCCTACAGGCCAGTGGCATAGATGTCTACCCTCCAGCCCCTGCCCAGGTCTCCAGCCCCACTCCTCCTGCCCCTTGCCTCTCTCCACCTCAAACTCAAGCATCCTCTCCAACTTCATAGCCCTAGCTCAGGCCTTATCCCTCCCGCTTGCCCCAGCCTCCTCTTTGCTCCCACCACTCCCCTCCAGTTCATTCCTGAAGGCTCTAGAAGGGTCCTTCTACAATCACAGCTGACACTGCTCATAGTCCTCCTGTGGCCGGCTTCCTGGTGCCCTCAGGACAAAATCGTGCATGAACCCATGGCTGGATAAGTGGGGCCAAGGGAGATTTAAAAAGAAGCGCTCAGATACTGCCCCCATCCTGGCCTTGGATCATCTCTTCATCACTTGCTCTGGGCTTCCCAACTCCAGTCTCCCCTGCTCCAGTCTGCTGCCCACATGGCCCCACAAGGCTCTTTCTGATACTCAGGGCTAACCTGCCCCTCCCACGCTCAGTACACTTCACGGAGTGAAAAGCCTTGCCCACCACAGACCACAGGAAATTCCTCCACTGAATGAAGAATGAATGAATGAATGTGCAGAGAGAGAAGTACGGAGTGAATGAGGAAGCAGGTGAAGAAATAAATGAAAAAGGGAGGAGTAAGGTCACAGAAGGAAAAAGGTCACAGAAGAAGTGGGGTGAAGACAAGCTGGTCAATGAGCAGGTAAAAAATGGGTATATGTGTTGGTTGGGGGTGTGGAGGAGGTGGGTAGATACTGGGGCGGTTGGATTGGAGAGAGGAGGTTGATTGGAACGGGTATTGGGTGGATGGAGAAGTCAGATGCAGAGTTGGTTGTGTAGAAGTGTTGGGTGTGTATGGGCAGCTGGGGGGTTGGCTCAGTAGATGGGATGGTGGTTGGGTGGACCGGTTAGTGGATGGAGGGTGTCTGAATGGATCAACAGGATGTGCGTGTGGGTCACGGGTCATGGTGGGTGAGTGGGTTGGGGAACAGCAGGGTGGCTGGCTAGTAGGCGGGACTTGGGTAGAAACCCAGAGTCGCAGGCGCGTGGGTGAGACTTCCGGGCACGCCGAGCTGCGCGGCGCCCTGCCTGTACCTGCTTGGCCAGCTGCCGCCGCCTCTCCTCGCCCGCCTCATCGCGGCCCTGCAGGTCCCGCTCATGCTGCGCCTTCAGGGCCTGCACGGTCACCTCCAGGCGCAGCTTGGCATCCTCGGCCGCCGTCAGCTCGTCTTCCAGCTCCGTCACCTGCGTTCGCAGGTCGTTGGCCGCCTGTTCGGCCACGCGGCGGGCTCGCTCCAGCTCATGCACCTGGGAGGCGGGTGGGCAGAACGAGAGTGAGCCCTGCGCCCCTGGACCACCGAGGAGGCGGGAGGGAGGCCAGGCCCGGAGCCCTCTGCTAGGCTAGAGGGGAGGGGAGCTTTGATAGACCAGGGGGAGGCAGCGAGGTGACATGTCCATCCTAGCTCCTTCTTGACCGCAGTCACCTACACTCGGCATGGGCAGTCTCCTGCTCGCTGTGTGCACGTGAGCAAGTGTGTTTAAGGGGAGAGTCCGCGCACATTTTGTGAACACACACCTGCACATGGATGTTTTCTAAGATGCTCTCATGCTCAGCGCGTGCACGTGTATTTTTTCTGGAAGATTCTCCCCGTGTGCTGGGCCCATGAACTGTTGCCTGTTGATACCTGGCTTTCCTCACTTCCCGGGTGTGTGCGTGAACACGTGTGTCTGGGGCGCCAACACGGGGACTCTCCGAGGCCGGTTCCCTTCACCCTCCGGGTGGGAGAGCACACACGTGTGCTTATGTGCCCCAGCGTCACGGGGTGGGCTAGGGTGGGGAAGCGTGGTTGCCCACGTGTGTGCATGTGTGTGTGTCCCGGGGACCCGGGGCCACTCACGCTCTTGCCGACGTCGTCCTTGCTACTCAGCAACGCCTCCAGCTCAGCCCGCAGCGCGCGGTTCTGCCGCTCGAGCTCTTCGCGCGCCTCCTGCTCCTCCTCCAGGGCCCGGGTCAGCGACAGCGTCCGGGCATCGCGCTCGCGGCCCTCGGCCTCCGCCCGCTCCCGCTCCTCCACCGCCCTCAGGACTGCTGCCTTCTCCTCTGCCAGGAGCTTCCGGGGTGAGGGAGATGGGGTGGGGGAGACAGGTTAGCTGAAAGGAGTGTACAAGGGGACGGGGAAGAGAGAGGGGCCAAGGACAGAGAGACAGACAGACAGACAGAGGCAGAGACACAAGAGGGAGATAGAGGGATTAAAGTTGCCACTGGGTCCGGGACCAGCTCGCTCTTCAATGGATCACTCTGTTGATGGGAATGTAAATTGGTGCAGCCACTCTGCAGAATAGTGAGGAGGTTCCTTAAAAAACTAAAAATAGAGTTACCATGTGCCAGAGTGCTGAGTCCCTTCAGCCCTGTCGGACTCTTTGTGACCCCACGGACTGTAGCCCACCAGGCTCCTCTGTCCACAGGCTTCTCCAGGCAAAAACACTGGAGTGGGTTGCCATGCCCTCCTCCAGGGGATCTTCCTGGCTCTGGGATGGAACCTGAGACTTCAGTGTCTCCTGCTTTGGCAGGCAGGTTCTTTAGCATGTGTGCCACCTGGGAAGCCCTAGAGTTACCACATGATGCAGCAATCCCTCTCCTGGTCATAGAGCTGGAGAAAACTTTAATTCGAAAAGATACATACACCCCGGTGTTCATTGCAGCACTACTTACAATAGCCAAGACATGGAAGCAAGCTAAATATCCATGGATGAAGGAATGGATAAAGAAGATGTGGTCTATATATACAATGGAATATTACTCAGCCAGGTAAAAGAATGAAATAATGGCATTTAGAACAACATGGATGGACCCAGAGATTATCATGGTAAGCAAAGTAAACCAGACAAAGACAAGTATCATGTGATATCACTTCTAGGTGGAATCTTTAAAAAATGATGCAATTCAATTATTTACGAAACAGGAACAGACTCACAGATATAGAAAACAAACTAACAAACTTGTGGTTACCGAAGGGGAAAGGAGGGATGGATAGATTTGGAATCTGGGACTAACAGATATACACTACGATATATAAAACAGATAATTAACAAGGACCTGCTGTAAATCACAGGAAACTCAATATTTTCTAGTAACTCATAAGTAAAAGAATCTGAAAAGGAATATATGTATCGTATATAAATATATGAATCACTCTGCTGTACAACTGAAACTCATGCAACAGTGTAAATAAACTACACTTCAACTTCAAGTTTTAAAAAAATTAAATGAAAGGAAATTTTGAGCCAAAAAAAGGCAAAACTTTAAATGGATCAAACTGATCAGCCCCTCGCTTTATATACCCAAGAGAAGAAAGGGTTTTCTTTCTTCCTCTTGTAGTCATAGTAGGAAAAAAAATACATAAAAATTTAAAACGTACTTCAAACCTTCACTGTTTTTTTATGACATAGCAATTGATAAACAATAAAACTTATAAGACATGCAAATATATATATATATTTATATGTATATTTGTTGCTGTTCAGTGGCTAAGTCGTGT
This sequence comes from Cervus canadensis, assembly GCF_019320065.1. Classification (NCBI taxonomy): domain Eukaryota; kingdom Metazoa; phylum Chordata; class Mammalia; order Artiodactyla; family Cervidae; genus Cervus; species Cervus canadensis. The sequence goes on along the minus strand of NC_057403.1, from coordinate 21,400,915 downwards.
CAAACTCTTTGTGACCCCATGGACGGCAGCATGCCAGGCTTCCCTGTCCTTCACCATCTCCTGGAGTTTGCTCAAACTCATATCCATTGAGTTGGTGATGGGATCCAACCACCTCATCCTCTGTCATTCCCTTCTCCTCCTGCCCTCAATCTTTCTCAGCATCTGGGTCTTTTCCGATGAGTCAGCTCTTGTGTTTTTGGAAGAGGGTGTTTGCTATGACCAGTTTGTTCTCTTGGCAAAACTCTGTTAGCCTTTGCCCTGCTTCATTTTGTACTCCAAGGCCAAACCTGCCTGTTACTCCACATATCTCTTAACTTCCTACTTTTGCATTCCAATCCCCTATGATGAAAAGGACATCTTTTTTGTTGTTGTTGTTGCTATTAGTCCTAAAAGGCCTTATAGGTTTTCATAGAACTGGTCAACTTCAGCTTCTTTGGCATCCAGTGGTTGGGGCATAGACTTGGATTACTATGATGTTGAGTGGTTTGCCTTGGAAATGAACTGAGATCATTCAGTTGTTTTTAAGACTGCATCCAAATATTGCATTTCGGACTCTTTTGTTGACTATGAGGGCTACTCCATTTCTTCTAAGGGATTCTTGCCCATGGTAGTATATATAACGGTCATCTGAATTAAATTCAGCCATTCTAGCCCATCTTAGTTCACTGATTGCTATGATGTCAATGTTTACTCTTGCCACCTCCTGCTTAACCTTATATGTGTGTATATATATATAAAACACAAATTAATTCTTTTAAAAGTTTTTTCAATGATCTATGGAATAGTATTAAACAAATGGACATATATGTATTTGGAGTTTGAGAAGAAGAGGGAAGAGAGAATGGGGCAGAAAAATATTTGAAAAAATAATGGCTGAAGATTTCCACGTCTGATCAAGAACACTAATCCAAACCTGTTGGAAGCTTGGCGAACTGAAGTAGAATAAATACAAAACCCCACAGCTGCATATCATAGTCAAACTGCTAAAAAGCAAAGATAAAGAGAAAAAAGTCTGAACCAGCCAGAAAACCACATCACAGGGAAACCATGATTTATATGATTGCTAACTTTTAATCTGAAACAGTGGAGGCCCCAGAACATGGAATGATCTCTTCCCAGTGTGGAAAGAATAAAACCTGGAATTCAACAGCCAGTGAAAACAGCTTTCAAAAATGAAGGCAAAAATAAGGACTCTCCCATTTTCCAGAGGAAGAAAATGAGGCAGAGAGATTGTGCAATTTGCCCAAGCCACACAGCCAGAAAGGGCCCCAGTTGGGATGTGAACCTCAGGGTTGCCTGATCTTAATGCTCTGGGGGTCTGAGAATTTTATTCCATCCTTACATTGTCAGATGCTCAGTATTATCCCCACTTCCAATTTTTCCTTTCTTCTTTTTTCTTTGGCTGTACTGTATAGCTTGTGGGATCTTAGTTCCCCAATCAGGGATCAAACTGGAGCGATGCAGTTCATGGGGTCACAAAGAGTCAGACACGACTTAGTGGCTGAACAACAACAGTAGTGAGAGCACAGAGTCCTAATCACCAGACTGCCAGGGAATTCCCTTATCCCCATTTTCTAGACGGGCAAACTGAGGCTGAAATGGGACAAGCAGTTTGCCTGAGGCCCACGGTGAGTCAGCAGCAGAAGCAAGATGTGTTATTTCATTTTGCCTTCCCAAGTATACCCTCTGGTGTTATCTGCAGGACACTTTTGGGAGTAACAGTGGGTACCAGCAGTAATTATTTGGGGGCAGGAGACATAAGCCAGGACTGATGGGCGTTCTATTCTACAGGGGCTCAGAGGGAAGAGGCATCTTGCCCAAAGGTCCTTGCAGATTCACAGCTGAACTGTGACATCACCTGTAACTGATGGCTCACAATGACCGTGACGGGCAGCGGGGGTGAGCATCCCAGTTCCCCAGGTGGCTAACCCAAGGTGCCTCACCTGGTCAAACTTGCGCTGCTTCTTCTCCAGCGCGCTCACGAGCTGTCGCTGCTGCTCCAGGTCCACCGTGGCATCGTCCAGCTCCTGCTGCAGCCGCCGGCGGCCCCGCTCCAGCCGCTCCACCACTTCCGCCTTTTCTGCCAGGCGCTGGCTCAGGGCCTCAGCCTCTCGGGCCGCCCGGCGCCGAGCCTCCTCCCCTGCCTCCAGGGCCCCTGCCTCCTCTTCCTGGCGCCGCCGCCACTCTGAGAGCTGGGGTTGGGGGTGGAGGAGAGAGAGGGAGGGTGGCACCCGTGTCTGCGACCCAGGTGTGAGTTGGTAGGGCCCCATTTCCCAGATGAAGAGACTGAGGCCCAGAGAGGGAAATGATTCACTCTGTTGGGCACTTCTATCTGAAGAGTAGGGATGAGGTTGTGAGTTCTTGGAGCCCCAGTTCCTCTAGGACATTAAAATGGTTCCCACAGGACCCAGAAGATGAATCAGACCTGGGTTCTGTCCTGGGGAACCCCCAGTCTGATGGGGGAGACTGAGTGTCACAACCAGGGTGATAGAGGCTAAGGTAGAAATAGGGAAGCCACAGGTGTCCACCAGACGGGTTCAAAAATCTATCCATAACATTCAAGAGACTCCTTGGAGCAGGGAGCATTTGTGATGGATCTTAAAGTATGCATAGGAGTTTTCCAGTTAAAGAAGGATATTCACAGGCATACATTCATCACTCATTCGTTCAACAGGCATTTCTCAAGGCATCCCATACATCAGGCACTATGTTGGCTTAGGCTGGGGACCCAGATCTAACTCTGATGGGGTTGCACCTTCAAGGAGCTTTCAGTCTGGCAGGGGGACTCATGGGCAATGACAGTTCTAGCCAGTCAGGGTGACCAGAGTGGGGACAAAGGAGAAAGAAGGGTTATGGGAGCTCAGAGAGGGGTAGTGAGTAATTTCTTAGAACAGGAGAGGTGGTTGCTAAGTCCTAAAAGATGAAAAGCGTTTTCCCACATGAAGTGAGGAAAGAGAGATGAGAGATGAATACAGCTAACGATGAAAGAAGGCCCAGAGAATGCAGGGTCTCTGACAACCTGGTGAGAGGCATGGGTTTTTTTCCAGGGCGGGTAGCTGGGGAGCCCTGGGAGGTGTGTGACCAAGGAAAAGGCTGCATCCGCTCGGGCTTTAGAAGGACCATGTGAAGGATGAGCCAGAAGGGCAGAGATTAGAGGCAGGGAGGTTTGAAGGGAGGCTGAGAGGAGGGTGCAGGTGACAGGATGAAGTTTGCGCAGGGCTGGGGCTGTGGGGACAGAGAGGAGGGGAGCCTGGCTTGCAGCGGTCTGGCTTGCGACACGCTGGCCCGTGGGGTCACCCTGTGAGCCAGGGACCCCAGGAGGAGCCGGGTGGGGGATCTCCCTGCAGGGCTGTTCACCTGGGCCTGGGCGGCCTGCAGCTCGCGGCCCGCCCGCTCCCTGGCGGTCGCTTCCTCATCCAGCTGCTCCCGCAGCCCGGCTGCCTCCGCCTCCAGGGCTCGTGCCCGGGACCCCAGGGCCAGCTTCGCCCTGGTCTCCTCCTGCAGCAGCTCCTGAAGGTGGACGGGAGGATGATGTTTAGTGTGGGCAGGAGGGTGGGGGTGGGGGTCTGGGTTGGGGAGCGGGTGGTGAGATGGGGGCTGGGGTCACCTGGGCATCGTGGAGCTGGGCCTCCATGCTTGTCAGCTCCTTGCTCAGCCTGATGGCTCTGGACTCGGCCTCGCTCAGGGCTCCGGACACATTCTCGAGTTCAGCCTGTGGGGAAGGGGCGTCTTATAATGGCAGCTTCCTGCCAGCCAAGCCCCCTGCTTCCCTGCCTCCGATCCCCACTACCCACTGCTGGTGGGGATGTAAAAGGGTGCGGATGCCGCGATAATCAGTCTAGCAGCTCCTCAAAATGGTTAAATGCAGAGTTTCCATGTGAAAGTGAAAGCGTTAGTCATTCAGTCCTGTCTAACTCTTTGTGACCCCATGCACCATAGCCCACCAGGCTCCTCTGTCCATGGGATTCTCCAGGCAAGAATACTGGAGTGGGTTGCCATTCCCTTCTCCAGGGGATCTTCCCAACCCAGGGATCGAACCCTGGTCCCCTGCACTGCAGGCAGACTCTTTACCATCTGAGCCACCAAGGATGTCAAACCAGAGTTTCCACAGGGCCCGGCAATTCCGCTCCTGGGTCTGTACCCAGGAGAAATGAGAACAAGTCCATGCAAAAACCTGTACAGGGGGGTTCACAGAAGCAGTATTCACAGCTGCCAAAAGGTAGAAACAACCCAAATGTCCATCCATGGATGACTGGATAAACAAAATGTGGTCTCGCTAGACAATGGAATGTTATCCAGCCATAAAAATAATGAAGTACAGAGAGACGCTACAACATGGATGAACCTTGACAACATTATGCTCAGTGAGTGAAGTCAGACACAAGATACGTATTGTATGATTCCATTTCTATGAAATGTCCAGAATAGGAAATCTAAAGAGACAGAAAGTAGATTAGTGATTGCTGGAGCAGGGGGTGAGACTGGGGGACCTTAACCCTAACTCTCATACAGGATTTCTTCCCAGGGCGATGAAAATGTCCTAAAATTAGATTATGGTGATAAATGTACAACTCTGTGAATATACTAAAACTCGTTGTTCCATTGCTCCGTGGTGTCCAACTCTTTGCAACCTCATGGACTGCAGCACACCAAGCTTCCTTGTCCTTCACTATCTCCTGGAGTTTGCTCCAACTCATGGCCATTTAATCAGTGATGCTATCTAACAGTCTCATCCTCTGTCGCCCCCCCCTTCTCCTCCTGCCCTCAATCTTTCCCAGCCTCAGGGTCTTTTCTAAGAGTCGGCTCTTCATATCAGGTGGCCAAAGTATTGAAGCTTCAGTCTCAGCATCAGTCCTTCCAATGAATATTCAGAGTTGATTTCCTTTAGGACGGACTGGTTTGATTTTAAATGGGTGAGTTATACAGTATGTGAGTTATATTTCAATAAAGCTGTTCTCCTGGGACCCAAATCACCACCACAATGATCCTAGATGCAGCTCCTGGCCTCGTGTTCTCAGCAATAAACAGGTATTGGTCATTTAGTTAAAAACATAATATAATTAAAATAAAAAACCCACATCTCTCCTAACAACCACAGTATGATATTTTCTACCTACAGGTTCAAGTGTTCGCCCTGGGTTTTTCTAATCAGACCATGGATTATTTACAGCCAGAAGATAAGAAGGTGAAGTGTGGGCGCTGTGGCAGGGTTAAGAGCTGCAATCCAGTTAGTCATGCCTGGATTCACGCTTTGGCTCTGAGGGACCTTAGACAACCAGCTTCACCTCCCTGGGCCTCAGTTTCCCTGTGTGTAAAATGGGACCAATATTAGCACTTCCTTCAGAGGAGGGTTGGGAGGCTTTAATGAAAATACACAGGATGTTTGGTGTATAGCAACCACTCACCAGATACTAGCCGTTAATGTGTGATAATGCTGAAAAAGTTGGCAGGGACGGCAGGGTTGATGTGGACCAAACCAAAGCCCAGAGGGGGCAGGCATCTCACCCAAAGCCACACGGTAGACACCACCGCTGAGCTGGGCGCCCCACTCACCTGGGCTCGCTGCAGCTTCTCCGCAGCCTCTGCTCGGGCCCGCTCCCCGTCTCCCGCGCGGCCCTGCACCTCCTGCAGCTGGGACTCCAGGCGCCGCCTCCGCTGCTCACCCTCCTGCCGCGCGGTCTGCAGGTTGCTAAGCTCCGTCCGCAGCTCAGACACTTCAGCCTCCAGAGTCAAGCGGGTCTTCTCCCATGTGCCCTTGCTCTGAGGTGGGAGAGAGATGGCAGTGATTTATGACTCCCTTTCTCTACGTGGCCAGGCACAGGCATGCCCCATGTCCTTTGCACTGTTTCCTCTGGAACCCCTCACCATTCCTTAAACACCCAGGCACACTCCCGCCCCAGGGCCTTTGCACTGACCGTTCCCTCTGCCCGGAACATGTTTCCCAGGATGCCAAGATGGGATCACCCTTCGCTTCCTTCAGTTGTTTTTTTTTTTTTTTGATGTGACCATATTTATTTTTGGCCGTGCTGGGTCTTTGTGTCTTCGAGGGGGCTTTCTCAGGGTGTGGGGAGCAGGGGCTGCTCTCTAGGTGCCATGTATGGGCTTCACATTGCCGTGGTTTCTCCTGTGGAGTGTGGGCTCTAGGGCACGCAAGCTTCAGTAGTTTTGGCTCCTGGGCTCTAGCGCACAGGCTAAAGAGTTGTGGTGCAAGGGCTTAGTTGTCCCGAGGCATGTGGGATCTTCCCGGCCCAGGGATCGAACCCATGTCCCCTGCATTGGCAGGCAGATTCTTTACCACTGAGTCTCCTGGGAAGCCCCTTCCTTCAGTTTTTTACTCATAGGTCACCTTTTCATAGAATCTCTCCATGGCCTTCTCTATTTCAAATCACAAAATACCCCTCTCGCCCCATATTAGCATTCTGAACCCCCTTTTTGTTCATCATTTTCCCATAGCACTTATAACCCTGATATGTACTATGAATCTGTTTAGATTGTTTACACTCTGCCTTTCCTGCTAAAACATCAGCTCCACAATAAAAGTGGCTACTGGTTGTCTGGTTCATACTTGGGGCCCTCAATATCACATCGGGAACACAGCACATATTCAGCGAAGGTTCGCTGAATGAAAGATGGATCAGGGGGGCTTCCCTGGCGGCTCAGTGGTAAAGAATCTCCTGCCAATGCAGGAGACACGGGTTCGATCCCCAGTCCGGAAAGATCCCACATGCCTACAGAGCAACTCAGCCCCGGGGCCACAGCTATTGAGCCTGTGCTCTAGAGCCTGGAAGCCACAACCACTGAAGCCTGGAAGCTCTAGAGCCTTGCTCTGCGACAAGAGGAACCACTGCAGTGAGGCCCGAGCACTGCAGCTAGACAGGAGCCCCCACTCACCACAACTACAGAAAAGCCTGAGCAGCGAGACCCAGCACGGACAAAAATAAATAAATAAATACAATTATTTTTTAAAAAAAGATGGATCGGAGACATGAATACCTGAGGAGAGAAGGGGGCTGGCCTAGGACCAGCCAGACATACCTCCCCCACCCAGCATCCCACTTCGCCGCCCCGTGGCTCCCCAGAAACCCCAGCCCCGTCCCAACCCACCCTCCGGGCTTGTTCCAGCTGCTCTGCCAGCTCTCCCAGGGCCTGGCCATGGCGCTGCCGCAGCTCTTGCACTGCCACCTCGTGAAGGCGCGTTTCCTCCTCCAGAGCCTTCTTCAGCTCCGTCACCTCCTGCTCTCTCTTGGACCTTTTATTGGGCAAGGGGGACGGGGAATAGAATTTCAGACCAGAGCAAGACTGGGACTTCAGGGCAGCCCCCGCCAGCCGGCTGTGCCTCCTCTTCTTTCCCTCCAAGGATGGGGACTTCATTCTATATTCCTCGGGGAGCATGGGTGGTGATGCTGCAGGAGGAGTGTGGCTTTAAGAGTGAGCTCCTACACATCTGTCAAAACCCTATTCAAAACGCCCCTTCTCAAGGAAGTCTTCTTCAACTCCCTCCCACAGAGTGATACAGGGGTCTTCTCTGATCATCCACGATGGCCTGTCCTACTCCATTAAAGCTCACTTAGCTCTGGACCGGGTCTGTCTTTGCCTGAATCTGCCAACTCCTAGACTGGGAGTTCCAGAGGGCAATGCCTGAGTCTGATCCATTTATGTCCCCAGCTTGGTCCAGAGCCAGTGCCCAGAAAACAACTGGTGAATGACTCAACATCTGTGCAGATGGAGAGTTTGGACCCATGTCCTTTTCCTCTCCTCCCAACCCGGCTCCACAGGTATCCAACTGGTGCCAGCTGCCAGCCGCCCAGCCTCACCGGAGCTCCTGCTGCGCGTTGGTGGAGTCCAGCGTGTCCTCCAGCTCGCCCCGCAGTGCCTCCAGCTCCTCGCCCAGGTCCCGGCGCTGCTTCTCCGCCTTGGCCCTGGCCGCACGCTCGGCCTCCAGGTCCTCCTGGGCCTCGGCCAGCCCAGCCTGCGCCTCCCGCAGGGATTTGAGTAGCTGGGCCCGGGCTCCACCCTCTTCCTCTGCCCTGGGGGTGGACAAGGACCAAGGGGGTTCGTACGGGGACAGGTAGGGAGTGGGGATGATTTCTGGGGGGGCGGAGGGACAAGACACGGCCAGTTCCAGATTCGAATCCCAGCTCTGTCCTTGGACACGTGCCTCTAGGACTCAGAGCCTCGACTTCCCTAGCTGTAAAGTGGGGATGACACCACTGGTATCATGAGGATACTTACTAAGCTCCCTCCGCCTGAGAGCCCTTTGCCTTATCATCCCGTGTGATGTTCACACCCACGCAGGAAACTGGGGCACAGGGCGGGAAAGTACTTGCCCCCGTCACATGGTCAGTGGGTGGCTGACCCCTGAGCCCCTCCTCATGACCCCTCCAGGATCGAGCTCTTGCAAAGAGGAGCCGAATGGAGGGGCAGTGTGGGCTGCAGGTTAGACAGCTCAGGGAAATATGCTGATCACAGTTTGTGTCCCCCTGCTTGGCCACCTGCCCTGGCAAGTGACAAGCTCTCTGAACTGCAGGCTCCCGGTTTGTGAGACAGCATGACTGCCCACGTCACAGGACTGCCACGAGAATGGCAATGGAAACAGTAATACAAGTGCCAAAGGCTACACGTTACACAGTTCCACCTATGAGAAGTAGCAAGAACCAGCAAACCTAGGTGGACAGAGAGCACACCGGTGGTAGCCAAGGGCTGGGGGGAGGGGGCAGCTGGGGAGGGAGTTTTTAATGGGATTTTTTTCTGAGGTGATGGCAGTGATTACACAGCATTGTGAATTACCAAACACCACTCAGTGGTGTGCTTTAAAATGCTTAATTTTGCTAAGCGAATTTCACCTCAATGCAAAAGGCAAAAAAATAACAGTAATAATGGAAAGTAGGAACAGACACACCACAGCATCAACTGAGGCCTTAGGGTGTGCCAAGCATGTCCTCAGAGCTTCCTTATTTAACCCCCACACTAACCCTGGGCTTCTCAGATGGCTCAGACGCTAAAGAATCTGCCTGCAACGCAGGAAACTCGGTTTCGATCCTTGGGTCGGGAAGATCCCCTGGAGAAGAAAATGTCAACCCACTCCAGTATTCTTGCCTGGGAAATCCCATGGACAGAGGAGGCTGGTGGGCTACAGTCCATGCGGTCACAAAGGGTCGGACACGACTGAGTGACTATCACACTAACCCTGGGAGAGCTTCTATAATCACCCCCCATTTTCCAGATGGAGAAACTAAGACTTGAGAGGTGATGTTACTCGGGTAAGGTCATGTGGCCAGAAAGGGGAGGAGCTGGGATTTGAGGGTGCACGTTCTTAACTCTCCCCCACCAACCCGTGTCGCATCGATTCTGCAATGCACGTTTCCCCAACATTGTAGCTGCTCTGAATTCCAGCTGCATCCATATACAATGGCGCCTAAGGTCACAAGGGTGAAAAGCATCTGAAACAGTGCGTGCCATATCTGGCACACAGTAAGCGCTCAGTAATTGTGAATGACTGACATTATGATGATTATGACTCCTAAGACGGCCAGATCACTTATACAATCACAGCGGATTCTGAGTTGTTCAGCTTTGAGAGGCTGGGGGATTGGGGTGGGGAGAAGAAGATAAAAGCATTTTCTGGCCTCAGTGCAAGAAACTGTTAAGTTACTAGACACGCAGGGTCCGCTTTCAGTTTTCCCTTAAGCAGGCGGGCTTGGAACTCTGGCTGTGTTCATCTTACAGAAGGGTACACTGAGGCTCTGTGGGTGAGCGGGTCTCAGCCGGGCGCCTCCACCGCCGCTAGGCGGCGCCCTCGTGCCGCGCGCCCGGTCGGCCCACCCCGCACCTGGCCAAGGCGGCCTGCAGCTCCTCCTCCTTGCGGCCCAGCTGGGCGCGCAGCTCCTCCGCCCGCTGCTGCTGTTCCGCCATCTGTTCCTGCAGCTCCGAGCCCTCCACGTCCAGCCGCCGCTTCAGCTTCTCCAGTTCCTGGCGGCTTTTCTCCTCCTTTCGGAGGCGGTCTGAGGCGGGAGGCGGGGCGGGCCACGCATGAGGGAGCCACACCCACACCCCAGGGAGACCCCCAGCCCCCTCGCCCCAATCATCGCACGCACTTTCGGGGCGTCAAGCTGAGCTCAGACTCTCTTTCCACCCCTCCCCATCTTTCCCAGCTTCCCCATCCCTGGGACAGCCCACTGGCCCCATCCCAGACCAGACTCCCGAGGCCGTCCTCCCCTCTCGCCCCCCGACCCCCAGCCCCTGCCGCCTGGCCGGCTGGCCGGCTGGCTGGCTGGCTCTGCCCTGTCCTCTTCTCCAGGCCTTCCCAGCCTCCTCCGTGCTCCCTCCCTTCTGTTTCTGCTTCTGAATCCTCAGCAAGGGACAGAGAGGAAAAAAAAAAAGTGTCTGAAACAGTGGGACCATCAGCTAGAGAGAGTCACCCAAGATACCAAGGAGAGAGGAAGAGAACTGGATTAGGAGGGAGGACACACAACCTGTCCCCAGCCTTCCTTCCTGCCCTCATTTAGCAGATATGACCACTGAGGCCCCACAGCACATGAGGGTTGTCCCCCCTACTCCACCCCCGCCCCTACTGGAGCGTGCATAGGCCCCCCACTGGAGGGGTGCAGGGCTCACCCTCCATGTCTGCAATGGTGGCCTCATATTTGAGTCGAAGCTTATTGAGGCTCTTGACTTTCTCCTCCTCCTCGGCTGCCTGGGATGAGAACTCGGACAGACGCTCCTCCAGCAGCTTCCGCTCCTGAGCATAGTGGGAGGTGGGGGTGGGAGTCAGGGGCCCGACACTCATCTTGGGTGTCATTCCCATCTGTGTTTCTGCTCACCTCCTTCCTTCCCTGACCCTTCCGGCTCCCACCCCCTTCCCTCCTTTCCCTTTCTCCACTGTCTATGACCCCATGCCACCCCCATCAGTTCTTGGACTGTTACCTGCATACGCTCCCACTATTGGAAGGATACCCCGATTCATTAACCCATCGGACCTCAGATGGATGCTCATGTTGATTCGCATCACCTGCTATTATAAACATCACTGCACTGAACATCCTTGCACTTCAGCTGCGTGCACGGGTGAGCTCTGGAGCCTCATCACTACTCCAGGTCCGATTCATCAGCACCAAATGGGAGCTTGTTAGGAATGGAATCTCGGGGTCCCCCCCCCAGACCTGCCAAGTCAGAATCTGCACTCTAACAAGTTCTCCCTGTGATTCTTGGGCACATGGGAGTTTGAGAAGCACTGGCCTGGAACAGCACTTTTTTCTTTTCTGTCTTTTTATTATTTTTTATTTATTTTCATTATTTATGTAGTTTTTGAGCAGCATTTTCCATACTGTGAGTGGTTTTGGAAATCTAGGCGGTGGGTTGGCACTACCTTAAAAAGGAAGACATAGAACAGAGTAGGAGAGAAGAGCCACTGCATTCAAGGAATGTTCCAGAAAACTCCTGTGCATCGTTGAGCTCTCAACTCAGGCACCACGGCCTCCAGGAAGCCTGTCCTGACCACGCCTAGTGCAGGTCAGAGCATCCCCTTCCATAGTTTTCTGTTCTTTTCTGACAGTTTATAATTATTTCACAATGTATGATTATGTTGATTTCCTGGGGTGACTCAGCTAGCATCCCCCTTGCCCATGACCTTGTGAAGAAGACTGAAATGTTTTTCTAGTTAGTTAAATGCCATATTCCCTGTGCCTAGCACAGGGGTTTAACCCTGGGCAGGTTAAAGATGGCAGCAGACTCTTCACCACATGCCCAGCCATGGGCAGAGTTCCAATTCTCCACCCCTTGAATCTAGATTGAGTCTGCTTTAAGCTCAATGGTCTGCATATCACAGCCTGCAGGCCAAACCTGGCCCACTGCTTGTGTTTATAAATAAAGTTTTATTGAGATGCAGCCACGCCCATTTGATCACAGACCATCTGTGGCTGCTTTCACATTACAAGGGCAGAATTGCGTGGCTGTTACAGAAACAGAGCAGCCTGCTGAGCCCGGAATGTTTACTATCGGGCCTTTTAGAGAAAACCTTTGCCAACACCTGATGTATAGTATTCAGAGAAAGCGATGTCAGTTCCAGGCTTAAGCCTTTAAGAGGCCTGGTTGCTTCTGCTTCTTTGTCTAGGAGCCGTGAGCTGCCAGATGAGAAACCCAGGCTCTCTTGTGAGCAGAGAGGCCGCATGAAGGAGCACCCAGGCATCACCTTCCAGCCCCTGCCATCACGTCATGGCGACTGCCTAAGGGGACCACAGCTCAGCGGACCCACAGAACAATGGGATGTAATGAAATGGGGGTTGTTTTTAGCAATGAGGCTTTGGGGTGTCTGATGACACAGAGATAAATAATGTCTCACAATAGCTGCTCAGTAAACACTGGCTGGAGTGAGGCTGTGACAGAGAGGCTAGGAGATGGGAAAAGTTCAGGGGAGACACAGCCAAGATGGAGAGTCCAAAGACTCCTAGAGGTGGGGCATGCTGGGGGTGGGAGATGCAGAGACGGACCCAGCCCACCAGTGGGCCCACACCCTCCACCCTTCGGGGCTCACTGACCTTGCTCAGTTTGGCGTTCTGATCTTCCAAGAGTAACAGATCTTCCCCCAACTTTTTCAGCTTTGCCTCCGTTGTCACCTTCTCCAGCTGTAGCTTCTGCCGGGCCCCTTCCTCAGCCTCGAGATGAGTCTCCAGCTCCTGGAGTGTGGAGGAGGTGGGGTGAGGACCCAGAGGCTGGGGACTGGGGTGTGATGGGAAGGATGGGGGTGGTGGGGATGGCTCACAGACCCCCAGGGCGTGTGGCTCAGACAGGGCCACACTTGGGTGGGGCTGGGAAGGACCCAACCATTACTTTCATTCATTGGCTCAATAAACATTGATTGAGTGCCTGGTAGGGGGGCCAGGCACTGTTCAACGCATAGAACCTGGTGCCCAGGATACAATATCTATACCTTGTCTACACTGTCTGTATAGATATCTATATACAATATCTATACAGGGTACAGATATTATATCCTGGGGACCAGACAGGGTATCTGCTTATCCCTATCTATATACTTCAATTACCTGCTAGTCCTTGGAATTATTTAAACAAAGCAATTGGGACTCCCCTGGTGGTCCAATGGTTAGGACTCCTCACTTCCAATGCTGGGGGCATGAGTTCAGAGGCATGGGGGTGGGGTCCCTGGCTGGAGAACTAAGATCACGCACGCCATGTCGTGCACCAAAAGATAACGTAATTAATCAGACAAACCAGTCACATCTTCCTGCAGGAACCCAGGGTCACCTCACTCTCTCGTTACTACTAAGCCTGCCTCCCACAGCAGCAGCTGGTTCACTGCGTTCCTGAGTGCAAGCCCACCGTGACTGTTCGTCACAGCGGCCGCCTCCCTCAGGCTGTGAGCATTTGTGACCAGTAACGTGCTTTCTTGCACATCTGTCCAGGATCAGGTGTGGCGTGTGAGGCCATCTCCATAACCACAGGGTAGGGCTCTCCCTCTCCAATGGGGTCAAGAGGCAGTGATTAAAACACCACTGAGTTCTCAAAATATGACCAGTCTGACTGAGGAGCTGAATTTCCAATTTAACTCAGCTTCTCTTAAATTGAAAACCACTCAGTTAATTATTGGGAAACTTTGAAGTATGTTTGGCCCAACTTGGGGATGTGAATCTACTTGTTTCCACTGAAGAAATTATGAAGCACAAATGCCGATGAAGTCCTGCCAGTGAGAATTCAGCATCTGAACTGAGATGTGCCTTAAGCGTAGAACACATCTGTGGGTTTGAAGGGGAACTACGGGGGGGCAGCCAGCCTCGGAATGCAGCAGCACAGAGGCAAACGGAGCCAGGAGGTGGAAAGAGGCAGGGTACTGAGGCAATTGCTTGAGCACCTGGATCCAGCCATGCCTGAAGCTGACCCATTCCAGCGCCTCCCATTATTTGACCCGAGCAAACAAAAGTAGTCCTTTTGCTTAAGCCACTTTGAACTGAGACTTGTTTTTAAGAGGCAGGGTTTGCAAAAGCAGAGGTGGGTGGGGTCAACAGAAGGGGTGGGGGAGGCGGCCCGGGCACGCAGGCAGGGGGGTGGGGTGGGCAGACCTGTATATGTTGCTGCAGCCTCTTCTTCTCGGTTTGCAGCTGGCGACTGCACTCCTCCTCCTCGCCCACGCGGGCCTCCAGCTCGGACACCACCAGCTCGAGCTCCTGCTTCCGGGCTGCTAGCCGCCCCCGGGTCTCCTCAGCCTCAGCACACAGCTCTGCCTCTGCGCGCAGCTGCTCTGCCAGGCGGGCACGCTCCTCTTCCAGCTGGGGACGGGGTGGCGGGGGGTCAGCGGCTGCTAGGCAGTGCTCCCAGGATGGCCCTCCGCGGAGCACAAGGGTCTCCTGCCCCCTGATCTAGTCTGCCCTGGGAGCCTGGGGCGGGCAGGAGGGAGGGATGGAAGACAGTCCCCCAACCTGCCCGTCATCTCAGGATGAGCCCTAGTCACCGAGTCAGCCCTCTGGGTTCCTCCGTCTCCCTCACTTCCCTATAGTCCGTCAGTCCCCCTCCATCCCTCCTGCCCTGCCACCCCACTCTGTCCCCATAACCCTAACAGGCTCAGGTTTCATCCTCTCCCAGTGGACTCTTCCCGGCCTCCCAGCCTCCAGCTTCTCCATCTCCAGTCCATCCTCCATCCAAATGGCCTCTGGAGGACTTTCTGTCAGCTCACATTGCATTTACTACTCCCACGCCTAAAAATTCAACCAAAGGAAATAACTCCGAAAAAGCAAACAGAAAAAATGAACGAGAAGGGCTTTGCTTCGGCGTTATTTTAAGATACCAGAAATACTGGCAACAGTGAAAGATCCCCCGCCTGCGGAGGGCGGCCCCACCACGAAACTGGGCTCCTGCCCTGACCCCGTGCTGGACCAGCTACCTGAACATCTCGTCTCAGCAGCACCAGCCCCACTCCCACCAGATACCCAGGCTACATCCCCAGGACCCTGCTCCCTGCATCTCACTGCTCACCACAGCACAGTTTCCGCCCCCATTCCGCCCCAGTGAAACTCCGCCGGCAATCTATTCCTGCCTTGGACTCCGTCGGAAGCCCCGCCCACCGCCACCGGTCCCGCCCACCGGCCCGCCCACCGCCCGATGCCCCCGCCCCTTACCTGCGCCACCCGGCCCTGGAGCTCGCCCACCTCGCGGGCACTCTGCTGCTGCAGCTCCTGCACTTTCTGCAGTTCCTGAGCCCGCGCCTGCAGCACCTCATCCTGCCGCGTTACCTGCAGCAGCGGCTTCACCTGTGGGGACAGGATGGGGTGTGGATGGCTGGCTCCCACCGTGGGAGGCCACTGGGCTTGGAAGCTAACAGCTCACACTCTGACGGGAGCCTCATTCCTGGGTTCTCATGCCAGCTCCTCCACTTCTGGCTTTGTCACCTCATCTATAAAAGTGGGATGAGAGGGGCTTCCCCGGGTGGTCCAGTGGTTAAGACTCAGCCTTCCAATGCAGAGGGCACAGGTTCGATCCCCTGGTCAGGGAACTAAGATCCCACATGCCCACTGGTTTGGCCACAAATTTAAAAAAAGAAGAAGAAAAAGACTGTGCTTTCCACTATGGAAAACAGTGTGGAGATTTCTTAAAAAACTGGAAATAGAACTGCCATTTGACCCAGCAAGCCCACTTCTGGGCATACACACTGAGGAAACCAGATCTGAAAGAGACACGTGCACCCCAATGTTCATCGCAGCATTGTTTATAATAGCCAGGACATGGAAGCAACCTAGATGCCCATCAGCAGATGAATGGATAAGGAAGCTGTGGTACATATACACCATGGAATATTACTCAGCCGTTAAAAAGAATTCATTTGAATCAGCTCTAATGAGATGGATGAAACTGGAGCCCATTATACAGAGTGAAGTAAGCCAGAAAGATAAAGAACATTACAGCATACTAACACATATATATGGAATTTAGAAAGATGGTAATGATAACCCTATACGCAAAACAGAAAAAGAGACACAGATGTACAGAACAGACTTTTGGACTCTGTGGGAGAAGGCGAGGGTGGGAGGTTTCGAGAGAACAGCATGTATATTATCTATAGGGAAACAGATCACCAGCCCAGGTGGGATGCATGAGACAAGTGCTCGGGCCTGGTGCACTGGGAAGACCCAGAGGAATCGGGTGGAGAGGGAGGTGGGAGGGGGGATCGGGATGGGGAACACATGTAACTCCATGGCTGATTCATGTCAATGTATGACAAAACCCACTGCAATGTTGTGAAGTAATTAGCCTCCAACTAATAAAAATAAATGAAAAAAAAAAGAAAGACTGTGCTTTTAATGAAGGGGATGTAGGTTGGATCCCTGGTCGGGGAACTAAGATCTTACATGTCCCTTGCTCGGGCCAAAAACCAAAAAAAAAAAAAAAAATTGGGAATAATAACAGCCCCTATTTCACAGGGTTTTCAGAATGCATGGATGACTTCATATTTACCAAGAGTCTAGAACAGTCCAGGGTACATGACAAGCAGCACTAACTGTACCCCATTTTGCTACAGGATCGCTTTGCCTGCAGCAGCCACTGGCCACTCACAGTGTGCCTCAAAGTTCTTAGTCCAAGTCCGTGGTGAAAGACGCACTTTACACTGTGTGATTCTGGCTGGAGAGACAGGCCAGCCCCACCCACACGTGAAGAACCCAAATGGAAGTTTGGGCTGTCCCCATGCACCTTTTACCTTTCCTGACTTTAATGTCCATCCTTTCACTGTAATAAACTGTAACCATGAGTGTAACAGCTTTTCTACGTTCTTTGAGTCCTTCCAGTGAATCATTGAATTCTAGGGGATCTTAGGGACACCCAACTCAACCCTAGACCCAGCCGCACCTAAAGCTATCCCGCATCTATTACCCATGCTGCTTTGATTCAGATTTTCTGTCACTTGTTAACTGAAGAATCCCAAGGAACAAGAGTTGGGCTGATTGGTCCCATTTTACAGATGCAGAAAACTGAGGCCCAAACCAAGGAAGTCACTTGCCCAAGCAGATCTGGCCCCAAGGACCTGTCTCCTTGCCACTGGGGTCACCCCTCCAGGTGCCCTCACCTTGATGAAGAGCCGCCACCACTGCCAGTGTCTCAGCTTGAGGTAAGCCGCACAGTTCCGCTGCATCACCCTCAGGGCGCTCTGCTGCTGCTGCCGCTTCTGGAAGGCCCTGAGTGGGGAGACAGGCAGGTGGGAGAAGGGAGACCTGGCTCCTCCAGGCCCTGTCCCCTTAGCAACCATTATTAAATGCCTACTGGGCTTCCCAGGTGGCACTAGTGGTAAAGAACCTGCCTGCTAATGCAGGAGATGAAAGAGGCTTGAGTTTGATCCCTGGGCTGGGAAGATTCCAACCCACTCCAGTATTCTTGCCTGGAGAATCCCATGGACAGGGAAGCCTGGTGGGCTACATTCCATGGGGTCGCAAGAGTCAGACATGACAAGCAACTTAGCCCCACCAGCCATGGGCATTGTTCTATTGTCGGTAAATCGTGTGTGCAGTCCATCAGTCTTTCTACCCTTGACTCTGGCCCCACAGCCCCATCCCCAGTTCAGATCTCACTTTCTACCCTACCGGACACCCCAGCTTCCTTCCCAGCCTCCAGCCCATCCTTGACATGCTTCCAGAGAGGTCTTGCTACATCCACAGCTGACCCGGCCCTCTGCTGCTCCCCACTGCCCCCGGACACAGTCCCTGCCCCTCAGCCTGGTGTCTGGGGAGTCCTTTAGTCTCTGATCCTTCCTCTGGGCCAGTTCCCAGGGAGAAGGGAACTTTCCTGAAAACTCCCCGCCTTCCTGAAATGTGCCAGGCTCTCACATCACCAGGCCTTGGCAGGCTGTCACTCCTGCCTGGAACACCTTCCCCATGGTCTTTCATCTACCTGGTCTGCAGGGCCTCTCCCTGTAGCTGGACGACCCCCACTGAAGCACATCTCACCCTGGACTGTGACACTTTGTCCTGGCGTATGTCTCCCCCTCCAGATTGGAGTCCCTTGAGGTATCGGCCACTAGGGTGACCACCTCAACCCAGTTTGCCTGGGGCTTCCTGTTTTAGCATGAAGATCATGCATCCCAGGAAACCTCCAGTGCCAGGCAAACTGGGATGCTTGGTCACCCTATGGCTGAACTGAGCTCTTCTGTGTGGTCCCAACATCATTCAGGAGCCTCAGGGACTGTAGAACCAAGAAGCCTAGGTGTCTAGTGGTTCCATCCTTTTGTTTCTCAGCTCTTCTACCATCCCAGAGGCCCTGCCATCTGGAGCCAGCTGGTCAACTCCTTCCTGCAGCACGTCTGGGGACATGTGGTCAACCCCTCCCTGAACCAGCCTCTGGGGACATCTGATCAACCCTCCCTGAATCAGTCTTGGCCAATGTGACCCCAAGAGATAGTGTGGAGCCCTACTTGCGAGCCAGGTATCCCCGGGCAGCTGCCTGGAAGGACACGATGATATCTGTGACCTTCAGGTCCCGCTCTTCTTCTAGCTGGGCCAGAACGCCTGCCCGGAAGAAGATCTTGCTTTGTCCCACGCGGTAGAGGTTGGGGTCCAATTCTAGAGCCTGGATCTGTGGGGGTGGGGGGGGGTTGTGAGGAGGAGGGGCGAGGAGAGGGGAGGTTTCCAGCTCAACCTCCACCACTTGAGACCATGCACACACACACACACACTTGCACTCCACCTCTCACTCACCATCTTCTCACAGGCCTGCTTCCCATCCATAAAGCCCTTGGGGATGGCATTGGGCGTCAGGATCTCATACCTGCAATGGGGAGAGAGGGGTGGGGTAGGGTGAAGAGTAACAGCAAGCTGTCCCCATGGCCAGGCACTGGGCTCAGAGGGACAAACAGCAAATAACAATGACAACAGGAACAGTCAGAGAAAGAACCATTCCAATATCACCAAGGGTCGCTCACCAGACTGAGAGCATTGATATCACCAAGAGCAATGTCATCAATAAAAGCTCCCCTCCTGGGATACACCACGTGCTGATTACAAGTGTTTAACTACACCAACACCAAAGGAAATTGGGGCTTCCCGGGTGGCACTTGTGGTAAAGAACTCCCCTGCCAATGCAGAAGACTAAGAGACCTGGTTTGATCCCTGTGTTGGGAAGATCCCCTGGAGGAGGAAATGGCAACCCACTCCAGTATTCTTGCCTGGAGAATCCCATGGACAGAGGAGGCTGGTGGGCTACAGTCCATGGGGTTGCAAAGAGTTGGATGCAACTGAAGCGACTTAGCACGCATGCACACACGCACGCATACGTGCATAGGTCATTGAGATGTAAAAGGTGTGTCTTGGAAGTGTAAGAATAATAACAAACGGGGGCTGATGTTTTTGAACTTTTTATGTGTCAGGTCCTCAGTTAAGTGCCTTATAGCTGTTTCTTTCACATTTCTCTGTGCAAATCCAAATTTGTGTCCATTTCATTAAACACATACGTGTCCATCCTCAGCGCCTTTCCCCTGCTGTGCCCTCTCCCTGGATCATGACATTTCATTAAAAACAATGGATATGATATATACAACATACACACATACATATACATCATACGCATGATGTATTAATGTCATATATTCATATGCCATATTTTTTAACTGGTGATTGGGAAATGTGTGTGTGTGCACCTGCGTGTATCAGAGTTTCTCAGTCACCAAGGATCCTGTTAAAATGCAGATCCTGATTCAGTAAGTCTGGGGAGGGGCCCCAAAATATGCATGTCTAATAAGCTGCTGGGTGATACTGATGCTGCTGATCCAGGGACCACACTTTGCGCAGGAAATTGCAGACCTGAGCTGTCCAATGTACTGCTGTTGGCCACATGCAACTGCTGGGCTCTGCAAAGATGGCTGGGGCGACTGCGGACCTGCATTTGTGATTGCATTTCATTTTAATTAAACGAAACTTAAATTTAAAAACTGATGCAGTGCAAAATATTTTTCTTTTAAACACAATTTCATTGCCTTAATAGGAGTATATTTCCCTTTGGCCACTGGAAATTTTGTGTCCAAACTGAGATGTGCTATGGGTGGAAGACATACACTGAATCTCAAAGATTCAGTAAGAAACAAAATAATGCACAATGTCTCACTACTAAATTTTTATGTTGATTACATGTTGCGTGGGTGCTCAGTCGTGTCTGACTCCTGTGACCCCATGGACTGTATGTAGCCTGCCAGGCTCCTCTGTCCATGGAATTTCCCAGGCAAGATTACCTGATTGGATTGCCATTTCCTTCTCCAGATTACATGTTAAAATGATCTAATATTTTGGCTGTATTGGATTACATAAACTCTCTTGTTATCATTAATTCCCCCTGTTTCTTTTCATTTTTAAAAATATGGCTACATTACAGCATACTAACACATATATATGGAATTTAGAAAGATGGTAACGACAACCCTATATGCAAAACAGAAAAAGAGACACAGAAGTACAGAACAGACTTTTGAACTCTGTGGGAGAAGGTGAGGGTGGGATGTTTCGAAAGAACAGCATATATATTATCTATGGTGAAACAGGTCACCAGCCCAGGTGGGATGCATGAGACAAGTGCTCAAGCCTGGTGCACTGGGAAGACCCAGAGGAATCGGGTGGAGAGGGAGGTTGGAGGGGGGATCGGGATGGGGAATACGTGTAAATCTATTGCTGATTCATGTCAATGTATGACAAAACCCACTGAAAAAATAAATAAATTTTAAAAAAATGGCTAATAGGAAACTTTTAAATTGTATATGGGGCTCTCATTCTCTAGCGAATGATTCTGCTACATACAGCTTGTGTGAAGCATAATTTTTGTTTTAATATTTACTGTATACATACATCCACATAAATATCATATACATAATATATTAATATCATGTATTAATGTGCTGTAGTTTCTGTTGGTGATTGAGAAATGTGTTTATCAGAGTTTCTCAATCACCAGGGATCTTATATGTTGATATTTTCTGTTCTCTCTTGCTCGACTGCCTTTTTATAAGAAATGGTTGTTGCGATTGCAACGTAGTGCTCTATGCGCTTTCTCGTGGGGAGCCCACTGAAGGGGACGTTGCTCTCCCACAACACAGAAAGCTGAGACTCAGCAACCAAAGGCACTCGCCCAGAGGCCCCGCCCCTCCCCTCGCGCCGAGGCCACACCCCCGCCCCGCCCAGAAGTAGCGGCCGGGGAGGGAGGAGCTTTGGATGCAGATGCTGTGGCTTCCAAACCGGGCCCCACCCCGCCCGATGCCGCTCACCGCTGCCGGAACTCCTGGAAGAGGATGCGGTTGGGAAAGCCCTGGCGACAGATGCGGATGCCCTCCAGGACGCCGTTACAGCGCAGCTGGTCCAGCACCAGCCGGGGGTCCAGCTTCCCCGCCTGCGGAGAGCAGCAACAGACGCGCGAGGTCAGCGGCCGCCACACGGGGGCGCCACTCACCGGCCGGCAGCCGGCAGCGGAACGCAGGTGGGCAGGTCGAAAACGGTAGGTAATTTCATCTGGTTCAACCTATAATTTTGGGCTTCCCAAGTGGCCCTAGTGGTAAAGAACCCGCCTGCCAGTGCAGGTAGATGTAACAGACGCGGCTTTGCTCCTTGGGTCGGGAAGATTCCCTGGAGAAGTAAATGGCAACCCATTCCAGTATTCTTGCCTAGAGAACCCCATGGACTCTCAGCCTGGCAGGCTACAGTCCATGGGGTCGCAAGAGTCAGACATGACTTAGCAACTGAACCACCAACCTACAATTTACTGAGCACCTACTATGTGCCAGGCAGACATGCCTGCCCCCGGGGACGCTCACTGTCCACTGCAAGAGACTGACAATAAGTGAGGTCAAGACGTCACTGCCGCTGCTGCTAAGTCGCTTCAGTCGTGTCTGACTCTGTGCGACCCACAGACGGCAGCCCACCAGGCTCCTCTGTCCCTGGGATTCTCCAGGCAAGAACACTGGAGTGGGTTGCCATTTCCTTCTCCAATGCATGCACGCATGCTAAGTCGATTCAGTCGTGTCCGACTCTGTGCGACCCCATGGACAGCAGCCCACCAGGCTCCTCTGTCCCTGGGATTCTCTAGGCAAGAATACTGGAGTGGGTTGCCATTTCCTTCTCCACAAGACATCACTGATAAACGTCAAAAGTAAATGACTGACAGCATTACGTGGCAAAGAGCAAGAGTAGAGGGGAAGGAGCACAAGAGGACTGAATTTGCATAGTGTAGTCTAGGAAGGTGAACAAAGCACGTGCATTATTATTTTGGGTAGTTAACTTTCAAGGACTTCCCTGTTGCTCCAGTGGCTGAGATTCAGGGCTCCCAATAAAGGGGGGGGGGCATAGTCTGATCACTGCTGGCAGAACTAGATCCCACATGCCGTCACTAAGACCCAGGGCACCCAAATAAATATATAAATATTGTTGTTGCTGTTTGTTTAGTTGCCAAGCCGTGTCCGACTCCTTTGTGACCTCACGGACTATAGCCCACCAGGCTCCTCTGTCCATGGGACTTCCCAGCAAGAATACTGGAGTGGGTTGCCAGTTCCTTCTCCAGCGGATCTTCCCGATGAGGGATGGAACCCTCGTCTCCTGCATTGGCAGGCAGATTCTTTACCACTGAGCCACCAAGGAAACCCAGGAAGCATTCACCTCCTCCAGGGAGCCCTCCCTGATTTCACTGTATCCCTACTACCTGGCACTCAGTAAAAATCTAAACACTACAAAAATTATGCATTCTAAAAGACAACTCTTGCCTTGCCCAGGCCCCCAGAGTAGTCAACACAATAACCAGTTTTTTTTATGGAACCTCTAGATCAACCAACCTCAGCTACAACTGGAATCCCCCTGGAGTGACACCTTGATACCATTGAGCACACCAAACACCCACATCTTAGACTCTAAGCGCCATTTTCCACTTAAAAGGACCAGGGCTCTATGGAGAAGCGGCTGAGTCTGTGTATGCCATATTTCATCAAATATAAGGCACCCTCAATTATAAAACACACTGCTATTTTATATATCACTAAGAAAGAAAAACTCCTGTCAATTACACTCTGACAGGTCATTGATTGTTAAGCCACATTCCAACTTCAGAGGGGCTTCCCAGGTGGCACAGGGGTAAAGAATCCTCTTGCCAATGCAGGAAATGCAAGAGATGTGGGTCTGATCCCTGGGTTGCAAAGATCCCCTGGAGTAGGAACTGGCAACCCACCCCAGAATTCTTGCCTGGAGAATCCCATGGACAGAGGAGCCGGGCGGGCTATAGTCCATAGGGTCGCAAAGAGTTAAACAACTGAGCAACTAACACACGCACAGTATTTACAGAGATCGGAGATGCACACAGAGCCACCTCCCCAATAACTGCAGCTCCTACCTTCTGAGGACAGTATGAGCCCCAAGCACCTAATTTTGTAGTTTCATCTTCTCTTATGTTGACCCTTCTCTACAGGGTCAGTTCTCTGATTTTCCCAACTAGAAAACTTATTGATAGCCTGGGAGGCCAGGCATGGTCTCCCGACACCTCTCCCCAGCTCCAGTGGCCTTTTTTCTATCCCTTGCACATTTCATACTCCCACCAACTACTAGGTTTTTGCACAAGCAGCTCTCTGTTTGAGATACCACTTATCCTTCCAAGCTCAGACCTCACCTCCTCCAGGGAGCCCTCCTTGATTTCACTGTATCCCTACCACCTGGCATTTAGTAGGTGCTCGATAAAATGGAAGCCCCATGAATGAATGAATTTTCCTAACAGGGCCATGAGCCTGGGAGGGAAAGCAACATACTCAGGTCACACAGACAGTCAGAAGTGAGCCTGGGACCAGACATAGCTCCAACCAAATTCAGTGACTGGGATTTTTCCTCCCTCCAGAGCCATCTTCTCTCCCCGGGCTGGATCACTCACCCTCTTCTCGTGGTTGGGAATGATACAGCGGACGAAGCTGGGGTTGGTGTTGCTGAGCGTGGCCATGAGGCGGCTCAGGGACTCCTTGTAGAGCTGTCCCACTGTCCGGAACATGCCCCGGCGAGGGCGGCCACCAGGTGGGCCGTCCCCAAGGCTGTTCACTTGCTCCAGCCCCACAATGCCCTCCACTGTGGGAGAAAGAATAAAGTCAGGGGTCAGTTTTAGGGGACTGAATTGGCCGAAGTCAAGGATAACGTTATTTATAAGGCCTGATACGTTACATATGAACCATCTCTCATAGACTAGCAAGGCAGGTATTATCAGCCCATTGCACTGACGAGCAAACTGAGGCTCAGAAAGCTGGAAAACTGTGCCCAAGGCCACACAGTTTAGGATCTGAAGACCCAGAATCTGAACCAAAATGGTGTGAATCCTCTCAAACCCTGACCCTTCTTCTCCATTTTCCTTATCAACAAATGATGATGATAGCAAATGCTTCCTTAGCACTGATTCTCTGCCAGGTTCTGCTCAAAGCACTTGACATACATCAGCTTGTTTATAAGCCTATAAGAGTCATCTCCATTTTACAGATGAGGAAACTGAGGTACTGAGAAGGAAAAGGGTGATAACCACAGGTGCATTTTTAGGAACTTAAAACAGTGTCATGTTAAAAATGCAGTGAAATGTGGCTTTATTATCATATTTAAAATAAGGCCAAAAAATAAAAAAGAAATTTTAAAAAAGAAAAGAAAAAACAAACAACACCAACTGCCTCCACAGTCACCATTTTCCCAGAAAGGCCTGATTTCATGGTAACTTTGTCTTTCTAAAAAAATATTTATTTATTTATTTGGCTGGCCAAGTCTTACTTGTCACATATGGGATCTACTTTTCTGACCAGAGATCAAACCCAGGGCCCTTGTACTGGAAGCATGGCACCTTCGCCACTGGTCCATCAGGACAGTTCCGTAACTTTATTATTTGATGGTGTCACTTCAACTAGTGAGCAACAGCCACTCCTTTGTCACAAATTCAATGTATGAAATCACGTGCGGTTCCAGGACCTGCAGCTGGGGCAGAATCTGATAGCCTGCAATCCCCAGTCATGAGGGTTATGGACTCAACTAGATGATTCTCCCAGAAAGCAGAGCCTGGTGAACAGTGGGGGTTCAGATATGACATTTTTCCTCCCCAGGTCTAAGTCTCCCTGCCCCCACCGCCATGCCCCTAGTTATTATCAAAAGGACAGGTAAGAGGGGAGGCTCTGGGTTCAAATCCCAACTCGGCCCCTTACTGGCTGTGTAACCTCAGACAGGTGACTTAACCTCTCTGGGCTTCCACATCCTCACCTATAACAGGGGTAAGAGCACTAACACCTGACTGGGTGTTTGGAGGGTTCCACGTGTTAATAATAGTAAAAGTGCTCAGCACATAGTATATGCTGGATTAATGCCAGCTGACAGAGGGGTGGCCAAAAAATTCGTTCAGATTTTTGTACACTATTACAAAAAACCCTGAATGAACTTAATACCATCATAATTGTTTGTATGTTTACATGCGGTTTAGTTCAAAGAAGGCCTTGTGCTGCTATGAAGAATCTGAAAACTGCTGAGGGAGCCGACAAGAGGGGGAAAAAGAAGAGGGGGAGATCTCTGGATGGAAAGGAAAGGGGATAGACATTCAAAACAGGTTCCCGGTCCGAAGGGCCCACCCTCCTCGTCCAGGAAATCTCACCCGTTGACGCACAGCAACACCCACCCCCTGATGGAGAAATGGCAGAGCCGTGCCTCCCTGAAGATCCTGGGGGCGACGGTGGGAAGGAGCCAAGGAAAGAGAACTGCTGCAAGCCCCCGTGTTCTGGGGGGTGAGGACAGATGGGGGGAGAGGCAGGGAGATGGGGTGGGAGATGCGAAGGGGAGCAGCATGAGAGGACAGAGAAGGTGGCAGGAAGGAAAAAGAAGAGAGGGTTATTAGTCAACAGCACACAGCAAAGCAGGAGGAGGGGAAACCTGACTTTGGCCATTAATTTTTTTTCCTTTTGGCCACACTGTGCGGCATATGGGATCTTAGTTCTCTGACCAGGAATTGAACCTGAGCCCCTGCATTGGAAGGGCAGAGTCTTAACCACTGGACCATGAACTTTTAAGCCAGGGAGACTGTCCTGTTCACATTTATGTTGACTAGTGAGGGCACCAATGTTGGTTGAAAGGATAAATGTCCTCTGAGAATTTAATGCCCAGGGTTGGGGGAGGGGGAGAAAACCTCTCTCCCTAGAGGTTGGGTCTGTATCTGTTTTTATTAGGTATCCCCTTTTTGCCCTGGCTGCCAGGAAGCTCAGGACTAAGCCAAGGTTCCCACCCAGCTTGTTGCGTTTGCCTCTCTGAAGAGAGCAGGTCTCATTGGTCTCTTCCCCTGAGCTGCCGAGGATGCTGGGTACCCAATGCTGGGCTGTCAGGATGCCAGAAAGCAAAGCCGACTCTGGACTCAGGGCAGCTGTAGTAAAGACTGATGCAGAAATGGCCCCAATTCCCCATCCCACTCTGGGACTGGCTGCTTCTCAAACCTGGGCTGATCTTAAGACTTGCTTTGTTTGGGAGAACTGTGGAGGAGACAATACTGTGCTGGATTTCAGACTAGGACAATCAAGAGGCTTTACCACTTCTACTTTCTCTCTTGGAGCCTTTGAGAGCCAAGCATATACGGGGTAGAGCATGTGAGGGGTTAGGGGGAACATCATGTGGCCATGAATAGGGCATGAATTTTAAGAAGTTGAGAGGGGAGATTTTCAGTCTGAAGGAGATGTTTCTCGGCAGAACCTGGTTCTGTTGCATGTGTGTGCATACTAAGTCTCTCAGTTGTGTCTGACTCTTTGCAACCCCATGGACTGTAGCCCACCAGGCTCCTCTGTCCATGGGATTCTCCAGGCAAGAATACTGGAGTGGGTTGCCATTTCCTCCTCCAGGTGATCTTCCTGACCCAGGTATCAAACCTGTGTCTTTTATGTCTCCTGCATTGGCAGGTGGGTTCTTTACCACTAACGCCACCTGGGAAGTCCTTCTGGTTCTGTTACTGAAACTCAAATACTGCTTTTCAAATCTTCTTGTATAAACGGCATGAGATACTGTCTAAAATCAGCTGACTGTATCAAGATGCCCTATGCCATTTTGCTCTGAGTCTGTTTTGGAACGACTCTTCTTGATTATTTTGTTCTCTTGTCTAATTGCATGGGCTGACATTTCCACTACTATGCTTTTCACTTCAATAAAAGATTAAGACAATTGACAGATTCTGGAAACCTGGAATCAGGGGAAACGGAGATGCTGGTTTTGCTAGTTTTATAAATCATCTCTCAAACTTCCTCCAAGGATCAGGGACAAGCATGGACATAGCTTTTCTATCTGCCTCCTAGGAGTGTCCATCTGAAAAGACTGATGGCCAAACTCACATGGGTCTTGTTGGAGCAGGAAACCAAAACTATCTCTTGGTTTTTGCTCCTTCCTTCTTCCCTGAATCCCTGAAGGGAAAGCAAAGTATGAAAGTTAACTAATATGTAAAATATCACTCATCTGAGTTCTCTTGTTATTTATTCCTTTTCATTCAAATCTCTTGATCTTTTTTTGCCAGGGGCGGGGGGCGGGATGGACATATGACATCTACAATTAACTTCATAGCTTCCTTTTGACTATTCACATGCTCATTTATTTTGCTGGTCTGATTGCATAAACTATCACCAAAACAGTATTTCACAGCAGTGTTGTCAGGGAGCATCCTTGTCTCATTTCTGATTAAGCTGGGTGTTTTATCAGTGAGTGCAAAGCTGGTTTGAAATATCGATCCCTCAGTCACTAACTGGAAACACTATTGTGAGGCTGTCGGTCCTGGTACCAGTTCTGTATCTGAGCAGACAACTCAGGTTCAGAACTCAGCCTGTGAAACAAAACTGAAGGGGTGCGCAGAGCTCCAAGGACAGGCCGGGGGAAGCGGGTCCTCACCGTCTTTCCAGATCTCCGCTGTCAGCCGGTCTGTGCTCTGGTGGAGCAGGGCTGCGACGTTGTCATTCAGGGGGTCCATGTTTTTCATCAGCCACTCGTTGGCCTTGTAGTCGACCTGAATGCGATCGGGCAGAGGAGGGTGGTGGGGGAGTGGACTGAGGCTCTTCGGATTTCCCAAGGAGCCTCCCAGAAGCTCTGAAAACCCCCAGATTGGGGGTGGGAGGGGGTGCGGGGGCCGCGCTCACCGCTCACGAGCGCGCTGGCGCCACCTTGTGTCTGTCTCCCGAACTTCACTACCCCCCCCGCCCCACCCCCCCTCCCCGGCTCCCCTCCCTTTCTGCCTTTCCCTTGAGACAACTCTGCCCGCGCCTCCATGACCTCATCCACTATCATCACTTCTTATTTTCTCAGCCACACTCCTCCTCAAACGTGCAAGCTCCTTTCCACCTCAGGATTTTGACGCCTGCCGTTCCCGCCTCCTGTGACTCGCCCCCCGTGGATTTTCACAGGGCCGATTCCTTCCCGGGAGAGTCACAATCTTGGACCATCAGGAGTCCCTGCTGTGCCCTCCTTCCCCCACCCTCCGGGGTGGCTGCCAGAGGCCAGGGTCTGAGTCTGAGTGAGTCCAGCACAGCCCTGGGCCTGCGGGAAATCTTAGAAAATGTGTGGGAAACAACAGTTCTAGGACAGGACACACAGGTCGCCTGCCGGCCAGCCCTGGGGTATGTGGTTTCCGCCCCCCTCCACTCAACCTTACTCATCATTTAGACCAGGGGTTGCCAGATAGCCCTGGTCCACAGGCCAAATTCAGCCTGCCACCTACTTTTGTAAATAAAGTTTTATTGGAATATAGCCTTCATTTATGTGTGAACTTGTGGCTTCTTTTGTGCTATGATGGCAGAACTGAGCAGTTGTGCCAGAGACTGTCTGTTCCCCAAAGCTGAAACGAGTGACAGAAAATGTCTGCTGGCCCTTTCGTTATTTATTCGGCTGCACCGGGTCTTAGTTGTGGCGTGTGGGATCTAGTTCCCCGACCAGGGAACAAACCCTGGCCCCCTGAATTGCACTGGACCACCAGGGAAGTCCCTGACCTTTGATTTAGAGCTCGATCAAGCATCACTCTCCTCTGTGAGACCTTCCTTGGCTTTCCTCCTCTGGACTTTGATACTCTTTGTAGCTGCCTCTGTTAAGGCACTCATCAGCCTTTTATCCCAATGGTCTTTATTAGTCTTCCTCCCAGAGAAGGAACTTTGTGAGGACAGAATCGTGTCTGACGTGGGTCCCCAACTTTGCTCAGCACAGGGCTGAGCACACAAAAGGCATACGCTGGCCAAATGAGTGAATAAAATACACCTAACTCTCTACCTGGTGAACTCCTATTCATCCCTCAAAACCTACTGCAAATATCCCCACCTTGAGGAAGGCTTTGCTGACTTCATCAGACAGAGTCCTCGCTCCTGGCCCCTGGCCTGACAGGGACTTTTCCGGTGGACACCAGGTGGCCCCTGCCTTCCCCTTGCATCCTCCCTCCATCCTCACTCCCACCCGCATGCCTCAAGGCTGCCCCACCACTCCCTGTTCCCTACCTTGCCTGCATAATGCAGGACACTGAAGTCGGCCTGATCCCGCAGGTGCCTTGGCCTCTGGAACTTGGGGTGGCCGCCCTGCTCCTGGGCCACCTTCTCCACAAAGGACTTGTCCGTGGCCTTTGGGAACCAGCACTCCTCATCCAGCAGAGCCAGGAGTCCTGGGGGGTTGGCCTGACCGTAGACAGAGCAGGGAGAAGTGTTAAGTCCGATCCCCAAAACTGGACACTTAGGTTGCTGCTAATTTTTAGCTCTTGTGCCACTTGGGACCTACTAGCCAACAGGAGAACCACCATCACAGTTCTGGCTGTCAATCAGCCCTCAATTCCAGCCGGCCGGTGGTAGGAACGTTCTGGGTTCCAATCATCTAGCGGTCACACAGATCTAGGCCGTTTTCCCCATTTAACTGATGGAGAAGCCCAAGGCTGGGAGAGAGGGAGGGGCTGGACCAAAGCGACATGGAAGGCAGAGGACACGGAAGGCAGAGGAAATGCGGGTGAACGGCCGGGTGACGGCGGGGTGTGGCGGGAGGAGCCGTGCGCTCACCGGCCGCTCGATGAGGTCGATGCAGGGCTGCAGGTCGAGGCCGAAGTCGAGGAAGGTCCAGGGGATGCCCTCGCGTTGGTACTCCTCTTGCTCCAGCACGAACATCGTGTGGTTGAATAGCTGCTGCAGCTTCTCATTGGTGTAATTGATACAGAGCTGCTCGAAGGAGTTCAGCTGCAGGGGGCGGGGATGCATGAGAGAGAGGGGCGGGACCCAGAGGGGGGGACAGAGACCCAGGGAGAGGGGGACGGGGACCAGAGAGAGGGAGACAGGGACCCAGAGAAGGGGAGCCAGGCCAGCGTGGGAGCCCTCCCGGCCTCCCGCCAGACACACAGAGCAGACCTGGAAGATCTCAAAGCCCGCGATGTCCAGGATGCCCAGGAAGGAGGCGCCCTGCCGGGGGCTGCGATCCAGGGCTCGGTTGAGACGCAGCACTAGCCAGCGGAAGAGACGCTCGTAGGTGGCCTTGGCCAGCGCCTCCAGCGCAAAGTCAGCCTGCGGGGCGGGGCGCACAGTGAGGACCCGCCTGCCCCTCAGCGCCCTGGTCCATCCCCCCGGGGCTGGCGCGGAGACCCTGGTTGCAGAAGCCGCCCCCTTGAGGTTCATCGAGAGTGATGACATTAACACTGGTGGACCGTTACTGAAGGCCTACTGTGTGCCGGGCCCTGTATGAGGTGCTTGGGGGCTCGTTAGTTCATGAATCCTCCACCCAACGCTTGAACCAATTTCCACTGTAGCACAGGTAAGAGAGTGGGATCTGGGGCCTGACACCAAGGTTGGAATCCTAGCTCTGCCATTTAGAGGCTGTGTGACCTGAGGCCTGCGAATAAAGCTCTGTGCCTCAGCTTCTCCAACCACTCTTTCACTGAGCATGGAACCTGGGTCAAAGTGACACTCAGTCTCCTATCCCCCACTGCGCCTAGGACCTCGAGTGCCCAGCACTCGTATTCGAGGGTCAGGCAGAGGCCTCTACCCCAGAACTGGATTCTGAAAATAGCTGATCCATGTTCACTTCTCCCCACCCTCACTGCATCACCTGTGTATGTTCTGCTATCATCACTTGCCTAGACTATGACAGTGGCCTCCACCGGTGCCCCCTGGAGCCAATTCTCCACATAATAGACAAGGGAATTTTTATAAAAGACAAACTGAATCAAGTTGGTCCCCAGCTTACATCCTCACTAGCCTCCTAAAGCACTTTGAATAAAACTCACCTCCTTACTGTAGCCCTTAAGACCTTGGATAATCTGTCCCCTTCCAACCTCTCTGGCTGCAGCTTCTATCACCCTCTCCCCAGCTCTCTAGCCTCACTGATCTCCTTAATGTTCCCAACTCACCAAGCCTGTTCCACCTTCAGGGCCTTTACACTTGCTATTCCCTTTATCTTAAACCATCCAAGCCTCAATTCAAATGTCACCTCCTCTGAGAAGGCTTTCTTGACGACCCCAACCCCCTCCTGCATAGAAAGCATCCCCGTCTCTTCTGTTATCTGATTCCTTACTACCCTGAGCTCCCTGAAGGCATGGTCCTTGTTTCCATGACTGCCTTTATGCTAGCACCTAGACCAGAGTCGGTAATTGAACAGATATTCAGCCAAAGTTTGCTGAGTGAGTGAGAAAGAACAGGTATAGGCTGCTTAAAAATCCAGGACCCTCCCTGCACCCACTGCCCCCAGCCTCGCCCACCTGTTCCTTGGTCTGTGCTTTCTGCACGTAGTCCCGGCCAACTTTGATGCGGGGGGTGAGCAGGGCGCGGGAGAAATCCGTCACCCCCAGGCCCAGGAGGCGGCAGAGCTTCTGCGCAGCTGAGGGCAAGACGCACAAGATGGGGTCAGCACTGGGAGGTGGGGACAGCGAGGAGTGGGGGAGAGGGTGCGACCCCCAAGCTGTTGGTGGGACCCCAGCCTTTCCCGCTAGAGGCATTAGGGGTCCTAAAAGTGTGTGTTCTCTGGCCTAACAATTCTCCTTCTGGGACCCCAAGTTGGCAAAAATAAACCAGAGGTGAGTAAAGGCTGGACTAAGAGGATGTTCATCACGGTGTTGTTTATGATCGAGAAAACCAGGAAACAACCTGCATGCCCAACGTTGGGGATTGGTTAGAGTCAGGGTCCACCCATTTGAACGAGTGTTCTGCAGTCACTAAATATTATTATTATACATAATTATTTAATAAATAAGTAAATGATAATTATAAATTATTACATGGTACACTTAAGCCATGTGCATTTCATGATATGTATGTTTCACTTCAAGTTCAAGAAATAATTGTAAACAAATGTTGGACGCCAGTAAGTGGTATCCATGCTGAAGGGTCTTTATCAGTATCTGCAACTTTGAAATGTGCCAGGAAAAAAAGACAAGTGAGCAGAGGATGGAAAGATAGTCAATGAGGCAAATGTGGTAAAATGTCAATGGTAGAATCTCGGTGGTGGATCCGAGTGCTTTGTATAAAATTCTTTGAACTTTTCTGTACGTTGGAAGGTGTCTTAATAAAATGTTGGGGGGACAGCTCTGGGCATAACAATTCATTGAGGTGGCCAAACCCAAAAGAAATCTTTAAAAATTCATTGATCTTCCTTATTTTGTAGGAAAAATAATTGCCAAAATGTTAACGGCTCTTTTGGCAGAAGATGGAGACAGCACTGTGCAGGCAAGTGTGTTTCTTCTTTCGCCTGTGAATTAAAATGATCGTTAAGAAGTGTTTCGAAGCTTCTATCACTTGCATCATGGGAAGTTAGCTACTACAAATACTCAGCACCAGCAAAAAGGAAAAACACCTAGGAGGAGTTTTTCAGCAGTGGTTATCTCTGAGAGGTGATGAAGATTTAAATCTGTCTCTCTCTGCAACTGCAATTTCTAATTCATCTGCAGTGATTTTCCCTTATACAAGAATATTTTAAAATGAAAAAAAAAAAACAAACAAACCCAGCACAGAGTACTACGCTGCCAGTAACAGGATAGCCTAACAGGGTTCCAAGCCCTCCGTGTGTACTTTTTTTTAAGATTTTTTTTAATGTGGACCATTTTAAAAGTCTTTGTTGACCCCAGTTTGTAAACCAAATGAATGAATGAGTTCATACTGAACACCTGCTGGGTGTCTGAACCCACCAGATGTCACAGAAATAGCTCAGATCAATGACACTGTCAGAGATGATCCTTCTGGACTTCCCTAGTGGTCCAGTGGTTAGGACTCTGAGCTTCCACTGCAAGGGGTGCAGGTTTGATCCCTGGTTCAGAATGAAGATCCTGAATATTGCATGGTTCCGCATTGATATTGATATAGATCCCCCGACCACCAAAAAAAAAAAAAAGAGAGAGAGGGATGCCCATTTCTTCATATGCCCTGTGTCATACAGCTTTTGAAAATGAGCCCATAGGGTTTCATGATCAGGACAGCAAGCTCTTCCCATCCTGAGGGGAAGGGGGTGTCAAGCACAATTCCATTTCTGTGATAATTATCTCCTCATTGATACAGACATAGAACAAAACCCAGAGAGAGCTGCCCCAAAATGTGAACAGTAATTATGGGTAATTTCCCTGCCTTTATCCTTCGCTGTCTTGCCAGAGTTTCTTCCCCATCCAGATTGTATTATTTTATCATAATAATGAAGCAGAGCTATTTTCATTTGGATAAAAAGAAAAAGGAAAAAAAAATGAATATCAACTATACTTCTGCTTTTGAAAGGCAAAAAAAAAAAAAAAAGCAAAGCACAGAGGCGAGGAGGAGACACGCCCAGGGATCATTGGGCCCACCCTGGGAGGGGCTGAGATGATGGGGGACCCTGCCCACCCCCTCTCTGGCACACTGGTGGTGTTCACATTTTCAGCAGAGCTCACACTCTGTATAATCAAGTAAAGAGTGGAAGGTGTTTTCTCAGTAAAGATTCAGCCAACGGCAGGAAATCAGGGCGGGCCCGGGGGAGGCAGGTCTGTATGACAGTGGGCAGCAGGCCAGGGGGCGGTACCTGTGTTGTCGGGCATGGAGGCTTGGTCGGTGTTCCGTTCTCTCTTCAGGGCGATGTTGCCAAACTGGAGAACGGCCGAGACCATCCGCAGCATGGCTAGGGGGCAGCAGAGAGCGAGGTCACGACACGTGGCCCAAGGTGTGAACTAGCCCCTTAGAAGCCTACCTGAGACAACGAGGACCTACTGCACAGCCCAGGGAACTAGACTCAGTCTCCTGTAATAACCTATCATGGAAAAGAATCTGAAAAAGGATATATATACGTATAACTGAATCACTTTGCTGTACATCTGAAACTAACACATAATACATCAGCTATACTTCAACACCTCAATTACAAAAATAAAATTTTAAAAAGAAATCTAGCTTAAAACCCTATGTCAAATTACACCACCACCTGACTCCAGGCACGTCTTAAAACACCTGAATGGATAAATGAATTCTGTATTTTATAGACGTGCGTCCATGCTAAGTCGCTTCAGTCATGTCCGAGTCTTTGCGACCCTATGGACCTTCTGTCCATGGGATTCTCCAGGCAAGAATGCTGGAGTGGGTTGCCATTCCCTTCTCCAGGAGATTTTATATATGAGGTTTGCTTTATTGCCATTTGGTGTCTGCTCATATCCGTTTTGGGCTTCCCTGGTGGCCCAGTGGTAAAGAATCCACCTGTAATGCAGGAACCACAGGAGACACAGGTTTGATCCCTGGGTCAGGAAGATCCTCTGGAGGCGGGCATGGCAACCCACTCCAGTGTTCTTGCCTGGAGAACCCTATGGACAGAGGAGCCTGGCGGGCTATGCACACATGTCCCTTTTATAAAGTGATGTGTATAAGATTTAAATATAAAAAATACTATATATATATCTCACTCTGGTGTACAGCAGAAATTAACACAACATTGTAAATCAACTATATTTCAATAAAAATTTTTAAAAGGCCACCTTATCTGATGTATAGCATTGATTCACACTGAACTCACAACCAACATTCACGATAACTGGAACCTGAAGGGAGCTTTTCTTACACACCTATTTTCTCTGTACCCAGCATCACAGTCTTCTTGCTCCTAGGGACACCAGATGGCATTAAGCACTACGCTTGGAGGAGCATTTCAAACAGTGAAATCGCCAAACAAAAAGCATCCCCAAAGTGAAAAACGTGGCACCCACTAGGTTGCAGAAAGGATACTGGTCTGCAGTGTGAGCTAGAACAAGAAAGCGGAATGCAGCCCCTGGAACCTGGTTGGGTGCTCCCTGGGCAGCTCAAAACTTTCACTCCTCTATGAATGATGCCAAGGACCACACAAACACCAGGACTGTTGGCTTGGGGGTTACAAATAACTGTCGTGTGTAGCTGATTTCTCCAACTCGGACGCTGTAAAAGATGGATTGTATTTGTACGTCTGTGCAGAGGAGCCTGGCCGGCTATGGTCCATGGGGTCACCCAAGAGTTGGACAAAACTGAAGCGACTTAGCACGCAGGCACCAAAAGGGCTAGACATCTCGCCATAAGTGGGCAATGCTGCCCCCTAGAGGACACCCTGGGAACGTGCAGGGGTTGGTTGGCACAGGGATGGGCACCACCCCAGCAACATATTGGGGTGTTTCTGGACATCACAGAGACTGCGCGGGTGGGCACCAGACGCAGCCCATCTGTATCACAAAGAGATATCCACGTCCCGAGTGATTCTGAAACATCCCAGTGGACATTCGTGTCTATGAATAATGGTTTCAGATGCTCTGAGACTAATCCGAGCTGTTTTACATACATACGAAAATGTCTGGTGTTTAGTTTTAATAGAGGGTAGTCACTGTGGGATCCAAAGGAACATGGGTCTTGATTTTGTTCAGAACTGGATCTAGATTTGGTCAGGACTTCCCTAGTGGTCCAGTGGTTAAGACTCCTGCTTCCAATGCAAGGGGTCTGGGTTCAACCCCTGTGTTGGGGAACTACGGTCCCACACGCTGCCGAGCAGCTGAGCCCTTGCACCACGACCAGAGGGTCCGGCGGCACAATGAAGGGTCCACGTGACTCAAAGGTCCCAAGTGCTTCAGCTAAGACCTAATACAGCCAAATAAATAATTTTTTTTTTTTTAAGAAAAAGAAAGTGCACAGACTGTTTGTCTGTTTGTTCCAAATTCAAGAGCAGGCAGAATAATCTGTTCCAAATTCAAGAGGGCAAGAGGAGAAGGGGGCGACAGAGGATGAGCTGATTGGATGGCATTGCTGACTCGATGGACATGAGTTTGAGCAAACTCAGGCAGATGGTGAAGGACAGGGAAGCCTGATGTGTTGCAGTCCACGGGGTCGCAAAGAGTCGGACATGGCTGAGCAATGGAACAACGACAACAAAATAACTCTATGCTGTTAGACGCCAGGTTACGGGGGTTTCTGGCGACTGGAAGGAGCTTGCGGGGACTTCGAGGTGCTGGTCATACGGGGTGTCACTTGCAGAAATTTTCCCAAGCTGGGTGCTTCAAGCTCACTTTTTGGTGTCTGTGCTACATAAGCTTCTGCACAAAGTTTACTCAGGAAAAGGGCGTGGTGGGAGGTGGAGAAGGCGGGGAACTCTTCTGGGAGACCTGTGCCAAAAACACGTAACCCGAATCTAATCAAGAGAAAGTGCACCCACACTGAGAAAACAACCAGCCTGTAATCTCCCAAAGTGTCAAGGTCACAAAAGATAGAGAAAAACTCAGGACCCGTTCCAGACGGATAAAGAGTAAAGTGTGACAGCTAGATGCAACACGTGTGATCCTGGACTGGGGAAGCGTGTGTGTGTGTGTAACAAAAAAAAAATTTTTTTTTTTTTTGCTATAAAAGACATTCCTGGGGAAATTGGCATAAGGTCTGTGAAAAAAGATTTTTTTTGCCATAAAAGACATTACTGGGACAGTTGGCATAAGGTCTATGGATTA
Organism: Cervus canadensis; assembly: GCF_019320065.1. Lineage (NCBI taxonomy): Eukaryota > Metazoa > Chordata > Mammalia > Artiodactyla > Cervidae > Cervus > Cervus canadensis. Next base: position 21,364,042 of record NC_057403.1, on the reverse strand, counting down.
GATAAACAGTACCCATAATGCCAATGTTCATTTCCTAACGATGACACCGTACTGCGTCTGTGTCAGAGTATGCACTGACAGATTCAGGGGGTGGTGAGATGAATAATGCCCCCCCCCAAATGTCCACAGCCTGAATCCTACGGATGTTACCTCGAAGGGAGAAACAGACTTAACTGATGTGATGAAATTGAGGATCTCAAGACAGGAGATGAATCTCGCATTATCAAGGTGGACCCTAAATGTGATCGGAAGGGTCCTTATAACGGGAGGCTGATGGGGCAGCCACATGAGCAGCGGTTAGAGTGATATACTTTGTTTCTGTTTTCTATTTTTGGGCCCGGCCAGACAGCTTGAGATATCTTAGTTCCTCGACCAGGGATGGAGCCTGGGCCCTCGAAGTGAAAGCACTAAGGCCTAACCACTAGACTGCCAGGGAATTCCCGAGAGCACTGCATTTTGAAGATGGAAGAAGGGGACACGAGCTAAGACATGTGGGTGGCCTCTGGAAGCTTAGAAAGACAAGAAAACAAATCTCCCCGGAGCCTCCAGAAGGGACCAACTCTGCTGACACCTTGATTTTAACCAGTCAGATTGATTTTCGACTTCTGACCAGGGGAGGGAAGTACTTTTGGTCAAGGAGTAAACGTGTTATTATAAGCCATGACATTTGTGATCATTTGTGTCAGCGGCCATCAGAAACTAACACGAAGGGTGAAGGGGTCCCTGGGCAACACCCCTACTCTCGACAACTCAGAACAAGTAATTAGAAAGACAGATGAGCATAAAGTAGATGTAGCAAGTGGTGATGCTTGAGAAGTCTGGGAGAAGGCATGCAACGATTTTGTGGACTCCCTACTACTCTTCTGTAAACTTGAAATTATTCAAAATAAAGAGGGTTAAAAAAAAATTCCTGAGGGACTTCCCTGGTGGTCCAGTGGCGAAGACTGATTTCTAGTTGGGGACCTAGATTTCTAGCTGATTTCTAGTTGGGGACCTAGATTTCTAGTTGGGGACCTAGACCCCACAAGCCACAAGTAAGACCCGGTGTGGCCAAATAAATAAATATTCTTTAAAATCTCTGAAAACAGAAGTGGAGAGGGTGGTGGTCACTGGCTTGACAGCTTCAAGAAGTCTTGCTCTGAATGACACACAAGAAACTGCTAACTGAGGTGGCCTACTGGGAGCCCAGGACACTGGAATGATCACATACCTTTAATTTTTTTTTAAATTTCATACCCTTTCAAATATGAGACCTAGTCTGGAAAACAAAATCACTGCTGAGAAAAGAGTCCGTTTCTGGAATTAGACAGTGAGACTGCAGTGATGATCACACAGCCTTGGGAATATATTATTAATACAAATGCTGGGCTGTGTACTTGACAATGGTGAATTTTACTGGTATGTAAATGCTAGCCCTCAAAGGAAAAACGGAAAAGGCTTTGGTAGAGTTTGTGGGGCACGCCGGAGTGTGCAGCAATGTTCATTTTTCCTTTCCACCTCCACCAAGGTCGTAACTCCTTGTCTACTGGCTCCTTACTCATCTTCTAACTGCTTCTAAGCCCTCCATCAATGGGTTTGTGAATGAACTTCAGCTTGCCACTTTAGGGGGGAAGAATCCCTTCCACAGTCATCGCTACTTTTGGGATTCAATCTAATCCCTTGTCAGGATCCTTGGTACACCCTGTCCCTAATCTTCCCACCGGCTCCAGCCCAGGGTCCCCTCCCTCCAACCAGCCAAGCCAACCACGTTCTCAACATGTGACACTCTCTTGCCCCCAGGCGTTTACCCTGGGACTTCCCTCCTCCTACAGGTCTTCCAGCACTATACAGTCAATGGAATTCTCCAGGCCAGGATATTGGAGTGGGTTCCCTTCTCCAGGGGATCTTCCCAACCCAGGAATCGAACCCAGGTCTCCTGCATTGCAGGCGGATTCTTTACCAACTGAGCTATCAGGGAAGCCCAGTAGTACCATCTATACCTGCTTAATTCCTGCTGATCAACAGGGCTCAGCCAAGCGCCGCCCCGTCCAGCGGCTGCCCCGCCCCTCCCGAGACACCACGCCCCCGCCTCTCCAGCCCCCTGGCCGTCACAGTCACCGCACCATGCACCTTCCAGGGGTCACTCTTCCACTGGATCGACTTTAATCTATTTGTGTCATTTGATGCTCCCTGGGTCTCAGCGCTCCAGGGGGCAGGGGAGCGCTGTTTTGGCCACAGTTCCTTTCCCCCAGTGCCTGCAGAGATCCGGCCCGCAGACTCCATCAGGCGTCGAATGAGTAAAGAATGAATGAATGCACAGCAAAGGGCTCTCTTGCTGTGTGACCTTGGCAAGCAGGATGGCCTTCTGGACCTCGGGTTCCACCCCCTCCCCCTGCAGCACAGTGGGCGGGGCGGGGCTGGGGTCAGGGGGCTGGCTAGAGGGGGACAGCCAAGAATCCCGGAAACCCTGGGAGGTTTGGGGGGGGGAGAAGAAAGACACCTCATAAATAGATGAGGACATCTCCTGATAGACGGACAAGGAAGGCCACCATCAACTGAATGATCATTCACCCTTAGCTCAGGCCCGACTCAGACTCGCGTTCCCCCTGTGGCCTTTAAATGGCCTTTCACGGTTGGCTTAGCAACCTGCGTGGGTGCGGAGCACCTGGTGAACCTGACGCCTGAGGGTTGGCAGTCAGCGCTGGCTGGTGACTTCAGCCCAGCCGACCGCAAGCAAGCCCCGGCCTGCGAGGGTGGGGGCACGGGGCTGGCGATGCTCTGATGGCCTCACGTGAGCGCGAGGCCGCCTCTCTGCGTGCCAGGCTCCCTGCGCAACCTCCCCGCTGGCACTGGCGGTGCCAGTGTGGACGGGAAGTGTGGAGGGGATGGAGGGCCTCCCTCCACCGGCCTCCAGTGCTCTCTGCCCTGGACCTCCCGAGGGTGACCCAGAGGCACCCACCTGCCTCTCTGGGAAGGGATAACGGGCTGGCTTTGGAGTCAAACTGGGTTCTACCACCTCCTGGTCAACTGCAGTGACTAGGCAGACACCCCACCTCCCTGGACCTCTGTCTCCTTTTTCGTTTTTGTCTTTTGGCCGAATTGTGAGGCTCGTGGGACCTTAGTTGCCAGATCAGAGATCGAACCCAGGGCCATCCCAAACCTACGAGTCCCAACCACTGGACTGCCAGGGTTAGGTATGTCTGTTTCCTCTTTTGTCCAGAGAGTCTAGAGAAAAAAGTAAATAAATAAAACCGTCTGACCCTACTACTTGGAGGGGAGATACAAAAGCACACTGTTATGAGACCCCATCCACCTGCCACACCAGCAGAAGCAAAAGAGGGGACAACACTGGCTGCCGGCCTCCACGTCCGGGAACAGGTGCGGCAGAGGCAGGGTTTGGAAACGAGCGCCCCCTTATGGACGGCGGCGAGGTCGAATCAGCACGATTCTAAAAACAGCGGGTATTTCCCTGGGGGGAAGGAAAACGGCGGTGACGGGATGGAGATTAGAGCTGAAGACCATGAAGCCATGAGCAGGTAATTGTTGGTGCCTGGGGATTCATGATCTTCAGGGGCTAGTGGTAGAAACGGGCAGGAGACCGCAAAGAGGCCCAAGTGTTCTTCTTGGGTCACTGAAAATGTCCTAAATTGATTTTGGTGATGGCTGCACAACTCTGTGAAGCTAAAAGCCACTGACTCATACACTTTAAATAGGTGAACGGTTTGGTATATGAATGATATCTCAAACAGTCGTTATATGTCCGTCAAAGCTGGATAAAATTTAAAAATGGCACTTCTCCTTGGACTCAGAATTTCGTTGCTAAGAACTGATGCTGCAGCTCTGTTCACCTGTGAGTTCAAAGATCTACTTCTAAGGATGTTCTTGGGACTTCCCTGGTGGTCCAGTGGTTTAAGAATCCACCTGTCAATGCAGGGGACATGGGTTCGATCCCAGGTCCTGGAAGATACCCACATACCACAGGGCAACTATGTCTGGGCGGCACAACTACTGAGCCCGAACCCTAGAGCCCCTGCTCTGCATCAAGAGAGGCCACTGCAGTGAGAAGCCCATGTTCTGTAACTAGAGGAGCCGCCCCCAACCTCGCCGCAACTGGACTCACTAGACCCAAGTAGCAGTGATGACCCAGCACAGCCAAAAATAAAATTTTTAAATTATAACAAGAATACTTTGGGCCCCTTTTTGGGGGTAGGTGTCATCCCAACAGCAATGGGATGCAGTCACCTAAACAGTGTGTCTGCAAGGGGCAGACACGTTCCAAGAGTCACAGTTCATCAATACAGTGAAAGAGTACTGCAGGAGATGTGGGTTCGATCCCTGAGTCAGGATGACCCCTGGAGGAGGAAATGGCTACCCACTCCAGTATTCTTGCCTGCGGAACCCCACAGACAGAGGAGCCTGGCGCATTACAGTCCACAGGGTCGAAAAGAGTCGGACACGACTGAGCACACACACATGCCTGAACCTCAGTCCTGGAACTGGAGAATAATGTGTGTCTTTTCTTTCGTGCCTAAGATATTTCTGGCAGGAGATGCAGGAAGCTTAACAGCGGGAAAACTAGGGCTCAGGGGGGCTGGGGGGAGACTCGGTTTTCACACGATGACCTTTGATCATATTCAGATTATGTCATTACACGCAGTCAGTGCTGCAAAATTTTTGTCTCGGGTTTGCAAAAATCGGGGCTGCTGGCCATGCCCACCACACCGCAGGAGGGTTACTTGAGGCGACCTGTGTCCAGAGGCCAGGAGGGACCTGAGGGGCCCAGGCCCCCACCGTCACTTCCCTCCAGAAATTTGTCAGCTGCTCAGGATGGAGAGCGGAGACACACAGGCGGGGCAGTTACGCAACCTGCGGTTGGGAAATCGAGCGAGGAGGCCTGGGACCCTGTGTCAATATGCCCGAGGAAGCCCGGCCTGTTTGCAGCCTGGGTGGACAGCCAAGCTGGCACTGGGTCTCCAGCCCTCCCCACTGGCCCTGGAGCCAACAATAGCTCCCAGGGCCTCCTGCAGCGCCGGAGACCAGAGGAGAATGAGACCCAGTCCAGCTCCTGCTCAGTCCTGGAAATCAGGGTCCTTCTCTACGGGACTGGAAAAAGGAAGCACAGTTCATCCAAACAATGAAATGCCAGGCAGCCACAAAAAAGACTGAGATTTGCCCTCTACGTACATGTCACGGGTTGAACCCTGTCCCTCTGCTCCCTCCCAAAATATATTAAAGTCCTAACGCCTGGGACCTCACAGAACGTGACCTGATTTGGGTATTGGGTCATTGCAGCTGCAATTATTTAAGTGAAGACGGGATTACAAGGGAGTGCAGTGACCCCTAATCCAAAATGACGGGCGTCCTATAAAAAGGGGAGATTGCAGACAGACACGCAGGCAGGGAGGCGCGCCCCATGAAGCTGAAGGCAGAGATCAGGTGATGCTTCTACCAGCCAGGGGATGCCAAGATTGCCAGGAAACCACCAGAAGCCAGGGGAGAGGAAGACAGCAGAATCTTCCAGGGCCAACCAACCCCGCCGACACTCTGATCTCAGACTTCCCGCCTCCAGAACTGGGAGATAATTGATTTCACGTGTTCAAGGCACTCATTTGGGCTTCCCAGACAGTGCTAGTGGCAAAGAACCCACCTGCCAATGCAGGAGATGTAAGAGACCCAGGTTGGATTCCTGAGTCAGGAAGATCCCCTGGAGGAGGGCATAGCAATCTACTCCAGTATTCTTGCCTGGAGAATCGCACAGACAGAGAAGTCTGGAGGGCTACAGTCCATGGGGTCTCAAAGAGTGGGACACGACTGAGCAACTTAGCACATACGCAGGCACTTGTTTATAGTACTCTGTGATGGCAGCCCTGGCACAGTACTGCAAACAAACTACTCTCAGAACATACTGTTTGGTGAGGAAGGTGGGGCAAACAGCAGAACATGGGCTGATGAGCTGAGTATTTCACCCCAGGGCTCCAGGGCAGACTCAGGGCCAGTCAGGGTCTTTCCTGTACCCTCATTTCAGCCTCCTCCGGCCTCCAGTCCGTCCTCCGCACAACCCAGAGCTGCTCCTCTGTGGCTCCCAGCCCTCCCATGGCTCCCTAGTGCCCTCAGAACAAAGTCCCCCGCCCCAACTGCCTCTGTGGCCTCATCTCCCCACCCACCTGGGTCACTGACTAATTGAGGCCATTAGAGAATTAGACAAGGATCTTTCTTTTTTTTCAGCCATACTGAGCAGCATGCAGGATCTTCGTTTCCTGACCACGGCTCGAACCTGTGCCCCTGCGGTGGAAGCCTGGAGTCTTAACCACTGGACCACCAGGGAAGTCCCTTGAGAAGTTTCAATGCCTCAAACACACCATGCCTTTCCTGCCTCAGGGCCTTTGCACATACTGTCCCCCCCCCCACCTAGTACGTTCTTCCCTGATAGCACCAACATACACATCTGAGCTCTCCAGACCTTCGTGCAAACATCACCATCTCACCATGTCCTTCCTGATCCCCTATTTAAAGCTCCCTCCCTCCTCCATTCCCTGTTTCAGTTTTCAAACCGAGTCATAAACGGCCAGGTGCCCCTCTTGCCCGTGCAGTCCACCCCCACCCTTTACCAGGCAGGGTCTGGGCTCACTCACAGGTGATCTCCTCATGGGTGAATCCCAGGACCCGCAAGGACTCCAGCGTCTCCTGGAAGAGCTCGCGCTCCTGGCCCGGCGAGGACGACGGCCCGTTGGTCAGGAAGCGGTAGTGGGAGAAGGGCTCCAGGAGCAGGTCAGCTGTAGGGGTAACGGCAGGGGCCAAGGTCAAGTATGAGCCGCAGCGTCAGACTCGTGTCCTGGCTTCCTAAATGGCCACCCGAGGACGAGCATCACTGCCCCACTAGGAACCTCAGTCTCTTCCTGTCAAATGAGTCGGGATCCTTTCTTCACGGGTATGGTGGGAAGGGCCGGCCATGAAGTGGGAACTTAGCACATCTCAGACCTTTCCTCTTCCCTCCTTTCATAGTGATTCTCAAGACGCAGAACTGCCCAGAGCAGGTGAGAGGCGCCCACCGGCAGAAGCAACAGGGCTGCGGGCGCCCGAGTTAGCAGAAGCCACGGGACAGCAGGGCTCGGGCGGCAGAGCGTGTGTGGGTCCGGAAGCCACCGGGAGCAGAAGGCTGGGTGTTGAGGGATCAGGAGGCGGCCCAAGCTACAAGGTGGAAGGAGCCAGAACGCCAGGGAGCCTCAGGGCAGCGGGGCCGCCATAGAAGAGAGAGCCTCGGGGAGGGGGGTGCATTTCCCCACTCAGAGGGCTGGAGGGGCGCAGAGCAGGAGGCAGAAGGGGTCTCAGGCAGGAGCCGGGAGGCAGGAGCTCAAAAGCCACGCAAACCACGATCATCATCGGGAACCACGCAGCGGCAAAGCTGGATTCGTCACAGCACGCAGCTGGAGGAAGCGGAGCCCCGTGGAGGTTCAGGATAGGGTGGGCAGGAGCTGTGTCGCCGCGGAGCTGGAGTGAGCAAGACCCAGGAGACAGCAGGAGCCAAAGGACAGCAGAGTCTAGGGGTGGTGAAGTTGAGAGGCAGAGGGATCCGGGAGGCGAGAGAAGCCGCCACCCAGCAGGAGCCTGACATAGAGCAGGTGCTTGACAAAGGTTAGTGCCCCCCACGTCCTCCTCCCCAGGGGGCCCGCATGCAACTCGCACCCAGCCCCCAGGATCCGAAGGACTACTGACCCTTGAGCTGCTCCCCGGCGCCTCCCAGCAGCTGGTAGAAGATGTGGAAGCTACACTCATCCTTAGCCTGGCGGATGGCCCGCGACTTCTCCAGCAGGTCTGGGCGGGGGCCGAGTCAAGGTGCCGCAGAGGAGGGGACCCCCTTGGGAGAGTACCCCCCCACTCTCTCATGGAACGATAGAGGCGCTCACAGACCTGGCGGGCAAGCTAACTGGACCAGTAACTGTGGACATGCGTCACTTTAGCCTCGGGCACAGTTTCTTCACCTGTGCAAGGGGCCTGACGCTAACACCCATCATGAGTCCCTGAGGTGCTGTGGGGGTAAATGAATCACCATGTAGCCAACCCCTGGGCAGGTACCTGGTTTGTCTTACCATGGATAAGAATGCTTCCTATCAGGACTTCCCTGGCGGTCCAATGGTTAAGACTCTGCACTTCCAGTGCAAAGGACACAGGTTTGATCCCTGGTCAGGGAACTAAGATCCCACATGCCATGTGGCGTAGCCAAAAAAAAAAAAACCTCCTGTCATCATGACCCTCCCAGCCTCAGTTTCCCCATACTGGGGCTTTCAGCTTCTCCCTTCTGGGAAAGCCAGATGGCTGGTTTAGACACTAAAAATTGGCAAGATGCCTTAAAGGAAAATAAAACAATTGATATTTGGTGTAGCCATCTGTGTCCTATGCTCATGGGCCACCAAGCACATGATACTTCCCAGGTGGCCCAGCGGTAAACAATCTGCCTGCCAATGCAGGAGACACAGGAGACATGGGTTCAGTTCCTGGGTCAGGAAGATCCCCTGGAGGACAAAGCGGCAACTCAGTATTCTTGCCTGGGAAATCCCATGGACAGAGGAGCCTGGCGGGCTGCAGTCCATGGGGTGGCAAAGAGTTGGACATGGCAGTCCAGTGGTTAAGACTTGGCCTTCCAAGGCAGGGGGTGAAGATTCAATCCCTGATCTGGGAACCAAGACCCCACATTTGCAGCCAAAAAACCAAAACATAAAACGGAAGCAGTGTTGTAACTAATTAAACAAGGATGTTAAAAAAAAAAAGCCTTAAAAAATAATAGCATCTGCCTCACAGGGTTACAGATACGAGGCATTGAGTTAACAGACGGAGAGTTCTCAGGGTGGCCCCAGGCACAAGGTCAACCCTCCAGAAATGTTGGTCATGAGGAATACTGGTGTAAAAGGGATCAATCCATCTTTTGGGGGTGTCACCAGCCTCGAGAGCATCAGTCCACAGTCTGGTCACTGGCCCTGAGGCAGAGACAGCCAGGCAGGAGAACCATGCCCAGTGGGAGCAGCCTCAAGAGGTTGGGGAGTGTGGACAGGAGAAAGTTAGCATTCAGAAGCTGACAGGGAAAACACAGGTGAACAGAGGAGGCTGCTGGAGCCTGGGGTTCATGGAGGATCAGGGTGAGGATGGAGGAGGGGGCGGGGCAGAGAGAGCCCTGAGCTTTAAGAAGCTATGTGAGCAGGAAGCGCCATGAAGTGGGGTGATGGGCCATAGGAACTGTGGGGATCAGAAGCTGGTGGCTGCAGGGGTCACGAGACCTTGACCCCAAGGAAGTGGTTACCAGGCAGCAATAGAGTCTATGGGGCCAGGGTCTTGACAGCGAGGTCCCTGCTTCCTTACTCCCTAAGCCTCTATGGTGGCAATGAATCTGCCTGCCCATGCAGGAGATGCAAGAGACTTGGGTTTGATCCCTGGGTTGGGAAGATCCCCTGGAGAAGGAAATGGCAAGCCACTCCAGTATTCTTGCCTGGGAAATGCCAATGACAGACAAGCCTGGTGGACTACAGTCCATGGGGTCGCAAAGAGTCGGACACGACTGAGCAGACACACACACGCCCTCTTAGGAAAAACTCTTTGCCAGCACACTGCTTCCCAATCTCTCCCTGGATGACAAAGAGAGGGGGCAGGTATGGGAGAGTGAACTAACACCCCGGGGATGGAAATATGATTTGTTATTAATATTGTCCACATTGCAATTCATAATTATTAACCAACAATATTAACATATTAACACTATAAGGACAGTGCTAACTTAATCATTCATTTCTAATAAGGATACCTCATTCTTTTTTTTTCTCTCTTTTTTTTTTCTTTTGGCCCCTCCCTGCAGCGGCTTGTGGGATTTTAATTCCCAGACCAGGGATTGAACCCAAGCCCTTGGCAGTGAAAGCACCAAGTCCTAACCACTGGACCACCCACCAGGAAAGTCTCAGATAGTTCAGTCTTCCTTTTTTAAAAATAAACTTTAAACTATATATCTATTTACTGGCTGCACCGGGTCTTACTTGCAGCATGCAGGATCTAGTTCCACTGACCAGGGATCGAAGCCGGGACCCCTGCACTGGGAACATGGGAGTCCTAACCCCTGGACCATCAGGGAAGTCCCCAGGTGACTCATTCTTGAGTGCTTATGTGGCAGGAGCCGTACTAAGAATGGTACCTCACACTGTCCTTCAGACCCTTCAAGGGTAGGTTCTATGATTTGCCCCCTTCTACCGATGGGGAAACTGAGGCCCAGAGAGGGCTTAAGGGCCCCCAGCCTCAAAGCTACAGAGCTGGGATTCGAACACCGGGCTGGTGTGATGTCTTCGCTTGTTCTCTTAAGCTTTGCACTCCTGGACCTTCTGGGTTCTATCTTGTAAATTTCTAGGGAGCGTTCCTGGCACAGGTGGAGAAAGTAGGACACAGCTTGGGGGGAGTCAGCAGGCTTGCAAGGCCCGTCTTTGGCTGGTGTCTGGGAATCTGAACTTCAGGAGGCCGACAGCAGGGGCTCCCTGCACATAAACTGTTTGTGTAAACCAACATGCTTTCTACTGAACATCTGTTTGCCTTCCCGGATTCTGAAATTTGGGTTCGCGCTGGGCAGGCGGTGCCTACGTGACCAGCCCCCAATAAAAACCCCGGGCGCCGAATCTCTGATGAGTGTAGCTGGTAGAAAGCCTTTCACGTGTGTTGGAACGCCTGGGGATTAAGCATGTCCCACGTGACTCCACGGGGCCAGGGCCCTGGAAGCCGGTGTCGGCCCCCACACGCCTTCCGCTTTGGCTGCACCGTTTCTCTGTGCTCCCCGAGGCGAGGCTGGGAGGGCATTCTCTTAAAAGCTACGGGAGGCCCCGCTGTCCTGCCCCAACGTGGAGATGCTGCGCCTGCCCCTTCCTGAGGTTCTAGTGTCCCTCCCCTTCTGCAGAGCGGGAAACGGAGGCACAGGGTCGGCAGCAGGCAGCCAGGGTTCTGGGCGAGCGGGGACCCCTGTTTCCTATACGCGGTGAGACCCTGAGGGCCGCCCTCTATGGCCGCCGCCGCTCTTCCCCGTCCCGGGCGCCCCCTCGGGGCCGTGAGAGGATACAGGTCTCGATGTTGGCGCCCACGATGTACCCGGCAACGTCGAAGTTGATGCGGATGAATTTGCCCTGCAAGGGAGGCGGGTGGAGGGCTTAGCCGAGGGTCCCGCGGGCCTGGGGGGGCACCCCCAACCCACACTCACCCCTCCCAGAGTCAGCCTGTCTCTTGACTATCTCCCTCCATCTGAACCCCATCCCGATCATGAGGTTCCAACGGGGGCCGGGGTGGGGTGGGGGGCGCCTCCCGGGGAGAACTAAAGGTCCACGCGCCTCTGACTTCTTTCCTTAGGACCCAGGTCCCCAGTTCCCCTTCATCCTTCAGGCCCAGGAGCCGTGGACCCCAGGTCCCTCCTCCCTCACGGACCCACACGTCCTGTCTCCCCCGGCTCCACCTTCCTTTGCTCCCAGCTCCCGTTTCACTAACTGGAGCCCAGGCCCCTCCCTCCCCCAGCACTCACGAAGCGGGAGGAGTTGTCATTCTTCACCGTCTTGGCATTGCCAAAGGCCTCCAGGACCGGGTTAGCCTGAAGAAGCTGCCGCTCCAGCTCACCCTGCAGGGGGTCGGGGGATGGCCCGTCAGTGGCGGGAGTCGGGGGCGGGGAGCGGGGGTAGGTGGGCACTGGCCCCGCTTGGGTGGGGGGTCTGGCTGAGTGTCTGTGTGTGAGGGGCCTTTGTGTGTCTGTCTGGGCATGTGCCAGCTTTCCCGGATCTGGGCTTGCCATTCAGTCTGTTGTGAAGGGAATGAGGAAACTTCTCTAAGATCCATTGTCCAGCGGAAACAAAACAACAAAAAGCAAGTCGCAGGACAACACCTACAATGTGATCCTATTAATAACAACAACAACAAAAAAAAAGAACCGAGAAAACAATACCACAGAACAAGACTCCCATATCTATAGGTATAGATACATGTTTGTAGACATTTAGAGAAAGGTCTGCAAGGATACACACCAAACTGTCAACAGAGTAAGCCACTCCAACGAAAGAGGACTGAGAGAAGGAAAGAGGAATTTCATTTTGTCTGGTTTGTTTGTTGTTGTTGTTACAGTGAATGCATACTCATGTATCACTTGTGGAACTAAAGAAAAATCTATACCATCTATGTAACTTTCTTCAAACTGTCTGACACATAGTACACATTCAAGAAATGGTAGTGTCCTCCCCCAATCAGGCTAACCCTTGAGTGGGGATATTTTTTTTTTTCAAAACAGCAATTTTTAAAAATTGAAGTATAGTTCGTTTGCAATATTGAGTTAGTTTCAAGTGTACAGCAATGTGATTTGGATATATATATACTTTTTTTCTGATTCTTTTCCCTTAAAACTTACAAAATATTGACTATCTTTTTCTATGAAAGTACTAGTTGTGCAGTTGTGTCCAACTCTTTGCGACCCCGTGGACTGTCAAGGCTGTCAAGGCTCCTCTGTCCATGGAATTCTCCAGGCAAGAATACTGGAGTGGGTTGCCATTTCCTCAGGGGATCATCCCAACCCAGGGATTGAACCCGTATATCCCACATTGCAGGTAGATTCTTTACTGTCTGAGACAAGAGGGAAGTCCAATTGTTCCCTGTGCTATATAGTAAATCCCTGTTGTTTATTTTATATATGGTAGTAAGCATCTGTTAATACCTACTGCCAATTTATCCCTCCGCAGGCCCCCCTGGCTAGAGATTTTATTCTGAGCTTCCCTACAGCCACTTCGGTGACAGAGCCAGGAATACCGTAGGTGCTCAATACACAACAATCCTCTTCCCCTCCTTCCTAGCCAGGTTCTCAAAGATTCCGACTATTTATTTAAATGCCCTCTGAGCCCTCAGACACTAGCCTGAGCTGGGTGTACACAGTAGGCCTACCTACGATGAATGGCAGTGTGGGTCACTGGGCTGTGTGAATGCGTGGTGTCTGTGGGCTCTGTCTACATACATTTAGCAGATCAACAATAAGGGGTAGTTATAGGCTCTGGGTTGTTTCCCATTGGGATCTGCGGCCACTCTGCACAGAAACAGGAGGGCTAATATACACAGCGATGTGGTAGGGTCTGCACATGCACAGTAGGACCACACTAAATGGTCCTGGGTGTGTGCACACAGTTGTTCAATCGCTAAGCTGTGTCTGACTCTGCAACCCCATGAACTGCAGCACACTAGGCTTCCCTGTCCTTCACTACATAGTCGGGCTGCCATAAGCAACAGTGGGGGGCCCTGGGTGTGTGCACACAGTAGGGCTGCAGGAAATGACAGTGTGGCGCCTGCTGTGCACATAGTAGGACCATCAAAAGTGACAATGTGGCCTCCGGGCAGGGGTGACCGTCAGTGCCTTGGGACCTGTCTGCCAGGAAGACTGTGGGTTGGGGTGACCGGGTTGTATGAGGGGTGGCAGGACTCGAGGTGATTCCCTGCTACTCACATAAGACACGGCGCTGGCGGAGGCCTGAGGAGGTCACAGGACACGAGACAGGGACCGGGACACGGCACATGGAACATGGACAGACACAGAGGTGAACTTGAGGTTGAGGGAGGGGGCAGGGGGTGGGATGGAGAGACAAGGGGCTGGGGAAACTGGCCCTGTGGAGCGGGGTGCCTGGGGGTGGGGAGTGGGCGGCGGCCCCATCACCTGGGGTTTGAATCTGGGCTAGCCCTTCCTGGGCATGTGGCCTTGGACAACCGACAACCCACCCTAGGTGTGACTTTGCTTTCCCATCTTTAATGCAGGAAAAAAACACATCCACCTCACTGGGGTGTTACAGTAATATAAGTCAAAGGACTAGGGCTATATATAAATGCTCACTTACAAAGCAAACCTGGGCACTGCAGGAAGCTAAATAGGCCAGACACATAGTGGGTGCTCTGGGATGTAAGCTCCTACTATGTGCCAGAGGCACTGTTCCAAGTGTCAATGAGGCCAAGGACTGGCTGTTGCAATTTTTGTGTCCAACCTGCCTCGGCTCCCAGCACTATATATCAGGCACACAGTAGGGATTCGGGGTGGGGGGGGGCAGGGGGAGCCAGGAGAAGGCCTACGACTGTGTTATTCCATGAGAGAGGCGGGGAGTTAGTTACAAGGGGAAGCAGAGCCTGAGAGGGAGGGAGCATCTGGTAGCAAGCTCTAGAGTACGTCCCAAGGCAGGTCACTTACCGGGACACCAGGTTCCTTCCGGCCCTTTGGTGATGATGCCACGTGGGCGAGGTACTGGATGACTTTCTTGGTGTTTTCTGTCTTCCCGGCCCCAGACTCCCCACTAAGAGGGGGCACAAAGGTAAGCAAAAAGGGTCAGCCCAAGTCACCAGCTAAGCCCCGTCCATTCCAAGCAGAGCCACGCCCAGCCGGGATCCCACTTCCTCCAGGGAGTCCTTCAGGATTACTCACGTGCAGAGAATGGACTGGTCCTCACGATCTGTAGGGGACAGAGGGGGACAGGTCACCTGGGAGGATTTCTCCAGCGAGATGCTGGCCACCCTCTTTTCAAAATCCTTCCTAAGGGCTAAGGAAAAGCTGGGTTTTTTGACATATGATCCTCCTAGATTCTAATACCTGACCCTGACTCAGCCTCTTTTGGCTGTGTGACTCTGGGAAAGCAGCTGCCCCTCCCTGAGCCTCAGTGTCCTAACCTGTAAAATGAAGACAACAAACTCCAACCAAACAGAATGTAATTCATTCAACAAACTTCAATTTGAGCCCCTACCATGTGCCGCCTTGGGCTGAATGATGAGATTCAAAGATGTGAGGGTGAGATCCTAGACCCCAGGCTCAGCCTCTAATAGCAAACAGGCCACAGAAGGTAGTGACGGTGACTGATGGCCCACTGGGGGGTCATCTGCCCAACCTGAGGGCAGAGAGCACAGCTCGGTCCCCACCATCTCCTCCTCCATTCATCCTGGATCTGACAAGTTGCTGTGTTAGTCACTCAGTCGTGTCCAACTCTTTGTGACTCCAAGGACTGCAGCCCGCCAGGCTCCTCTATCCATGTGATTCTCCGAGCAAGAATCCTGGCGTGGGTTGCCATGCCCTCCTCCAGGGGGTCTTCCCAACCCAGGGATCGAACCTGGGTCTCCCTCATTGCAGCCAGACTCTTTACCATCTGAGCCATCCCTTCAATAAATCCACACAGACCACCTACTAAGTGTTAGACACCAAGTGGGAACTGGCGAGGTCCCTGCCCCCATGGAGCATCGAACTGTTGAGCCTCTCCCTAGGCTTTCTGACTCTGCAGGTCAAGAGTAAAGGCCGAGATGACATTTCGAACAAGTTCCCAAGTGATGCTGAGAGCACTACACTCTGGGAACCACTGCTTTGTAAATACAGCTTATATGCTGCCTACTATTAATGTCATATGATAGAAAGATACAAACTTTAAAATGTTTAATATGTTTTTAAATATTTAATTTAATTTAATTTAAATATTTATTAAAATAGATGACCTACAATATATAGATAATGAGTATATTATGTATAATACATGGAATCATGGAATTTTGCCTGGAGTGATCAATTGTCATGGAGTAAATGGCATCCCTCTGATGGATATCCTTGTGCAGTGCACAACCTACCCAGCTGTACATGGCAAACCCATGCTACCCATTGTCTAAGGGGTGGCCATTCAGTCATAACAATGTAGATCATGTCAGTAACATAAATATTAAATGAATGAACACTCTTAAGAGTCACTGTTTCAAGAGGAATTTTTGTAGAAGCCTGGAACCAATGAACTTCCAAATGATACTTGTTGAGGAGACGGGTAAACAAAGAGGCAGATGAAAAGGGGCCTGCCTGTCTGGTAGGAGGCAGAACCTTGCCCACTCAGCCCTCCATTTGTGTTCCCTCCTGCCCCACAAAGAAGCCTTGCAGAGTCTGGAATCCTTGAGCTGACATCTAGTCCTGACCCCCAGCCCAGTCCCCATTGAAGAGGCACCTCCAGCAGCCCCTGCCCCACACTCACCCTGAAGCATGCTTCGGTAGGCTCCCTCGGTCACTGCATACACGTGGGGCGGCACTTCATGGCGCTTCTTGCCCCGGTACATCTCCACGATGGCCTCCGTATAGATGGGAAGCTGCTTGTATGGGTTGATGACCACACAGAAAAGGCCGGAGTACGTCTGCAGCGGGCAAGAAGAGAGAGGGCCTCAGCTAGCTGCCTGCCTGCGACCCAGGGGCAGACAGAGTTGCCATGTACAGCTGGGCAGGTTGTGCACTGCACAACAACATCCGGCAAAGGGACTGCCGTTCACACATGACAATGTAGATTTAAGCGTTTGTTATGGTTTCAGGCTGATGGTTGAAAAGAAGCTTTCCAAACTGCACAAAGGTGCTGTACGAATGAGGATTCACAAGGGGAGAGAATGGAGGCTTTGTAGCCCTGTCACTGCTTGGACTCACACACGAAAGGACCAATTGCAAGTTCATCTGTAGCATCATTCTTTTAAAATAACGAAGGACCGGAAACGATCTGGATGCATGGGCATACAATGGATTCCTATGAGGTTTCTGGCATCTACAGACAGAGAACTATCTCCAAAACAATATCACAGAGAGGAAACAAGGTAAGAGCTTTGCAAGAACACTTTTCTGAATCTGCTTGAACACACATAGAATATTTCTGGAAGAGTGCTTCCTGTATCTGCAGCCGCTGAAACTTGACGGGACCATGTCTGCGGTTTCTATTGATAACAGACTCGCAGGACCTGCCTCCACGATGGTCTTGGTGGTTCCCTCTTATTGGAGGACATGCTAAATTTCAGGTTTGAGGTGCGTGAAAATAAAGATTTAATTTTTTTTTTTTTGCATCCAAGTTCATGGATGCCCTGAATTTGTCCACACACCTGCTGGGCCTGAGTTCAGGACCTGGTAATCATTTAAGCACTGTTCCAGCTCTAACAGAGCCTCAGGTCGACGAGAGACAGGACGGGTCAAGGCAGTTAGACCGGCTAGAGAACTAGCTGACCACCTAGCTAACACAATCCAGAGAGCTAACTAGCTAACTTAACTGGATTAAGCTAGCTAATACAGCCAGAGAGTTGCTTAGGGGCTCAGCTGTTGTTTAGTTGCTCAGTCATGTCCGACTCTTTGCAACCTCATGGACTGTAGCCCACCAGGCTCCTCTGTCCATGAGATTCCCCAGGCCAGAACACTGGAGTGGGTTGCCATTTCCTTCTCCAGGGGATCTTGCCCACCCAGGGATGGAATCCATGTCTCCTGCACTGGCAGGCAGTTTCCTTACCACTGAGCCACCAGGGAAGCCCCAGGGTCTCAGCTAGTTAACTATGAAACCAACTAGCCACTTAGGCAGCTAGTTAGCTACTTAGCGAGTTAAATGACCAGCTGTTTACTTGTCCATTGATAGCAGAACTGCTTTAAGCTCCCAGACAACTTGAGCTTCTCAAGTAGAGTGAGGGTGTGGCCACCACAGGCTGCCCGGTGCCAAGTTTTTAAGGATGGGAGGGCGGGTGGCCAGCCCAGAGCAGAACAACCGGTTTGCTGGGTGTCTGCCCGCCCTGCCAGCAGCTCCCCGGAGCTCTCAAAGGGCGGGGCGGCCGGACCACATTCCCAGGGAGGGTATCTCATGGCTGCTGGCGCCCCGGCCCCCACTTCTGGCTGGCGGAGGAGCCCACCCCCTGCACCCCCATCCCCGTCCCAGCCCCCTCCTGCCAGCCATACCTTGTCACTAGCGTGACACCCTAGAGGGAACCTGAGCTGGCTGCCAGGGCCAGGGGGCAAAGGGCTGAGGCCGGTGCGCCTAGAGAAGGCCGGGGGCACCTGAGTGGCCGGCGCACAGCTGCAGAAACCTGGCGGGAAGGGCCTGGAGCAGGACTCTGCAGGCGGACCCACCAGGTCCAACTCCCCGATGCCACCGCCCCACCTCAGCCCAGCGACTCTCGCCTCAGTCTCGGTTTCCTCCCTGAGAAACCCTCCCCACCTCATTACAGAGGCGGTGGGGATTAAGGAAGATAATGAATAAAAACCAGACAGCCCGAGGCAGGGCGGGCAGTAAAAGACGCTCCTGTCATGGCACCGAGACTCTCAGGTTCCCAGCCCACCTGGGAGCTGAGAGTTCACTCAGACTCAGGTGCTCCGTCACCCCACGTTTCCAGCCTGTGTGACTTGACTCCAGATGTTTGCCCGCTCCGAGCCTGAGTTTCCAGCTCTGGAGAAATGGAGCTCGGAAGGATTCTGAGAGTGACACGACGCCAAGCATCTTCAGGTGCCTCCCGGAGCAGAGGGCAGTATCCAGCAGATGGGGTCCCCTTCTGCCCTGGGCATCCCAGGGAAGGGACCACACAAGGCCAAATAGCCTATGAGCGGCAGGAACTGGGTTTCTGGAATCCCGGACACCTCCCTCTCCCTTTCCACTGGGAAGAACTGTCATTCCCTTTGGCCAGTTAGTATTTACTAAGCATGGCCTGAGGACAAGCCGGGTGGAGCTTGAATCCAAATCTTCTAGCTGGGAGGCTTGAGCACATACCTTAACTTTTCCGGGTCCCCTTTTGATCACACGGAGATGGGAACAGTGCTTCTATACAGGGCTTCGGGGAGCTACCCACAAGTTCATGTTGCAAGTACCGAGCTAAGCGTGGGCCCTGGAGCCCTGAGTGTGCTTATTTATTTAGTTACTCAATTATGTCGTATCTCGAAGCATGCAGGATCTTAGTTCCCTGGCCAGGGCTCAAACCCGCACCCGCTGCAGTGGAAGCATGGAGTCTTAACCACTAGACAAGCAGCGAAGCCCCTTGGCATGCCTAATACGTTAGCTGTTAACTACTCCTGGGCCAATGTCTTTTCCTCTCCAAGCCGTGGGCAAAGGAGGTGATAAGCCCTACCTCATAGCCGCATGTGGAGCAGGGGTCAACCAGATCATCCTGAAATGACGTTTAGTATCTCCAGCACCTCATGGAGAAAGCAGGCCCTCCCTGAGTGCTAATGATTGTTGTTAAGGCCCAATTTGTTTCCTGTCTGGGCTTCCAGAAACTTCCATCTCACTTTCATTTGTCAGGCCCCAATTCTCTGACTCTCAGACCACAGCCTTCACTCAGGCCTCACCATTTTCACCCCTGAACTTTCCCAACAATCTTCCCACTATGGTGCATAGAATGGGGGGTCTGGAGTCAGACAGCCTGGGTTCAAATCCCAGTTAAGCTGGTTGGTAGCTGGTGGGGCGTGGCCTAAGTCTAGGCCCCTCTCTGAGGCTCAGTGTCCCCACCGACAGAATGGGGATGATAGGAGATACCCTACAACGTTGCTGTGAGGGTTCAGAGTTTGTATTAACAGGAAAGGGGTGGCTCGGTTTGGGGTGCCTCTCTGATCCCCTGACTTTGACGAGGTCCAGGGCAGTGGCCCAGACAGAGGCTCACAGAGCTCCCATGACTCACAAAGGCAAGCGAGGAATCCTAAGGGCCTAACACAGGCTGCAGAACGTGTCACCGCAGTGCAGGGCCAGACAATCCTGCAGTCAAATCCCACCCCTGCCACCAAAAGCTGAGGGGCCCTGAGCCAGCCACTGGTCCCTCTCACAGCCTCAGTCTCTCTCCCAAACAGGAGTCAGAAATCATAAAAATACCCTCATCTTGTGCTTGTGACCCTTAATGTGGTGGATACTGAGGTCAGCTTATTTATTTTTATTTTTTTGATACATCTCATCATTTAGTGACATATTCTTTTATTACTTTCATGAAAGTTTTGTGGTTTTTAAAACATATAAAACCAGCACTTTTCCTTTTATGGTCTTAGCAAGATATTCTGTGGCTTTTCTTGAGGGGCCAGTTTCAATGAGCAAGGCAGTGAGACTCCAGCCCTCTAAGCTGATATTCAGAGTGTGACTCTGGGGCCAGCTGCCTGGGTTCAAATCCTTCACGTCCATGTGACCTAGGACCCAAGTCACTTAACATTCTCAAAACATCAGGCGATAAGGACAAGTCCCCAGCCCAGAAGTGAGCTGATAACCCACAGGCAGCACTTAGAACAGTGCTTGGCACATCGTAAGTACTCGATAAATATTTGCTAGCCACCCATGATCATTATTTCTCATTATTACTGTCGACATTCCTTGTCAACATCTCTAATCCTGTTTGCTCTGAAGGACACTCTGGCTGCCCATTAGAACCACCCGGGAAGCTTATTAAAAATACCAGTGCTCACGTCACACCCCCAGAGAGTCTGATTCAAACGGGGTGGGGCAGGCTCCAGTGCTGGTATTTTGTAAAAATTCCACAGCTGACTGTAACAAGAAGGCAGAGCTAAGAACCACAGCCCTACTCCACCTGCTTGCTGTTAAGATTAAACAGTGTGAGACATTAAAAGGTTAACAGTGACTAGGCCACAGTCAATCTCACTATGACCAGTCCTGTCTAAATCCTAAAAGGCCCTAATAGCAAAGTGGTGGAGCCTGGAGCCAGACTACCAAGCCCAACTGAGTGACCTTGGTCAAGGAATTTGACTTTTCTGTGCCTCAGTTTCTTTATCTGTAACCTGGGGACAAAGTGCTTTATAATTGTGCAAGTGTATTGAAACAATATATTGAGAGTGCCTTGCTTGCTCACTCAGTTGCTTCAGTCAAGTCCGACTCTCCCGGACCGCAGGGACTGTAGCCTGCCGGGCTCCCCTGTCCACAGGGTTTCCCAGGCAAGAATACTGGAGTGGGTTGCCATTTCCTTCTCCAGGGGAACTTCCCCAGCCAGGGATCGAACCTGCTTCTTCTGGGGCTTCTGCATTGCAGGAGGATTCTTTACCACTGAGCCACAGGGGAAGGAAGCCCAGTAAGGACCATCTACTGTATAATACTATGAGACACCTGCAGTGGGGTCTGACGCAGTCCTGGTAATCCAATAATTTATCATTCGGCAACTAAGGGTGGGCATCGTCACCCGACCTGAGGGGAGAATTAGAAGCAGCCTCAGGTCGGTTCCAGCTGGGGTGCTGACACCCAGCCCCCGCAGCACCCCCAGCCCGGGCAAGGCCCTCCTGGGGAAGGAGACCACTCACGTAGATGAGGCCGGAGTAGTAGCGCTCGCGGAGGTTGTGCAGCACCGAGGCCTCGTTGAGGCAGGTCAGCTCGGCCATGTCCTCAGCCTTGCTGAACTTGGGCGGGTTCATGCGCTGGATCTGGTCGCGGGGCAGCCGCAGCCGCCGGCCGCTCTCCGCCAGCTCCACCTCGGCCTCCTCGTCGCCCTCGTGCCGCAGCGCCGCCGCCTCGAAGCCGTGCAGCTCCGACGGCACCCAGACCAGGCGCCGTGCCGTCCACTCCACCTGCGGGGACGCGGCCGAGCCCCCGGGCCCGCTGCCCACGCCCGGCCCGCGCGGTGCGAACAGGAACGGCTGCGCGGCCTCGGGCACCGGGCCCGGCCTGGGGGGCGCCTTCCGACCGGGCACCGACACGGTCACTGCTGCCATGGTCTGCAGGGAGAGAGCAGAGGACCAGGGTCACGGAGGTGTTCCATCCCCACCCCAAATCCCCCAGACAGTCGCCACTGCCTTCTCCACCAGACCTCAATTTACACTTCTGCAAAAGAGGTTCACAGACCTTTTTCACCCATTCCACCATCCACCTCTCTATCCATTCATTCATTCAATAATTCGCGTGTGTGTGGCTGGACCAGGAGGCTTCCGGGATCTTGATTCCCCTACCAGGGACTGAACAGGGGTCACTGGCACTGAAAGCTGGGGGTCCTAACCACTAAACCGCCAGCGAATTCCCAATTCAGTAATTCTTGAATAACAACCTGAATGTCCATTGACAGATGAATGAATAAAGATGTGGTACATATATACAATGGAATGCTACTCAGCCATTCAAAAAATAGAATGAAGCAATGCTATTTGCAGCAACATGGATGGACCCAGGGATTATCGTATTAAATGAATTGTCAGACAGAGAAAGACAAATACTATATGATATAACTTATATATGGAATCTAAAATATGTAACAAATATACTTATCTAGGAAAAGAGAAACAGACTCACAGACAGAGAATACACTTGTGGAGGCCAAGGGGTGGGGGATGAGGGAGGCAAGGATCGGAAGTTTGGGATTAGCAGATGCCAACTATTATAGATAGAATGGATAAACAACAAGGTCCTACAGTACAGTCCAGGGAACTCTATTCAATATAGAGTGATAAACCATAATGGAAAAGAATATATATGTATAATTGAATCACTTTTCTACACAGAAGAAATTAACACAACATTGTAAATCAACTATATTTCAATAAAATAAATTTTCTAAAAAAAATTCTTTTCTAAAAATAATTCTGTTCAAGGTGTCAGTCATATAGCAAAGAATAAGCCAGAAAAAGATTCCTGCCTTCCTAAGGTGTTTACATTCTAGCCCTGATCTGGCTATCATAGGAGCCACGGCCATGTGCGGCTACTGGAGAGTTGAAGTGGAGAATCCATGCTGAGGTGGGTTCTGAGTGTTAAGACACATACCCGATTTCAAAAACAGCACAACAAAAAGCTCACTCGTGTTTCTTACATTTGGTAACATATTGCATTAAAAAAATACATCATTAGCGCTTACGTCACTTGTTCCTTTTTATTTCTTTATTTTTAATGTGGCTAGAAAATTTTAAATTACACATTTGGCTTGCATTGTGTTTCTGTGAGTTAGTGCTGCTCTAATCCCAGGAGACAGATTCAAAGATAAATAAGTAAATTATACAGTATGTTAAATGATGATACATGCCAAGGGGGAAAATGAAGCAGAGAACAGGGACTGTTACGGTTGAGGGGCATTGAAGTTTTAATTGGGGTGGCCAAGGAAAGCCTCTCTGATGTGGCATCTGAATAAAGACCTGAGGGAGATGAAGGGAGCAGGCCATGGGAATGTCAGACAAAACAGCATTCCAGGCTGGGAAAATAGCTCATGCAAAGGCCCTGGGGCAGGCATGTGCCTCTATGTCTGTGGCCCTCATTGTGAGAGGCCAGTGTGGCTGGAGCCAGGTAACCCAGGGAGGAAGGGTGGTAGGTAAGGAAAGATTAGGGACAAAGAGGGTCAGACTGGGTCACGCTGAGGAACTTGACCTCATAGGTTGATCAGGAGGGTGTCAACCTGATTTCTGTAACCCAGGTTCTCTCACCACCTCTGGGCTACCCCAGAACAGACCTGAATTTCATCACTTCGTTAGCAGTGGCTTTCTTCCCTGCAACCTCAAATCCTTCTCTTTATCATGGGCTGGCCCCATTCATTAACTTCTGCATTCACTCAACATTCCCTGAAGTTTTCTTAAGTCCTGAGCTCTGCCCAGAATGTCTGGGGATCCAGAGATGAGTCAGGCCCTGCTTCGAGGAGCACCTGGTCTGGGGTCAATCTGGTCTCAGACACATCTCAAACAGTCACAAGCCAAGATGAGCTTTCAGATCTGAGCCAGCCTGTGCTAGACCCCTTCCCGCCCTTAAAGGGGCTGCAGACCAGCAGGAACAGGGCTTGGCAATTCCAGAGCAGTTTAAGCACCCGTGAGGAAAACCGTGCCCCCTGTCCCTCACTGTGCCCTGCTCCTGAAGAAGCCGGACTCTGTTGTCTCCCATGGCCTCAAACGGCCACATCGCTGCCCACGCGCCAGTCACAGGACCCCCCAGTGCTCCGTCTGCCGCACCTTGGTGCTTCTGCCTCTGCCCTCCAGGCCCCCCAGCCCCACCTCAACATATCTCTGGAGAAGTCCCTCCAAACACCCAGCTCCTCTCGGACATCTCCGGATCTGGCCTCATCAGGTTCTTGTCTTTCCCTTACCTGGACACTCAGCTCCAGGCCACACGCCCCTCTTACCCCCAGGCCCTCTCCCCACCACCAGTGGTCCCAGGCCTCCACCCTCACCCTATGACATTTGGTCCTGCTGCTCTCTGGCCTCGAACCCCAGGCCCCTGCATTCAAATAGCGGGCGTCTCCCGCCATCCAATGCCATATCTCTCTCCACTTCCCAGGCCCCAGGTCGCCCAGACTGACTCCAGGCCTCCTGAGTGGCCCTCATCCTTTCAGAGCCAAGTCCCATCCCTGGGACTTTACCCTCACCCTCACCCCACCCACTTCCTCTCCAGCTCACGGCCTTTGACCAGGAAGGGTTTGGGAGTTTTTGCAATCACCCAACCCTGTGCTTCCCCTCACTAGAGCCAAGAGTCTGAGTCCCCGGTCCATCCTCCCTTAGACCCAGGAGTCCAGGCTCCCAGCCCCTCCTCCTCCAGACTCAGGAATCTGGGCCCCCAGCCCCTCCTCCTCCAGACCCAGGAGTCTGGGCCCCCAGCGGACTATATTTCCAGGAACGCTCAGGCCTCTCCTCCTTTGGACCTGTGAATTCCAGCCCCCTCACCTCACTGCAGCCAGCTAGAGGCGAAGAGGCTAGAGATGAAGACGCCTGGGACCAGCTTCTGAGGGCTGATAACAGCTCTGATGGGGTGGCCTGGCCCTCTGGCAGCCCCACCCTCCTTAACCAGCAGGAACACCTCTGCCAGGACTCATTTCTGTCACCAGTGCAGGTGAAAGCACCTGCCTGGGAGGGGCAGGGACTGCTGGCTGGAAAGGAGAAGGAGCCAGGGATCCGCCCCTGAGGCAGGGGTTGGGGCCCTTGGCATCCAGCCCTCTGACCTCACTCTAGTGCTAGGATCCAAGGGTACTCTCTGCCCCCAGACTCAGAAATCTGGGCATCCAACCCCTCCTCCCTCAGACCCAGAAGTCCAGGCTCCCAGCCCCCTCTTCCCTCAAGATGCACACATTCCAGCTCTCAGGGGAGTCCAGTTCCCAGCGCCTTCCTCCCTGGAGACCCACGAGCCCAGCCTCCCAGAGCCGTCCTTAACCAGACCTGGGGTTCCTGGCCCCCGACTCCCTCCTCAGATCCCGGAATCCCAGCGCCCAACCCCCATCTCCCTAAGACCCAAGTGCCTCACCCCGCGGACCCTCCGGGCTACCTGGGGGGCGCCGGCTGGTACAGGAAGCGGGAAGCTGGGGAGGGGGCCCAGGAATCCCCCGGCCTCTTCAGAGCTCCCAGGTGCGGCTACCTCGGCGGTCCAGCGCGGGGCGGGGCCACGTCGCGTCACCGGGAGGGAGCCCGGCTCTGATGTCACCTAGCACCTGCCCGGCTGGGGAAGGGGGCGGATCCAGGAGTTGCCCTAGACAGGGGGATGGGGAGAGGCGGGGATGAGCCTGTTGCCAGGTGGGCGGCGGCGGCGGCGCCAGGGCCCCTCCTCCTTTGGGCGAGCAAAGGTCAAGGGCCCGCAGCGGAGAAGGCTGAGGACACCAGGGGTTCGAATCCCGCTCAAGCTTCCTGGGCTTTGGCTTTCCTCTTCGCGAATGGAGGCCAATGAAATTAATAAACCCATATGGGAGAAAGTGCCCAGCCCAGCGTTTAAACAAGCAATGCAAGGAGACATCATTTAATAACGCAGAACTTTAGTTTCCTCAACCCTGGAAACGGGGGGCGGTACAATCCACAGGGAGATAGAGAAGTACCGAAGAAGACGAGAACATGCTTTTCTAGACTCTGGAGCTTCAGTTCTCTGAATCGAGGACTAAATAATGGTAACTAAGCGCACCTACTATGGGCCGAGGGTTTTCCTGCTTTTAGAACAGCTGACCAAACTCATAGAATGATCTCAAAAACCAGTGAGATAAGGACAATCAGTATCTCCATTTCTCTGGAGAAACTGAGGCATGGAGAGGTGAAGGAAGTAACCGGCTCAAGGTCACACAGCCAGTAAGAAGGAGGGCTGGGGTACAAGCCCATACCATTTTCTAAAGAGGAGATTTGGGTGGAACCCGTAGTAGGTCCTCAAAGATGTCAATTTCCTCTTCCTAGGTGGTAACTCTCAACCTCCTTCCCCATCTACTTCTTAGGAACTACAGCCTTCCTTAGCGGACTAGTGTTGGATTAAAAAGGTTAAGGAACCCAGCACACAGTAGGTCTTCAAAGTGTTGTTCTCAGCCCTGTCGCCCTGCAGTCACCACCTCTGTGCAGCCTGTTTTTCTTTCCCTGTTAAATGGGTGCAATACAACCCATCTCGAGTTAATATAATCTAAAGTTAATTATTTAGTTATAAAAATAAAAGTGCCCAAGTACATCGCGGGGGCTCAAAGATGTCTTTCCCCACCCCTCAGCTCTGCCAGTCACGATGATCCCTGTCTCCGGTCCGCGAG
Source organism: Cervus canadensis (assembly GCF_019320065.1). NCBI lineage: Eukaryota > Metazoa > Chordata > Mammalia > Artiodactyla > Cervidae > Cervus > Cervus canadensis. The sequence continues at coordinate 21,337,879 of NC_057403.1, read as the reverse complement.
TTTTACACGTGAAGACAGAGACACAGTCATCGAGGGCGGGGGACTGAAGGCAATGACTCAGTATTAAAGCGTCCAATGTCCCAAAAGCGAGCCTCAGTTTCCCCATCTGCGAAACAGGCCTGGGGCCTCCAGCGAGGACCCCGACCCGGCCTCTCCTAGAGGAGGAACTCGAGTTGTGGGGGCGATTGGAGACGCCCAGCGCCACCCCGTCCCCTGGCCCCCCGCTGCCGTCCGGCTGAGCGCAAGGTGAGTTTCCACGTCACCGCCCCTCCCCCGCAGCTCGCGTCGGCCTCCGGAGCCCCGACCGCAACCCCGGAGCTGCAGCCTCCCGGGACCCAGTTCCACTCCCCGCCGCCTCAAGCGGGCAGCGGGCCCCGGGCACTCACCGGCTTCCAGGGCCGTCCCGAGGCTTCGGCCTGGGGAGAAGGAGGGGCGGGCCAGCCAAGAAAGCCCCGCCCACACAAGCGCAACAGGGGCCAATCGGCGCCCGCTGCGACAAGCTATGGACTCGCCCACAGGGTGCGCACCCGCCAATCAAGAGGAGCGGCTGGCGGGCGGGGCCAATCAGAAGTTGCCGGAGTGTGCCAGCCGTGGGAAAAGAACGGCTCCGGAGCGTGGAGCTAGGCGGCACGGTCGCAGGCAAGACCCGAAGCCTGACAGGCAGGGGGTCCGACCAATGGCGAGGCACAAGGGGCGGCCAGGGGCGGGAAGCCCAAGGGACCCGGGTGAATGAGCCGCTTTGTGCACCAGTCATGAATGAGGGCCTTTGTAAGGGTCGGCGTGGGGGGGGGCGGCCGGAGGCCGGAATGCCTGGGTCCCCCGGGAGCCGGCAGGCATGAGAGAAGGGCGAGAGAATTCACTTTTGTCAAACGACGACCGCGTACCACCAGGCACTCTCCAGGTTCTCACCCACCCAGAGGTGTGGGCATTACTGTCAGTAATGATAATAATGATCATTTATTGAGTGCCTGATGTGTGCCAGGAGCTGTGCTAAGCGCTTTACCCGCATGATCTCATTTAATCCTTACAACTACCCCCTTGGAATTAGTGCTGTTAAGATCTTCATCTTCCAGATGAGGTAAACCGAAGCTTAGAAAGAGGATGTCTAATTGCTGGAAGTTATAGAGCTGGCAAGTGGCAGACCGAGGACTCAGATCCTGCCAAATCTGACGCCAGAACTTGCGCTCTTAACCACCAGGCTACACCCAGACGTTGGTTAATGCTTCCCAAGTGATAGATGGGAAAACAGAGGCTCGGGAGAGAGGTAGGCACTTTCCCAAGGCCACAAAGTGAAGGCTCCTCTGAACTCTGAGGTGGTGTCCACGTCTGGAGCTAGCATGTTGCTGGTGAGCCGTGTACCATGGTCTCTGAGCTGTGTCCTGATTTTACAGGCGTACACTGACTGAGACTTCAGGAGGGGTGAGCAGCTAGGCTTGAGGAGAGGGAGGGGAGGGTGGACTACACTGCACTCAAGTCCCAGCCAGCCTGCCAACCTGTCTCCACTGCTCAACAGCTGTGGGGGCTTGAGCCGGTTGCTGGCCGTTTTTTGAGGTTCTGTTTATTTTCTATGTCAAATGGAGAGGATGATCTCTCTGCCCCCACCTTCCCCATCCCCTCCCCCCACAGCCTATTGCCAATGGGATCCTGTCAAACTTTGTCCAGACTGCACCCCTCCTCTGCTCAGAACCTTTCATGGCTCCTTGTCAGAGTAAAAGCCAAAGTCCTCACTGTGGCCCACAAGACCCTGCATGATGTGGTCCCAGGGGGCCCTGTGTGAAAGCAACTCCCCTTCATTCAGCTCCAGGGATACAGGCTTTCCAGCTGTTCCTCAACTCCTCAAACACTCCCCAGGCATGGTTCTGCCTCAGGGCCTTTGCACTGGCACTTTCTTCCCACAGATCTTGCATGGCTGCCCCACCTCACATCATCAGGTCAGATCCAGTGTCACCTCCTCCAGAAAAGTGTGATAGTCCCTCAGTCGTGTCCAACTCTTTGCGACCCCATGGACTGTAACCCACCAGGTTCCTCTGTCCATGGGATTCTCCAAGCAAGAATACTGGAGTGGGTTGCCATTCCTTTCTTCAAGGGATCTTCCCGCCCCAGGGATGGAACCCGGGTCTCCTGCATTGCAGGAGAATTCTTTACCATCTGAGCCACCAGGGAAGCATACACCTCCTCCAGAAGGCCTTTTCCAACCATCCTGTAGAAAACATTTCACTTTCTTCCTTTGACTTCCTTGGATTTTTTCCCTCATAGCACTAGAAGAGATGTTTGTTTACCTTTTTATCTTCTATCTCCCCACTAGAACGTGAGTCCCACGAAGGTGAGGATCTTTCTTTTGCTCTGAGCTGGATTCTCAGGCCCTGGCACACAAGAGGAACTCCGTAAGTGTTTGTTGAACCAACAGTAACAAGTCCTTGTGTGAATTAAATGAGTTAATATGTGCAAAGAGCTGTCCTAGCATGGAGGAAAGATTAAATAAACAAATTATTATTACTATCATTATTTATTGCTCTACAAACAGTCTTCTGATAGCATGCAGGAGAGAACCAAGAGAGAAAGAGAAAGAACAAGGGAAAAAAGTCAGAGAAAGGGGAAAGTTGACAGGTAAGAGATGGGGCGTGAAGGAACAGAAGGAAAGAGCTGGTGCTGGGATGAGGGCAGACACCGGTGACGGCATTCAACTCCCAACACCTACACTCAGCCAGAGCAAAGGTGAGTCCTTATAGGCAAGAAGCTTTGAGATTGCCATGGTCACTGCCCATTTCTTTGCAGATGGGCAAATGGTTCCACGGAGGGGAGGACCTTTCCAAGGACATCCTCAGTGATTATACAGTTCACGTGTATGAAGGCTAACTGTGTGCTGGGAGCATGACCATCATCATGTTGATGCCTCCTCGTGCCAGTACTGTGAGCTGGCACTGTCATTATCTCCACTTTCAGGCCTGCAACGTGTCCAGGGTCTCCTGTCTGCTCTTGAAGGTAGATCTGGTCTCAGACTGTGGTAGTTCAGACCCCTGAGCCTGTGCTCTTAGCCAAGACTCCCAGACAGAGAGGAGAGCACCTGTTACCCTAGCCAGCGTGTCCACCATGGAGTCCTCTTGCCATGAGGCTAATGGGAGCTGCTGTCTATTGCGTGCCAACTGTGTGCTGGACATTGTGGCCTTTGTGTGCATCTAACTCATTGGATTCTCTCAACAATCCTATGAGATTGGTGCTTTCATTATCTGCATTTGATTAATAGAAAACTGAGGCGCAAATAGGTGATAATCCCATGTGCCCCAGAGAAGAGTGTGGACTGGGACACAACAGAAATTCAAGTGGGAATGAAACCTCTGGCGTGTACATTCTAACCATTTTCTACCTGGTAACTGGTGATGTCATCATTCCCACCCAGGGTCTAAACTGGAGATGTCATTCTTTCTGCTCAATCTATAGGGTAATTGATGACATCACTAAATGATAATAGGATGCCTGTTACTAAGCACTTTTAATAGTTGCTGATGTTTACTGAGTGCCGACTCTGCCGGGTGGGCTTCCCTGGTGGCTTAGCGGTAAAGAATCCGCCTGCAATGTAGGAGATGCGGGTTTGATTCATGACTTGGGAAGATCTCCTGGAGAAGGAAATGGAAACCCACTCCAGCATTCTTGCCTGGGAAATCCCATGGACAGAGGAGCCCATGGAGAGAGGAGTCTGGTGGGCTATATATAGTTCATGGGGTCACAAAAGTATGGGACACGACTTAGCGACTAAACAACAATTGTGTGCCAGGCACAGTTCTAAGCTCTTTGTATGTATTAATCCCACGATCCTCCCAATAACTCTAAGTGGTAGGTACTAGTCATACCCATTTTACAGTGAGGACACTGAGGGAAACCTACCCAAGACCACACAGTTACAAAGTCTCTGGATTTGAGCCTCTGGATTTGAACACAAGCAATCTGGCCCCAGCATCTGGGGTGTGGATACCTATGTGAGATCACCAGAATATACACCAAGTCAGAAGGAGGCACCCTGCTCCCTCAAAGCCCTCCATCTGGCCTCCATCCACGTCTGAAAGAGAGGGTCCTCAGAATAAAACTTCAAACTCATTCCCTTGACGGTCAAGTCATCCCCACCACAGATGATGGATGGATGCATCCCACCACGCATCCATCTCTTCACTCCCGGCACTGGGACTGTCTCCATTAAACTGTGAGTTCCCAGCTCTCAGGGACTGGCTCTAATTTCTCTGTGGATCCTGAGGGTGCAGGACAAACTGCAGTAAAGAAGGAACTCAGAAAGTGAGGACAGATAGAATACTGTGATCAATGTGTGTAAGAAGAAAAGGAAATAGGAGTGTGGGAGCTTTCTCAGTTCCCAGAGGGATTCATGCCAGCTGGCACAGCCCATTATTCTTAACTCATAACTGCCTCATTATGCAGAATCTGAGTAATGGGCAGCGGAAGCATGGGGAAAAAAAAAACCAGCTGGGACCTAAGTCATGTACAAAAACAAAACTTTGGAGTTGACAGGAGAGGAGACAGGAAAGTCAGGGGTCCGGGGGGGGGCTTCTCTATGGAAGAGGGTTTGGGGGATTTTTTTAAGTTAGAAAGAAATAGGGGGAGCAGTTTCCATGCCTGGCAGGGGTAAAGGAGCCCCCAGTCTTAACAAAGAAAAATAAAAGGGCAAAGAGTATGCGAAGTTTCTCTGTGTGTCCTGACTATATTCCTGCCCGAGCAATTCCTCCGTGGCAGAGATGTGAATGGTTCCAGTATTTTATTTTTGGTCCCTGGGCTGTTGTTCTCCCGCATGTGACTGGAACTGGCTCTGAGACAAGAGCAAGCTGGCAGCCTTGTGTGGGTCACAGATGAGAGACCGGCTCAGTTATGCGACAACCAATGTTTACTGAGTGCCTACTATGTACCAGGCCTTGTTCCAGACCAGGGGTCAGCACAGTTTTTCTGTAAAAGGCCAAACAGTAAATATTTTCAGGTTTGAGAGCCAGATGGTCTCTGCTGTAACTACTCTACTTAGCAGGAAAGCCACCATATGTGAACAAGTGGGTGTGGGTTTGTTTCAATAAAACTTTATTTATACAAATAGGAACCGCAAGGATTTAGCCTGTGGGTCATAGTTTGCAGACCCTTGTTCCAGGAGCCAAGGAGATGGAAGGAACAAAGATGTAGTTCCAGCCCTTAGAGAGCTCACATCGATCTACTCCTACATGGCAGGCGGAGGGAACCTGTTCACACCTAAGTTAGATCTTGTCCCTCCTCTGCTCAGCGTCCACCCCTGGCTCCAGTCTCAAAGTTAAAGCAAGGTCCTACCCCACCTGGCCTGCTTTGACCCCTCTCTACTCACAGCTTCCTCCCTCTCCCCCTTGATTACTTTGCTCCAGCCACGCTGGCCTGCTCAATGAATCTCCACCACACCAAGCTCACCCCTGCCTTATGGCTTTCTCACACATCATTCTCTCTGTCCTGGAATGCAGTTCTCTTAGAAAACCACTTGGCTCCCTCATCTCCTTTCAGCTGTTGCTCAGAGATCACTTTGTCCATGACGACTTATCTGAGCAACCTCTCCTCTGGATCACTAATACCTCTCACTCGTTCTGAATTTTCTTTGACCACAACACTCATGGGTGCAGGCTAAGTCGCTTCAGTCATGTCTGACTCTTTGTCACCCCATCAGGCTTCTCTATCCATGGGATTCTCCAGGCAAGAATACCGGAGTGGATTGCCATGCCCTATTCCAGGGGATCTTCCTGATCCAGGGATCAAACCCACATCTTTTACATCTCCTGCATTGGCAGGCAGGTTCTTTACCGCTAGTGCCGCCTGGGAAGTCCACAACAACTCAGCATTCTCCAACCTGCCAGTAATTTACTTACTACACTTGTTGTCCAATGCCCCCCACTATAATATCAGCTCTGCACAGGTGAGGATTTTTGTCTGTCTTCCCAGTGCCTACAACAGAGCCTGGCACTCAGTCGATCCTCAACAAATACTTGCCGAATGAATGCATGTGTTCTGGTGGTGGACACAGACACCAGACGAATGGACACACAATAAGAGAGTACAGTGACCAGTCGGGGTGAGTGCTACAAAGAAAAAGGAGTGGAGGGTAAAAGAGGGACAGTGTTGGGGGGTTCTTTAGAAAGAGTGTCAGGGAAGGCTCCCTGAGGAGGTGGCATTTGGAGTGAAAAGATCATATGACTTTGGATCTCTGAGGTGAGTGAAAGTCGCTCAGTTGTGTCTGACTCTTTGTGACTCCATTGGGCTATGCAGTCCATGGAATTCTCCAGGCCAGAATACTGGAATGGGTAGCCTCTCCCTTCTCCAGGGAATGTTCCCAACGCAGGTATCAAACCCAGGTCTCCCACATTGCAGGTGGATTCTTTACCAGCTGAGCCACTAGGGAAGCCCAAGAATACTGGAGTGGGTAGCCTATCCCTTCTCCACGGGATCGTCCCAACCCAGGAATCAAACCGGGGTCTCCTGCATTGACTTTGGATACTGATGAATAAATACATGAATGAGTGGGTGTGTAACTGATGGAATAAGTGGATAAATGAGGGCATAGATGACTGTTTGAACAGATGGATGGATGGATAGATGGATGGATGAATGAAGAGTATACACAATGAATAAGTGGGAAGATGGCTGGAGGAATCAATTAATGCATAAATGGAGGAAAAGCTGGACAAATGGATGGACGGATGGATAAATGATCTTTCATGCCTCCATACCTTTGCACATGCTGTGCCTCCTATTCGTTACGCCCCTCTATCTATTCACCCAGGAAACTCCAGGTCAACTTCTCAAGGCCTGCTCTGTGCTCAGAGTGTATAGAGAGCTTCCTGGTCTCACTGCACCCAATGCCCCCCAGGAGTTTGCTCCCTCTCCTGTTGATGCTGTGATCACACTGGATTGGAATAATCTGTCTGTGAATACCTTTACAGACAGGCATCCTCCACCTCATTTCCTTAGCCAGATGTACCCCCCAGTAGAATCTGGTGTGTATTCTCCACAAAAAATTTACTATGTAATATTATGAATTTCCTGACCCATTGAAACTATTAATGATAAATATGTGTTGTTTTGAGTCACTAATTTTTTTTTTCCGTTATGCAGCAACAGGGAACTGGCTTGGGTAGTAGGTTCAGAGAGGTGAAGCAACTTGCCCCAGATCACACAGCTAGAAAGTGACAGCGCTGGAAATTGAACCCAGGCAGTCTGACTCCAGAGTCTATGCAGTTAGCCACTCTGCCATGCTCCTCTTAAGCCTTGAACTTGCTGGGACATTCTTGGCACCTCCGACCTTTACAAATGTCCACAGCATTGTCCTCCTGTGTGCTGTATCTGCCTAGAATGTATCTGTTCCCATCACTGTCAGATCACGATCAGTTCCTGCTCCCACCCTGGGCCCTGCCCCTCCTCTAACATACTCTGACCTCCCTGGGTCCTGCCTGTTTGAGCCTGGCACTTCCTTGCCCACCAGATGGGGGTCTCTGAAAGATGAGAAGTGGATCGAACTCAGCACCTTGTCCCTGTACCCCTCGACACGGGGCCAGGTTCCCTGGAGTCTGCAGGAAACCATGACTTCTTGCTGATCAGTTTGGCTCTTCGCCTGGCCTTTATCATCTTTGGAAGAGGGTGCTAATTATAGCTGCCCTTTATTGGGAGCTCGTGTGTGCCAAAGCCAGTTTAAATATTTTATACACAGGAACTCACTGAGATCATACATCAGCTCTAGGAGGCAGGTGCTGTCACAGTCCCCTCTCACAGATGGGGAAATCTGTGGCTGGGAGATGTCACCCCAGGCCTCACAGCTAGGAAGTGACAGGGCGGGACTCCAATCTGGGAACCCGCTCAGCCAGCCGATGTCCTGTCCCCGAGTGAACCCCCAGAGGGGCCATCATGGTTACCTTGGGGTCTGCAGTCCCCAGCCTTCACTTGAGGACCTGACTCAAAAAGTGGGCTCCTGCACCCCACCCTAGAAGTGCCGATTAAGTAGACCTGAGTGGGGCCCAGGCACCTGCATTTCTACAAGTTCCCAGGTGATCTTGTGGTACGTGATTCTTGGTCATACCTGGGTCAAAGCACCTGGCATCATCCTTGATTCCTATTTGCTCCTCACCTCCAACATCCAACCCACATATTGTCAACTTGACCTTCAAAAAGTCTCCAGGATCTGATCCCTTGTTGCCCCATCCCCACTGTGACCACTCCAGTCACATCCACCATGATCTCCTGCTTGGACCATGGCAATCATCTTCTTTCTGGTCCCCGTGCTTCTGCTCGTTGCCTCTCTCAGCCCGTTACCCTAAGTCAGCTCACGTCCCTCTGCTCAACGTTCTGCTGTGGTTCCCACCTCACTCAGAATAAAAGCAAAGTCCTCACCGGGGCTCCAAGCCCTTCAGGATCTGGCCCGCTGTGTCCCCTTTTTGACCTCACCCCCCACCCTCTCCCCCTCACCCACGCTGCCCCAGCCGTACCACCCTGCCCACCATTCCTTGCACACACCCATGCTCCCACCTCAGGGCCTTTGCATGGGCTGTTCCCTCTGCCTGGAAAGCTCTCTCCCAGAGAGCAGCATGACTCTCTCCCTTCATTCACTCAGCTCTCTGCTTAAATGTCACTTTGGCAATGAGACCTTCTCTGACCATTCTGTTTACTATCACAACCAGCCCCAAGGCAACCCAACCCCCTTCACTTGTTCTCCTGTCTGTTTTCCTGTAGCACTTTGAACTGTCCATCATATTATGTCATTAACTTATTTACCTCGTTTGGTATTTCCTGTCCGTCTCTCTTTGATCACAGGATATTCAGCCGTATAGAGGATGGGGACTGTGCTTTATTCAAAACTCTGTCCCAGCACATAGAACAGTTCCTTCGACCTACTCAGCACTCCATAAATAGCTATGGCATGAATGAAATAAATCCTTTAAGAAATTCTGCTTGGCCTTCCCTGGCAGTACAATGGATAAGAATCCACTTGCCAGTTTGGGAGACACAGGTTCAGTCCCTGGTCTGGGAAGATTCTGCAACTACTGAGCCAGTGCTCTAGAGCCCGAGAGCCGCAACTCCTGAGCTGAGGTGCTGCATCTCCTGGAGCCTGCGTGCCCTAGACCCTGTGGTCCTCAACAAGAGAAGCCACGGCAGTGAGAAGCCTGAGCACTGCAACGAAGCGTAGCCCCCGCCTGCCACAGCTCGAGACAACCAGTGCCCAGCAACCAAGACCCTGGCAACCAAAACCAAAATAAATAAATAAAAGAGAAATTCTGCTCAAGCCGGTGGGATGATGGGGAACTTTTAGTTCCCAGTCATTTTTACAGGCTGCTGACGTTTTGCAAAACGACGACCATTACCTTATCATCAAGGAGGGAGGAAAGGTCACCAAGCTACTTTTAAAACATTCCTTCCCTTTCACATTCAAATTTTTCATTACACAAGGTGGAAAAAATTCAAATAAGAGGATAATATTTCTCTCGACCAGCATCTTCCTTCTCACTTCCCCTTTTGTATGTACCCGTGATAATACTTTGGTGAAGAGCCTTCTAAAAACATGTGCTATTTATTTACATCAGGCGTCTACTGCCTGTGTCTGTATATAAAGTTTCATTGGCACATTGGTTTATTTATCATCTATGACTGCTTTCACACTACAAGGGCAGAGCTGAATTATGATAGAGACGGCGTGATGTTCGAAGCTGAAAAGATTTACTCTTTGAGACTTTACAGAAAGATTTTGCAACCTCTAATGAATACATAGAAGCAAGTATTTAAGGAAATATTCCCACTGATTTCTTATGTTCAGGCAATGGAATTATACTTGATATATTGAACTGTGACTTATTTTTCTAGCTTATCAATGTCTTGGGAGACTTTATGCTCCTACATTTCACCTTAATCTTTTTTGCACCTGCATAGTATTCCACAATCACAGTCTAATTCCTTTGACTTCTCTCCAATTGGTGGAGCTTTCAGTGATTTTCCAGGTTTCAACCTTACAAAAGAAAGCCCAGTGAACGCCCTTCTTCCTCCTTCCTTATGGACATGTAGAGATACTGCTGGGTCAAAGAGTATAATGCAGTTAAGGTTTTAATAGAAGCTGTCAAACTGACATCCACAAAAATACTAGTTTCCTTTTTAGGAAAGAAAATGAAAAAGAAACCAATCCGGGTCAAGTATTTATTACCCGGCTGTTCTGTGAAAGTATCCACCCGTAGGGGAGGGGCTCCCCTATAATTTCCTGACCCCTGGACACACTGTGGACTTTCCCAGTCCTTTGCACTGGTTGCTCCCTTCCCCACCCTTCTCTGCCTGGCTTGAAATGCTTCTAGGACCTCAAGATCCACCTTAGATGACTGGACAGAATTTTGTGACATCAACTAGGCACTTATCCTCTGTGTCAGCAACCCCATTTCTAAGGAGGTACCCACAGGAAAGCATGCACAGGTGACATAAGAAGACAAAGATGCCCAAGGCAGCGAGGTGGGTGGGAGCAGGACCTAGAGACAGCCACGGCGTCTGTTCCTTTGGGAATGGGCAGGTAAAAGGGAGAGGATTGCCCCACGGTGATCAAGAAGCAAAAAATCAGAGTTACATATGGAAAGAGGGAGAGATCCTAAGAACATATCGAGTGAAAAGAGTGAGACCCAAAACCAGGTCTATAGCACCATTTAAAAGATATAATTTATCTTGCATATCAATTTAGAAGATAGAGTCATACCAAGTCAGGCTGCCCGGTGTGCAAGCGATTATACATAAAGGATGCATGGATGTCAAATGTGTTGGCTTTGTTAAAAGGATACTGAGGAGGAGACAGGAGTGAGCAGGAGAATTAGAGAGAAAAAGAAAAAAGAAAGCAAAATAGGGTCTAGAGAAATGAGAGAGAGACCAGGACTGAAATTATGATGCAAGTCTGCATTTAACTCCATCCTCCATCTCAGGAGGTCGTCTCTCCTCGGGGTTGGGGTCTCCCCAAACCCTCCACTCCTCCTTCCCTTGGTTCCCACCAATGCCTCATCTTACCCCTATTAGAACCCACGTTCACTAGACTGAGACTGTCCATGTCTCCCCAACCAAAGCAGGAGCATTTGGAGGGTGGGGAACCAAGTCTGTGCCTCAGTTTTCCTCATCTGTAGAAGGGGGATAATGGTAACGGTAGCTACCTTATAAAGTTGTTGGGAGGTTAAATTAACTGATTCCGGTCCTGTGCTTGGCACAGTGAAATTGGCACATTTCAAGCACTCCATCAAGGTGGGGGCTGTTATCAGATTATTAGCATCAATACTGGGATTGAGATTGGCCTCAGGACATTGGGAAAGGCCTCCCCCTTCAGGAAGTCTTCCATGATTTCTGGCAGGGAGCTCTGCTGGTGTCTGGGGTCCCTCCAGTATAGCCTCTTCCCCACGTGGGGGCACTCACCTGTCGCTCTCCCCCACTGGGCGGGGAACTCCTCAAGGGCGGGGACCAGGGCTGGCTCCGCTTGGGTTCCTCAGAGCCCGACATAGCGGCCAGTGTCCCTCCGGCCTCCAGGACTGTCTTCCCACCTGAATGAAGTGCAGGCTGGGAGGGCAGATAAGGCAGGTGTATCATTAACGAATATATAGCAGGCTGTACATAATAATAGCCTGGTGACAAGGTAGAAACCATATATGGCAAGAGTCCCCATCTGGTTTCTACCTGGGTCCTGCCTCCTCTCCTCCCCACTCCCCTGGATTGTCCCTGCATTCCATCCTCCTGGGTGCACCTGGCCTGGGGCCCACCTCTGAGCCCCAGCCTGAGCCCACACAAGGACCTCTCCTTGGAATGCCCGTCTTTCCCTTTCTTTCATTCCCACTGTAAGGTGATTCAGGCAATGCCCACAATTCACTCACATGAACTCACCTTTCCACACCAGACGATCCTTGCCTTTGTCATGGATCCCTTCTGATAAAACCTACAGACTCTTTCTCAGGATGGTCATGTTGGGTTCATGGAGGTATAATTTATTTATAGATGAATAAATAATCACATCATCGATATGAACTTTCCTGGTGGCTCAGACAGTAAAGAATCTGCCTATAATGCAGGCTTCCCTGATAGCTCAGTTGGTAAAGAATCCACCTGCGATGCAGGAGACCCCAGTTCGATTCCTGGGTTGGGAAGATCCCTGGAGAAGGGGTAGGCTACCCACTCCAGTATTCTGGCCTGGAGAATTCCATGGACTATATGGGGTTGCAAAGAGTCAGACACAGCTGAATGACTTTCACTTTCACTTTTCACAATGCCAGAGGCCCCAGGTTCAATCCCTGGGTGGGGGAGATCCCCTGGAGAAGGAAATGGCAACCCACTCCAGTATTCTTGTTTGGAGAATCCCATGGACAGAGGAGCCTGGTGGGCTACAGTCCATGGGGTCGCAAAGAGCCGGATATGACTGAGCAAGTGAGCACACGGCACACAGACACGTCATCAGTATATGTACAATTTTCCGAGGTAGAGTTCATTCTTTCTAGTGTACAATCCTGTGCGTTTGGACAGATGCTGACAGCTCTGCAACCACCACCACGATCAGGATGCAGGGCAGATCCATCACTCCTGCAGTTCCCTTGTCTGGGTCTACAAGCTGCGCTGCACTGTCATATATCCTCAAGATTCCTCTGTGTCAGTACATTCATGTCTTTCTCATTAAAAAAAAAAGGCAGCACAGAATTCCATAGCATAAATGCACCACAGTCTATTTTAGACAATCCCCAGTTGATAGGGGTTGATGGACGTTTAGATTGATAGACCTCCTTAGATTGTCTCCAGTGTTTCACTGTTATAAACAAGGAAATGGGGAGAGTGTGGAGGTTCTAATATGTGCCTTTCTGAAACAAGCACCAATTGTTTCTCTCTGTTCCTGTTGTTGAATTGCTAAGTGGTGTCCGACTATTTTGGGGTGGATTCTAATACACGGTATTGCTGGATGGTAGGGCATGTGCATTGTTCTCTAATTTTTATTGTGAAACGTTTCAAGCATATAGAAACATTGGGGGAAGAAAGTATGCGATGAACACACAGTAGCACTAATTAGATCCTACAGATGTTACCCTTTTACTGTATTTGCTTTATTACACTTCCTTCTTTCTCAGTGGTTCTGAACCAGGAACAAATTTTCCCCCAGGGAGGACATTTGGCCAGGTCTGGAAGCATTTTTTAATTGTCACAACCTGTGGGAGAGACTCTCCTTAAGTATACTGCAACCCACAGGACCGGCCCCCCATTGTCTGGCTCCAAATGCTAATGGCGCTGAAGTTGAGAAACATTGTCGTCCATCCACTCACTAAATAATCAGCCAGTTCATCCTACACACTTCATCACACACATGATCAGCTGGAGTTTGTTGTCTCTTCAGTGGATCTTTCTATGAGCAAATTTCTTTATATACAGCAAAACGCACAAGTCCTAAGGATACCATTCTGTGCGTTTTGACAAATACACACCCAACTATAAAAATATAGAGAACGGTGTCATGCCCCAGAAAGTCACCTCATGTTCCCTCCCAGTCAATCCCTGCCTCCACCCCACCCCAGGCAACTACTGTTCTGATTTTTATCACCTTAGATTAAGTTTTATCTGTTCTAGACTTTTTATAAACAGAAACCTACAGTAGGTGTTATTTTGTATCTGGCTGCCTTCGCTCCACATAATGCTTTTGATATTCATCCGTGCTGTTGTATGAATCAGTAACCTCTTCCTTTTTAAAAAATTTATTTTTATTATTTATTTGGCATCATTGCATCATGCGGGAACTTCCTGTGTGGTGCCAGAGCTTAGTTGTTCTGCAGTGTGTGGGGTCTCAGTTCCCTGAACAAGAATCGAACTCACATCCCCTGTATTGTAAGGCAGATCCCTAACCACTGGGCAACCAGGGGGGGGTCCCTGTAATTGCTTCCTTTTTATCACTGTTTGGTATTCCGTCCTATGCATATACCCATTTGTTCATCCCTTCTCCTGTTGATGGACACATATTTCCAGTTTGGGGTTATTATGAATAAAGCTGCTGTCCATATTCTTCTACCAGTCTTTTCCATGGATACAAGTTTTCATTTCTCTAGAGTGGAATTTCATAGTCACAAAGTAGATGTGAATGTAATGTCTAAGAAAATGCCACACCTTTTCCGGAGGTGACTGTATTAGCTTCCTATTGCTCCTATAAAAAAAATTACTTATTAAAAAAAAAAACTGCCTTGCAGGCAGTTTCTTTACCACTGAGGTACCAAGGAAGCCCATAGCCCTTGAGGAAGAACTAAAGACCCTTGACTATGCTTAATGACTACATTATTATTATTTAGTCTCCTTTGACTGTTTTCCTTTACTTCTGCATTTCTTATTTCTCTCATTAAACTTATTCTTTGACTAAAGCTTTCCACAGACAAAAGGCAGGCAGAGGACACGGGGTTGGGGAGGTGCATGAGGGGCAGTGGGCAAGGACGGTAGGGTTCTGCTCCATTTCAAATCCAGGAGAATCTGTCCAACTCAAGATCCTGAATTTAACCATATCTGCCGAGTCCCTTTTGTCACATAAGGTAATATTCACAGGTTCTGGGGATGAGGACATGGACATCTTTAGGGGATATTACTCTGCCTACAGTTTACATTCCTTCCAGCAAAAAATGGGTGTTCATGCCACTCCACCTCTTCATCCACATTTAGCACTGTCAGTCATGTTAATATAACCATCATGGTTGCCACTAGTCACGTAAGTCTAAGTTTAAATGAATTAAAGTTAAATAAGATTGAATATCTATCTGGTTCCGCAGTCCTTTAGCCATATTTCAATGCTCAATAGCTACTGCGTTGGCAGCACAGACATGCAACAGTTCCCTTTGTGGAAAGTTCTAGAAGTGTCTACAGGGAAATCAACCTGTCTCTTGGAGAAGTGACTGCCTTTCTTAAGATTACACAAATGTGTTATTATGGCAGACAACTGCCTTCCACTAGGGTGAGGAGAGGAAGAAATAAAGAAGAGGTGAAAATGAGAAAAAAATCCAACCATAATAATAATTGTCTGGCACAAATAAGCACTCATTACATTAAAAAAAAGTACACACTCAATTACCATCTAATGAGTATTTACTGAGTGCCAGGTACTTTCTTGACTGTTATCTGCTGTATGTTTATTCCCAGAGACATAAAGGAAAAGAGAGAAAGACAGTTTTGTTGTTGTTGTTCAGTCACTGAGCCGTGTTCTACTCTTTGCAACCCCCTCTTGGCTCACTGCTAGGCTTCCCTGTCCTTCACTATCTGCCCGAGTTTGCTCAAACTCACGTCCACTGAGTCCGAAATACTATCCAACCGTCTCCTCCTCTGCTACCCCTTTCCTCTTGCCTTCAATCTTGCCTAGCATCAGGGTCTTTTCCAATGAGTCTGCTCTTGCCATTAGGTAGTATTGGAGCTTGCCAAAGTATTGGAGCTTCAGCTTCAGCAACAGTCTTTCCAATGAATATTCAGGGTTGATTTCCTTTAGGATTGACTGGTTTCGTCTCCTTGCTGTCCAAGGGACTCTCAAGAGCCTTCTCTTCAAGAAGCATCAGTTCAAAAAGAAAAAAAAAAATTAAAAAAAAAAAAAGAAGCATCAGTTCTTCGGTACTCAGCCTTATTTATGATCCAGCTCTCACATCTGTACACGACTATTGGAGAAACCATGAAAGTGAAAAGTGAAAGTGAAAGTCGCTCAGCCTTACCCAACTGTTTGCTACCCCATGGACTGTATAGTTCGACCCCACAAATTCTCCAAGCCAGAATACTTGAGTGGGTAGCTGTTCCTTTCTTCAGGGGATCTTCCCAACCCAGGGATCGAACCCAGGTCTCCCACATTGCAGGTGGATTCTTTACCAGCTGAGCCACCAGGGAAGCCCAACAATATGAAGTGGGTAGCCTAATACTTCTCCAGGGGATCTTCCCAACCCAGGAATCAAACCCGGGTCTCCTGCATTCCAGGCAGATTCTTTACCAGCTGAGCTACTAGGGAAGCCCACAGCTACTAGGGAAACCATAGCTTCCTATGGAAAAACCATAACTTCCATATGGAAAAGCCATGGCTTTGACTATACCAGCCTTTAAACAAGCCCTTTCTTTTCCAAATAGCAGAGGAATTAACTCTTTAAATTCCACATTACTTGGGGCCAGTCATCCTAGAAGAAAGTCTCTCATGGGTGTGCCTTGCACTTAGCCTAAAACAGGGCTCATTATCTTTCCTGCCAAACCTGCTCTAATACCTCTACTTGTCTACGGCCATATCACCCTGAACGCGCCTGATCTTGTATAATACCTCTACTTTCTCTCCTGGTAAATGGCCTCTCCAATACATCCAGTCATCTAGGTTGGCTAACAGGGACACCATCATCACTGCCTCTCATTGCCCACCCCCACAGCTGGACCATCTTGTCCCTGTCTCTGCCCAAGCCCATCTCTCCATCCCCAGGGCCACAGCCTCAGTTCAGACCCTTACCTCATCCTCTTCCCAGGCCTCCAGGTTTCCCCTATGGCCTGTCCCTCATATGGTTCCAGGTCTTTCTACACCCAGAATTCATCCCCTGCTCCATCCTCCCAGGGCTCCCAGTGCTTCTAGGACAATATGTCAGCCCTTCAATTTTCATCTCTGCAGAAGCACTGCCCCCTTTCCCAGAATTCCCTTCCCCTCTGTCCTTGGTGAACTCCTATTCATCCCTCAACACCCAACTCAAATATCCTCTCTGCCTGGGACTGAGAAGGAGGTTCAGTGTCCTAGGGATGCAGGGTTGAGGTGCCTGGGTTAAGTGTCCTAGAGATAAAGCATCCTGTAATACAGCATGGAACAGTCTCATTGAACTAACCTGTTCTTTCTCCTCTGTGTATGCCCAATGGTTTCCTGCCTCCTTACCTTTACCCAGTCTGTTCCCTCAGCTTGAATGCCCAACCTCTCTCTTCCACTTATCTGAATTTTGCCCTTCTGTGGTAGTTTACTAGGACTGCCATAACCAAGTTCTACAAAAATGGGTGCCTTAAACAACAGACATATTATCCCACAGTTTTGGAATGTAGAAGTTCAGAATCAAGGTGTAGCTGCGGTTGGTTCCATGTGAGGGCTGTGAGAATCTGTCCCAGGATCTTTGGAGATCAGGACTCCAACATCTTTGGAGGGTTGGGGACATCATTCAACTTGTCAGGGCTCAGCTCAAACCCAGATTCCTCCTTAAAGTATTCCCTCATTGCCCAACCCACACTAATCTATTTCCTAAGTCTCCAGAGCCTTGTCCTCCAAATCCATTTCTTTTTTTTTCTTTTTAAATATTTATTTATTTGGCTCTGCTGGGTCTTAGTTTTGGTAAGTAAGGTCTTAGTTGCATGCAGCATGTGGGATCTAGTTCCCTGACCGGGGATGGAACCTGGGTCCCCTGCATTGGGAGCCCAGAGTCTTAGCCACTGGGCCAACTGGGAAGTCTTCAGATGCATTTCACATAGATTTGTCCAGTTATTTCTGTGTTCTGTAATTGTCCCCTTGGGATGGGAGATCACTGAGGGCAGTTTCAACGCCTTAGCCAACCTCTCTGTCCACACCGTGCACTGATGTATTAATACAAAGAAAGTGCTTGATCTACATTTTCAAAAATAATAAATTAATTCAACAAACATATACTGAGGACCTACTGATGACAAGCTCTGTGCTAGTCCCTGGTAATGCAGCAGTGGACAAGAATGACACACGATCCTTAACTCCATGGGTTTTGCATCCCAGTGGGACAAGAATAAACAAGGCAAATAAACCAGAGGGTGACATACACTGTATCTGTTTCCTAGAGTGGCCGTTAAAAAAGTACCACAGGGGACTTCCCTGGCGGTCCAGTGGTTAAGACTCTGCACTCCCAATGCAGGGCGCATGGGTTCGATCCCTGGCCAGGGAACTAAGATGCCCCATGCTGAGTGGGGCAACTGGATGGCTGAGAACAAAAGAGATTTATTGTCTCAAGGTTCTAAAGGCTAGAAGCCTGAGATCAAAGTGTCCGCAGGGACGTGTTCCCTCTAAAACCTGTAGGAAAGGATTCTTCCTTGCCTCTTCCTAGCCGCTGATGGCTGTCAGTGATCTTTAGCATTGCTCAGCTTGCAGCTGCAGCCCTCCAATCTCTACTTCTATTGTTACATGGCATTCTGCCTGTGCTGTGTCTTCACCAGGTGTTCTTTTTATAAGGACACCAATCACATTGGATCAGGGGTCCACCCTGCTCCAGTATGGGCTCATTTTAACTAATTATATGGGCAATGACTCTATTTCCAAATAAGGTCACATTCTGAGCTATTGGAGGCTAGGATCTCAACATATCCTCTTGGGATGTGTTGAATTCAGCCCCTCACACACACTAAGATAAAACACAAACGGAGAAGGGGGACAGGAAGCGGTGGGGTGAGGGGCTGCTCCCTCAGATAGAGTGGCCTGGGAAGGTCTCTCTGCCACTCAGGTCACAGCTTGAAGGAGAGGAGCTGACAGCGTTCTCCTATGAGAAACATATAAATTTCATCACCTGGTGTTTATGACATTCCCCTTGGTATCTTGGATGTGTTTAATTCGTTGGGTTTTTTTTTTCCTGCTCATTTCCTGGTTTGAAACCAGTGAGATTAAGAGGCAGTAGACTCATGGGGGTGTGGTTCCCGTAAGAATCTGAGAATGTTTCCACCATGTCGAATTCACTCCCATCAGTTCTGAGAAGCCCCAACAGCTGTGAGGCTGCAAAACGGCTCAGATCCCGATTCCAGCGAGAGGTCAGGGGGCCTCTGGGGAGTCCCAGCTGCTGTAGTCCAGCCAACGCCCCTACCAGCTTTATTTAGACTAACAGGCACACAAAAGAAGGGGTCACACCATAGGTGCACAGCTCAATGAATTATCACAAAGCCAGTGTATCTAGGAAACCATATTATAAAAGCAGGACATCCCCTCCCAAAGCCCTCCTTGTCTTCCTTCCCCCAAGGCTCACCTTTGTCCTCCCTTCTAACGCCATAGACTAGTTCTTCCTGTTCTTTTTATTCTTTTGCTCTCTCTTTTTTTCTTTCAGTTCTTCTTGTTCTTGAATTTCATATAAATGGAATAGGACATCCTGTTCTTTCATTTAACTAATGCATCCAAGTTCTGAGAGTTGGACCATAAAGCAGGTTGAGTGCCAAAGAATTGATGCTTTCGAATTGTGGTGCTGGAGAAGACTCTCGAGAGTCCCTTGGACAGCAAAGAGATCAAACTAGTAAATCCTAAAGGAAACCAACCCTGAATATTCTTTGGAAGGACTGATGCTGAGGCTGAAGTTCCAATACTTTGTCCACCTGCTGCAAAGAGCGGATTCATTGGAAAAGATCCTGATGCTGGGAAAGATTGAAGGCAGGTGGAGAAGGGGACAACAGAGGATGAGATGGTTGGATGGCATCATCGACTCAATTGACATAAGTTTGAGCAAGCTCCAGGAGACAGTGAAGGACAGGGAAGCCTTCGTGCTGTACTCCATGGGGTGGAAAAGAGTAGGACACGCTGTGTGATGGAACAACAACGACAATAATCCAGGTTCTATGTTGTGGATTTTTTGTATGTATGTATTTATTTATTTGGCAGCATCGGCACTGGCAATCTTCCTTGCATCAGGTGGGATCTTTCACTGCGGTCCACAGATCTCTAGCTGTGGAATGGGGGCTTGAGGATAGCTGTCTCTCCCATTTAGCTGCTCTGTGGCATGTGGGATCCTAGTTTGCTGACCAGAGATCAAATTCGTGTCCCCTGCATTGCAGGGCTGATCTTAACCACTGGACCACCAGGGAAGTCGCTGTTGTGGATTGCTCATTCTCGTTGTGTGGTGGATGTTGGCAAACTACAGCCCGGAGGCCAGATCCAGGCTGTTGCCTGTTTGTTTAAATAAAGATTTATTGGAACACAGCCACACCCATTCATCTACTATTGTCCATAGCCACTCACATGGCACAGTGGCTGAGGCAGAGACAGAAAGCTGAAAATATTTACTATCTGGTCCTTAACAGAAAAAGCTTGTCAGCCCCCACTGGATGACATTCCATTGTAGGAAGACAACACTATTTATTCATCCAACTGTGAATGGGTATTTGTGTAGTTTCCAGTTGGGGGTATTACAATCGGGCTGCTAAGAAACATTCTAGTGCAGGGGTTGTCAAACTTTTTCTAATCTTTTTCTAATTAGATCAGTGATTCTCCACAGGGAGCAATTGTGTCACTCAGGGGACGCTTGACAACGTCTGGAGAGCATTTGATTGTTGCTAAGGTCTGAATGTTTATGTTCCTTAGAGATTCATCTGTTGAAATCCTCGTACCAAGGTGATGGTATCAGGAGGTGGGACCTTAGAGCAGTGATTAAGTCATGAAGATGGAGCCCTCACTACTGGGATTAGGCTCCTTATAAAAGGGGCCCCAAAGGACTTCTCCGGTGATCCAGTGGCTAAGACTCTGAACTCCAAATGCAGGGGGCATGCCGTAACAAAGATTGAACATCCCGCCTGCCACAATGAAGACCCGGTGCAGCCACATAACTGAAAAGAAAAAATTTTAAAGTAAAACTTTAAAAAAGTGGGGGGCCACCCCTACAAGCACGTTTGGATACAGTGAGAAGCCTTCACTCAACCAGGCTGGTACACTGGTCTTCAACTCTCAGCCTCCAAAATTGTGAGAAATAAATGTCTACTGCTTATAAGCTACCTGTCTATGGCATTTTGTTAAAGACAGACTAAGACAGTTGTCATGACTGTGGAGGAGGGGTGGGTGGAGCCCAGGGATGGAACTCAACATCCTACAGTGCCCAGGATGTCAGCCCCAAATGTCAGGAGTGCCGGGGTTGAGAAACTCCCGCTCCAGAGCCTGACTCTAGAAGGGCAATCCGTGGAGCAGCAGGTCAGCAGCATAGCTAATCTGAGAAGCTTGTTAGAAATGTAGAATCAGGGACTTCCCTGGTGGTCCAGTGGCTGGGACTCCGCGTTCCCAATGCAAGGGGCTGAGGTTTCAATCCCTGGTGGAGGAACTAGATCCCACATGCTACAAAAAAGATCAAAGATCCTGGGTGTCACAGCTAAGACCCGGCAAAACCGAAAACAAATTTTAAATTAAAAAAATAAAGTTTTTTTTTTTAAGGAGCTTGTTAGAAATGTAGAATTTCAGGCTTCACCCAGATCTTGGTGATCAAAATCTGCATTAGGGGGAAAAAAAAAAGTAATTTAGAATCTGCACTTAAACACCTCCACCCCCAGAGGAGTTATATGTTCATTAAAGTTTGAGACCCAGGCTACATAAAGAAGGTGCCAGGGTTTGTATGCAATAACAATCAACATGAAAGCAACAGTTACCAACCCAGCCTGACAGAGGAACAAGAAGGAGGTCAAAAACCAGGAGTTGCTTTACTATCAGATGTGGGATTTTTTTTCCCCAAACGGCGGTCAACTCTTGCTAATGTTCCCAGGACGGTGTAAAATCTCTCAGTATACATACCAGCCACACCCCTGGAACAGTTGGTATAAACCCAAACTGAGTGAGAGGTATTTCAAGTTTATAGGCAAAACAGAGTTATGTTCCAGGCTCAGGTCATTATAAACAGGTTTTCCATTTACCCAAGAGGCTGATGTTCCTTGATTAAAACCATATAGGCAGGATTCTAACCCTCTATTCTTATCTTCAAAAGACAAGCACACTTCCTGCTTACTCCACTCCTGCATTTACTCATTCTTTTACACATTCATTCATCAGTCATCCTATATATCCCTCCAGACTCATCTATCGCCTCCTCAATGGGCTCCCTGCTTCCATCCAGAGCCTATTCCCTACCTGGCAGCCAAAAGGATCCTGTTAAAACTTCAGACAGATCTCATCCCCCACTCTGCTCAAAATTCTCCCTGTATGGATGTTTGTGTCCCTCCCAAATGCATCTGTTGGGACTTCCCTGGTGGTCCAGTGGCTAAGACTTCCTGCTCCCAAGGCAGGGGAGACCCAGGTTCAATCCCTCATCAGGGAACTAGATCCCACCTGCTGCAACTCAGACCTGGCACAGCTAAATAAGTAAATAAAAAGAAATATATATTTTTTAGGCTTCTGTTGAAGTCTTAACCCCCAGTGTGACAATATTAGGAGGTGGGGTCTTTGGAGATAATCGGGTTTAGCTGAGGTCATGAGGCTGAAGCCCCCAGGATGGGATTGTTACCCCCATAAGAACAGGAAGAGAAACCAGAGTCTAGGTCTCTCTGCCATAGGACAGAGGGAGAAACTGTCATCTGCATGCCAGGAAAACAGCTCCTACTGGGGAAAGCATCTGCTGACACCTTGATCTTGGACTTCCCAGCCTCCAGACTGTGAGAAATAAATTCCTGTTGTCTGAGCCACCCAGTCTGTGGTATTTTTTTTATGGCAGCCTGAGCCAGCCAAGACACCGCCCCTGGCTCCTACCTCACTCAGAGGAAAGGCAAAGTGCTCACCATTAGGTCTATAAAGGCATGTGTGACCCACCCCATCTCCCCTCTCACCCTGTTTCGGATCTTCCACTCCTTCTTGCATACACTCAGTTGCTGTCACACTGGTTTCTTAGCTGTTTATTGAAAATGCCAAGCATGTTCCCACCCCAGGGCCTTCGCACATGCTGTGCCCGCTGCCCAGAAAGCCTTCCCCTGGAATACCCTCCTGCCTCACTTCTTCATTTCCGTCCAGACGTCTCCTTCATTACCAAGGCCTCCCCTGGCAAAATGATGGAAATTATCAGCAGCCCTCTTTGGTCTCATTCTCTTTTCCACTTTATTTACTTCTCCTTGGTGCATAAGACCATCTAACAGTTTACATGTTTTTGTTTGGCTGGCTGGTTTTATTTTGGCCGCACTGGGTGTTCATTGTAGCACGCGGGCTTCTCTAGCTGTAGTGCATCGGCTCAGTTGCCCCACAGTAAGTATCTGGGATCTTAATTCCCCAACCAGAAATCGAAATTGCATCCCCTGCATTGGAAGGCAGATTTTTTTTTTCTTTCTAAGGGGTAAAATCCCAATTTATTATGCCAAGAAAATAAGACCAACAAGAATAGATACAAATGAAATGACAGGTAATGGCAAAAATAAAATGGAAATTGAGAATGTGGCGAATTGTGCTTTAAGTGTACAAATAAATGATAGTGAAGGCTTAAGTACAATATCAAATTTATATTTTAAAAAAAATTTTTACTATTGCCTGTAACTCCCAAATCAATGTTGCTAGTCCTCAACCCTCCCCTAACCACCACACTTATATCCAACTAGCTGGTAGACATGTCAATCTACATGTCCCAAATATACCTCAAAGTCTCCTCCCCACCACCAAGTCCATTTCCCTTCTAATTCTCTTGACAACATCATCAAGTTCTCCGTCACTCAAGTCAGAAACCTAACAATCCCAAGTCCTAAAGTTTTCTCATTTCCAATGTTCAAACTATCACAAAATTCAGAATATTCTAGTTGTTCAAAATTTCTCTCTTCATTCCTGAATCTGGAAGGCAGATTCTTAAAGCTACGCATTTAAAGTGTTCATTTGATTTATGGTCTGTCTCTCCCTTTGGAATAAGCTCGAGGGATGTGTGTCTGTGTTGGCCACTGTTATAGCCTCAGTGCCTAGAACAGTGCCTGCATGTGTTGTCTCCGTGAATGAATGTATGAATGAATGAATTCAACCAATGTTTCTGCTCTGCTCCTAGAACAGGGGTGGAGGCTGGGTTCTGGAGACCCACAGAGCTCAGATAAGGCTCCTGCTCAGAGAGTTCAAGGTCTGGGCATGGGGAGGGCTGGACCCCTAAAGGGAAAGAGAAACCGATATCACAATACAGTCTGATAAATTAGTTTGGCGGTTGGAGGGGCATAGAAAACCTTTAAAAATAAACAGTTACCTCTTCTTCAATGTTAATACACATCTCAACCACGACCCATGGGCCAGACGTCTGTTGTACTAAATAAAGTTTTATTGGAACACAGCCTCGTCTATTCCTTGATGCATTATCTGTGCTTCTGCGCAATGAGAACGGCATTGAGTCATTGCAACAAAGACCATATAGCCTGCAAAGCAAAAAATATTTACTAACTGACCCTTTACAGAAAAAGTTTGCCAACCTCTGCCCTAACATTAAAAACTCACATTTAATATTTATATGTGTGGTTCCCTCCTCATGATTTGTTAGTAATCTTCACCTCAGTCTTTATGATGACTATCCCATTTTATAGACAAGGAAACGGGGGTTCAGAGAGGTGAGGTGATTTTCCCAAATTCACACAGCAAATGAGGAAAGGGCAGAGCACAGAGTCCACTTGGTTTTGCATCTTGTTTTTCCCCTTCATAACATACCTTGAAGAAGCTTCCATCTGCAATTGCGGGCATCTTTCAACTTTGTTTATTTTACAGTCTCCTCCTGGGGTTTTTCTGACAGTCCCTTCCTGATGAACGTTTAGGTCATTTCCCCTCTAATCTGCTAGGATGCATGGGGCTATGGTGAATATTCACATGCTTAGTTCTTCAAGCTCATGCATGAGTGTTATCTGAAAGCTGAATTCATAGATTGGAGTCGCTGGTCAAAGGACACATGCAAGGTTGTGTCTTGGGCGTGGAGTTGAGTCCACTGGGCAAGTGCGGAAGGAAAAAATGGGGCAGGCATTCTGGGCAGAGGGCTCTGCCTGGACAAGGGTCTGGAGGTGTGAGTCAGGCTATCTCGAGTGCTTGAGTCTACACAGTAACGGTGATAAATGGTGCGCAAGGGCAGGAGATGCCAGGTGTCTCCAACGATGGGCTGGGCTCCGTCCTGGGGGCACTGGGGAGCCATGGGAGGGCAGAGAGCAAAGGAGGGACTGGATTATCTCTGGGGCCCTGGAATGGGCTAGATGGTGAGACTGGAGGCAGGAAGACCAGGGAGGTGGCTGGGGGAGAGGACAGAGGCTGAGTCTTCCCAATCAGAATTTCTGAATGGATCAATGGGACACCTCTCCTGCTGCTTCCAGCTCATGTTTATGGGGGTGGTACTTGCATCCAGTAGTCATGTATGGATGTGAGAGTTAGACCATAAAGAAGGCTGAGTGCCGAAGAAATTATGATTTCAAATTGTGGTGCTGGAGAAGACTCTTGAGAGTCCCTTGAACAGCAAGGAGATCAAACCAATCAATCCTGAAGGAAATCAACCCTGAGCATTCATTGGAAGGACTGGTGGTGAAGCTGAAGCTCCAATACTTTGGCCACCTGATGCAAAGAGCCAACACATTGGAAAAGACTCTGGTGCTGGGAAAGATTGAGGGCAGGAGGAGAAGGGGACGACAGAGAAGGAGATGGTTGGATGGCATCACAGAATCAATGGACAGGAGTTTGAGCAAACTCTGGGAGATGGTGAAGGATGGGGAAGCCTGGCGTGCTGCCGTCCATGAGATCGCAGAGCATCAGACACAACTTAGTGACTGAAAAACAACTTGCATCTCAAGGGCAGAGGCCAGAGATGCGGCTGGATATCTTACAGTGCATGGGATGGCTCCCACAGGAAGAATCATCCAGACTTAGACGTCAGTAGGCCCTCAGAAATTCTGATATTTATTGATAAACATAAGTTAATACTAGGGAAGCCTCATAGCTCAGCAAGAGAGGTGGGGCCAGGGCCAGGTGACCTGAGCTCAATTTCTGGCCCCATTACTTACTCGTTTGATTTTTGGGCAAGTCTAACCTGTAAACCTAAGTCTGTTCATCTGAAAACTGAGGGCAATGTCTTACCTCCTTTACCGGGATGCTGTGAGGGGTAAATGTGTCATCGTGTCTGAAATCTTAGCCCAGGGCTTGGGGCAGAGTCACCAGTGTTGGTTGTGGTCTTGATTGAGCCCCAGCTGTATACCAGGTGCCCTGAGGATACGTGGTAACTCCCTTCAGCTTCAAATCAGCCCTGTGAGTGCCACAGCACAGATGAGAAATTAAGGCACAGAGAGGCAAAGGCTCCCGCCCAAGGTCACACAGCAAGTATGCGGCTCCCCGAACAGAGATGAAAGGATGGGGCAGGAAGGAAGGAAGGACAAGAAAAAGTAAACCAAGAGAAAGGAGAGCCATGGGAAGATGGAGATCCAGTGATGGAGGACAGAGACCCAGAGAGAGGGAAAGACCAAAAAAGAGAGAAAAACAGAGTGAGGCACCAAGCTTGAAGAACAGGAGGGACCTGGGGAGGGTGTGGGGTGCCCTGGCCCCAGGAGCAGCCTCGAAGCCAATGTCTGAACAGAAATGGGGTAGCCGCCCCCCAGCCCAGGGCGGGTGACAGACTTGAGAGGAAACTGGCTGGAGGGTGTGACGGTATGTGGAGCCTGGAGTTTGTGGGTGTGAGGGTGCCCCACCCCATGGGTGTGAGAGTCACTGAACCAGGGGAGAAATGCCCTAGGAGATGCCCCAGGTGACAGGCGCTAGCTCTGCCTCAGGGTAACACCCAGGCACAGGTCAGGGGTGTGTGTGTGTGTGTGCGCGTGCACACACATGCACTGTTAATTCAGCAAACGGCATTGCACATTATTTATTTTTATTTTTGAACTGAAGCATAGTTGATTTATAAATAATAAATGAAGCTCCTCTGTCCATGGAATTCTCCAGGCAAGAATACTAGAACAGGTAGCCATTCCCTTCTCCAGGGAATCTTCCCGACCCAGGAGTCGAACCTGGCTTCCCTGCGTTGCAGGCAGATTCTTTACCCTATGAGCCACCAGGGAAGGCCACTTTCTACTGTACTGCAAAGTAATTCAGTTTTGGACTATACAGTCCACGGAATTCTCCAGGCCAGAATACTGGAGTGGGTAGCTGTTCCCTTCTCCAGGGGATCTTCCCAACCCAGGAATGGAACCTAGATCTCCCGCACTGAGGGCAGATTCTTTACCAGCTGAGCTACCAGGAAGCCCAGTTTTACATATATATATATGTATATATATATATACATATATATATATACACACATACACACATTCTTTTTCATATTCAACCCCATGGTGGTTTATCTCAGGATACTGAATGGCGTACCCTGTGCTATACAGTAGGACCTTGTAGTTTATCCATCCCTATGTCACAGTTTGCATCTCCTCATCTCAGATTTCCAGGCTCTCACGCCCCACCCCTCCCTCCCCTGTTCCCTGTGTCTGTAAGTGTGCTTCTGTTTCACAGATAAGTTCATTTGTGTCAGATTTTAGGTTTCACACATAAGTGACATCACATGATTTTTGTCTTAGTCATACTTCACAGTGTGGTAGTCTCTGGGGCCATCTGTGTTTCTAAAACTGGCATTACTTCATCCTTTTTCGTGGCTCAGTGATATTCCACTATATAGATGCTCCTTTATCTGTTCATCTATCAGTGGACATTTAGGTAGTTTCCATGACTTGGTGTTGTAAATAACGCCACCATGAACATAGGGGTGGGGGTATCTTTTTGAACGGTAGTTGTGTCTGGATAAATGCCCAGGAGTAGAATTGCCGGATTATATGGCAATTCTATTTTTAGCTTTTTGATGCACATTATTTATTTATAAAGCTTTTCTTTATTGTGAAATATAACACACATCTAGAAAAGGACATAAAATGCAAGGTCAAAGCAACCCACATGTTCGCTGATGGATGACTGGATATAGAAAATGTGGTCTATCCATCCAATGGAATATTAATCAGCCTTAGAAAGGAAGGAAATTACAACACAGGCTACAACATAGATGAACCTTAAGGACATTATGTTAAGTGAAATAAACCAGTCCCAGAAATGCAAATACTGCATGATTCCACTTATATGAGGTCCTTAAAGTAGTTAAGGGCTTCCCAGGTGGCTCAGTGGTAAAGAATCCACCTGCCAATGTAGGAGATGCAGAAGACTCAGGTTCCATCCCTGGTTGGCAAGATCCCCTGGAGAAGGAAATGGCAACCCACTCCAGTATTCTTGTTTTGGAAATGCCCTGGAGAGAGGAGCCTGGCGGACTACAATCCATGGGGTCACAAAGAGTCAGACACAACTGTAGCTTGCATGCACATACAGAGTAGTTAAATTCAGAGAGACAAATTAGAATATTGGACGCCGTGGGTTGCAGAGAAGAATGGAGTTAGAGCTTAATGGGTACTGAGTTTCAGTTTTGCCAGATGCAAAATGTTCTGGGGACAGATGATGGTGATGGCTGCACAAGAACGTGAATGCGATAGATGCCACCACATTTGTATACTTAAAAATGGTGAAAACAGCAGGTTGTGTTGTATGTCTTTTACTACAATTTTTTTAACCATTTTTAATCCAAGTAGACTTAATTTACAATATTGTGTTAGTTTCAAGTATACAGCAAAGTGATTCAATTGTACATAAATATATATTCTTTTTCAGATTCTTTTCCATTGTAGGTTATTTACAAGATACTGAAGATAGTTCCCTGTGCCATACAACCAGTCTTTGTTATTTATTTACTGGAATAAAGTATATACATGAATTTGAAAATTGCAATTGGCAGCTTAATTGATGGCTATGAAATGAAACCCTTGTCCAGCAGGTCAAGAAAGAGTCCCGCCAGCCGCTCTGTCATAGGCCCGCCCTCCTCACTTCCCCATCATCACTTGATGATTTTCTCCTCCATTTATTGGCCAAGCAATCAGTCTGACCCTGATATTTGCTTTGGTCTGTTTTGAACTTTCTGTCTATGGAATGGTAGATGGTATCTTTTGCGTGTGGCTTCCCTTGCCTGTCAAGCATGATATGCGCCTCGGAGTGAGTGTGCGTGTCTGGAAAGCATCTCAGTGCCTTGCAGCATTCCATCAGACGAATGTGCCACCAACAGCTCACTGCACCAGCAAAGTTCATTAGTTAGTGTAAGTTGCTCAGGAGTGGTCGACTCTGCAACCCCATGGACTGTAACTCACCAGGCTCCTCGGTCCATGGGATTCTCCAGACAAGAATACTAGAGTGGGTTGCTATGCCCTCCTCCAGGGGATCTTCCCCACCCCGGGATCAAACCCAGGTCTCCTTCATTGCAAGTGGATTCTTTACCATCTGAGCCACCCTCTGAGGATTAGCAAAAGCTCAATGTAAAAAGGCCCCACATTCCTGCGCCTGCCAATTTAAAAAATTGTGTTCTAACAGTTGAAAGGTCCAACCTTGTATTCTTGCTAATGAATAAGTGGTAGAGAACTTCGCTAGCAGCAGCAGCAGCAGGGGGTTGACACCAGAGGCCCAAATGAACCTCATTAGGCAAAGTGTATGTCCACGAGGGGCTTGTGAAGGGGAGGGTCAGTAACAGTCCAAGTACAGAGTTGGCAAAGGGGCAACACAGAGATGTTAGCAAGGTTCACAGTTTAAGAATATTTTAAATATTTAAAAGACAATGTCGATGAAAAAATTATAAAAATTAAAAATTTTCATTAAAAACCAAAAAATATTTTTAAAAACCATAAAGCTGCAACACTTGTTTATTACACCTGGGTGCCTGCTAAGTCGCTTCAGTCCTGTCAGACCCTTTGCCACCCATAGACTGTAGCCTGCCAGGCTCCTCTGTCCATGGGATTCTCCAGACAGGAATACTGGAGTGGGCTGCCGTGCCCGCCTCCCGCGGATCTTCCCGACCCAGGGATCGAACCCGCGTCTCTTACATCTCCTGCATTGGCAGGCGGGTTCTTCACCAGGAGCGCCACCTGGGAAGCCCCTTTTAACACTCAGTTACTGGAAAGGGAAGGAAAGCCTTGATTGGTTTGAAATGGGGAAAGGAATGCATTTTTACTAATCTACAAAAGAACACAGCAGGTTTATCCAGCGGAGTCTCTTGCTGACGGACGTTGGGCTGGTTTGGGGATCCTCACAGAGAATGGGGGCTGGGGGCATTCCTGGCCCCCTGGCGGCCGCGTGCACCCATTTCTCACCGGCACACGCCGAGTGGGGCACGTGCAGACGGCCAGCCCTACCGGATCCTGCCAAACAGTCTTCCAAAGGGCTTGTCCCAATTTCTCCTCCCACGGCAGTGCTTGAGATCAGGCCACTGTTTCTGCCACCGCGCGGTGTGGACTGCGGCGTGGGGGCGGGGCCCGGGCTGCAGACGGTGGGAAACGGCCCCCTGCCCCACCCCCACCCCACCCCACCCCACCCCACCCCCACCCCGGGCGCTGGCACTAACATCTCTCATTCCTCCTCCTCCTCCCCCCGGCTCAGAGCCAAATCCCTCCCAGATCCTTTCCCTGGCATTCTTTCCCGCCTGCCTCGCGCCAACGCCAAACCAGGCCACTGGTGTTGCCCAGGGAAGCGGCTCATGGCCGCGACCCCGTCCTTGGCCGCCGGGTCCCACTCCTGCTTCTGTCTCTATTTACTCGACCCAGCGCAAGTGTCTTGACCCTGCTAATCCTGAGTTTCCACCGCTGTCAAATGGAGATTTTTTTTTTTAAGTGGCATGACCGTTAAATGTGCTAAATCATGCCTTCATTCAGGCAATACACCATTCTATGTCAATTACTTTACAAGGTTCAGAGAGCACAGGAAATCCTCTGAAAATAATGGAGCAGCGGGCACCGCTTTTTACAATCACAATGGGTGCGTGGAGCATAACGTCTTTTCTTTATGATACAGTGCTGTGTTCCAGAGGCTGGATGCTGGAACCCGAACGCCTGGGTTCAAATCCCAGCCCTCCCACTGTTTTTATTATTAGCTGTGCCTCCTTAGAAGAGTTTACTTAGCCTCTACTCCGAAGTTTCCCTGTTTGTCAATGGAGGTCAAACTGTACCTGCCTTGATTGAGTCGTTGTTGAGATTAAATGGAAAGCACTTAGGACGGTGCCTGATGCTTAGTAAGGACTCAGCAACTGTAAGGTGTTGTTCTGTGACCGAGTGATTGGCACGAGAATGACTTGAATTAAACACACGCTCAAGGGGAACATCAGATTTTGGTGGCAACTAGCAGGCTTCCCTAGTGGCTCAGTAGTAAAGAATCCGCCTGCCAATGCAGGAAACCCAGGTTCGATCCCTGGCCCAGGAAAATCCCCCGGAGAAGGACATGGCAACCCACTCCAGTATTCTTGCCTAGAAAATCCCATGGACAGAGGAGCCTGGAGGGCTACAGTCCATGGGGTTGCAAAAGAGTCGGACACGACTAAACAACTAGCAGTTTCTACCCCCATTTCCCTTGTGCCCCTGAGCCTATAGAAGTTTACGGCAACTTCTGATGTCCAGACACACACCCATTTCACCATATGGCTGCCAGGGGTGGTTTTAGAATATACTCACACATTCTTTGACCCTCCTCCCTTCAAAGTGAAGTGAAGTCGCTCAGTCGTGTCTGACTCTTTGCGACCCCATGGACTGTAGCCTACCAGGCTTCTCCGTCCATGGGATTTTCCAGGCAAGAACACTGGAGTGGGTTGCCATTTCCTTCTCCAGGAGATCTTCCCGACCCAAGGACTGAACTCGGGTCTCACTCGCTGTAGGCAGACGCTTTACTGTCTGAGCCACCAGGGAAGTCCCCAGCTGGAGACTAATTCCCCTTGCTTTGAATGTGAGCCAGACTCACTGGCTTGCTTCTGACAGATAGAATATGGTAGAAGCAGTGGTGTGTGCCTTCAGAGACTAGGTCACGGAAGACATGGCTGCTTCCTCCTGGCTTTCTTTTGGAATGTTCGCTCTGGGGAAAGCCAGCTGCTACACATTGTGGACCCTTGGCAAGCCTGTGGAGAGACCCACACAGCAAGGATACAACACTCTCTGCCAAGAGCCAGTGCTAGCTTGCCAACGAGCCATCCTGAAGCAGATTCTCCAGCCCCAGTCTTGCCCTCGGATGACTGCAGCCCAGGCTGAACATCACAAGACCCTGTGACAGAGCTATCCACTTCCTAATACCTGACCCACGGAAAACTGTGAGATAACAAACATTTATTGTAGTTTTCAGGCAGTGTGTTTGGGGGTACTTTTTCCTTTAATTGGAAGATAATAGTTTTACAATGTTGTATTGGTTCTATAAGGATACATATGTCCCTTCCTTCTTGAACCTCCCTCCCACCCCTCACCCCATCCCAGCCTTCTAGGTTGTTACAGAGCACTAGCTTGAGCTCCCGATGATATGTAGCAACTTCCTACTAGCTATCTATTTTACATATGGTAATGTATATGTTTCAGCGCTGCTCTCGAAATTCGTCCCATCCTCTCCTTCTGGGGGGTACTTTGTTACACAGCTGTAGGTGACTATTACACTACCCCACCATAATGGCATGAGAGAAGTTTTCTGACAGGCTTGTCTTCTCTGTGAGCCAGCCCTCGACATTCAGGATAAGTTTTCTCACCTCTCAGGTCCCTAAGTTTAAAGAAGGCCTCAAGCTGATCATTCAAGCTGCTCACAAATATTCCAACCCTTAATCCTTCTGGACTCCTAAAGGATCATTCTTCCTCATTCTGGTAAAGTGTGATGGTGGCCTTGTGACTCATTTGGCCAATAAGCAGGTGTCATTTGAGAGTGGAAGCATTTAAGAACTGTGGGTTCTCTTCCTTTTCCCCCTCTGCCAGAGTTCTGACCAACCAGCCAAAATGACATCATAAAAAAATAAGTTTGTTGTTTTAAGCCACTGAGATATGCAGGCTATTTGTTATGGAAGCATAATCCAGCCCTCTGACTAATACAAGCATCTTACATGCCCCCTCACCCCTGCCATACGCAGAAGTCCCCATGCTCACATGCAAATCTTGTTTTCTCTCACAACTCTCTCCCCTCCCCCAGCTCAAAAGGCCTCCCTGTTCCTTTCCATTTCTAATAACTTCAGGTGCAGAAGATTAAGTAAATAATCTTCAGTTCGTAAAAGGTACAAAAATAACCAGCTGTTAGATAGCCCTTGCTATGTACTATTGTAAACTCTTTATATTGTTGTAGCTCAGTTGCTAAGTTGTGTTCGATTCTTTGGACCCCATGAACTGTGGCTTGCCAGGCTCCTCTGTCCTCCACTATCTCCCCGAGTATGCTGAAATTCACATCCATTGAGTCAGTGAAGCTCTCTAACCATCTCATCCTCTGTAACCCCCCTTCTCCTTTTGTCTTCAATCTTTCCCAACATCGGGGTCTTTTCCAATGAGTCTGCTCTTCACATCGGGTGGCCAGAGTATTGGAGCTTCAACTTCAGCATCAGTCCTTCCAATGAATATTCAGGGTTGATTTCTTTTAGGATTGACTGGTTTGATCTCCTTGCAATCCAAGGGACTCTCAAGAGCCTTCTCCAGCACCACAATTCAAAGGCATCAGTTCTTCGACGTTCAGCCTTCTTATATTCTATGTTTTTCATTCTTGGGAGAACCCTATAACTTCGGGACTCTTGTTATCCCATTTTATGGATGAGGCAGTTGAGGCACAGAGAGAATTACCCAATCTCACTGATGGCTCCCAATTATTAAGTGGCAGAGCTTAATTTTAACTAATAATAATTAAAACGGGCAGTCTGACCCCAGAAGGACCCTTAACTGCCTGGTTGACACAAAAGTCAGTGTTTTATCTATTTCTTATTCATTTAGTCGTTTGCCCTCACCACCTGCTTTCTTTTCCTTCCCAGCCAGAGTCACTATTTTATCATGTTCATTGTGGTTCTTTTCTTTGCAGGTGCCCTTACAATTGTGTGTTTTTATTTAGGACACATGCATTTTACATTTATATAAACAGCACTGGGTTGTTTTTTAAGTATTTTTCACTCAGATGTTTTCCTGGTGTGTGAGCACAGCCTAGTCTGTTGCTCCCCACCCACAGAACCCCCCGTTCTGGACGCCCACAGACACCTCCTCCTCCCAGGTGATGAACACCAGCTTGCCTTTGACCCCCCCCCCCCCACTAGAAACACCAGTGGGTTGAACATCTCTTTCCCTGTTGGGCGAGTGTGAGAACGACTTCAGCCTCTTCTCTAAAAGCAGTGGGATTGCCAGACTGTGACGCCTGCAGATAATCAAGTTAACCAAGTTCTACCAAATGGCGCTTTAGCGTGGCTACATCATCAGAGACACCAAACCTGTTCTGCTCCCTGATGCTTCCTGCCTCCCACCTGGACCTGAGGCTTTGGGGCTTAGAAGCGGAGGAATTTGCAGTTGTTTCCCCACCTTTGTTTTCGATCCCCTTCTGACAACTTCTTTTCTTAGGGCAAATAGCCCCTTGCCTCCCTGCCTGCCTGAGGCATGGTAATAGGGAAAAAGGAAAGAACGGGCAAGGTCATATCTCGATTCATGTCTCAAAGTTTAATCTGCACCCCATTAGCTGTAATTTTAAGTGGCTACATCTGGGAAAGGTAGGCAAGGGCGGCAGGAAGCCAAGAGTGAGATTTCTCAGGTGGAAAAGAGAATTTCACTGGGGTGAGAGCACCCTCTTGTGGTCTAATCTCCCCATTACACCTTGAGTCATTCTTTTTCTTCCCATTCAGTTCAGTCGCTCAGTCGTGTCCCACTCTTTGCCACCCCATGAATCGCAGCACGCCAGGCCTCCCTGTCCATCACCAACTCCCGGAGTTTACTCAAACTCATGTCCATTGAGTCGGTGATGCCATCCAACCATCTCATCCTCTGTCACCCCCTTCTCCTCCTGCCCTCAATCTTTCCCAACATCAAGGGGAAATGAGTCAGCTCTTCGCATCAGGTGGCCAAAGTATTGGAGTTTCAGCGTCAACATCAGTCCTTCCAATGAACACCCAGGACTGATCTCCTTTAGGATGGACTGGTTGCATCTCCTTGCAGTCCAAGGGACTCTCAAGAGTCTTCTCCAACACCACAGTTCAAAAGCATCAGTTCTTCAGTGCTCACCTTTCTTTATAGTCTAACTCTCACATCCATACATGACCACTGGAAAAACCATAGCCTTGACTAGACGGACCTTTGTTGGCAAAGTAATGTCTCTGCTTTTTAATATGCTGTCTAGGTTGGTCATAACTTTCCTTCCAAGGAGCAAGCATCTTTTAATTTCATGGCTGCAATCACCATCTGCAGTGATTTTGGAGCCCAAAAAATTAAAGTCTGTCAGTTTCCACTGTTTCCCCATCTATTTGCCATGAAGTGATGGGACCAGATGCCATGATCTTAGTTTTCTGAATGTTGAGCTTTACGCCAACTTTTTCACTCTCCTCTTTCACTTTCATCAAGAGGCTCTTTAGTTCTTCTTCACTTTCTGCCATAAGGGCGGTGTCATCAGCATATCTTGATTCCAGCTTGTACTTCATCCAGCCCAGCGTTTCTCATGATGTACTCTGCATTTAAGTTAAATAAGCAGAGTGACAATATACAGCCTTGACGTACTCCTTTCCCTATTTGGAACCAGTCTGTTGTTCCATGTCCAGTTCTAACTGTTGCTTCCTGACCTGCATACAGATTTCTCAGGAGGCAGGTCAGGTGGTCTGGTATTCCCATCTCTTTCAGAATTTTCCACAGTTTATTGTGATCCACACAGTCAAAGGCTTTGGCATAGTCAATAAAGCAGAAATAGATGTTTTCTGAAATTCTCTTGCTTTTTCGATGATCCAGAGAATGTTGGCAATTTGATCTCTGGTTCCTCTGCCTTTTCTAAAACCAGCTTGAACATTTGGAAGTTCATGGTTCATGTATTGCTGAAGCCTGGTTTGGAGAATTCTTCCCATTAACCCCAGCTAATTCAATTAGAATTAGAATCATATCTAATTCAATTCAAATGATACCTATTGGCACCATCTATGTGCTAGACCAGCAATGTCTAATTCAAACATAATTCAAGCCCCACATGTGATTTCACACTTTCTGCTGGCCAAAATAAAAGGTAAAAAGAAACAGGTGACACTAATTATAGTGTTTTCTTTAACTCAACAGATCCAAAATATTATCACTTCAACTTGCAACCAATATACAAATTATTGAACTAGTTTACCTATTATTGTACTAAGCCTTTAAAATG
This sequence comes from Cervus canadensis, assembly GCF_019320065.1. Taxonomy (NCBI): domain Eukaryota; kingdom Metazoa; phylum Chordata; class Mammalia; order Artiodactyla; family Cervidae; genus Cervus; species Cervus canadensis. The sequence continues at coordinate 21,302,022 of NC_057403.1, read as the reverse complement.
TTCTCAGGACAGCCCAGATCAATGTAGACACTAGTTTTTTCATTAAAAACACTTGAGCTCTATTTAGATTTTATTACATTTACAGTTGAAGAGGTAGATTCCCATACTTAAATGTTTTTCCAAACACATTTAAAGGGTTTCGATAACTGAATTGAGGTTCCTTTTTTTTTTAATCTACGTTTGAATAGATTACAGGTTCCCTCCTGGGGGTTGGGGACATGCTGGTGAAGAAGATACACGTGGTTCTTGGCCTCAAGGGGCTTATCAGATGATATAAAAGAAAGAAAAAATAATTATAAATTATAATTAATGTTATGGCAGAAACTAACAGGATAATGAATTAGAGTTAATAGCAAACCACCACGACTCTTCAGCTAAAAATAGCTTTTACATCTCTAAATGTTAGTCATGTGTGGATGTGAGAGTTGGACTATAAAGAAAGCTGAGTGCCGAAGAATTGATGCTTTTGAACGGTGGTGTTGGAGAAGACGCTTGAGAGTCCCTCAGACTGCAAGGAGATCCAACCAGTCCATCCTAAAGGAAATCAGTCCTGAATATTAATTGGAAGGATTGATGTTGAAGCTGAAACTCCAATACTTTGGCCACCTGATGCGAAGAGCTGATTCATTTGAAAAGACCCTGATGCTGGAAAAGACTGAAGGCAGGAGGAGAAGGGGGAGACAGGATGAGATGGTTGGATGGCCTCACCGACTCAATGGACATGAGTTTGAGTAAACTCTGGGAGTTGGTGATGGACAGGGAGGCCTGGCGTGCTGCAGTCCATGGAGTCACAAAGAGTCGGACACGACTGAGCGACTCAACTGAAAGGTTAAAAAAAAGTGGGAATAATATTTTGTGACATGTGAAAACATGCAATTTGAATTTCAGTGTCTATAAATAAAGTTTTATTAGGACACAGCCACATCTTTTCATATCCATATTGTCTGTGGCTGCTTTCGTATTACAGTAGCAAGGGAACTATGGATCACAAATCCTAAAATATTTACAACCTGGCCCTTTCAGGGTGTAGGCTGATCCCCAAAATAGAGGATAACAGAGGCAGACAGGGAGGAGTAATGTGGGAGGGCTTCTCAGAGGAGGTGAAGCAGCAAAGCATCAGGAGGCATTTAGGAAAGTCCAAATATGGCTAAACCAGTCAAACCAATATTAAATATCCTGAGTGTGAATTTACTTGAGGTATTTTAGGTACCTTGTACAAGCAGAATTATGCAGTATGTGTCTTTTGTGACTGGCTTTATTCCACTCAGCATAGTGACCAGCAAGTTTTTCCCATGCTGTCACATATATCAGAATTTCCTTCCTTTTTGCCTAAATAACATCCCGCTGCTTGTGTACACCACGTTTTGTTTACCCATTTGTTAGTCGATGGATTGCTTCCACATTTCAGTTTTTGTAAATAATGGTGCTATGAAGATGGGTTTTTTCAGTCTCTGCTTTCAATTCTTTTGGATAAAAAACCCAGAAGTCAAATTGCTGGGTCATATAGTAATTTTATTTCTGATTATTTGAGAAACATCCATACCGTTTTCCATCGAAGAGGTGCCATTTTACATTCCCAAAGACAGTGCACAAGGGTTCCATTTCTCCACATCTTTACCAACACTTGTCATTTTCTGGTTTTAGATCGGAGCCATCTTAATTGGTGTGAGGTGGTAGCTCTTTGTGGTTTTTTTATTTTTTGATCATTTCTTTATTTATTTTTGGCTGTGCCAGGTCTTCGCTGCTGTCCTTGGGCTTTCTTTAGTTCTGGAGATCGGGGGCTACTCTGTAACTGTGGTACCTGGGCTTCTCGTTGTGGCTTCTCTTGTTGCGGAGCACAGGCTCCAGGGGGACACGGGCTTCAGTAGTTGCCGCATGTGGGCGCAGCAGTTGCAGTTCACAGGCTCTAGAGCACTGGCTCAGCAGTTGTGGTGCACAAGCTTAGCGGCTCCTTGGCACGAGGGATCTTCCTGGACCAGGGATCGAACCCGTGTCCCCTGCATTGGCAGGAGGATTCTTATCCACTGCACCACCAGGAAGGTCCTCTCACTGTGGTTCTGATTTGCATTCTCCTAATGCTCAGTGACGCTGAGCATCTTTTCAAGTGCTAATTTGCCATTCTTAGCTCTTCTTTGGAGAAGTATCTATTCAAATCCTTTGCCATTTTTAACTGAAACTAACATTTAATTAATCTCTATATGTTATATTTTCTTAAAGAGATCTCTAGCCTTTCCTATCCTATTGTTTTCCTCTATTTCTTTGCATTGATCACTGAGGAAGGCTTTCTTATCTCTCCTTGCTGTTCTTTGGGACTCTGCATTCAGATGGGTATATCTTTCCTTTTCTCCTGTGCCTTTAGCGCCTCTTCTTTTCTCAGCTATTTGTAAGACTTCCTCAGACAACCATTTTGCCTTTTTGCATTTCTTTTTCTTGGGGATGATCTTGGTCACTGCCTCCTGTACAATGTCACGAACCTGTTTGTAGTTCTTCAGGCACTCTGTCTATCATGTGTAATCCCTTGAATCTATTTGTCACTTCCACTGTATAATCGTAAGGGGTTTGATTTAGGTCATACCTGAATGGTCTAGTGGTTTTCCCTACTTTCTTCAATTTAAGTCAGAATTTTGCAATAAGGAGTTCATGATCTGAACCACAGTCAGCTCCCAGTCTTGTTTTTGCTGACCGTATAAAGCTTCTCCATCTTCGGCTGCAAAGAATGTAATCACTCTGATTTCAGTATTGACCATTTGGTAATGTCCATGTGTAGAGTTGTCTCTTGTGTTGTTGGAAGAGGGTGTTTGCTATGACCCTCTTAAAGTTTGCAAAACTGTTAGCCTTTGCCCTACTTCATTTTGGAAAGAGAGAGATACAGTGGATGTGAGTATTAATAAGGTATATTCAAGTATTTATTGTACTGCTCCTGCAAATTTTCTCTAGGTTTGAAGATTTAAAAAAAAAAAAAAAAAACCCAGGGCAAAAACAATGTACATTTTCCTCTTCTGTGGAGTCACTGAATTTGTTAAATATTTATGGAGCACCTAGGGCGTGTCAGACATTAGACAAGAGCAGTGAACACAACCCTGACCTTGGGGCACTAGCATACCAGGAGCTCATCATGTATCACAAGGTTTATTTGCTTCTCAGCACTTAATGCTGTGTCATGATCTTATTTACTAATCTGTTTACTAGGTTTTACATTTCTTTTTCTGGCTGCACCCCCTTCCACCTCTGCCAGAAGGAACCCCATGAACAGGAACTGTGTCCATCTCCTTCAGTCTGTCTCCAGTGCCCAGTACAGAGTGGGCTTTCCACTGACATTTCTTTAACTGTAAACTATGTGAGTAGAGACTATCTCTGTTTGCCTCCGAGCTCCATCAGGCACCTAGAACTGGGCCGGGCACATAGTAGGTGTTCAGTAAATATCTGTTGAATTAAAGAATGTAAGTGGTGAAGACAGCAAGGATCTCCTGCTTTTCTCAGCTCTAACCCTAGTTTCTGGAGGAGCATCTGGCACACAGTAGGTGCTCAGTACACATAAGGTAAAAGAATGAATGTTAGATCCAAGAGGGCAGGGCAGAGACTTCTGGGTTTTGAAGACTGTCTCTTTAGCTCCAGTTCCACGCCCGGCACATAGTAGGTGCTCAGCCAACTCGCCCCAGGCGCACTCCCCTGGGCCTCCCTGACCCCGCCTCTGCCTGAGGGGCGGGGCCGACCGGGGTGCCCTCTGTGACGTCACAAAGGCCCCGCCATGCCTCTGGCCTGGGCCCTTCTGCTGCTCCTGGGCCTGAGCGCCCGCCGAGACTGGGGCTGCCTGCAGTGTGACCACTCGGTGCGGGAGGCCTTGAAGCAGCTGCGCCTCGCCCTCATCCCCAGCCGGTTCCAACAAGGGCAGCTGCAGGCCCGCGCTCAGGTCGTGCTGCGGGGCATGGAAGGGCCTTTCTTCCGGGACTACGCGCTGAACGCCTTTGTGGGCAGAGTGGGTGCGTGCTGGGGCGGGGAGAGGGCCCTGGACCTTGGCGAAAGGGCCCAGTGGGCTAGCTGGAGGCTGGGCGGGGAGGCCACGCCCTCGAGAGGGGGAGGGCGGGGCCAGTCCCTTGGCTTTCCCAGGGACCCACGGGAATTTCCTCCCCTCTCGTCCCCAGGGATAGACCATCTGGACCTAGTGGCGTCCTTTGTCAAGAATCAAACAAGCAACTTAATGGCTAATTCTCTGAGAGGTAGGAGCTAAGAGGGAAAACCTTCTCCCAGCTCCCTTGCCTCTCCTCCCTTTCCATCGGTCCACTAGGCCTTCTCTTCATATAAAAATAAAAGCAATCGCACGTATAGCCTTTACTGTGTGTCTGACAAAGTTCTAGAAAAGCCTAGGACAGTTCATCAAGGTGGGCGTTGTTGTGATCTGCCCTTTACAGAGGGGAAGACTGAGGCTCAGAGCGGTTAGGCAACATGCCAGCCCCGTTTTTTTGTTTGTTGCAAATAAAGTTTTATTGGAACACAACCACACCCATTTATGTATGTATTGTTTATGTTGCTCCTGCTCAGCAAGGCAGAGCTGAGTAGGAACAATGACCATATGGCCTTTAACGCTGAAAATATTGACTGTCTGGATGGAACTTCACAAAAAAGCTTATAGCCGCAGGTCTCAACTCGGGCTGTAGGCTGGAATCCCGTGGGAAACTTTTAAAACAGTCTAGGAGCTCAGGCAGCAGCCCCTGCCAATTAAATCAGAATATAGGGGACGGGGCCTAAACATAGTCATTTTTAAAGCTCTCACCTCTTAAAAAAATGATTTTTATATTTGGAAGAAATTCTGATAGAAAAGTTGCATGAATAATACAATAAGCACCTACATACCATTCTTTTTAATAGTTTTATTTGGCTGTGCCACGTCTTAGTTGCAGCATGTGGAATCCAGTTCCCCAACCAGGGATCAAACCAGGGCCCCCTGCATTGGGAGCAGGACGTCTTAGCCACTGTAAAGTGAAAGTAAAGTCACTCATTTGTGTCCAACTCTTTGGGACCCCGTGGACTGCAGCCTATCAGGCTCCTCCATCCATGGGATTTTCCAGGCAAGATTACTGGAGTGGGATGCCATTTCCTTCTCCAGAGGATCTTCCTGACCCAGGGATCAAACCTGGGTCTCCCGCATTGTAGGCAGACACTTTCCTGTCTGAGCCACCAGGGAAATCACCATTCTTAATATTTCACTACATGGTAACCTATTGCCACATTTGGTCTGTGTGTGTGTGTGTGTAACCATTTCAGAGTTAGTGACACTTCAACTCTAAATTCTTCAGCAGGCAATCTCCTAAAAACAAAGGACATTCTCTTGCACAATGAATGTAACTTGGAATTTATATTACAGTGTATACAGATTTATATTACAATTCCATACTATCATCTAATAATTAATCTTCATTCAAATGTTCCCAATTGTCTCAATCATGCCATTCATCGCTAGTTTTCTTTCAATCCTGGATCTGTTCTGATTCAGCTGTCTCTTATGACAATGGCATCTTTGAAGAGCCTGGGTCAATGATTCTACCAACTAATATTATTGGAGGTTGGCTACATAGGCATGGAACACCCAAGTGGCTGATCTTAGTTATTCTGTCTCCAGCTCCCCCAGAGATCAACCTGCTACCTTGTGGCCCACAGCCACCACCATGAATCACATCGTTAGCATAGACTATATGGTGTGGCCCAAGGCTCCCAAGTAAAGAAAGACACACTTGACAAGCAGGATATTCCAAAGGACTTAGAGGTTACCTCCCAGGAGGTAGGGAGTCAGCTGAGAGCCAAAGCTTTTGTGGAATGTGCACATTTGAACAATTCAGGCCTCCTGAGTTCACCCTTCACTGCACTGTATGTCAAATGGGGACAAATGCCATGGAGAAAAGAATAAAGCAGGGACCAGGGGATAGGGAGTGCTGGGAATAGGGGCAGGGCTTGCAGGTAAAAACAGGGCAACCAGGGGACTTCCCTGGTAGTCCAGTGGTTAAGACTCTGCACTTCCACTGCAAGGGGCCTGGGTTCAATCCCTGGTCTGGGAACTAAGATCTCACATGCAGCGTGGTGCAGCCAAAAATAAAAAAATAAATACATAAAAGGATGGATTTTTAAAAAATTGGGCTGCCAAGAAGGTTGTCACTGAAAGATCAGCATATGAGAAAAGATGTGGAGGAGAGGGGGAAGCAACTATGAAGGGGTAGAAGTCTAGGGTAGAAGGCTGAAGGCAGAAAGGATAACCACTGTAATACCTGAGATGGGTCAATGATTGGCATATTCATAGAACCTCAAGGAGGCCAGGGAGGCTGGAGTGGAGAGAATAGAGAGCAAGGGAGAACTGTAGAGGATGAGATTCTAGAGGTAACGGGGTGGGCATGCATAGATTGGTACCCATTAATTGGTAGGGACTTATAATAATCAGGACTTTTGACTTCTACTCTGGGTCACATAGGAGGATTCTGAGCAGAACCGTGATGCTAGTGAACTGCCTGAGCTTTTAATGGGGTCCCTCTGTCTGCAGAGAACAGATTTAGCGGGGCAAGAGGGAAGGCTGGGGGACCAGTGAGAAGGTTGTAGCAATCAATGGCCCAGGCAAGAGACGATGATGGCTGGCACCAGGATGGCAGCATTGGAGGAGGTAAGAAATGTTGGATTTCTGGACCTCTCTTGAATATTCACAGACAGGGTTTGCTCAAATGCATGTTGACAAATTGCATGTGAAATGTAAGAAAAAAGAGTCAAAGCACCAAGGATTTTGGCTTGGGTAACTAGAAACATGATGGCTCCCTCAATGAAGATGGAACAGACTTCGTCTTCACAGATGGAGTTGGAAGTGGGTTTGGAGGAGGATATCAAGGTTCAGTCTTAGACTCATTGAGTTTAAGATGCCTGTTAGACATTGAAGGTGGAGATCCTGAATGGGTAGTTAGATATATACCCCTGGATATCAGCGAGTGGTGTAGGTTAGTGACACCAGCTCAGGAGGCATCAGTGTATATAGAACGGTGGTGTCCAATGGAGATATGTGAGGCACAAATAGTCACACAGGTCATTTAAAAATTTCTGGTAGCCACTTCTTTGAAAAAGGTAAACAGAAGCAGGTAAAATAAACTTTAATAGATTTTATTTAACCTAATACCTGAAATGTTACTGTCTGAACATGAGATCAACACAAAAACTATTGAGACATCGTACAGTTATTTTTTTCATACCATGTCTTTGAAATCCAGCATACATTTTATACTAACATCATCTCTCAATTCAAACTAGCCCATTTCAAGTGCTCAATCCTCATGTGTATCTAGTGACTGCCATATTGGACAGTGCATGTCCAGGTAATATACGAAGCTATTCAGCTGGATGAAATCATGAAGGTGTGAATGTAGACAGAATAGAAGAAAAAAGAGAGCAGGTCAGGGAAAAGGAGAGGAGAGGTGCTCGAGTCCACCCTTCTATTACTTACCAGATGAGGAAACTGAGGCCACAGGAGGATGGTTTAGCCTGGGTCCTGGCAGCGGATCAGAAGGTAGATGTAGGTCCTCCAGGCCATAGATTTTCCCAGTGGATCCAGAGGAATAGACAGTCTTGCTTAGAAAAGGAGTTTCCTCATCCCTCCTCTCTTCTTTTAAATATTTGTTTTGTCTGCATCTCAACTGGGGATACACCAGTTGAGATGGTGTATCTCAACTGAAATACACCTGATGGTGTATTTCACCTGCCCTCGGCAGTGAAAGTTCAGAGTCCTAACCAATGGACCGGCAGGGAATTCCTATCACCCCCTCTCTTTGAAGCTGCAGGTGGGGCGGCTTGCTGAGTGCCTCCCACCAAATAAGGATCTGTTTCCTTCCTCAGATGAGCCTCTGCTGGATGAGCTGGTGACTCTTAGGGAGAGGGTAATCAAGGAACTCAAGAAAGTGTTAAGATCATATGAATTAAAAGGTGTGGCATCTCTCTCCACTAAGCCCCTTTCTCCCCTTCCTCATCACCACTTGATTCCCTTCTCCCACCTTGTCTTCCAAACTCCTCTCTTAACTCGCCTATGACTCAGCCTTCTCTGCCTCTCCCCCAAAATCCCTTCTCTCCTTTTCCAATCTCACTCCTTCCTCCCTCTCCCAGTCCTTTCCCATTAAATTCTTAAATTGCTGGCCCAATCTAAGTCACCTCTGTTCTTTTCTCTTGCAGCCTGCGATCCCAAAATTTGCCGTAAGTCCTGGGTTTCTTGTCTGTTCTTCCCTTTGCTACCCTCCTACCCTTTTGGGCTTCCCTTGTGGCTCAGCTGGTAAAGAATCCGCCTGCAATGTGGGAGACCTGGGTTCGGAAGATCCCCTGGAGAAGGGAAAGGCTACCCACTTCAGTATTCTGGCCTGGAGAATTCCATGGACTGTATAGTCCATTGAATCACAAAGAGTCGGACATGACTGAGCAACTTTCACTTCACTTTACCCCCTTTTGACCTTGTCCCCCCCAAATCAAGCCCTGCTATCACACCTACTCCACCTGGTGTTTCCTCCACCCCAAAGATATGGCACCAAGGGATATCTGATTTTTGAGGGCTTATGAAAGTCATTGCAACCTTCAAAAAAGGATTTGTGGGGGAGATTTTAGGCTAGGATAGGCTATGTTGTAATGAAAAATAAACCCCTACATTTCAGTGGTTTAACAGAAAAGGTTTATTTCTCTTTTGCCAAAACTCCATTGAGAGTTGAACAGATCTTCCAAGTGGCTCAAGGGTCCAGGCTGCACCTATGTCATGGCTGCTAAGCTAGCTTCAGAAGGGAGAATGAATAGAGAATCCCGCAGGGCCTTTTATAACTAGGTCTGGGAGTGACATACATCCCTCTGCCCACTTTCCATTGGCCAGAACTCAGTCACATGGGTGCAAACTACTGCAAAGGAGCTTGGGAAATGTAGTCTTCCTGTGTGTCAGGAAGCGGGGAAGGCACATGAGTGAGCAGGCAGCCAGTCTGTGCCTCCAGGGGCAGCAGAATAGGAATAGAGAAGTACACACATTCTTTCGGTAGACATTTAATTTAAAATCAATTTAACATAATCACATGTCTACCAACTGAATGTTAAGTCAACTACACAACTGAGTTCCACTCTTCAGTAATTATGTACTTATTATTTTTAATGTGACCCATCAGTGCATTGAGCAAAATGGGACCTCCAAATTCAGGAAGGCCAAGGGACTCCCTCTCTTCTTTCCCCTTCTGCCTTCCTGCCCTTTGCCAGTCCTCTGATATCTCCCCTTATCCCACTTCTCCCTTTCCTCTTGCTCAGGCTTGCTGAAAGAAGAAGTCCTGGATTGTTTACATTGTCAGATGATCAGTCCCAAATGCATCAGAGCAAAGTACTGTTTCAGTAAGCTCCTAGGGTAGGGGAAGGCATGGGACAGGTGCATGAGAGGTGAAGTCAGCCACATCCCAGTGAATACGGCTTTTTAAAAAGATGTTTGTGTATTTATTTGTTTGGCTGTACCAGGTCTTAGCTGCAGCATGTGGGATCTAATTCTCTGATCAGGGATGGAACACACGGCCCCCTGTATTGGGAGTGCGGGCAGAGTCTTAGCCACCCGACCATGAGAGAACTCCTGAATATGGCTTTTGAGGTCTCCCACATACAACCTTGAACACTTCCCTTGCCATTTGATTACTGTATGGCACAGAAGTTGCTTCCATGTTCTGAAATTCACTTTCCTCCTCCTAATTCCTCCTCTGTAACTTTACAATGCTTCTAAGGCCAAAATGGCAGGTACTTGAAAAGCATTTTATTTATAGCCAGTGCCATACTTGGGGACTATGGCAGGATGTGCTGAATTCACTCATTCAGAGGCTTTAAAAATATGTATCTTTATAGTACAAAGCATGATACAGTGAACTGCTATAAATCCATCAAGATTGAAAAGTCATGTTCAACCTTTTCACATGCTGTTCCCACTCTCTCTCTCACTTTCCTCTCTCTTCCTTACTTCAATAAAGTCTCAGAATTCCCCTCCTCAGAGACAGCTCCCTGATCACACACTAAAGGATCACTTCCCTGTGAGATGTGGGCTTCCCTGTGGCTCAGATGGTAAAGAATCTGCCTGCACTGCAGGAGACCTGGTTTTATCTCTGGGTCAAGAAGATCCCCTGAAGAAGGGAATGGCAACCCACTCCAGTATTCTTGCCTGGAGAATTCTGTGGACAGAGGAAACAGGCAGGCTACAGTCCATGGGGTTGCAAAGAGTCAGAACTGAGGGACTAGCATTTTCACCAAGTCCTCCCCGCCACCTCCACCCCCCATCGAATGAGATGCATTTGGCGCTGGGCTCTTCACTGTCAATGTGCTGCTATGTTGACTGCTCCATGAGGGCAAGGATGTTTGCCACAGGAATTCCCAGCAGTATCCCAAAAGCCTAGAACGATGCCTGGGACACAGAATATGAGGAATGGATGAATGAAAAACTCAGACCCAGGAAAGGGCAGGGACCAAGCAGGGAGAAGCGGGAGAGGGGCCTGACCCTGGCCAGGTTGCCGAGTGAGCAGATTGGTGTGGGTGCATGCCCAAGGAAGGGTGATGACTTGGAGGTCGGGCTGTTTCCCCTCCCTCCCCACCGCCCGCCCCTCCACCCCAGTCGACGGGCAGCCCCGCATGGACCTGCAGTATCATAAGAAAAATGAATTCCAATGGAATCCTGGCCTGACTGGCAGCATCATTTCCGTGTGTCTGGCTGTCTTGGCCTTCGGTGTCATCGTGGCTTCGTGAGTCATCCCTGCCCTCTCCTGAGGTCGCCAAATGCCCCCACTGGGCCCCTCAAGGAAAGGCACTGCCCTGGATCAGTCACTCTCTCATTTGGGAATCTCTCCACAGTCACTTTATGCCTCTGTCTCTCCGCCCCCTCACTATCTCTTTTTCCTTTCTTTCATATCTCTCTGACCATCTCTCGCTCTCCTCTCTGCTTCCTCCCCCACCCCTGGGCCCCATTATCTCTTTCCTGGGTCCTCAATCCAGAGCCTCCTGTCGTTTTCCCTTCTTTCTGTTTCCACATTTTATACCCTCTCTCCCAGTCCCAACTTTTCTCTCCTCCCTCCTCATGTAACTGATTGGCTGAGAACCCTGGAAATCTGCCCGGAGACTCATGATGTCACTGGCTGAGCCAAATAAAGCCGATGATTGGAGGGATGGTTTTGGGTGGTCGGTAGACCTGGTGGGGGTCTGAAGTTCTTTTTCTAACCGGTGGGCTTTTTCTCTCTGACCAGGGCTATTACATACAGGCGAAACCGAAAACTCCTGCTTCAGTAGGGCGCTGGTTTTGAGGTCTGTAAGGGGAAAGGAAAAGAAGTTTATTAAAGTCTGTGACAAATTCCTCTATGTCTCCATCAGTATCTGGAGGACTCTGCCTCAGCTGGTGTCCGGCTCTGCTCCCCTGACTGAGTGCTTCTCAAGGGTTGGGACCATGTCTCACTCATCTGTCAATTCCAATTGCCCTAATTCAAAGTAGAAGTTATTTAGACTTTCAAGAGTGATCGATAACCTACGATGAGGACTTGAAGGGGGCAAGCATTCCTACTTTTTTGGGGGGGGAAAAATGCATCTGAAAGGAGAAGCACTGTGGTGCGACCATAAAGGTCAAAAGCTTGCCTGTTGCCTGATACCTATCTTACCTGTTGCCAAGATACCAATTTTAATACCTGCACAGTAGAGCTCACTTTGGGGCGGTCTTGAAGAGAGATAACAGAGGAGGTGACCTCTGAAACAGAACCATCTCCAATTGAGAGGATTTTAGAGTTGTTTCCAGCCTCTCCAAGTGTAGGCGTACTTCTCAGGAGGCCACGTCGCTCCTGATGCGCTCGCCGTCCCCTTCACCTGCACCACTGGCCTGTGTTTGGGGGTATTGCAGCCCCTTCGGAGATGCTCACTTCTTAAGCTGGTGGGCAGACCAATGCCTACCCTGGGAAAGGTTTTAGCTTGGGGGGATGAAGAGAGCCTAAGCTGGTGGCTTCAAAATGCTTTTTGCTTGGGTAGTAGTGTTTTTTTGGTTTTTAGAAATATTTTCACACTACAGGTCCAGCCACTGCCTATGTTCCTGGGAATTTCCTTGGAGTAATGCACAATAGATGGGTACTTAAACTGTTCATAAATTATAGTGTGATAAAAAAAATTATAGTGTGATGAGAGCTCCAGGAGAGCTCAGTCTGGGGTGGGAGAGACAGATAGTTACCTAATAATTACAATACAGCAATTATTATACTATCAAGGTGGTGGGAACCCAAGGGTGGGAGTTGCCAATTCTGGCTAGGCCAAATAGCAATGAAATGGAGCAGGACTCCATGGTCCTTTCCCCCATGTCCTCAGCCAGCCTTTTTTTTTTTTTTTTTTCCTGTGCAAAAACTTCAACTAAAGAATAAGCATCATCAGAAAAATGAGAAAATGCAGAAGAAAAAAAACAGAAAATAATGCAACAAGACTAAATAAGAGTTTAGTATTTAAACATGGTTAAGGAACTTTGGTTCCTTCTCAGGGGTTATAGCTAATAGTCTGAGCCACATCCTATGAGCTGTCTTGTAGATATTTAAATACCATCCCCATCACGTGGAAGAAGTTATATACATGATGGCCAGACTGTAGCTGTGACATAAACTGCAACTGTTCTGAGAATTGACCTCAAGAAAATAGGAACAAATTGATCTTGGATCTGAAGATTAGTTGTACTTAAAATAATCAAGATGCCGCTAGTCAGCCCACCGATGACCAACTTCAAGATGACCGTCAGAGCTGACTGTGCTGTGTCTGCATGTAGTCCCCTCTCTCAGCCTATAAAAGCTTTGTCCACTGGTTGTGTGTGGGGGTGTCCGCCATCCCCCCAAGTTCAGTTCAGTTCAGTCGCTCAGTCGTGTCCAACTCTTTGCGACTCCATGAACCGCAGCACTCCACGCCTCCCTGTCCGTCACCAACTCCCGGAGTTTACTCAAACTCATGTCCATTGAGTCGGTGATGCCATCGAACCATCTCATCCTCTGTTGTCCCCTTTTCCTCCTGCTCTCAATCTTTCCCAGGGTCAGGATCTTTTCAAATGAGTCAGCTCTTCGCATCAGGTGGCCAGAGTACTGGAGTTTCAGCTTCAACATCAGTCCTTCCAATGAACACCCAGGACTTATCTCCTTTAGGATGGACTGGTTGGATCTCCTTGCAGTTCAAGGGACTCTCAGGAGTCTTCTCCAACACCACAGTTCAAAAGCATCAATTCTTTGGCACTCAGCTTTCTTTATAGTCCAACTCTCACATCCATACATGACTACTGGAAAAACCATAGCCTTGACTAGATGGAACTTTGTTGACAATGTAATGTCTCTGCTTTTTTATATGCTGTCTAGGTTGGCCATAACTTTCCTTCCAAGGAGTAAGCGTCTTTTAATTTCATGGCTGCAATTACCATCTGCAGTGATTTTGGAGCCCCCAAAAATAAAGTCAGCCACTGTTTCCACTGTTTCCCCATCTATTTGCCATGAAGAGCAATATTGCATAGGAACCTGGAATGTTAGGTCCATGAATCAAGGCAAATTGGAAGTGGTCAAACAGGAAATGGCAAGAGTGAACATCGACATTCTAGGAATCAGCGAACCAAGATGGACTAAAATGGGTGAATTTAACTCAGATATCCACTACTGTGGTCATGAATCCCTGAGAAGAAATGGACTAGCCATCATAGTCAACAAGAGTCCAAAATGCAGTACTTGGATGCAATCTCAAAAACGACAGAATGATCTCTGTTCATTTCCAAGGCAAACCATTCAGTATCACAGTAATCCAAGTCTATGGCCTGACCAGTAACGCTGAAGAAGCTGAAGTTGAATGGTTCTATGAAGACCTACAAGACCTTTTAAAACTAACACCCAAAAAAGATGTCTTTTTCATTATAGGGGACTGAAATGCAAAAGTAGGAAGTCAAGAAACACCTGGAGTAACAGGCAAATTTGGCCTTGGAGTACAGAATGAAGCAGGGCAAAGGCTAATAGAGTTTTGCGAAGAGAACGCACTTGTCATAGCAAACACCCTCTTCCAGTAACACAAGAGAACAACACTCTACACATGGACATCACTAGATGGCCAACACTGAAATCAGATTGATTATATTCTTTGCAGCCAAAGATGGAGAAGCTCGATACAGTCAGCAAAAAACAAGACCGGGAGCTAACGAAAAGCAAAGGAGAAAAGGAAAGAAATACCCATTTGAATGCAGAGTTCCCCCCAAGTTGCCAGCATCCAGAATAAAGCATATTTTCTTCTCCACCAGCCTTGTCTCTTTATTGGCTTTTGAGCAGCAAGCAGTGTGATCCCACTTTCACTTATAGAAATAGAGGAAAGTTTCCTACAGGAAGCTGTAAGAGCTTTTCCTGCAAGAAAAGTAGGAATTTTCCAAAAGTAGAAGAGAGAGGATATTGTGGACAGAGGGAACAGAAAATACAAAGAGCAAGAGATGGGAACTATTAATAACTTGACGTAGATGGTGTTTTCCATCTACATCATATATTCTACTGGCATTACTTAGTTCAACCTATTCAAACCTCACAACCCAATGCAGAGGATATTTTTTATCTCCCCATCTACAGTGAAACTGAACCAAACAGAAAGGCGGTTGCCCAGGAAAATTGAACAATTGAGTAACAGACTCGATTCGTTCACCGTCAGTGGTGTCTTGAAGACTCTTACTTTAGCAGGAGGTATTTCAGTTAGATGGGTTAACTTGCCTATGACGTCGTCTTCTGTGGAGGACAGTGAAAGACTCTGGCTATAACAGGAACACTCACTGTGCCAGTAGAGCCATACATTTCCCAAATACCATGTTTTCAGGGCCTGCAAAGCAGCTATTTACACCTGTTCTCTCCCCCTACATTCTATTTCTGGACTCCATTTCCCAGCATTCCCGCGCTCTCAGAGACCCGAGGCCTGGAGGAGCGTGAGCCGCAATGGTTTCCGGGAAATGTGGTCCAGTTTGCGAAACCGAGTTTAAAGTACCGGGCCTTGTGGTACCGCGCAGGCGCTCTCCGGGGCTCGAAGGAGGGCGGGAAGGCCTGGCCGCCGTGCACCACTCGCGGGGGCGCACAGGTGAGTTCGGATCTGGCGGATCCGAGCGGTAGCAGCTGGGTGTGGGCTGGACCAAGCAGGCAGGCAGGCACGTAGGGGGCGGGCCAGAGTCCGCCTGGGTGGGAGGGGAAGGGCGCTGTGGGCAGCGCCCCGCCCCCTCCTGCCGCTCGTGAGGCGGCCCCAGAGCCGACTGTCTTCCACTCAGCGCACAGAAATTGGGCGCCTGCTGTTTTCTGTTCGTGTGTGTGTGTGTGTGTGTGTGTGTGTGTGTGTGTGTGTGTGTAATAAAGTTTTATTAAAGTTTAAAGGAGATAGAGAAAGCTTCTGACATAGGCATCAGAAGGGGGCAAAAGAGTACCCCCTTTGCTAGTGTTAGCAGTGGAGTTATATACTCTCCAATGAATCCAAAGAATGTCTGGAGGTTGTAAAGACCTCACCAGACCTACTGCCATAATTTACATTTTAAGATAACAGAGTTGGCCAGAAGGTTTAATCCAAAGATCGTCCTCAGGCAGGATACATCCTTGTAAAGACCAGACCCACTCCCATAATTTGTTTTAAGATAACAGAATTAGCCAGAGGGTTTAATCCAAAGACTGTCCTCAGGCAGGATACATTATTGTTATATAATCCTAAGGAATGTAGAGGAAAAAAAGTAAAAGTTTGTCCTTTCTTCCTCCTTGAATATCCCAGACCTCTCTCTCCTTGGGGACCCCTAGACTTCTTATCACCCTGCCTAGGAAATGACTCTCTCATTCCCCCCTTTTCTTTTAGGAGAATTATGTTGCCTAGGGAAAAGGGGCGTCGTTCTCATTCCATAACTGCTTCCGAGCTGACAAGGGCGCCTGCTGTTTTCGAGGAGTCTATCCGAGTGCAGAAATGTTGCGATTTCCTAGAAAGGAGTGTGTACCAGTTCTTCACTTGGCGGGTGAAGAAAGAGGCCAGGGAGATTCCGAGGCTTCTCCCAGATCCCAGGGCTGATGAGTGGTCGACCTGGGCTCACGCCCAGGGATGTCCAACCCCAAAGCCCTAGCCTGCTCTGCACGGTCACGCCCTCGGTGCCTGTCCTGATCCTGAGCATCTGTTCCCCTCTCTTTGGGTCTCATCTTCCCTCTCTAATATCCCACCATCACCCTAATCCCCATTCTGTCTCCTTCTCTCTCCCTAGGTCTCTGCTTCTTTATCTCTGAGTCTGTCCCCTTCTCTCTGGGTCTCTGTGTGCCCCCCGGCCCCCATAAGTCTCTGTGTTTTTTCTAAAAACAAAGTTTCAGTTTCCTCCAAAACCATTGCATCACGATCACACGAGGAAGTGAACATCCGTAAAATACAACTGATTAGCTACTCTGCAAGCTTTCCTCAGACTTCGATAATTGTCCTAATAATGTCCTAAATGGCAAAAGAAAAATCCCATATCATGCACTGCATTCGTGGTCCTATCGTTTAGTCTCCGATAACCTGGAGACGGAACCTCCGTTCAGTCTTTTTTTGACCTTCATCGATCTCAGCAATCCTGAAAATAACACACCGTGTGCTTCTAGACGGTCCCTCAGTTTAGACATGTTGGAAGTTCCCTTGTGTTTAGATTTAGATCACATGCTTTTGGCAGGAATACCTTAGGAATGATGCTGTGTCCTTACCAGACCAGCAGCCTGTGATGTCAGCTTGGCCATCACTGGTCACATTGGTCTTGATCACTTGGCTAATGTGTCTGCCAAGTTTCTCTGCTTAAAAATTACCTTCATTTTATAATTACAGTAATCACCCTCCCCTTGGAGGATACACTCCAAGATCCCCAGTGGATGGCTGAAATCTCGGAAAGTACTGAACCCTCTATATACCATTGTTAACTAAAGAATAAAACAACCAGTTATTTTACCAGCAAAATGGGCTTATTCAAGAATAACAGAGAATTGTAATTCTGGAAAAGAAGGTTATAGCAAAAGCCATGGGAAGTTCAACAAATGAGAGAGGGAGCTTTATTTTATAGAGAAAAAAACAAAACAAGGAATTTGGGAAGAGTTGTTTCTAACAAAAGTCCATTGGAGAAAAGTGAAATTTCCAGGTGATTATGGTTTCTCATTGGCCTAGTTGCTTGCCGGTAGTTAATTTCTTGAAGGAGATACAGTGTACATCTTTTCCAGTTTTATGTGTGTTCAGTGGCTAAGTTATGTCCAGTTCTTTGCAACTGTAGCTTGTCAGGCTCCTCTGTACTTGGAAATCTCCAGGCAAGAATACTGGAGTAGGTAGCCATTCCCTCCTCCAGGGGATCTTCCTGATCCAGAGATTGAACCTGCGTCTCCTGCATTGCCAGCAGATTCTTTACCATCTGAACTGCCAGGGAAGCCCCACTTTAAATGAGGTTCCCCTTTATTAATTGTCACACCATGTTTCTTCTAAACAGTTGTACCTATGATAAAGTTGTATTGATAAATTAGGCACAGTAAGAGATTAAAAATAATAATTGTATAACAATATACTATAATAAAACTTTTATGAATATCATCTCTAAAAAAATCTCATTGTACAAATTTAATGCCTCTTGCATCTTAACTAAGCTCTTAGGCACTGTGACTAACTTTTGCAGGTTGACTTTTTTTTTTCTTTTGGCTGTGCCATGCGGCTTGTGAGATAATCCCTGACCAGGGATTGAACCCGGGGCCATGGCAGTGAAAGTGTCCTAACTACTGGATGCCAGGGAAGTCCTGAATTTCTTTTTCTTTCTTCACAATTTCACGGTTAGAAGATTAATTCTTACCCTAGCTCTTAGCAACCTCAGCATGATTTTTTTCTTCTTTCTTTATTAAGTTGAAAACTTTCACCTTTTCACTTCAAGCTTCTTTTTGGCATATTCAAGTGGCCAGCATCAGCATGACTACTCTTTAGCTTTGGGGCCATTATTAAGTAAAATAAGGGCTACTTGAACACAGGCAGTGCGATACTTCAAGAGTCAATCAAGACAACTAAGTGGCTATCACATAGGATGGGGCTTCCCAGGTGGCTCAGTGGTAAAGAATCTGCCTGCCAACACAGGAGACATGGGTTCGATCCGTGGGTCAGGAAGATCTCCTGGAGTAGGAAGTAGCAACCCATTCCAATATTTTTGCCCGGAGAATCCCATGGACAGAGGAGCCTGGTGGGCTACAGTCCATGGGGTCACAAAAGAGTTAAGACATGACTGAGCAACTGAACAACATCTGGCAGGATGCACTGGACAAGGGGATGATTCACATACCAGGTGGGACAAAGCTGGACAGAATGGTGTGTGATTTGAAACTGATGAATTGTTTCTTTATGGAATATTCCACTCAGTGTTTTTGGACCACACTTGACCTCAGGTAACTGAAATCGCAGAAAGCGAAATCGTGGATAAGGGGACTCTGCAGTAATGAGTGACTTGTGAGGAGAGTTAAGCCTGTGTAAGACCTTCATGAAAATTTCACCCACTGGTTTCAGCCCTCAAATGCATGCATTCCTGTGTAGCTAAGTGTGTATAATATATGTCTGTTTGCCAGCTGTGAGACTCTGGGTCTATTTCTGAACTGTGTTAGTTCCCCATTTCTGCTGTAACAAATTACCAGAAACTTACTGGCTTCAAACAACAGAGCTGCAGTGTTCTCCTGCAGTTCTGGAGGCCAGAAGTCTGCACTGGGTTTCATTGGGCGACTATCAAGATGTCAGCAGAGCTATGCTCCCCACCACACCAGAGGCTCCAGGGGAGAATCCATCTCCTCTCCTTGCCTTTTCCAGCTTCTGGGGGCTGCCTGCATTCCTTGGCTAGTGGCCCCTTCCTCCAGCTTCAAAGCTAGAGGCATGGTGCCTTGTCTCTCTGACGCCACTCCTCTTTACATCTGTCCCACCGCCTTCTCCTCCATGTCAGATTGACCTCTGCCTCCCTCCTATAGGGACCCTTGTGATCATGCTTAGGGTCCAGCCAGATAATCCAGGATGGCCCTCCCTTCTCAAGATGCTTATCTTAATCACATCAAAAGTTCATCCTGGGGGACTTTCCTGATGGACCAGTGGTTGAGACTTCATCTTCCAAAGCAGGAGATGTGGGTTTGATCAACCTGGTCAGGCAGCTAAGATCCCACATGTCTCACAGCCGACCAAAACATGAAACAGAAACAGTATTGTAGCAAATTCCATAAAGACTTTTAAAAATGGTCCACATGAAAAAAAAATCTTTAAAATCTTATTAAAAAAAAAAAGTTCATCCTAGGCCTTCTCTGGTGGTCCAGTGGCTAAGACTCTGATCTCCCAATGCAGGGGGCCCAAGTTCAATCCCTGGTTGGGGACCTAGATCCCACATACTGCAACTAAGGGTTCGCATGCCACAACCGAGACCCAGTGCAGCCAAATAAATAAATATTTTTTAAAAAGTTCATCCAAATAGTGAAACAGATCACCAGCCCAGGTTGGATGCATGAGACAAGTGCTCGGGCCTGGTGCACTGGGAAGACTCAGAGGGATTGGGTAGAGAGGGAGGTGGGAGGGGGGATTGGGATGGGGAATACATGTAAATCCATGGCTGATTCATGTCAATGTATGACAAAACCCACTACAGTACTGTAAAGTAATTAGCCTCCAACTAATAAAAATAAATGAAAAAAAAAAAGTTCATCCAAGGGATATGTTTGGGGACCATTATTCAGCCCACCACCTGGTCTATTGCCCATGCCTGTTTTCCCCACAGGCAGAAAGTCCCTTGGGGGCAGAATCACATCTCACTCATCTCTCTGCCCTTAAAACCCTAAGCAGATCCTGTTACTCACATGGGGCACAGAGCATGTTTGATGAATGAATGCAGGAGACCACAGGCTGAGCACCAACTTCTCTCTCTCTGTCTCTTTTTTTTCTTTTGGCTGTGCCACACAGCATATGGGATCCCTGATCAGGGATCAGATCTGTACCCCATGCAGTGGAAGTGTCAAGTCTTAACCACTGAACCACCAAGAAAGTCTCTGAACACCAACTTCTCTTTGTAGAGGATTCTTGAACTTGGTTTCAGTAGCTGGAATCTTTCTTTAAATGACATTTTAACCAGGAGTCCAGGATCCTGAAGCAGGATTTTGGGATAGGTAAAAGGAGCTCTGCAAAATGTGGTCCATCCATACAATGGAATATTACTCAGCCATTAAAAGGAATGAGGAGGGACTTGCCAGGCAGTCCAATAGTTAGGACTTCACCTTCCGATGCAGGAGATGCAGGTTCAATCCAGGGGTCTGGGAGCTGAGATCCCATGTGCCTCGGGGCCAAAAACCAAGTATGAAACACAAGCAATACTGTAATAAATTCAATAAAGACTTTAAAAATGGTCCAGATAAAAAAAATTTTTTAAAGGGAAACCATCACAATATTGTGATTATCCTCCAATTAAAAATAAAATAGGAATGAGGCACTGATTGTGTGCTGTAACATGGATGAGTCTTAAACACATTGTGCTGAGTGGAAGAAGCCAGACACAAAAGGTCATATATGGATGGTTCCATTTATGTGACATGTCCAGAGTAGGCAAATGCATGGAGACAGAAAGACTAGCCATTATGGAGGGTGGGGGAGGCTGGCATGGGAGAAGGGGGATTCAAGGGTGACTGGTTAATAGCACAAGGTTTCCCTTCAGGGCGATGATGCAAGTGTCCTGGAACTAGATAGCTCTGATGGTTGCACACCATTGTGACTGCATTAAATGCCACCGAGTTGTATATATTCAAATGGTTAAAATGGTGTATTTTCTATGTGTTTTACCACAATTTAAAAATTACAAGACACTTCTGTCTATAAGATAGATAACCAACAAGGGCCTACAGTAGAGCACAAGGAAGTCTACTCAATATTCCGGGATAACCTGTAAGAGAAAATAACCATAAAAGAATGAACATATAATATGTATGTGTAACTGAATCACTTTGCTTTACACCTGAAACTGACACAGCATTGCAAATCAACTCTACTCCAATATTAAAAAAAATTTTTTAAGATAAATAAAAATTATAAGACCAAAAGGAGGGGTTGTTGGGATTTCCCTGGTGGTCCAGAGGTTAAGAATCCACCTTGCAATGGAGGGGACATGGGTTTGATCCCTGGTCTGGGAACTAAAATCTCACATGCTGGGGAGCAACTAAGCCTGCATGCCACAAATACTGAGCTGTTGGGTCACAGCGAAAAGAGTCCATGTGCCATAGTGAAAGATCTCACAAGATGCAGCTAAGACCCAACAAAGCAAATCTGTAAAAAAAAGAATTAGCTCTGCGAGCAGACTTCTGGATTTGATTCTCACTCCAACACTTGATCTTTCTGTGACCTTGCACAACGACCTTGGCCTCTTGGGCTCAGAGTTCCTCACCTGGGGATAACTGTAGCTGCTTCTCTGAGAGCCGTTGTTTGGGTGCAGTGGGCTGAACCCCTTGATTGTGAATGGTGATGGTTATAGAATGGAGGCCTCAGGCAGCCTGCCCTGAGCCTTCGCCTTGGCTCTTAGGAGACCAGGGGCCCCTTTGTCATGAGACGTCTTTGGCAGAGTGTCTGTCCAAGCCAGAACTGATGCCCTCTCTGCTCTGTCTCCCTCTAGTAGCTTTGTGGACTCAGGTCTGGTCCTTTCTTTGGGGGATGCATTCCTGGGACCCTGCAATGGCCATCAGGACCCTGACAAGCAAGGGCCAGGTGAGTCTGGGCTCCCTCTTCCCGGAGATAACTTTGTGGGCCCTAGAGGGCCTCCCTGCCTCTGTGTGTGCCCTCAAGACCTTCTGCCTCTCTCAGTACTGGGAGAGATACAATGATAGGATTTCTCTGAAACTGGGAGGTGCGGGGTGGGCCGCAGTATGCTCTGAACTGGGTGGGGTGTTAGATGAGGTCTAAGAATCAATCCTCTAATGCTCAGCAGCCTTTTGGTTACCAGGTAAAGTGGGTAGTGATGGCTTTGCTTCACCCCCGAGCCTTATTCTTGGAGTCAGGAGTGGGGGTTGGGGTCGCGTAGGAGTCTAGGCTGGAGTGTGACTTAGGAATAGCTCTGGCACACAATGACTGGGTAGTTTTTTAAGTGTTTCTCAGGGTTGTCAGGTGTGTAGGTTACGCACTGCACAAGGGTACCTCATCTCAATGGCGTGATTTGCATATCCTCCCTCATACATCGGTATATTTATTATAGCAATTTACACGCAGATGGCAGTCGACTGTCATATGCTAGAAATAACTGGTGTAGTATAACAACTTTCCACCAGATGGCGGTAAAGATGGGGGACTGTGTTCTATACGGTTGGCCAAAAAGTTCGTTCGGGTTTTTGCCACCCTAATCGCCGAGTCAGAATGTTTCAGGCCAGAGAGCAAGTGGTAGGCTTTTGACCCATGACTTGTCCCACCCCAGGATTCTAGAAAGACATGCCCTTCTGTGATGTAATATTGGCCCTTGCAGGAATCAGTGACCTTCAAGGACGTGGCCGTGGACTTCACCCCGGAGGAGTGGGGCCGCCTGGGGCCTGGCCAGAGGGAGCTGTATCGGGATGTGATGCTGGAGAACTACCAGAACCTTCTCTCTCTGGGTGAGTCTCTGCCCCCTGCCCTCCTCTCATGGCCTCTGTGCCCACCCACTGCTTCACTGTGGGCATTCATTCACTGGGGTCCTCTCTGCTCCTCTCCCGGGCCCCTGCTGGGTGGCCCATGCATCTGCCTCTCCAACGGCTTCTGCCAGAATCTCCAGCATACCCAGGTGCCGAGTCTTCTGCCTGTCCCACCAACCCTTCAGCCAGTGCCCCTGCCTTCTGCTTCTTTTTTAAAAAATTTTATTGCAATATAGTTGATTTACAATGTTAATTTCTGCTATGCACCAAAGTGACTCAGTTATACATATATATATATCCTTTTTCATATTCTTTTCCATTTTGGCTTGTCACAGGATGTTGAATATAGTTCCCTGTGCTATACCGTAGGACCTTGTTGTTTATCCATTCTATATATAATAGTTTGCATCTGCTAATCCCAAACTCCCAGTCCTTCCCTCCTGCCCTCCCCCCAACCCTTGGCAACCACAAATCTGTTCTCTATGTCTATGAGTCTGTTTGTTTCATAGAATGAAACATCTGTTTCATTTGCCCTGTACCTGCTTTACCCCAATCTCTGCCTCTGTCTTCACCTGGCCTTTTTCCCTCCCAATGTGTCCTTGTGTCTCTATTCTTATAAGGACACCAGTCATTAGAATTAGGGTCCACCCTAATCCATTAGGACCTCATCTTAATTAGTTATATCTGCAAAGCCCCTCGTTCCAAATCAGGTCACGTGCTGAGGTCCCTGGGGGCATAATTTGGTGAGGGGAACACTTCCCCCCAGTGCAGGAAGAAAGGAATTGTTTGTTGTTTAGTTGCTAAATCATGTCTGACTCTGCGGCTCCATGGACTATAGCCCACCAGGCTCCTCTGTCCATGGGATTATCCAGGCAAGAATACTGGAGTGGTGTGCCATTTCCTTCTCCGGGGATCTTCCCCACTCAGAGATCAAAATCCACATCTCCTGCATTGGCAGGAAGATTCTTTACAACTGAACCACCTGGGAAGCCCAAAGACAGCAGGCCTGGAAAAAAAAAAAAATCAGATGAGATGAATTTTAGTTATCTGTTTTGTGGCACCCAATCTAGCCAAAATATGATCACGTGGGCGATGTTGACATCATAATAGCCTATTAATTATTAATGAGGTCATTTTCTTTTTTCTCTATGTCAAGTCTTCGAAATGTGGTATGTATTTTGCATTCAACTTGAACACAGAGCTGGAAGCTTAAACAGTGACATCGGGGTTCAGGCTCTCTCTGGAATGGAGTAAGCACTCAGTAATCAAGTTTAGTGTTGGCCATTAGATCTTCCAATCATTAGGCATCCAATGTATGCATCTCCTCTGTAGACCCCGGGCCTGGGGCCCAGCCCTAAGGCCTCCCTGTAACCATGGCATCCATGGCCAAGTCTTGTGTCTTTTCCAGGGGCAGGGTTTCCTGGGGCCAAACCCGATGTGATCTCCCGTCTGGAGCAAGGGGAAGAGCCCAGGATGGAGAGGAGAGAAACTCAGCAAGTTACCTGTCCAGGTGGGTAAGTGTGTCTAGCAGGTGTGAGACATCTTCCTACCCCATCTGTTGTGATCAGTGATGGTTATTCAAGAGTGAGGGAATGTAATATACAGGCTGTCACTTTGGGCCCTGCATTTGAATCCAAGCTCCACTACTTCCTGGCTCTGTGACCTTCAGGCAAGTCATTTAGCCCTTGTGTACCTCAGTTTCCTCATCTGCAAAATGGGATCAATGACAGTACCTGGAATTGGGAAGAGTAAGTGAGTTAACATGTAGAGGGCAGCCTGGCGCCTCTCACCCAGGAAACCCCATGCTCAGAATAGGCTCCAGTGGTTATCATTGTGGTACCCAGAAGTGGTACCTGGCCTGACATGTTAGGAGACAGGAAGAAGCCAGATTTCTGCCCCTACTAGCCCACAGCCTCATCAGAGGAGGGGACAGAAGCATCTCTGTTTCCATCACTGTCCGTCCTGTTGTGGGACCAGGACTTGCCCCCTCCCTCCCCTTCACTCATCACATCAGGTTCCAGTCCTGTCCCTCCTGCCCCCTCTTTGCCCAGTTCCCCCCCACCCCACAGCCCTGGCTCAGGCCTCAGTGAACCTTACCTGGACACCCCCCGCCAGCCTCCTTCCTGGCCTCCCAGCTTCTGGCCTTACACCCTGTGGTTCATCTCACAGACAGCCCCAGATCCCATCCCTCCCCTGCCTACAGCCCTCCTGTGACCCCCCAGTGCCCCGAGTCTGAGTCCGAGCCCAAACCTGGTACTTGAGGCCTTACTACATGGTCCAGCCCGTTCCGTCTCTGGCCTCATGTCTCATCACCATCCACCTGTGGTGATACGCTATGACCTAACCTCACTCACCAAAGCCCCTGTCCTGCCCTCAACTTGAACATGTGTTCCCACTCTGGGTCTTCGCACATGTTGTTCCCTCTGCCTGGAACACCCTTCCCTGCTTTGTCTGCCTGGCAAACGCCTTCATGTTCCTCAAGGATACAGGTCACCTCTTCCAGGAGGCCCCCCCTGACTTCCAGGCTGAGTGACCTGCCCCTTCTTGATGCTTTCACAGCTACTTGCTTGAGCTATTACTGCACTGGTTCACGCGGCAGTGAGTGTGGGCCCTGGAGCCAGACTCTGAGTTCGAATCCAAGCTCTGCCACTGACAGGCCATGTGACTGTGGGCAAGTGACGTAAGTTCTGGGTGCTTATCTGTAAAGTAGGACACTAATAGTACCCACTTCACTGCGTTTTTTATGAGGACTAAGTTAGAGAACTCTGGACTCTTGAGACTCAAGTGGGTTTCCATGGATGAGAACATCTCCATGTGTCTTTGAAGTTCACATCAGTAGAGAAAAGCACATCCACGTGACTCTTGCAGAGAGGATGACTCAGAAGCCTGCATGTGATCTCTCTAGCTAAGTCGCTTCAGTCATGTCCCACTCTTTGCAGTCCCATGTACTGTAGCCTACCGGGCTCCTGTGTCCATGGGAGTCTCCAGGCAAGAATATTGGCATGGATTGCCATGCCCTCCTCCAGGGGATCTTCCCAGCCCAGGGGTCAAACCCATGTCTCTAAGGTCTCTTGCAATCCAGGCAGGTTCTTTACCCCTAGCACCACCTGGGAAGCCCTTTACCCACACACATATTTGTTATATACTTTGCTGTAGAAACTTTAACTGGGCATTCAACTTGTTGAGTCATGTAAATCCTTCCAGAAAAATCACCAAACGAGTAGATGGTAGTGGGTTCACCCCCAGAGATATGACGACTAATTGCAATGTGGGATTTTGAAAATAATCCTGATGTCATTGGATTAGGCAATGGTTTCTTAGATATGACATCAAAGGAACAAGTGACGAAAGAAAAAGTAAATCAGACACCATCACAATTTAAAAACTGTTTGCTTCAAAGACACTGCAAAGAAAAGGCAACCCACAGAACACAAGACAAATTTTGTAAATTATATGTCTGGCAAGGGACGGATAATTCATACAACTCAATAATAAAAAGACAATCTCGTTAAAAATGGGGTGGCTTCCCTGGTGGTCCAGTGGCTAAGACTCCACACTCCCAGTGCATGGGCTAGTTTCCCTCCTTGATCAGAAAACTAGATCTCACATGTTGCAACTAAGAGTTTGCATGCTGCAGTTAAAGATCCTGAGTGCTTCAGCTAAGACCCAGTGCAGCCAAATAAATAAATACAAGAAAAAAAGTGGGCCAAGGATCTCAATAGCCATTTTCTTCAAAGACACCCAAGTGTTCAACAAGCACGTGAAAAGATGCTCTAACACATGCTCTACCCTATATGTGTGCATGCTAAGTTGCTTCAGTCCACGTCTGATTCTTTGCAACCCTATGGACTGTAGCCTGGCAGTCTCCTGTCCATGGGATTCTCCAGGCAAGAATACTAAAGTGGGTTGCTGTGCCCTCCTCCAGGGAATCTTCCCAGCCCAGGTATCAAACCTGTGTGTCTTACACCTCTTGCATTGGGAGGTGTGTTCTTTACCACTAGCACCACCTGGGAAGCCCAACATTAGCATATACCTGCTAATAACCGGCCATGGTGAGGACCACGAACCAGGCACCAGATGGACGTCATGAATCCTCCACTTACAGTAAACAGTGCCGATAGCCTACTACATTTTGACCCATGGTTTCGGGCACACAGAAAAAGATAATTAACCTGTAGCTGTGTAAACATCCCAGGAGTTCAGTGCTCAGAGTTTAGCCAAGTGTCATTGCCATGGTTACAGAGAGAAATAAAAACTGAGTAAAGTGGACCTTCTGTGTTAACTCTCCCTGCACACGCCCTCCAGCAATGGTATGAGAATGCTCCTACCATCCTCGTTTGCCAACACTGAATATTTTTTAATATTTTCCAATCTAAAAAGTATCAAATGGCATCTGAGTAACTTGACTTTTTAGACTACCACTAATGTTGAGCATCTTTTTACATATTTATCAGCCACTTGTTTTTCTTCTACAGAATGTCTGTTCACATTCCTGCTTCACTATTTCATTAGACTATTTATCTTTTTCTTATTGATTTGTGAAAATGTGTTACACATTATGGCTAAGAAACCACTATGCACATAAACTGCTTTGCCACTCAATTTTTTGTGTGTTTAGAATATACTGAGTCCATCCTTCTGTGTCACAACATGAGTCTACCTCATGCCTTTTGAACTAGCAATATGAACTTTGAAATCTTTTTTAGATTACAATGCCATATCTAAATAATCAGCTTCTTTTGTCCTGGGACAGATGAAGTTGATATTTTCCATTTCTTTCAGACTTGGAGACAAGCTCTGCAACTAATCAGGAGATGCTTCCAAAAAAGAGTATTTCTGAAGAGGTGGCTTCCCCAGTGGCAAAGATGGAGGGAATTTTAAGGGCAGTGCTTGGAGATGCCAAGCTGGGGGAGTCCTGGACGTGTGGCTGTCAGCTGGAAGACCAGGGCAAGCAGGAGAGGTGTTTGAGGTGGTTGTTCGCTACTCCCAAGGAAGATACCCATGAGAAGAGGGGCCTTGACTGCAACGAGCTTAGGAGAAGCTTCAAGAGGACCTCAGCCTTCATCAGGAAGCAAAGAGTGCTTGGGGGAGAGAGGCCTCAGAAGTGGACCGGGTCAAGAAAGAGCCTCAAATGCCAAAGGACCTTTGTCGAGAAGAAATCATTCAACTGCACAGAATGTGGGAAAGCCTTCATCTACCATTCTGACTACATTATACACCAGAGAATTCACACTGGAGAGAAGCCCTACAAGTGTAATGATTGTGGGAAGGCATTCAGCAACAGCTCGTATTTCATCCAGCACCACATCATCCACACGGGAGAGAAGCCCTACGCCTGCAACGAGTGTGGCAAGACCTTTACCCAGAGCTCATCACTCACTGAGCACCAGAGGATCCACACTGGAGAAAAACCCTACAAATGCAAGCAATGTGGGAAAGCCTTCACCCAGAGTTCCTCCCTCATCAAGCACCAGCGATGCCACACGAGGGAGAAACCCTATAAATGCCACCAGTGTGGAAAGTTCTACTCCCAGGTGTCCCACCTCACCCGCCACCAGAAAATCCACACAGGAGAGAAGCCCTACAAATGCGACGAATGTGGCAAGGCTTTCTGTCACACCTCCTCCCTGACTCAGCACCAGACAATCCACACCGGAGAGAAACCCTACAAATGTAATGAGTGTGGGAAGACTTTCAGCCACAGCTCGTCGCTGACGCAGCACCAGCGAGTTCACACTGGAGAGAAACCTTATGAGTGCCCCGAGTGTGGCAAAGCCTTCAGCCACAGTTCGTCACTGATTCAGCATCAGAGAATTCATACTGGCGAGAAGCCCTATGAGTGTCACGACTGCGGGAAGGCTTACACACAGATCTCCCACCTCATGAGGCACCAGAGTATTCACATAGGGGAGAAACCCTATGTCTGTAATGACTGTGGAAAGGCTTTCGGTCATACCTCTTCCTTTATTCAACACCAGACAATTCACACTGGTGAAAAGCCCTACAAGTGTAACAAATGCGGGAAAACCTTCAGCCAGAACTCCTCGCTTACACGCCACCAGCGAATTCACACCGGGGAGAAGCCCTATGAGTGTAAAGTTTGCAGTAAGGCATACACCCAGATCTCCCATCTCATTCAGCACCAGAGGACTCACACGGGAGAGAAACCTTATGAGTGCTGTGAGTGTGGGAAAGCCTTTAGCCGGAGCACCCATCTTATTGAGCATCAGAAGATCCACACGGGCAAGAAACTCTATAAGTGTAAGGAGTGTGGGAAAACATTCAGTCACAGCTCATCCCTCACTCAACACCAGAGGATTCACACGGGTGAGAAGCCCTATGCCTGTAAGCAATGCGGGAAAGCCTTCAACCAGAGCATCCACCTTATTCAACACCAAAGGATTCACACTGGGGAGAAGCCCTACAAGTGTAAGAACTGTGGGAAAACGTATACCCAGATCTCACACCTCATTCAACACCAGAAAGTTCACAGGGGTGGCAAGCACTCTGCATGTAACAAATGTGGAGAGGACTTCAACTGGGGACCACACCTGGCAGAACACCAGAGACTTCATACTATGCATGGTGGCTATGTCTGCCGTGATTTTGAGAAAGCCATTTCTTGGAGCACACAGCTTGCTGATCAGAGAACTCATGCTGACTAGAGGGCCTGCGAGTGAAACAGACTGGTGATTCTGCTGTTGGATTCCATTCAGCCTTCATCAGCAGTTGTAAATTCTTCCCAGAGAGGAGCCCTAACACTATGTATCAAAAGAGTTGGTTCCTTTACTTACCTGGAAGGATGGCACCATTTATCACCAGCTGGGACAGCTTCTGATCATTTAAAGGGCTTCACCCTAAAACCGTGGCTTCCCCCCTATTTCTCAACCTTACAGTGTCTCCAGGTGGTGTGGTAGGTATGGGGTGGTCTAAATGAGATGCATCGTCAGCTGGGATCTTTAATAAGGTCTCTCAATTTTCTGCTGTTTCTCCCTTTCTGTTCTTATGAAGCATATGAAAACTGAAAATGTTAGTCATTCATGTCCAAGTCATGAGTCATGTCAAGAGTCAAGTGTCATGTCCAACTCTTTGCAACCTCTTGGACTATAGGCCACCAGGCTCCTCTGATGGAATTTTCCAGGCAATACTGGAGTGGGTTCCTGGGTTGGGAAGATCCCTTGGAGGAGCGCATAGCAACCCACTCCAGTATTCTTGCTGGGGAAATACCACGGACAGAGGAGCCTGGTGGGCTTCAGTCCATGGAGTGGCAAAGAGACCCAACTGAAGTGACTGAGAATGGTATTGCACACATAAAATATTTATTGGTATAATCACAGATATGTGATTTTAGAAACAATTTTTTAACTTGATATAATGGGAATATTTTCCCATGACAATGCAAAAAATATATAGTACATGTTTTACAAAAATATTATATATACATGTGTATATATCTATGTCATCATTTGCCATTTTTAACAGCTGCATAATATTTCATGCTAGAATTTCTTGAATTTATTTAACCAAGCTCTGTTATTGGATATTTGTTTTATTTACTTTTTCATCATTGGACATACATTATTTAACACTTGTGCAAATTATCCCCATAAGATGAATTCCTAGAAGTAAGCTTATGGGATTACAGAATGTCCATATTTAAAATTGTGATAGTTATTGCTAAATAATCCTCAGAAAAGGATAAACCAATTTACATGACTCCTGAAAGTGTATATGAGTGCCTATTTCTTTGTTCCTCCATGTCATTCATAAATACTCAGTATTAGTCTTATTATTTTTAACATTTCTAATCTAATTAAAAATATCCTATTGATAGGGAGATTAATGATATTTTTATACACTTATTGATGTTTTGTCTTCTTCAAATTGCTTACTTGTATGTTTTGCCCATTTTTAATTGGGCTGCATTTTTGTATTGATTTACAGGAACAAGTCTATGTATTATACATATTAATTCTTTGGTATTTTGTTAGTTTGTTATTTCTCTTAGTTTTGCTTATTTTTGGCTATATAGAATTTTAAACTTTCTATGTATTCAATTCTATTTTCTTTCATACTTCTTGGATCAACTGTCATGCTAAGAAAGACCTTCCTCATGCCCAAGATTATGAAAAAAGTTCTCCTATATTTTATTCTAGTACTTCTATGATTTTTAACAATTAAATTTTTATTCCTTCTGCATTTATTATGTCTTATGGTATAAAATTTCAATTTCTAGAAATCACTTGCACTGATTCCTTGGCTGGTGGCCACTTCATCCTTAAAGTCAGCAGTGTGGCATCTTTAAACTCATCAGAATATATTCCACAACATATGTAACTTTCTCGGCATTTTTGGTCTATTTCCTTCTCAAAGACTCACCCCTCTTTTACTAACATATTAGTGTAGAATAATTGGATTTTTAGTCTAAGAGAACCTAATTTTGAATTTTGCCTTTGCCATTGTCTTGCTGACTGATCCAGTTTCTTTGTACTTAAAATGAGACTAGTAAACTATATTACAAAAGATGTTTGAGTTTCAGGTAACAGAAAACTCAAAACTACTCAAAGAAGAAAGACAGTTTAGGGTTTCCCTGGTGATTCAGTGGTTTAAAAAAAAAAAAATCTCCTCAGTGCAGGAGAAACGAGTTGGATTCCTACATGCCACAGAGCAGCTAAGTCCACGTGCAGCAACTATTGAGCCTGTGCTCTGGGGCCTGGGAGTTGCAACCGCTGAAGCCCGTGTGCCCCATATCCTGTGCTCTGCAACAAGAGAAGCCACTACAGTAAACCTGCATGCTGCAAACAGAGAGTAGTGCGTGCAACAACCAAGACCCAGCACAACCAAAAATAAAGTTGTGGAAAAAAGACAGTCTACTACCTCAAGTAGCCTAAAGGACCCAAACAAGGCATCCATCTTGTTTACCCTAATATTTTGAGATGCCTTCTATGGTAAGTCAAGAAAACCTTAGCTCAAGTTGTGACAAACACTAGGAAGAAGAAATCTACAGGTAAAGCTGCTATACATTAGTATTTCTCTACAATGCATTTGAGATTTACATAGTTTTTGTTTCACCATTACCGTCAAATAATTATATTTCCTGATCACCCTTTCATTCCTTTCACTCCTTTGCCTGTTTACTTCGTGACATTGTACAGGAAGGAGTGATCAAGACTATCCCCAAGAAGAAATGCAAAAAAAGAAAATGGTTGTCTGAGGCCTTACAAATAGCTGAGAAAAGAAGAGAAGTGAAAGGCAAAGGAGAAAAGAAAAGATATACCCATCTGAATGCAGAGTTCCAAAGAAAGCAAGGAGAGATAAGAAAGCCTTCCTCAGTGATCAATGCAAAGAAATAGAGGAAAACAATGGAATGGGAAAGACTATAGATCTCTTCAAGAAAACTACAGATACCAAGGGAACATTTCATGCACACAAGATGGGCACAATAAAGGACAGAAATTGTATGGACCTAACAGAAGCAGAAGATATTAAGAAGAGGTGGCAAGAATACAAAGAAGAACTATACAAAAAAAATCTTCATGACCCAGATAATCATGATGGTGTGATCACTCACCTAGAGCCAGACATCCTGGAATGTGAAGTCAAGTGGGCCTTAGGAAACATCACTACGAACAAAGCTAGTGGAGGTGATGGAATTCCAGTTTGAGCTATTTCAAATCCTGAAAGATGATGCTGTGAAAGTGCTGCACTCAATATGCCAGCAAATTTGGAAAACTGAGCAGTGGCCACAGGACTGGAAAAGGTCAGTTTTCATTCCAATCCCAAAGAAAGGCAATGCCAAAGAATGTTCAAACTACTGCATGATTGCACTCATCTCACATGCTAGCAAAGTAATGCTCAAAATTCTCCAAGCCAGGCTTCAACAATATGTGAACCGTGAACTTCCAGATGTTCAAGCTGGATTTAGAAAAGGGAAAGGAACCAGAGATCAAATTGCCAACATCCGTTGGATCATCGAGCAAGAGTTCCAGAAAAACATCTACATCTTTATTGACTACGCCAAAGCCTTTGACTGTGTGGATCACAACAAACTGGAAAATTCTTCAAGAGATGGGACGACCTGACCTGCCTCCTGAGAAACCTGTATACAGGTCAAGAAGCAACAGTTAGAAAAGACAAGGAACAACAGACTGGTTCCAGATCGGGAAAGGAGTACCTCAAGGCTGTATATTGTCACCCTGCTTATTTAACTTATATGCAGAGTACATCATGAGAAACTCTGGGCTGGATGAAGCACAAGCTGGAATCAAGATTGCCAGGAGAAATATCAATAACCTCAGATATGCAGATGACACCACCCTTATGGCAGAAAATGAAGAAGAACTAAGGAGTCTCTTGATGAAAGTGAAAGAGGATAGTGAAAAAGTTGGTTTAAAACTCAACATTCAGAAAACTAAGATCATGGCATCTGGTCCCATCACTTCATGGAAAATAGATGGGGAAACAATGAAAACAGTGACAGACTTTATTTTGGGGGGGCTCCAAAATCACTGCAGATGATGACTTCAGCCATGAAATTAAAAGATGCTTACTCCTTGGAAGAAAAGTTATGACCAACCTAGACAGCATATTAAAAAGCAGAGACATTACTTTGCCAGCAAAGGTCCGTCTAGTCAAAGCTATGTTTTTTCCAGTAATCATGTATAGATGTGAGAGTTGGACTATAAAGAAAGCTGAGTGCTGAAGAATTGATGCTTCTGCACTGTGGTGTTGGAGAAACCTCTTGAGAGTCTCTTGGACTGCAAGGAGATCCAACCAGTCCATCCTAACAGAAATCAGTCCTGAATATTCATTAGAGGGACTGATGCTGAAGCTGAAGCTCCAATATTTTGGCCACCTGATGCAAAGAACTGACTCATTGGAAAAGACCCTGATGCTGGGAAGGATTGAAGGCGGGAGGAGAAGGGGACGACAGAGGATGAGATGGTTGGATGGCATCACCAACTCAATGGACATGTGTTGGAGTAAGCACTGGGAGCTGGTGATGGGCAGGGAAGCCTGGCATGCTGCAGTCCATGGGGTCACAAAGTGTCGAACATGACTGAGCCACTGAACTGATCTGAACTTTTAATTTCCTATTATGTGTTTCCTCTTTATTGCCTTTTGTGTCTTTAATCACTGTCTCCAGAGTCTAGAGTACTGCCTGAAACGTGGTAGGTTCTCAGAAAATAGTCATCGATTAATGGACTGATTTACTTCAAGGCTGAAGTAAATTACCATCCCCACTTGTATGGTAAGAGTGGTAGTTTCCTCACACCCTCAAGACTGTCATACAACTTT
This sequence comes from Cervus canadensis, assembly GCF_019320065.1. NCBI lineage: Eukaryota > Metazoa > Chordata > Mammalia > Artiodactyla > Cervidae > Cervus > Cervus canadensis. Next base: position 21,268,102 of record NC_057403.1, on the reverse strand, counting down.
AAATTTTGGCCAGGTATGTAAGTAAAGATAGCATTTTTCCTTCTCTTCCTGGCGATCTCCCACTGGACCCTTAAAGCCTTTTTCAAGATCCTTCCCCTGAGAAACATCCCTCACAGCAACTCTTTCATTCAAACTGGATTTAGAAAAGGCAGAGGAACCAGAGATCAAATTGCCAACATCCACTGGATCATCAAAAAAGCAAGAGAGTTCCAGAAAAACATCTACTTCTGCTTTATTGACTATGCCAAAGCCTTTGACTGTGTGCATCACAAAACTGTGGAAAATTCTGAAAAAGATGGGAATACCAGACCACCTGACCTGCCTCCTGAGAAATCTGTATGCAGGTCAGGAAGCAACAGTTAGAACTGGACATGGAACAACAGACTGGTTCCAAAAGGGAAAGGAGTACATCAAGGCTGTATATTGTCACACTGCTTATTTAACTTATACGCAGAGTACATCATGAGAAATGCTGGGCTGGATGAAGCAGAAGCTGGAATCAACATTGTCAGGAGAAATATCGATAACCTCAAATATGCTGATGACACCACTCTTATGGCAGAAAGTGAAGAAGAACTAAAGAGCCTCTTGATGAAAGAGGAGAGTGAAAAAGGTGGCTTAAAGCTGAACATTCAGAAAACTAAGATCATGGCATCTGGTCCCATCACTTCATGGCAAATAGATGGAGAAACAGTGGAAACAGTGGCTGACTTTATTTTGGGGGGCTCCAAAATCACTGCAGATGGTTACTGCAGCCATGAAATTAAAAGACGCTTACTCCTTGGGAAAAAATGATGACCAACCTAGACAGCATATTAAAAAGCAGAGACATTCCTGGAGAAGGAAATGGCAACCCACTCCAGTATTCTTGCCTGGAAAAGTCCATGGACAGAGGAGTCTGGCGGGCTGAAGTCCATGGGGTTACATGACTGAGCATGTGTGCACGAGGGTGGAGGGAGATGGGTTGGTAGCAATAAAGTGGGAGAACTGAAAAAGAAAAAAAGCGGAGACATTACTTTGCCAATAAAGGCCCATCCAGTCAAGGCTATGGTTTTTCCAGTAGTTATGTATGGATGGGAGAGTTGGACTACAAAGAAAGCTGAGCACCGAAGAATTGATGCTTTTGAACTGTGGTGTTGGAGAAGACTCTTGAGAGTCCCTTGGACTGCAAGGAGATCCAACCAGTCCATCCTAAAGGAGATCAGTCCTGGTGTTCACTGGAAGGACTGATGCTGAAGCTGAAACTCCAATACTTTGGCCACCTGATGTGAAGAGCTGACTCATTGGAAAAGACCCTGATGCTGGGAAAGATCAAAGACAGGAGAAGGGGATGACAGAGGATGAGATGGTTGGATGTCATCACTGACTCAATGGATATGAGTCTGAATAAACTCCGGGAGTTGGTGACGGACAGGGAAGTCTGGGGTGATGCAGTCCATGGGGTGGCAAGGAGTTGGACACGACTGAGCAACTGAACTGAACTGAGCTGAGCAACTAACACTTTCACTTTTTTGTTATACCAGGTGTAAATTATCTCTCAGGAATGGAATGGCCCAAGCCTTGTGATACTGTTTTCCTGGTGAGTTTATCAGTTCTTTTCTGTTTCTCTGTAACAGCTGATATTTACCAAACAAGGAAGTTTTCTGACTCAGCAGAGATTTGCTTTTATACAGTTTTTGATACAAAGGGAACAATTCGTTTCTATCTTGTTGGGACTTTCTTTACCAACAGAGAGGTAAGTCTACCCATAATTTTCAAAGCCAAGCAATTAAATGTTGTAAGTCCCCCCCCCCCCCACCAAAGGAAATCTTCATGTAATAATGGCTTTTTTTTGTTTTTGTTTCGACTGCACCATGCAGCTTTTGAGATCTTAGTTCCCCAACCTGGATTGAACCCTGGGACCAGAGCAGTGATAGTGCCATGTCCTAACCACTGGACCACCAGGGAATTGACTTTTTTTTTTTTTTTTATTATAGCCATCCTAGTGGGTAGCATCTCATTGTGGTTTGGATTTGCATTTTGCTAATGATCATCAAAAAAGCAAGAGAGAGAAAAAAAAAAAGCAAGAGAGTTCCAGAAAAACATCTATTTCTGCTTTATTGACTATGCCAAAGCCTTTGACTGTGTGGATTACAATAAACTGTGGAAAATTCTGAAAGGGATGGGCATACCAGACCACCTGACCTGCCTCCTGAGAAATCTGTATGCAGGTCAGGAAGCAAGTTAGAACTGGACATGGGACAACAGACTGGTTCCAAATAGGAAAATTACACCAAGGCTGTACATTGTCACCCTGCTTATTTAATTTGTATGCAGAGTACATCATGAGAAACGCTGGGCTGGAAGAAGCACAAGCTGGAATCAAGATTGCCAGGAGAAATATCAATAACCTCAGATATGCAGATGACACCACCCTTATGGCAGAAAATGAAGAGGAACTTAAAAGCCTCTTGATGAAAGTGAAAGAGGAGAGTGGAAAAGTTGGCTTAAAGCTCAACATTCAGAAAACTAAGATCATGGCATCTGGTCCCATCACTTCATGGGGAAACAGTGAAAACAATGTCAGACTATTTTTTTGGGCTCCAAAATCACTGCAGATGGTGACTGCAGCCATGAAATTAAAAGATGCTTACTCCTTGGAAGGAAAGTTATGACCAACCTAGACAGCATATTAAAAAGCAGAGACATTACTTTGCCAACAAAAGTCCGTCTAGTCAAGGCTGTGGTTTTTCCAGTAGTCATGTATAGATGTGAGAGTTGGACTGTGAAGAAAGCTGAGCACCGAAAAATTGATGCTTTTGAACTGTGGTGTTGGAGAAGACTCTTGAGAATCCCTTGGACTGCACGGAGATCCAACCAGTCCATCCTGAAGGAGATGAGTCCTGGGTGTTCATTGGAAGGACTGATGTTGACGCTGAAACTCCAATACTTTGGCCACCTCATGCGAAGAGTTGACTCACTGGAAAAGACCCTGATGCTGGGAGGGATTGGGGGCAGGAGGAGAAGGGGGCAACAGAGGATGAGATGGCTGGATGGCATCACCTACTCAATGGACATGAGTTTGAGTAAACTCCAGGAGTTGGTGATGGACAGGGAGGCCTGGCGTGCTGCGATTCATGGGGTGGCAAAGAGTGGGACACGACTGAGCGACTGAACTGACTGTTCAACATCTTTCATGTGCTTGTTGGCCACTTGTGCATCTTCTTTGAAGAAATCTACATTCAGATCCTTTGCCCATTATTAAGTGGGCATTTTGTAAAACTGCCTTTTCCCCCAGCTCCTTAAAACCACCATTTCTATTAATAGGTATGATTTTCCCAGACCAATAACTTCTTAATGTTAGGTATCCATATGCCACCTCCTTGGTTTATGAATGGCTAACTTCCATCTTCCTAAGATGCCACTGCCTGTCTGAAGATTCTATTAATTTCAGTCTATGGCCTTAAAAACGTTCAACCACAACTATGATTGAATGATCAGTATCACTTGCCATGAATGGAAATTTGAACATTTTCAATGGACAGCATTGCCCACCCAAAGTGCAGTTTGGAGTCCTGGAGTTGAGGCAGTGTTAAAGCTACTTTCTCATTGGGGTGACCAAGAGGGATCAACAGACTCAAAAGGCAACACTGGTCTCTCGGGTAGATAGAGGGGATACCACCCCTGCCAACCCACAGTGAACATGAAGCACTCGTGAGGGAAATGAACAGTCACTGTGACTGACACACGACTGGGTTGCCATAGCATAATCTAGTTTACCCACTGGCAGGATGCAAGGCTTTAGGTGAATGTTCCCCAACCTCAGTGATACACCACCATCAAACTTTTTAGGTGCAGATGTGTGCCATACATTTCCCTTCAGATCAGCTTTTAAAAAAAAAAAAAAAAGTTGATTTATTTTTAAAGAGGACTTCCTACCTTTCCAGGAGTGGGGAACTGGTATCTCTCACCAGTAGAGGATAAAGGGGGAGAGGGAAAATAAAATAAGTACCAGGAGAGCAAAATAATGTTAAATTCTAGCAACAACTCTTACCTGAGCCCAACTGTATCTTTGTAACTAGAAAAGAATAAACAACATGCAGTCCACACCTCCTCCTTGATTAAGCAGAACTAATGAGGATGGAAAATTGCTGGTTGATGATATGCTGACAAACAGCTGAAAATGAGTGGCTCCCTAGCTGTCCTTGACCCTCTGGGGCTTTGGAGAAACAGAATTAATCATCTCATCATGGGACGGTTTTCACCATCAGGAGCCCTCCCCTCCCAGAACTGTGAGCACTTGACAGTTAGTGACTGTGTGCCCAGCCCCTGGCCGGGTGTGTGACACTGAGCGCAGAAAAGCAATCAACCCTTAGAAAGTAAAAAAACTTTTAATCAGAGAACACACACTCAAACATGAGGGTAGGCGTTTCTACCCTGGTCCACAGAACACAGCTCATTAGTTACACAGATAACACATACACACAAATGGCTGCCAGCTTTCCACAGGGCCTCTGACTTCTCTTTGGTGTCAAAACTCTTGCTTGAACACACTTAGCAATTTGAGTTCCCACCCCTACCCCACCCCTTGGGTATATATCAGGCCTGTTGCTCAGATACAAAAGGCAGGGAGAAGTTGGACATTTTCAGCCATTTGAAAACCAGTACACTCCCCACGGTGGTGTGGTCAGCCGGTAAGTTCCCATTTTCAAAAAACCAACCAGTGCAACTCAAGGTGCAAGGTTTTAAATATCCCAGGGGCCCAGAACATAGACTCTTGAACATTTTTTAGCACCAAAAATATGAAAGAATATTAAAAGTGCCAGAGTCCAGTATCTTTGTAAGATTGTTTGTGCTTCAGTAAACAGGTGACTGGATCATGTAGCAAGTGGTACACAAAAGCTCAGAGCTGAGGAGGTGCCATCAAAAGAGCTGGTCATGTGGTTCCCTGAAGTGAGACTCAGTTGTAGAACAGGCCTGGCCACAGTGAGCAGTGAATGCAAGGGCTCCAACTCCAAGGAATCACCTGGCAACAGACAGCACTCCTCTATGAAATGAGACCATTCATTTCCCTTTGATTCCAGAAGCTTCAAGGCAAGGGCAGGACTTTAAAGTGTTGGTGATCCCCAACTTGGACCCTATAGTAAAGTGTCTGTGAGTGGCCAGGTTGGACTAATGATGGAGGATGAACATTCCAGAAGTCATTTCTGTGCATCACTATTTTTGCACCAAGTACATCTTCTGCATAGATTGTGTGAACCATGTGGAGACAATGATATCCACTGCAGCTTTCCTAACTGAATCCAGCTGTTTACAGCTTTAACTTTCATGATAAATTTGGTCTCATCATTTAACCAACCATTTAAAATGGGAGACTATGGGAAGGGATAGCATGTGGATGTGGAGGGGATCCTTTTGAGTAAGAGATTTGGGAAGCTAGGAGTGGAAAATTCTTGCTGTGAGATATTAGATGTTAAGAGATTCTTCTTGGCTTTTTGTGGGTTAGTTAACAAAGTACTAGGACAGACCTGAGATGGAGGGAAGGAATAGATTTTTTTTTTTTTCTTTTCGGTAAAGAACAAACGGCTTACATTTTGGAAACAATTAAGCCAAGGGTATACTGAAGGAAAACTTTGAAAATTAAAGCCATGTGTAATATTAGTAACAACAGTAACTGCAGTTGAATAGAAAGAGGGTTGCCGAATCATCTCTTTCCTCTATTGTAAAAGAGTGTATTTGTTATATCTGATGTGTATTTGTAGCTCACACTTGGTGAGTACTATGTGCTGGGTACTTGGCTCTAAGTGCTTTGCATCTATTTATGTTCACAGTAGTCTTTTGAGGTAGTAACTAGGATTGTGCCTATCTTACAGATACAGATAGTGAATCCCCAAGACTCTCTGTAGGTCACTTAGGTACCTGGCAGGTGACAGAACTGGGATTGAACTCAGTAAACAGGGTCCAGTCTACCTGACTTCCAAAGCTCCAGTTTTCATTGTTTTAATGAAATGTGTGCAAATTTTCTAATCAATCTTTATTACTAGAGAGATTAATTACTCATGGGGGGGAGGGGCTTACACTGGGATGGTTTCAACTTCGGGCCTTGGAGGAACACACTCTGAGATGTCTCAGGGCCTGCTGCTACCCAGGGGTCATGGGGAGGATTGCTATCTGCTACTTTGGAGTGTGAACTCACTGCTGTCGGCTGAGACCTAAGCAGCAGCACAAGGCTTTCTGACAATGTTGACACTGATATGGCTTCTCCTGGGTGTGAATTCTCTGGTGCTGACTGAGATGGGCCCTAAGGCGAAAGGCTCTCCCACACACACCACAAGCATAAGGTTTCTCCCCTGTGTGAGTTGTCTCATGCTGCATCAGATTTGTTTTCTGGGCAAAGGCTTTCCCACATTTAGCACACACATAAGGCTTCTCCCTGGTATGAACTCTCTGATGCTTAGAAAAGCACGAGCACTGCCGGAAGGTTTTCCTGCATTCCTAACAAACGTAAGGCTTCTCTCCAGTATGAATCCTCTGGTGTTGGATAAGTGGAGTACCCTGACTGAAAGCTTTCCCACAGTTGTCACATTTATAGGGCTTTTCACCTTTGTGAACTCTCTGATGCTTAGAGAAGCACGAGCTCTGGCTGAAGGCTTTCCCGCATTCCTGACAAATGTAAGGCTTTTCTCCAGTGTGAACTCTCTGGTGGTAAATGAGTTGAGCACCCAGGCTGAAGGTTCTCCCACAGTCACATGTATAGGTCTTCTCATCTGTGTAAACTCCCTGGTGCTTAGAAAGGCATGAGCTCTCCTGGATAATTTCCCCACATTCATTCTGCTCAAAGGGTTTCTTTCCAGCCTGAGTTCCCTGATGCTGAATAAGGTGGTTACTGTGAGCCAAGACTTTGTCACACTTCTTAGGTTTCAAGGGCTTCTTCGTAGTGTGGACTAACTGATGTTCTAAGAGACGTGCACTTTGGCTGAAGGTCCTTCCACATTCGTTACATTTAAAGGGATGCTCGATCCCATGGAGGGACTGATGTTTGATGAAGGAGGTACTGTAGATAAAGGCCTTCCCACAGTCCCCACATCTGTATGATCTCAATCTAGAGTGGATCCTCTGGTGCCGGATGAGCTGTGAACTTTGCCCAAAGGCTTTCCCACACTGGTTACACTCAAAGGGCTTCACCCTGGTGTGAATCAACTCGTGCTGAGTCAGGTCTTTTCTGCGGCTGACGGTTTTCTCGCATTTGTTACACTTAAAGCACTTCCCACAGATCCTTGGATGCTCTCTGTGCTCGGGTTTCTCATATAAGATCTCCTGGCTCTCACTGAGTCCTTTTTCTCTAGTGTGAATGCTCTGGTGGCAAGTTAGGGTCGAGCAGCAAACAAATTGCTCACCACACTCCTGACATTCGTAGGGGATTTCCACAGCATGGATTTTCTGGTGCTGAACAAGGTGTTCATTGCAGCTGAAGGTCTTCTTGCATTTGGCACAGCTGTAGAGCTTTTCTGTAGTATGAATGGACAGGTGTCGAATCAGGTGGGAAGGCCGGCTGAAACTCTTGACACATTTGTGACATTTGTAGGGCCGGTAACCCGTGTGAACCCTCTGGTGTTCATTAAGGTGACTGTTCCGGAAAAGGCTTTCCCATATTCGTTGCATTTGTAAGGCTTCTCTCCACTGTGAACCCTCTGGTGGATCTTTAGGGCCAGGCTATGGCTAAAGGTTTTCCCACACTCATCACACTTACAAGGCTCCTCTGCAGTGTGAACAGACTGCTGTTGGACAAGCAAGGAGCTCTGCCTGCAGGCGTTCCCACCCTCCTGATCCTCCGTGTTCATTTTTGCAGCAAGAATTTTCTGATGTTGGAGGAGGTATCTGTTGGAGTTGAAAGGTGCCTTGCATTTGGCACATTCGTAGCATTTCTGAGTATGGGTCTTCTGATGCAGAGAGAGATGAAAGGTTTGGCTAAAACTCTGGCCACATTCGTTGCAATTGTAGGTTTTACCTGGGGGTGGTTTATGACACTCAAAAGGCTGTGAGTCGTGATCTGCTGGACAGTCACCATCTTGACTCTCCCATGGTTCTTCTTCAGTGTGAAATAGGTAGACAGGGAGGTCCACAGTGCTCAAGGGGCACAAGACAAAGGAGGAGAGACTGACTCAGGGAATGGAATGCTGAACCCTGCTGAGTCTGGAAGGATGCAGAGGGAACAGACGAAGGGCACCAAAACAGTCACGTGCTGAACATAGAAGGTGTGCAGGGTGAGGCTCCCCAACCTGAAGCCAGTGCGTGGCAGAGTGAAACCAAGAAGCAGGGGGTGGAGATGTGTGAGGAGACCTACTGGGGATGGAGGTCCCAAAGACAGAGGGCCCACCAAAGGACCACACCCTGTGAGCTCCCTCCACCCTTCCCTGGGGGGGCCCTGGCTGCCCACTCACCAGCATCTGTTGACTCTGAGCTTTCTTTCACAAGGGCCTCCAGCTTTTCCCCACCATCTGGATGGAAGGTCAGGTTGGGTCTGGGGGGTCTATAGGGAGAGAAAGGCATTGTCACCAACCAGATGACATCAGCATGGGGGCCATTGGGCTGCTGAGCAGGAACTTCCTGGCTGTCCAGATGAGTACTCAGCACCCAATCCAGCTGTGCAGGGTTCCTGGCCCAGTGGAGGAGAGGGACCCAGTCATAATCCAGGGTGATCAGAGCCGTGACCACCAGGGCTGGGGATACAAAGGATCTGTAACAGCTCTTGAGAGAGAAAAGAGAGTTGCCAGTGAGAGTCATGTACCTCCTCAGTCATCCGTGACTCACTCACTCTCCCGTGGACTGGACATACCAGAGGCCTCCATACGATGGGCCCCACGATGGGGATGTGTTGGGGGTCCCTAAGACCAATTCTGCTCCCTACCCTCTGCAAACTTCCTCAAGAGCGGGAACAGAGTTGGAATCCCAGGGGATGCATCCTACAGTGGGGAGAAAGCCACTGCTGACTTCAAAGATGAGAGGCCGTGAGCAGAGCAAGTAGGTTTCATTCGGCTTTCAGCTGAAAGAGGACAAGGAAAGAGATTCTCCCCTACAGCCCCCAGAAGAAACCAACTATGCCCATGCCCAGATTTTAGCCCAGTCAGACCCACCTCCAGAACAGAGTCAGTGTATGTTGTTTTCAGCCACATTTGTGGCATCTGTAAAAGCAGCTACAGGAAAGGAATACACTGCTAATAAATACACATAGATGGGTGTCTGGAGGACTAGAGGAGAGCATTCTAAGTGCTGGCCTGGCACAAGACCTAGTTCCTGACACAGTGATTCCTGTTGCTCCCTCTTCTATTCATTGAGCCCCCAAAGCCAGTATTGTCTGTTCCAGACACAGAGGCTCCACCAGGGAGCAGCACGAGCTGCTGCCCGCAGGAGGCGCCCACCCCAGCACAGGGAGACAGACCATAAAATGAGCGGTGAGCAAGCCAGGCAGGGGAGAGGCAGGGCGTGCTCAAGGGGTCGCAGTTTGTCTTAAAGCAGCGAAGCCCCTGAAGCATCAGCTGGAGGAATTCCTCTACCATGAGGGAGAGGAAAGTGCCGATGGAGCTGGAGGGCAAGCATAGGTTTCTCTTCCCAGGCACTACTGACATTTGGGGTTGAATAATCCCTGAAATTCTGGAGTGTGTGGCAGCACCCCAGGCTCCACACACTGAATTCTAGGAGTACACCCTCCACTCCTCCCAAGTGGTGACAATCAAAAAGGTCACCAGGCACTGCTGATGTCGCAGAATCAGGCAACTGAGCACAGTGATCTGAGGCGCTCAGGAACCAGGAGCTCACCCCCTGGGTGACAGAGAGCCATGGGTGATCCTTGAGCAGGGTGGTGACTCCCCAGGGCAGGGGTGGCACTCACTCAGCAGGAAGAGGTTCTGGTAGTTGTCTAGCGCCATGTCCCAGAACAGATCTCCCTGGCCCTGCCCCAGCTGCTCCCAGTTCTCCAAGGTGAAGTCCATGGCTACGTCCTTGAGGGTGGCAATTTCCTGGAATGCAGCAGAACTGGGGTCAGGGAGGGGCCAAGAGCTCTCCTCAGCACCCTCACCCGCCACATGCCAGGCCTCTGGCAAAAGTCATCTTGTGAGAAGCTTCAGATGTGAGACCCCATATTTTCTAGGCAAGGACAAGGAGTCTAGAAAAGGAGACATGCTGTCCCTTCAAGGTCACAGAGGCAGGTCTGCCTCATCCTAACATCCACCTACCTTGACTTTTGCTTTTTTCAGTGTTCAAGATTTTAAGTTTTTTAAATTTTTTTTATTTTAAAAATTCAAGCATAGTTGTTTTACAATGTTATTTTCTGCTGTACAGAAAAGTGATTCAGTTGTATATACATTCTTTTTCATATTCTTTTCCATTACAGTTTATCACAAGATATTGAATAGTTCCGAGTCATACAGTAGGACCTTGTTGTTTACCCATTCTATATATAACAGTTTGTCTCTGCTCATCCCAAACTCCCAATTCATCCCTCCCCTACCCCCTCCCCTCTCTGCAACCACAAGTTGGTTCTCTATGTCTGTGAGTCTGTTTCTGTTTCATTTCCATTTTCATTCATTCATTCAACAAACACCTCAAGGCTTCCAGTGTGCCAGACCAGTGATATCTCTAGAGACCCAGAGATGAGTCCCAATTAGTACCTGTCCCTGTGGAGTGCAGAGTCTGATGGGACTGACAGATATGGGCAGAGACACCCCAACCTGGTGGATCTGTGTTACAGTGGAGGAGGCAGGGGTGACCTGGGAGACCAGAGCCGTGAGGAGCTAACGCTGCCCAGGAAAGGTGGGGAGAATAAACTGAGTCTTGAAGGCTGTGGAAGATTTACCAGCTGGAGATAGTGGCCACAGTATATTCTAGCAGAGGGAAGAGTCTGATCAAAGGCAGGAAGCTGGAAAGTATGGAGTAACATTTTCACACAAGGCCAAGAAGGGAATAGTACAGCTTGTGTGAGGGAAACTGAAGAGGAGGGAAGAGGGGGGCAGGACCCAAGTCATGCAGGGATGGGCTGAGAAACCTGGATTTTATCCAGAGGGCAATAAGGATTTCTGGAAAGGTACCAGGCAATAAGGATTCCTGGTAGGGTACTGAGCAGGACAGTGACAGTGTGAGAGCTTTCCTTTGAGACTGATTGGGAGCGGGGAGGGGGGGCCATCCTAAGACAGTGAGCTGGAAGAAGGCAGGCCAGATGTGCAGCCTCTGGGGAATGACAGGTTGGGATGAGAGGGACACTTGACTCACCTCAGTTGTAGCTGATGGGGACCAAACAACCAGGTCCTCATTTAAGCTCCCCCTCCTTCCCCTCCACAATCCTGGCTGGCAGGGCAGCAGAAAGGACTAGGAAACTGGGAGAAAGTGTGCCTTCCTCCTAGGGCTGACTCTCTGGCCATGCTGGAGGAGCTCCCAAATCGTCCGGAAGCAGGAGGAGGAGTGAGGACGTGTGTCTCCCTGCAGGAATCACAACAATTCTACTTACTAAAAGCACCCAGCCCCAGCACTTCAGAGCCTAGAAAGCAACTTCACAGCCCTCCTTAGCACTTGTCAGGGTTAAGTACAGTCCATAAATACCCATGCAGGAGATGTGGACATTCAGATCTCTCACCTTGCTGGAACCTTCTGTCTTGCTCACCACTGTGGGCACAGTGCCTGGCACACAGTAGGGACTTTTATCATCTCGAAGACTAGAGTTCAGGTGAGCCTCCAAGACTTGCTATTTCTACAACAGCACGATTTCAACTTTTTTTTAACTATGACCCACAGTAACACAGACAATATATACTATGACTTCTCATTTGCATACATAACTGAACAAAAGCTTCATGAAACAATACTTCATCTTACAAAGTAGGGTGGACTAGGATGTTTACCATTCTATTTACTTCACTTAAAAAAAAAAAATATGGTCACTGCCCACTGGGTCATTCTCAACTCGTAATAGGCAAAACACTGTACACTGGTGTGGCCTCTATGTACTTTCTAAGTGGCAAATATCTACAGGTGTTGAAAGCATTCCACATCATGAAGCAACAACATGGGTCCATAATTCTTAAGCCTCTGGGCCAAGTATGCTTTAAATTCAGACATTTTCAGATTATAAAAAGGTAATCCACCATATACGGTATATTTCATTAAAATCCCAGTGCAGAGGGCAGGGAAAAAGGGGAACATTTCATAACTGAACACTTCAATATTCCCAGAGTGGAGGTAAAAATATCCACTCTAGCTAGGATAATTCAAAGTAATAAATCACAGCATTTCTAGTCAGGTTCAGGCATCAATTTCATGGAAAAAAATGTTTGGTTCTCAGAGCTTTCTAGATTTTTTTTTTTAAACAATGAAATACATTTTATTTTTTTTTTATTGGGTATTTGTTGCTGTGCATGCTCTCATTGTGGCGAGCAGGGGCTACTCTCTAGTTGCAGTGCTCAGGCTTCTCATTGCCGTGGCTTCTCTTGTTGCAGAGCACAGGCTCTAGAGTTCACGGGCTTCAGTAGTTGCAGCACGTGGGCTCACTAGTTGTGCTGCAACCTGAATTAGCAGCTCTGTGGCAAGCGAAATTTTCCCAGACCAGGAATTGAACTCATGTCCCCTGGACTGGCAGGTGGATTCTTATCCACTGAGCCACTGGGGAAGCCCTTTAGGACTTGCTCCAGGAGATGAAGGAAGAAGTTGACTAGCAGTCACCAGCTGAGGCAAGGTGGGATTCTCTCCAGAGGGTTTTTCTCAAGGGGAGTGGCTTCCATTCTTTTTTTTTTTTTTTGGCCTGGCTGAGCAGCTTGCAGGACATCTTAAGTTTCCTGACCAGGGATCGAACCTGCATCCCCTCTGCCCCGAGTTGGAGCCCGAGGCGGCAGGCACCCCGGAAGGCCTCTGGGCCCCAGCGCTCCCACTTGGAACGCGGGCCCGGGCCCAGGCGCCATGGGCGGTGTGGTGGTCCGGACCAGCGGGGCGGCAGCGGCAGGGCGGAGGTGGCGCCATGAGAGCTTTCTAGATATTGTGACTGCAGATAATGGAATGTGATAGGCCTATGAAGTGAAGTGAAGTGAAAGTCGCTCAGTCATGTCCAACTCTTTTCGACCCCATGCACTGTGGTCTGCCAGGCTCCTCTGTCCATAGGGATTCTCCAGGCAAGAATACTGGAGTGGGTTGCCATGCCCTTCTCCAGGGGATCTTTCCGACCCAGGGATCGAACCTGGGTCTCCTGCATCTCAGGCAGATTCTTTACCACTGAGCCACCAGAGAAACCTCAGGCCTATAATAGCTAATATTTTATGCAACAATGATTTTCCTCACAAAGGGGTTAAGACTTGATTTGTGAGTATAATTCAATCCACAGATATAAAAAAAATTTAAGTATAATTTACAATGTGTTAGTTTCTGCTATATAACAGTGATTCGATTATACGTATGTATATTCTTTTCCATATTTTTTCCATTATTATAGGATACTGAATATAGATCCCTGTGCTATACAGTAGGATCTTGTTATCCATCTTATATATAGTAGTTTACATCTGCTAATCCCAAACTCCCAATCCATCCCTCCCTCAGGCCCCTTCCCAATTGGCAACCACAAGTCTGTTCTATGTCTGATCCACAGATGTTTTATCTGGCCTGAGTTGGCATAGAACGTTTGGTTTGTTTTTCTTTAAAATTTTTTTTTATTTTTGGTTGCACTGGGTCTTCATCGCTGTGCAGGCTTTTTTCTAGTTATGGCAAGCAGGGTCAACTCTGTGCTGTGGTGTGCGGGCTTCTCATTGCGGTGGCTTCCCTTGTTATGGAGAAGGGGCTCTAGGACATGCAGGCCTCAGCAGTATTGGCTCATAGACTCTAGAGGGCAGGCTCAGTAGTAGTTGTGGCACACAGACTCAGCTGCTCCATGGCGTGTGAGCTCTTCCCAGACCAGGGATTGAACCCATGTCGCCTACATTAGCATGCAGTGAGCCACAAGGAAAGCCCTGGCACAGAATGTTTTGACAGAAAATTCTTCTAAGTAATCCCAAACTCAAAAGCTGGGAGATTTCACCTAAAAATTCAATTTCCAGTTTCTGAAAAATTCTAGGATTTGGCCACATGGGGTCTGCATGCCCACAGAACTCCCACAGAGTTTCTTGGAAGCCATTTAGAGCTCTCCACACCTTAGATGGGATGATCTCTCTGAGAGGCCCCACAGTCCTCACCCAGACTCTTCTCTTCATTTCCTTATCTGCCTGGCCCTCACAGACATCTGAATTTAAGAACTCTATGGACAGTTTCCAGATCCCATTCTGTCCACATCTCATAAACTCTTAGCCCTGGGAGGGAAGAAACTGGAGCCCTGAGGTGAAGCTCAAGGTAAACCACTCTGTCATAGTAACTTAAGGCAAATCATCACCAGACTGGAAAGTCTTAGGCCCTGGAGTCAGGGAGTCCTTCCTCTTCCTGGTGTGGGACCACAGCCACATCACTCACCCTTTTTGTGTGTCAATTTCTACATGTACAAAATGAAGCAGAAAAAAACCAATCCACAATCTCTTATCTACAATTCTAAAAACAAAAGGCTTAGAACCAGAACTTCATTCATAAATTGGTAGTCAAACTGAACCCAAATCGCCAAAGGCTATGCATAGTCTTTATTCTCCTTCAGTGTGAATATTAATAGCTTTTCCAGCAGAAATATTCAATTTCCAAGAATTGCCCCAGATATCACTGGGGGTGTGGCCTAATTATGAAATACTGTTGCTCGTTTTGCGACCCGATGGACTGTAGCCCGCCAGGCTTCTCTGTCCATGGGGTCTCCCAGGAAAGAACACTGAAGCAGGTTGCCATTTCTTCCTCCTTCTCCACCCAGGGATTAAACTCGCATCTCCTGAATCGGCAGGCGGGTTCTTCACCACTGAGGCACCTGCGTGCCCCCGTACTCAGTCGTGTCTGACTCTGCAACCCTAGGGACTGTAGCCTGCCAGGCTCCTCTGTCCATGAGAAGCAAGAATACGGGAGTGGGTTGTCATGCCCTCCTCCAGGGGATCTTCCCTACCCAGCGATAGAACTCGTGTCTCCTACGTCTCTTGAATTGGCAGGCGGATTCTTTACCGCTGAACCACTGGGAAGCCTTGAGCCCCAACTATGAAATACCCACACTATTAACTTTCTAAAGTCTAGAAAATTCTGACGACGGGACAGCTGCTGCGGAGACTACAAGAGAAAATATGAGAACAGCACCTGGCACACAGACAGCGCTCAAATGAATGGTAAATATCTTGAATTCCTAAAGAACTCCTATTCATTCATCCCCCGAGATCCTGCCCAGCTCTGCCAACGACTTCAGGCAACTCACCACCTCCTTCAGTCTCAGTTTCATCATCCAAGAATAAAATGAAATAGAATCGTTCCTCTCAGGGCGGCCGGTTAGGGTTGGAAAGCACTTTAGCAAGATGTGGTAGTGGTTTAGTCGCTAAGTCATGTCCGACTCTTGGCGACCCCGAGGACTTGAAGCCTGCCAGGCTTCTCTGTCCATGGGATTTTCCAGGCAAGAATACTGGAGTGGGTTGCCATTCCCTTCCCCAAGGGATCTTCCCCACCCAGGAATCGAACCTGGGTCTCTTGCACTGTAGGCGGATTCTTTACCAACTGTTCTACCAGTGAAGCACGTTAGCAAGATCCTGATCCTTTACTCCGAACCAGCCTTCAAGACTCCACCTAGATAACTACAGCCCAAGGCGACGGGCTCAGAGACGAAATCGCCCCAGGAGCATTCCGTCACCCCTCGGAAAGGACCCTGCCCACAAGGCTCCTCGGTGAGCCCAGCCCCGGTATGTCCTCACCTCGAGACTGCAGTCCACCGGATTAACAGACACGACCCCAGGCGGGTGAGAGGCGGAGCGCGACTGCTCTCACACGCGCCTCCTCTTATCCACTTCCGGTGCCAGGAGAATTTCTTCACGACTACTTCACCCAGGAGCCTCTGCGCCAGAGCCAGGACTCCGTTTCCGAGAGGGCTGTGCGGAGGCCTTCCTTGTCTTCCCGTGTCCACGAGCTTCCTTGTCTTTAATGGGCCCGCTGAGCACTCTGGGAAATAAACCAGAAAAACAATCGGCCCCAGGTGGCATTTGGGTATTGTAGGCCACTTTTTGATGGGCAACCAAATCAGTCTTCTGCCTCTTCGAGAAGACTGAGAGGGTTTTCCATTTCTGAAGGAGGCAGAGTGCCACCATGGAAACACACTGAGGAGAAAACAATTCCTAAGACTCCCGAAGGTAAGAGGCGGAGTTGAGGCGGGAGAAATGAGACTGTGACCTCTGATTGGAGGGAAAAATGCCTCGGAGTTCATCCCGCCTTACGATTGGCCTATGTTGGCACATGCGCAATAGAACCAGGAAGCGTTCCACAAAAGGTGGATGAGGATTGGACGATGAGCCTTGAGTCGGCGGACCGGCCTGCCGCAAAGGTGTCTGGGAAATGGAGTTCCCAGGCAGGCACAGCCCACGGGCAGTCGGGAGGTCGGCATAGGCTGCGCGGGCGCAGTCCTCCCTCGGGGGAGAGGATGCGCGCGCAGCGCCTCCCGCCCTAGCGGAAGTTTCCGCAGGGCAACTGAGAAGGTGAGTCCCAGTTCCCCTGGAGGGTCTAAAGAGTCTGGCTGCAAATATCTGTCTGCCCACTCAGCTCACCAAATCCAGAGGTGAGGGGAAGACGAGGCGGAGTAGGGGCCTGGCCACAGTTCGGTCGTGGTGTCTGTGACGTCAGCGCGACCCTTTGTGGAAGACTGAGCCCTCAGGAGCGGGGATCGCGGGTCAGGATAAGAGAATCTTCTAGTCTCCGAGATACCTGTCAGCTGCAGCTGTCCCGTCTTAGTGGTGGGCGTGGATACAACGGAGACTGGCCAAGCTAATGGAAAGTGTGACGGAAGCCCCGCCTTGGTGCTACGTCATCCGTGGTTCCTGCAGAGGGCGGGGCCGAGGCAAATCTTTTCACTGTTATTCCTCCTGCCCTAAGGTGGGGTCTAGCCATTAGCTCTTTTGCTATACTGCGTTTCAGGACCTGCCAGGAGGAATACAATACTTAACACATTCCTTATGTTCAGTAAATATTGAGCAAATCAATAAAGAAAATGTATGAATGAATGATAAAGACTGACTTGAAAAAAAAAAAGACTGGAGTGTTGGAGCCTTGGTTTTGAGCCCTGAGCTAGCCAGATGACCTTGGAATGGTGACTTCAGCCCTCGGAATCCTTTCTTTATTCTTTACATATTTATTGAGAGTTTACTATAGTTCTTTCCTCATGTGCCTTTTTAAAGTTACTTGCTTGTTTGTTTATTAAGCTTGTATTCCCCCCTAGAATGAGCTTTGTCAGGTCAGGAGCCTGTTGGTTTCCTTTTGCTGTCGTAGGAGTTCAGTGAATAATCATTGAATAAATGAATGAACTTAGCATGTGTTGGTTGCATAGCCAATTCTCAATAAACATCAATCATTATTTTTTACTCCCATGTACAGCAAGCCTGAGTCAGCCTCTCCACGTTTATTCATTTACAGGACACAGTTAAGATGGAGTTTCCAGCCCAGTGAATCTGAGGGCCAGATCGTGACCCCATAAAGGTACCATCCCCTCGGGCACATGCCCCTGAAAGCCTATTCCCCACCAGCAGCCTGTTCCTGCTCCATCTCTTGTGTGTTGCTTCTTTCAGACTTCATTCCTAGGAGGAAAGTTATCATGGACATGGCAGTGGTTTCAAGGGCAGACACTGGGTTTTCATGAGTCTGCCCCAAGAAGAACTAGAGAGATCTGAGAGGCTCAGAGCTTAAGATATAGAAAGAGAAAAGGGAGGAATAGAAATATTAACAAATGGAAGATGATAACCAGTAACATAAAAGACTTTCCTGTTCTTAGCAGTTGGTAGAAATGTATTCCACTTATGCCTCCAACCATTTTCAAATGTGAGCAGGCTCAGTTGTGTCTGACTTTGCAGTCCCATGGACTTCAGCCTGCCAGGCTCCTCTGTCCATGGAGTTTTCCAGGCAAGAATGCTGGAGCGGGTTACTATTTCCTCCTCTAGGGATATTCCCAACCCTGGGAACAAACCTGCATCTCCTGCATTGGCAGGCAAATTCTTTACCACTGAGCCACCCAGGAAGCCACTCTGTCAAATAGGAACTGTTAAAAGCCCCATTTCACCATTGGGAAGACTGAGGCACAGAGAGGCTAAGTAACATGCCCAGCAAAGAGCACATCTGGAATTCAAATCCAAGCAGCCTGGGACTAAAGCCTGGGACTGTAAGGACTCCACTCTTTGCAATTGCAACAGAGACCATCGTTTAAAGTGAATAAAGGAAAAAGTTTTAATTGGATTGAGCCAGGCACAGACGGATAAATATACCATGATCCCACATATATGTGGAATCTAAAAAGAAGTGTCAAACTCATAACAGAGTGAAATAGTTCTTACCAGAGGCTGTGGGGGAAAAGGGATATTATTGATCAGAGGGTACAGACTTCCTATTGTAAGATAATTAAGTTCTGGAGACCTAGTGTATAACATGAAAACTATAGTAAATAATAATGAGTGTATACTTGAAATTTGCCAAGAGAGTAGGTCGCAAGTTTCCTCACCACACACACACATACACACACAAGTTGAAATTATGAGAGGTAGTGGATATGTGAATTAGTTTTATTATGGTAATTGTTTCATAATGTATACTGTTAACCAAAATTTCAGAAATGGGGGCCTGATTAAAATAGGCATTTATCTGAAGTTTGTTAGGACTGCAGCTGGAGAGCATCCTAATAAAGAAATACATCAGGACCTCCCTGGTGGTCAGGTGGTTAGGAGCCCGCCTTCCAGTGCAGGGGATGCAGGTTCAGTCCCTGATGGGGAACTAAGATCCCTCATGCCTGGCTGCCAAAAGACACAAAACGTAAAACAGAAGCAACGCTGTGAAAAATTCAGTAAACACTTTTATTTTAAAAAGGGATACATATTCGTGTTTTGATAAAATAATAAAAAGAAGCAACCTGAATTGTGTTCTGTCGGACTACAAGTGGAGGAGGCTTCTAAAGACAAAAACTGCAAGGCTACAGTTAGTTACATGAGTTGTTTATCAAGAATTACAATTGGAGCTGGCAAGAAGTAAGGGTGCTTGTTAAGCAGGAATTAGTTGGGATCCAAAATGGTTGTTTGGCTACAGGGGAAACAACCCTGAGACACAACATGCCAGGTAGCAGATGTTTCAAAAAACGGTTTGTGTCCTTGGGTTAGGTAGCATTCACAGAAAGTTCGAGTTCTCACAGATCCTCAGTGACCACCCAGTTTTGTTTTTTTATGCCTGAACTACTCTGTTTTAATCTCAGTTTTTCATATATATGTGTGTGTGTGTGTGTGTGTGTGTATATATAGGCTTCTCTGATAGCTCAGTGGGTAAAAATGTGTCTGTCAGTGCAGGAGACCCAAAAGACATGGGTTCAATCCCTGGGGTGGGTTCAATCCCTGGGTCGGGAAGATCCCCTGGAGGAGGAGATGGCAACCCACTCCAATATTCTTGCCTGGGAAATCCCATGGGGAGAGGAGCCTGGTGGGCTGCAGTCTATGGACTCACAAAGAGTTGGACACGACTGAGCACACACACAGGCATATACATATACACATAAGTTTTACACTTTAAATATAGACAGTTGTTATTTGTCAAAGATAAACAAAAGTAAAAAGAAAAAACCTTTGTCTTGCAAGGTTAAATGAAGTCATGAGCAAAAGTTTATTTTGACTTTGATTTTGATATCCCAGCTAATAACCAGGACTGTACACTAAGAACAAATAAAATTATTTTGCTTTTTTTACTTTTACTGTTTAAAATATATTCATTGAAAATGCCACAAAAAAAAAAAAAAAAAAGAAAGAAAATGCCTGTTGTACTGTTATCCCTGTTGAGTTTCTCTACTTCTCTTATGAACTAGTTTCATCCTGCTCTCATGACCTGAGTTATGTCCCACAAAAATTCGTTCATGGAAACCCTCAACCTAAGTATTTCGGAATGTATCCATATTTGGAAATAGGGCCTTTAAAGAGGTAATTAAAATGAGGTCTTTAGGGCAGCCCCTCACAAAGGGGCCTCCCTAAGTTTGTGTCTTCACAAAGTTCATATGTTGAAATGCCCAATGTGATGGTTTTAGGAGGCGGGGCCTTTGGGAGGTAGTTGGGTCTTGAAGGTGGAGCTCTCATAAGTGGAGTTAATGCCCTTATAAGAGACCCAGAGGGCTTCCCAGCCCCTTCCTCCATATAAGGACACAGGGTGAAGTTGTCAGTCTGTAGCCCAGAAGAGGGCCTTTATCAGGACCCAACCACAGTGGTGCCTTGGTGTTGGACTTCCCAGTCTCTAGAACTGTGAGAAGTAAGTTTCTATTGTTTGTAAGCCACCCAGGCTATGGGCTTTTTTTGTTTTGTTTTGTTTTGTTGGCAGTGTTGGGTCTAGTTGTGACACACAGGCTCACTAGTTGCAGCGCTCAAGCTGAGTTGCTCCATGGCATGTGGGATCTTGGTTCCTCAACCAGGGATCAAACCCACGTCCCCTTCATTGCAAGGCAGATTCTTAACCACTGGACCACCAGGGAAGTCCTATGTCTGTAATATTTTATTATAGCCATTTAAACAGACTAAGGTAGGCCCTAATCCAATATGATCAGTATCCTTAAAAGAGGAGGAAATTAGAACACAGACAGAAGGACAACCACATGAGGACACAGTGAGAAGGTGGCCATCAGCAAGTCAAGGAGAGAGGCCTCAGAAGAAACCAAACTTGCTGATGCCTCGAAGTCAGACTTCTGGCCTTCAAATTTGTGAGAAAATAAGTTCCCTGTCGTTTAAACCATCTAGTCTGTGGGAGTGAGTTGTGGCTGCCCAAGCTAGTGAATGTACCTGCTGTGTCCTCATTTGTCACAATCTGTGTGTGTGATTTTGGCTTTGATTTTTGTTTAAAGTATTAGGAAATACGCCAGAAATACCCAAGGCTTAGAGGGTATCATAGTGAACACCCATTATCTGACTAAGTTAGTCAGGGTGTGGTGGGCTATGCTGCAGTAACAAATAAGCCCTGAAACCCTGTGGTTTATACAAGGAAAGTTTACTTGCCAATCATGGGATTTCAGTGTGGACCAGGCAGCTGGCCTTCATCTCATGCCTATGCTGTCTGGAGTAATTGGCCTCCTCAGGGCCACCCCTGCAGAGGATGGCTGGCAGAGGACTTGGGCCCATAACTGCCTTGGCCGGAAAATGACTTCTGCTCACACCCCATTGGCCAGAATTAGTTACATGGCCCCAGTCTCACTGTAAGGAACCCTGGGAATTGAAGGGGGCGTATGTGGCTATCTGGTGAACACTAACCGTCTCTCCCATCTCTATCATGTGGTTCAAGAAATGAGCATCACAATTACAATTGAAGACCCTCAATGCTTCCATGATTGGAGAAGTTCTCCTGCCCAACTTTTATTGACCTCAAGGCATTCCTATACCTTTTGTGAGCTCTGTAGTTTCACCCTGCGTTTGTTCTGCTTTGTACCTGCCCTGGGCCCTTAGGGAGAGACTGGACACAGGAGGCAGGAACTCATTTTAAAAGTGGCCATTTTGTGGGAATTCCCTGGTGGTCCAGTTGTTATAACGCTGTACTTCCACTGCAGGGGGCACAGGTTCGAACCCCGGTCAGGGAACTAAGATCCAGCATGCCACAAGGTGTGGCCAGAAAAAAAAAAAATAAGGCTCCTTTCTGAGAGGGTATTCCAGGTATGATAACTTTTCTTCCTTCTGCAATGTTGTCACCAAGAGGAACTCAGGTGAATACTTGACAGCAATAGATTAAGTTTTTCAGCTTCCTGTCCCCCCACCATTCTGTTTTCTAGCATGATCTGTCCAGACTGTGGCAAAGGTATTGAAGCAACATTCAAATTCTGCCCCTACTGCGGAAAACCTTTGCCTACAGAGAAGCATGAGGAGTCCCAGTCCTTTGTTAAACCGTTTACATCACCCTCCCAAGGTAAGAACCGGGTCTTTGCGCTTCTCCCTGGAGGAGGGGTGATGTGTGTGTGTGCATGCATCTAGGAAGAGAGGACAGACGCTTTTGCAGCCTGCCAGACCCTGCGTGGATACTAAAGCCCAGAGCCCAGGCTCACTCTCTCTACTCAGTCTCTCTCTCCTCAGGTATCTTTAGCAGACTCACGGCTCTAAACTTGACAGTTGACTCATTTCTGTCTCCGGCTTGGACTCCTCCCCTGAAATCGATATCCATATAAATCAGACTGCCTGCTTGATATCTATTGGATGTCCCATCCATGTCTCCATGTGCCCAGAACCAACCTTTTCATACGCCTGCCGCCCCGTCCGCCCCTTCCAGAGACTTCCCCATCGAGGTGACAGCAGCTCAGTTTGTCCAGTTTCTCAGCCCTTAGAGTAGTCTGCAAGTTCTCTCTCTCTCCCACCCCACAACTGCAGCCTGCCAGCAGATCTCATCAGCTCTCCCTTTAAAAATCACTGCTGAATCAGACCACTGCCTCCCACCACCCTGGTCCGTCTCACCCGCACCAGTATTGTCGTAGAAGCTTTCTTCCTCCTGCTGTCCCTGCTTCTTCTCCATCATCTATGGTTCTCTTCAAGTGGCAGTCCAAAGGATCCTATTAGAACAAAGTCAGGGGACTTTCCTGGTGCTCCATTTCTTTCTCCAGAGGCTCTCCCCAACCCAGGGACCGAACCTGCGTCTCCTGCGCTTCAGGCAGTCTCCTGCATCACAGGCAGATTCTTTACTGACTGAGCCACCAGGGAAGCCTTAAATATATTATTTTACTCATTTATATTACTGTTCAGCTTTGAGCTCTATAAGGATAGGAATTTATCATGGTTTGTAAGCTCTGTTGATTGTGGTTTGTAACCTGTTGTTTGCACAGCACCCACGACCATGCCTGGCACAGATTTGGGTGCAGAGAAATCTTATTGATAATGAAGAAACAAAAACTAATTAGAAATGATTAGGCAGAATTTTAAAGAACCAAATAAAATCTATGATAATAAAAATAAATATTAGGACTTCCTGGTGATCCAGTGGCTAAGACTCTGTGTTCCCAATGCAGGGGGCCTAGGTTCGATCCCTGGTCAGGGAACTAGATCCCACATCTTGCAACTAAGACCCAGCACAACCAAATAAATAGCATCATGGCCATCAGGTGGAGAAGGCAATGGCAACCCACTCCAGTACTCTTGCCTGGAGAATCCCAGGGACGGGGGAGCCTGGTGGGCTGCTGTCTATGGGGTCTCACAGAATCAGACATGACTGAAGTGACTTAGCAGCAGCAGCAGCAGACACAGCTTAAGGGAGAATAGTGAATTGGAAGATAGATCTGAAGAGATTATGTGAAGGAGATCACACAGTGACACAGTGCTCGAGGGTATAAAAGGGGTTCAGACCCGTGAAGGAAAGAATAACTAAAAGGAAGGGTTTGCTTAGATTATTCAGGTGATAGAAGTAAAACTTGGCTGTGAGGGTTGAAGGGAAAAGAGTGATTGAATATGATCTCAGGGTTTCTGGTCTAATGGTTCCTGGAAAGGACCTTTGTAACTGCAGTCTGCATTTGGTCTGCCTCTCTAGGCTCAAGGAGAAAAAGGAACACCAATTCCGAAACATCTTCCAAGAAAGTGAAATGGTCCAGCTATGCTACCTCCCCCTCCTTCTCCCTCCCCTCGGAAGGCAAGAGTTCTGGATCTGAAGACACCTTGAGTACCAGTGGGAAACCCAAAGGTGAGAGTTTTACTCAACCTGGCCTGACTCTCGATGGGGGGAGAGGAGGGTCACCTGCCAGTGGGGCATCATGCCTCTGCTCAGGCCTCCCTCCCTGTTCCTGGACCCTCCTCCCAGCATCCTCCCCCGCCGCCCTGCCTACAGGCTGCCCTTGCAAGCCACCTCTCCATGGCCAGAGCTGACCTCTCCCCTCCCTGCTTATAGCTCCCTACCATCCCCATGGCTGCCTTTTCTTTGTTTTGACCATCCTCCTGCAGGGAACCTGAGCAGATCCCCAACTCCCCGTAGCAGCCCTCAGACGACCAGACAAAGCCCTCAGACCCTGAAGCGAAGCCGGATGACCACGTCGCTGGAGGCTTTGCCAGTGGGGACGGTGCTGACAGACAAGAGTGGGCGGCACTGGAAGCTGAGATGCCTCCAGACCAGGGATGACCAGGGCATTCTCTATGAAGGTACAGTCTACACAGGCACCAGGGGCTGGGCTGGGTGGGCCGTCTTGGAACCCAGGCAGAGGGGAGAGACCCCTTTCTGAGAACGGAAATAACAGTGTATCCCAGCAGCAGACCTGCCTCAAGGCCTCTTTCTCATAGATTTGGGACTGCAGACGTAGTTGCCTACAGCGTAGGTGCCTGCAGCCTCCGGGCAGGTAGAGTAAGTTAGAGCAGGAGGCTGGGAGTCAGGCAACTAGGAGTGGTGGGGACTGTGGCCAACCAGAGAGCTTGTGCCCTGTGTAGAGGCTGCTACTGTCCTCACACGGGAGTGCAAGCCCAGTGTGGCCGGGAGATGAGAGCACTGATGACTGCTCTGTCCGCCCTGCAGAGATAGGATGGATGCATGCATGCTAAGTCGCTTCAGTTGTGTCTGACTCTTTGTGACCCTAGGGAATGTAGCCCAATAACCTCCTCTGTCCATGGGTTCTCCAGACGAGAATACTGGAGTGGGTTGCCATGCCCTCCTCCAGGGGGTCTTCCTGACCCAGGGATCGAACCTGCGTCTCCTATGTCTCCTGCACTGGCAGCTGGATTCTTTACCACTAGTGCTACCTGAGAAACCCATGTCTACCACCAGAGATAGGATGGACCCTGCCCCCCAGAGTTGGTTGGAATCAATGAATGAGGATATGAAGGGTTTATTGCTTGCATTATGAGATAGGAGGTGGGGGGCAGGGAACAGCTCTACAAGATCAAGGAAAAGCACCCAGCACAGGTTTTTACTGTGGTTAAGACGGAAGGCGGGGATGAGGAGTCTACATGAGCCAGAGCTTCGTGTGGTTTGAATCTCCACCAGTAGCAAAAGAGGGAGCTCCAGGCTTTCTTACCAGCAGGAGGGGAAGAAGCAGGGCCAAGCTTAAAAACTGTCAGTAGGTAAGCAAAAAAATGCAGTCAGACACCTTGTTTCAATGAAGAAAAAAATAACTGCACTGGAAATATTAGTCTTAAGCAACCTGACATTTACTGCGTGCATACTGTAGACCAGACCCTGTCTAAGTAAGCACTTTATGTGGTTTTCTGCGATTTTTTTTGCCTTTTTTAAAATTGAGGTAAAATTCATATAACATAAAATTCACCATAAAGTCTACAGTTTAGTGGGTTTTAGCAGATTCAGGATGGTGTGCAACCATCACCACCATCTAGTTCCAGAATATTTCTGTCACCCCAAAAGGAAACCCTGTACCTTTAACAGTCACTCTCATCCCCTGGCAACACTAATCTACTTTACGTCTCTCTGGATTTGCCTGTTCTGGACAATTCGGGTCAATGAAGTGATACACTGTGTGGCCTTTTGTGTCTGACTTCTTCCCCTCAGCACGATGTTTTCAAGGTCCATCCCACGCTGTCGCCTTTGTCAGAACTGCTTTCTGTTTTATGGCTGAATAAGATGTGTCTATGTCACATCTGGTTCTATTTATCGGTTGGTTTGAACTGTGTCCGCTTTGGGCCATCATGAATAATGCTGCTGTGAACATGTGTGTGTATAGGTTTTCACATGGACATATGTTTGCTTCATGTTAATCAGTTTAATTCTCAACAGCCTCACGATGTCAGTATGGTCATCATCCCTATTTTCTCGATGAGCAAAGTGAAACCCAGAGGTGTTAATGACTAGCCCTGGCTCCAGGGAGCTTCCAGGTTGTCAGGAAAAGCCAGAAATGTGGATTTTGAGAGGAAACCTTGGACTTGGAAGTGCCAGGCAGACACTCGTGCAGGCAGCTTTGAGCCTCAGGTTGGTTGTCCTGCCTTAGAGCCTGGGCATTGGACACAGACCTGGGTGGAGTCGTGACTTGGCTCCGGTGCCCTGAGTGAGCCTGGGCATGCAGCTCTCCCTCAGCGTGCCCATCGGAAAAGTGAGAGAGAGTGTCCTGCCCACCTCCTGGGGCTGTTGACCCTGAAGCACAAGAAGGGACAGAGGCAATGAGCTTGGAAAATTGTAGAGGGATCTTGTCAAGCAGAGGCAGCGTTAGTCGTGGAGGGACAGGAGGCAAGGGCGAGGTGGGGGGGGCAGGAGGGGACACTCTTCTGGGTCCACTTATTGCTCCCAGCCACGCTAGGGGGAGATACTCATGTTATCTCATCCTACCCCCTGGAGCACAGAGAGGGGAAGCCACTCACCCAAGGTCACACAGCCTCAAAGTGGCAGAACTGGGACTTGAACGTAGATGTTCTGCCTTTGTAACCGTTACACCACAAGAGCGGGAGGGAGGGAGGGAAGAGGAAGGCATCTGAGTGAGAAGGAATGAGAAGAGGATAGAGGGAGTGTTGCCAAAATCTTGACCGCCTGTCCATCGATGCCAAATAAAAAATATTACAGAGACAGGGTTTGAAGGAAAGAGAAGAATTGGCTTTATCACAACAGGCTAGCACCTCAAGAACTGTGCTCCCCTCTCTGGTGAGTAGGGAGAGGTTTTATATCCCAGTGAAGATCTTGCTTTTTTGTTTTTCTTTCTTTGCAAAGTTTCAAAATGACCGCAGCTGACATCAGGCAGCTCAGCAGCCGGGCGTGGTGTCCCTCAAGTTATCAGCCCGTGACCTTCTTTCTGAAATGCAGACTGCTACAAGAGAGTGTAGGAGGAGAAGAATGCCAGGTGCAGAGCGTAATCTGTGTGGAGTCAGAGAGTAATGAGCCTTGTGAAGGGCAAGTCCAGCCACAGGTGTTTGTTAGTAGTACCAGCTCAATAACCAAGATTGTTAAACTCTTGCGGGCCTGTTTGGCTGGTATGTGCTGAAGCCTGTTCACTCATTTCTGTTTTTGCTGCCACAGGAAGAGGAAGGGACAGCAGGGCAGAACCGACAGCAAGAAAGAGGCTGGAGGAAGGATGGGGAGAGCCCCAGAGGGCAGGGAGGGAAGAGGGAGAAAGACAAACAAGCCAGGAGGCATCTGCAGGCAGAAGCCACCCATGTTCTCACGCCAGCACCCCGCAGTGGAAGGTCAGGCTCTGGGCCGTGTGTCTTCACCTTCTGTGGCTCGGGTTGTTTGATGAAAAGAGCAAACCCCTTCCCAGCCCCAGCCCGCCAGCATCATTCATTCTTCTGCAGATACCCACCTGGTGCCAGGCCCAGGTGCTGGCATGGGCACAGTGGGGTGGGCGGCTGCATATGGATGTGCTTCGGGGCAGCATTACCCCAGGACAGGCTACCCTTGGCTTCTGCCAGTCTGCGCCAGTCTGGGAGGATGTAGTTGAAAACTGACAGTAAAACAACAGCAGCAACCAGGATAGTGATTTTTATTATAGTAGCTGACACTTCCAGCCCACTCTGGGCGTTCCCTGCTAACTCCTTTATGTCTGTTAACTCATCTTATTCCCATAACAGTCCTATGAGATGGCACTCTCTCTCCCTTTGTCAAACACTGAATTGTAACATCACCCTCCCTGGTCTCCCTGGCACAATTTGGGAGGACCAGTATAGAGGCTTCTCGTCCATTTCTGCAGCTGCTCGCCATGGTATGCCTGGAGAGTTGCTCCCTAGAAGCAGCTAGGATTCAAGTTCAGGCCCACCCTCCAGGTCTGTGCCCCTGTGGATGGAGATGCACGCCTTGTAGTCCCTTGCTGTGGCTGCCATCACAAATCACCACAGTCTTAATGGCTGAAGACAGCACACGTTTATTCTCTTCTGGTTGTGGAGGTCCCAAGTCTGAAATCCGTCTCACAGGGCTAAAGTTAACACGTGGGCAGAGGGACTTCCCAGGTGGTCCAGGGGTTAAGACCTCATGCTTATGTTGTAGGGGGCATAGGTTCAGTCTCTGGTTGAGGAACTAGGATCCTGCATGCCTCACGGCATGGCCAAAAAAATAAAAAGATATGGGCAGGACTGGACTTTCCAGAGGCTCCAGGGGAGAATCCGTTTCCTTGCCTGTTCAGCTCCTGGAGGCTGCCTGCATTCCTCGGCTTGTGGCCCCTCCATCCTCAAAGCGCAACATCACCCAAGTCTCTGCTTCTGTCATCACATTGCCCTCTCCTCTTCTGTGGTCAGATCTCCCCCTGCTTCCCTCTTTCTAAGAACCCTTGTGATTACACTGTATGTGTGTGCGTGCTAGATCACTTCAGTCGTGTCTGACTCTGAGACCCGCCAGGCTTCTCTGTCCATGGGATTCTCCAGGCAAGGATACTGGAGTGGGTTGCCATGCCCTCCTCCAGGGGATCTTCCCAACCCAGGGATTGAACCCACATCTCCTACATCTCCTGTATTGGCCAGCGGGGTCTTTACCCACTAGTGCCACCTGGAAAGCCCTTGATTACACTAGGGCCCCCTGCAACCTCCAGGACAGCCCCACAGCACAAGGGCCTTAAATTCCTCACACCTGCAAAGTGTTGGTTCTCTCCACTTGCAGCCCCTTAACACACCCGTGTGTTTCTCCCAGCAGCATCCCTGAGCCTCTCCCTGGTCTTCAGTTTCAGCTGCTCTGGGGAGAATGGTTGCCTTTCTTTTCCATGGGTTCCCCTTGGGGTCCCTTGGAGCTCGTTTTAAGCATGCCGTTTACCGTCTTATAAATTAGGCCAGGGTTTCTCAGCCTCGGCACCCTTGGCGTTCATGTGGGGAGTGTCCTGTGCATGACAGGGTGTTTAGCAGCATCCTCGGCCTTCACCCCCCAGCTGCCAGGAGCACCAGTCCCCTGTCCCCGTCGTGATAACCGGAACTGTCTCCAGACATTGCCGGATGCCCAGTGGGGGGCAGAACCTCCCGCCGTTGAGAACCAGAGTCAGGCTGTCCCAGGGTACCCTCCAAAGATGGAAAGACTGTCGGCTAGTAATCCTCAGGTGGGATCACTGTTCTTTTTAAAAAAAAACACATTTGTTTATCTACTTGGGCTTCCCTGGTGGCTCAGACAGTAAAGAATCTGCCTGCAATGCAGGAGACACGGGTTTAATCCCCGGGTCGGGCAGATCCCCTGGAGAAGGGAATGGCTGCCCACTCCGGTATTGTTGCTTGGTGAATTCCATGGACAGAGGAGCCTGGCGGGCTACAGTCCATGGGGTCACAAAGAGTCAGACACGACTGAGCGACTTTCACTCATTTACTTATTTGGCTGCGTCAGGTCTTAGTCGTGGCACACAGGCTTAGTTTGCCCCACGGCATGTGGAATCCCAGTTCCCCACCCAGGGATCGAACCCGCAGCCCCTGCATTGGAAGGCGGATTCCCAACCTGGCTCACCTGCAAAATGGAGAGCTTTGATATTGACCTCACAGGGTTGTCGTTGGAGAGCTGAGTAGAACAATACACAAACAGCAAACAGCATATAAATGCTTCCTGTTGTCATTCTGGTTTGTTTTTTTGGTTTTGTTTTGGGGGGGTGGGGATTGGGGTTTTTGGCCATGCTGAGAGGCTTGCGAGATCTTAGTTCCACAACCAGAGATTGAATCCAGGCCCTCGCGATGGAAGTACTGAGCCCTAGTCACTGGACCCCCAGGGAATTCTCAGTTTTTGTGGTTACGATGGATGCCAGCATGGCATTCTTGCTCCAAGTTCAAGGTCACCTGTCTCTTGACAATCAGAGGCTGCCACCTGCCTGCCTGCCACACCCTTGTCTGCCTTTGGCACATGTAGGGACCTTCCATACATCCATCAGGTTTGCATGCACCAGGGGTCTCCCAGGTCACAGCATCTGGAGCTCCAGGGGTTTACATCCAGGCTCTCCAGGGGCCTCGGCCATGTCCACCGCCCTTCCTAGGTCCCTGCTGGCTCCTGTGTGTAATGGGAGTTTCCCAGCTGGCCCTCCAGCTGTCAGCGGGAGGGACAGTTAGAAGGGTGGAGGAGAAAAGCCCTTTATAATCGGGAGAGTAGTGCAGGGAAATTGTATGTAAATTGCCCGCTGCTACTGAGCTGGCAATTTAAATTACTCAGCTGCTACCTGCTTCTGAGTGTCGGGCATGTAGGATAACGCTTTCATCCAGTGGTTGATTGAGTGGTGCTTACCCTCAGACCTCGAGGTGACTCTGTGAGACAGATCCTGCTATTAGGCCTACGAGGTGCCCCGGCCATTTCCTGGTTGCCCCTCGGAGATTCCCCCCGGCGCCCTCCTCACAGGTGGGAAGGACCCCCTTTCCCCCGAGATCCAGCACCTTCCTGAGTTTCCCTCCTAAAGGCCGAGCTCAGGCCACCTTCAGCCTTGGCTCAGGAAGCCCTGGTTCCGCCCTGCTCCAGCCGGAGCTTCTTGTGGGCAAGCATGGCTGCTCAGCCACTTTACTGCCTCCCTGCCCTTTATCTCAGTGTCTTAGACGGCACCCGCCTGGGAGGCTAGGAAGGGTGGGGAAGAAGAGAAAAACGGAGGGATGATGCAGAGAGCCGGCTGGGAGCCTGGGCGACAGTTCAGTTCACAAACTCCAGAATGAGGTGCGTCTCGGCCGAGGCCACGCTGCCACTCACCAGCTGCGGGCCCTCAGCTGATACTTTAAAAGCTGCCACGTACTGAGTGCTCCCAGCCTGCCCAGAGTGGTGCTGGGCTCTGAGGCTGGGAAGAGGGGCCCTGGAGTGGCTCATATGAAGGATGAAGCTGGGACTTCCCTGGTGGTCCAGTGGCTAAGACTCCCAATGCAGGGGGCCCGGGTTCAATCCCTGGTCAGGGAACTAGATCCCACATGCTGCACCTAAGACCTGGCGCAGTCAAATAAACATTTAAAAAAAAAAAAAAGTGACACTGAGGGGTTCCCTGGTGGCCCCGTGGTTAGGACTCTGCACTCACTGCTGAGGGCCCGGATTCAGTCCCTGGTCGGGGAACTAAGATCTCACAAGCCATGCAGCACAGCCAAGAAAAAAAAAGCTGGCTGTGATTCCTGCTCAGCTGTACCAGTTGTCCTGCCCTCCGAACCGTTGCATCCACTCTCCGGGATGAGCTTCATTGCTCCTGCTTTTACTGACGTGGAGCAGAGAGGCCCAGAGAGGGTTAGCCTGTGTGACACCAAGTCACGCAGAGTTGACGGAAGGCCTGGACTTGAAGCCAGATCTGCCTGGCACAGAGCCTCCCGTATCATGTGGCCTCCTTAAGCCTCAGCTCTCTGGTCTCATCTGTGAAGTGGGAACACAGAACAGTTCTCAGAGCTTTCTGAGATACTCTTCCCAGGTTGTAATCCTCAAATTTGGCTTGGATAAAATTTCCCGTTTCTTTCTTTAAAAAAAAAAAGAGAACTTCCCCGGTGGTCCACTGGTTAAAACTGCTCTTCCAGTGCATGGGACGTGGGTTCTATCCCTGGAACTAAGATCACACATGCCGCAGAGCAGCTGAGCCTGCATACTGAAACTAAGACCCAGTGCAGCCTGTATATATATTTAATATAGCTAACGACAGCCACGACAGCCATGGTAGTAGAAAGATTCTGGTTTGATCCCTGGGTCAGAAAGATCCCCTGGAGGAGGAAATGGCAACCCACTCCAGTATCCCTAACCCAAAAAACCCCATGGACAGGGGAGCCTGGCGGGCCACAGTCCATGGGGTCGCAGAAGAGTTGGACATGACTGAGCACACAGATCTTTCCTGGGCTGTCAGGAGCCTTAAAGGAAACAATGTGTGCAAAGTGCGCCCTTAGGAGACAGGAGACTTTGCAGAGTCTAATTAAGCAGAAAGGGCCGAGCTCAAAGATTGTTTACCAGGAAGTGCCCCAGGGGGAGATCAACTCCTAAAGATGGGAAAGGAAGGAAGTGGGTGAGGCAGGAGCAGAAGTGGTCCTTCAGTATGGTTCTGTGCTAGGCCACCACCGCTGGGCCTTTCTATCGCCTGCCATGAACCTTTGGATATGGGCTGCCCTGGGACTTGGAGCTCAGGGGATCCCTGAGGGGCTGAAGGCTGCTGCAGGGGCCCTCCCCTGAGGGGAGCTTATGTAGTGGTGAAAGACAGGAATATTGAATAGTGTCCCCTGACCTGAAAAGGAACCTTGAGATTTAAAAAAAAGAAAAATGAAGTGGAGGGACTTTCCTATTGGTACAGTGGTTAAGATAGCCACCTTCCAATGCAGGGGATGCGGGTTCTAGCCCTGGTCTGGGAATTAAGATCCCACATGCCGCAGGGCAGCTAATCCTGCAACTTCTGAGCCCACACACCACAACTAGAGAGTCTGAGTGCGGCAACTGAGACCCAACGCAGCCAAAAAAAGAAAAAACATAAAGTACAGTTATGAAGATTATCGTGGGTAACTTACATATGGATAGGATTCAGTGGTCAGCAATTTGGAAGCATTTGCAACTGTGCTCTGTTTTGCCAGAAGGGTGCTGAGGGCTTTAAAGGGGACGAAGCTAAAGCTATAATCTGACTACTGAGGGAGAAGCACGTCTAGGCCCACAGGAACCAGGGGGTTCCTCCCCCAGGGATCTCATGACCATTATTCCTCATGAACCATTAACCATCTGTGTCAGCAGAAGAAGTTCTTCCAGTTTTCAGAGGAAAGCAAGAGTTAAAGTTAATGAGGAACGCAGCTGGTTTGGGTACACTCCTCATAAGCAAAAGCTCAGTGACTAAGAAAGGGGAGGGGGCAGAAGAGTGGGCCTAAGATGGCCCTGTCAAGATGAAGTCAATGTGGTTCAGCCACACACCCGTATATGCAGACACATGCATACAGCGGCTGAGTCAGGGGCTTCAGGACCACCCCCAGGCTCAGTGATTTGCTAGGGGAACCCACACATGTGCACAGCTGTGTCTTAGAGAGAGAAAGAGGTAGAAAGAAGGAAGCTGTTTGAAAATGAGATGGTTCAGGTCTTGAAAGTCGAGAATGCACTTGACCCCATGGGAACTCATTAGCCACAACTGCTGCTTGTTACTCAGAGGACAATGACCCTCACCTTCCCTGAAGATGATAACCTCGCTCATTTTCTCCATCCACAGCTGAGTCTGACTCCACCACCGGCAACGGGTCAAGCCCCCAGAAACAAAGATTCTCACTTAAACTAGTGAGTGGGCCCGGGTTGGGTGGGCAGCCCTGAGGGAAGGGGAAGGCTGGGCTGGGCTGGGCTGGGCAGGCCAAAAAGCACAGCCTTGGCCAGCAGGGAGCAGTGGGACCTTGGGCGGGGCACATCTTCCTCTGGGCCTTGGGTTCTCCGACGCAGGGCCCCTCAGAGGCTGCAGTCGGGTCTGTCCCGGAGACCTGACTCAGATGCCTTCTGGCCATGTGATCTGCACAAGCACCCAAAAACTGAGACAGCTAGTTCAGGTGCCCTCCCTTGGATCTGGATGGAGGCCCTGTGAGTGATTTGGAGTGAGGGCTCCGGAGCCAGACTCACAGATGAGTAATAGCACCTACCTGCTGAGAGCCTGTTCTGTGCCCAGCCCTGGTTGATAACCAGATCTTTAGGGTAGTCACCAATTTCCCCCATTTAACAGACAAGAAAATAAAATCTTGGTCACTTGCCCAGGGGCACCAGTGTCCAAGTTGCTTTGTTCACTGCTCTATCACCAATAACCAAAAGAATACTAGGCACATAATAGGTACTTTATAGAAAAAATGAATAAATGTCAGAGCTGGGATTTGAATCCAGCTCTCTCTGATCCTGTGGTCTTAAGAACCCAGCTTTACTAGTTGTATTTAGTTAAAGTATGTGGATTGACTGCTTGGGAAAAGTGACCCAATGTTAATAATGGCTTACACAAAAATAATATCTTATTGCTCTTTCACTCAGAAGTCTGGGGCAGTGGCCCAGGGCTGATACGGTGGTTCCATAAACAAGGGGCTTACTTTCCTTCTCTGTTGTGGCTCCAAGACCTTCACCTATAATCATCTCATGGGCTGAAATGGCTGCTCCAGCTCCTACCATCTCATCTGCATTCCAGCCAACTGGAACAGGAGAAGAGAAAGGAGAGAGCCTGCCCTAGCCCTTTGAAAACATAACCTGATAGTTGCCCATCTCTCTTCTGCTCACATCCCCATTGGCCAGAACTTGATCATGTGGCCATTCCTCGCTGCAAGGGAGACTGGAAAAATGTAGTTTTTAGCTGAAGGGCCTGTGTCTAGGGAAAACTTGTGGATCCTGTCAGAAAAGGAACCTAGGCAGTAACTCAAAGTCTCTGATACGTGGTCACATGAAGCACCCTAGGGAATCTGGTTCTGATGTGCAAGACTTGGGGAACCTAGGGTGTTTCTGGCATTACCCTGGGATGACCCATGGCCAGTGATGATCTGGGAGCCCTTGCCTATGAGATTCCAGTGTGACAGCCTTTTCCCTGCCCCTCCCTCCCTAGGATGCCAAGGATGGGCGCTTGTTCAACGAACAGAACTTCTTCCAGCGGGCTGCCAAGCCTTTGCAAGGTATTCCTCAGGGAAGTGGGCAAGTGGGGGAGAGGTTGGAGGCACCAGCTTGATCAGAACAATTGCCTTCTCCCTGACTGTGTGGGAAGGGTGGGGATGAAATTCAAGGCCCAGGTTTGCTCCCATCACCCCTCGGGCCTCAGAGGACAGACAACAGACAATGGGCTGAGGCTGGCTCGTTGTCCCAGCTCTTGAGAGCCGAGTATTAAATTTTCAGAAATACTGTAAGCCAGTTATTAAAACAGAGCTGTCATAAACTAATTGTGCCAGAGACTTCCCTGGTGGTCCAGTGGTTAAGACTGCACTCCCAACGGACGGGGCCCAGGTTCAGTCCCTGGTCAGGAAGCTAGATCCTGCAGGCCACATCTAAGAGTTTGAATGCTGCACTTCAACTAGGAGTTCCTATGCTGCAAACTTAAGACCTGGAGCAGCCAAATAAATAATAAAGTAATTAATTATATCAATTTACAGTCAGGTTAAGAACAAGAGTGGGCTTCCCTGGTAACTCGGTGGTAAAGAATCCGCCTGCCAATGCAGGAGACCCAGGTTTGATCCCTGACCCAGGAGGATCCACATGGTGCAGAGCATCTAAGCCCACGCACTGCCACTGCTGAGCCTGTGGTCTAGAGCCCGGGAACCACAGCTACTGGAGCCCGCACCACAGAGCCTGTGCCCCACGTCAGACAGCAGCCCCAGCTCGCCACAGCTGGAGAAAAGACCTCGCAGCAGCCGAGAGCCCACACAGCCAGAAATAAACGGAACGTGACACAGAAAGGAACGAAGGCGATAAACACCCGTGGAAGTTTATCACTTCCTTGTTATCTGTCTACATTTTCCATTATCTGTTATTTACACTCTGTGCTTTTTTTTTTGGCCAGACTGTGTAGCATGTGGGATCTTAGTTCCCTGACCAGGAATTGAACTGGACCCTGGCAGTGAATGCATGGAGTCCTAACCACTGGACCACCAGGGAAGTCCCTATTATCTATACTCTTGAAGTTGCTTCCATTCACTGTATCCATGTGATGGAAATAGCATGTAAGGGCATGCTACTGCCTCTCTGCCCAACTCATTATCTTCGATGATACCACACTGGTAGCTAGTAATTGGCCGTACTGGGAAGCATTTATACCACGGAAATCCGCAAACACAAATCAGGGCTATTTTTTTCCTTAATAACCAGTTATTAAACTTTCATCAGCACTCTGCTCCATCTCTACCATTCAACTGAGATCCTGAAAGGTTGGCCAGACCTCTAGTGACACAGTGACCAGTTTAGACTTTTCCCGATCTCATTAGCTCTGTGTGAGAATTCATGGGTTACACGGTCACTCTTAGCCCTTCCACTCACTCCAGATTTGTCAGTGCTTTCTCAAAACCACGTTCACACCCCATGTCGTTGCCCCCCTAGCCCTCACCCACCCACAGAAGCGGTGTCTCCAAGCAGGAGACCCAGGGTCTGGCCGGGACTCAGGTGCGTTCTGCTTCTGGTCTGAGTGGGCTGTGGGCTGCTGTGGGTGTGGGGCCAGGTGGGCCTTGACCTCTTAGGCCCCTGCCTCCCGCAGTGAACAAGTGGAAGAAGCTGTACTCAATCCCACAGCTGGCCATCCCCACCTGCATCGGTTTCGGCGTTCACCAGGACAAGTACAGGTGAGTCACTTCACTTGGCACGCGCTTCGCTGGCTGCTTCCTCCCTCTCTCTGTCTCATGCCCAGGCATGGCTGGGACCCTGGAGCCACTTGAGTTGCTTCCTTCCTCCCCCAGCTTTGAGCCAGACCGACCCCCCACCCATCCAACCCTTCATCTCACCCTGGACTGGGACCTGGTAGTCCCCAGCCACAGTCCATCCTTGGTGAACTATATTCTGTCCCTGCCCCAGTCTTCTCTCCCACCTCCTGGGACACCCGTGTCTTCCAGGTTCTTGGTGTTTCCCATCCTGGGGAGGAGCCTTCAGTCAATCCTGGATGACTTCCCAAAGCACGTGATGTCGGTGAGGTCTGTGTTCCAGATGGCCTGCCGGCTGGTAGGTACCAGAGGGTCTCCGGCTCCTGTCCAGGTCATGGTGGCCTAGTTTACCAGTCTGTTCGCTCTTTGACACATTCAGCCCGCATCTCCCTCCGCTGGGCACTGGGGCAAGCGGGTGACTGGCACAGCTGAACACCAGACCTTTAGAACCAGAGCGATAAGTGATGCCGTGAGGGATGTTCAGGAGGCTGTGGGAGTTGGAGGAAGGGTCCCAGCCTAAACTGGGGGTTCAGCTGTGCTTCCTGGTGGAGTGTATTTCTAAGCCAGAGTGGGGAATAGCAAGGTGCGGGGTAGGGTGGGAGTGGGAATACATGGGGAGAGTGTTCCAGCCTAAGGAAGTAGCTTAGGCAAAGGCTCGTGTAGGGGAGAGCACACAGAACCTCTGTCATTCATTCCTTCCTCCATCCATCCTCCCATGAAATATTTATCCTGTCCCTGCTGAGTGTCAGACACTGTCCCAGGGTCTGGGAGTGCAGTGCAGGGCAGCACAGACGTGGTTTCTATGTCTAGTGGGAGAAGATGAGTTTAAGCCACAGTTGCACCAATAGTGAAAAGTGCTCTGGATACAAGTGTCCCCATGCTGTGACGAAGAAGAAGAGGACCTAACTTAAACTGCTGGAGGAGGGACTTCCCTGGGGGTCCAGTGGCTAAGGCTCCTCACTCCCAATGCAGGGCTCCCCCCCACCCTGGGTTCAATCCCTGCTCCAGGAACTAGATCCCACATATTGCAACTAAGAGTTCACATGCTGCAACTAAAGACCCCGCATGTGACAAGGAAGATCCCATTTTCCACACGTGAGACCCGGCACAGCCAAATACACACCTAGTGACTTCCCTGGTAGCACAGTGGCTAAGAATCCGTCTGCCAGTGCAGGGGACATGAGTTCGATCCTGGTCCGGGAAGATCCCAGGAGCCATGCAAGGCAACTAAGCCCATGCACCGCAACTAGTGAGCCCATCCATGCTCCGCAGCAAGAGAAGCTGCCACTGTGAGAAGCCTGGGCGCTGCAGCCAAGAGTGGCCCTCGCCTCGCCACAACTAGAGAAAGCCCGCACGCAGCAATGAAGACCCAGGGCAGCCAAAGATAAATAAAAATAAGTGAAAAATATAAATAAGCAGCCAGCGGGATGAGTCTCGGAGGTCTTTACACGCAGTGTTTGCCGTGTGACGTGTAGAGGGTGAAAGGCAGGAGCTGAGGTTGGCGTGGCGGCTCAGCAGTGACCAGAGGACCCAGGGCCCTGAACGCCAAGCTGAGGGGCGGGGACCCACGCGAGGACTGAGGACGGGCAGGGGCAGCGTCAGCTCGGGGTGTAGAAGGACCCATGGGCCCCGTGGGCACGGCTGGGGAGGGTGAGGTGGAGGCTGAGTGAGGTGGGCACGAGAGGACCAGGCCTGAGGAGGAGCCGGGCTGGGGGCGGCGTGTCTGTAGAAGCAGCAGAACGGGACGGGCAGTTAAGCCTTGGCGTCAAGGGGGATGCAGTCAGGATACAGCGAGCACCTGGGGGTTCAGTATATGCATTCGGAGCTCAGTGGGAAAGTCGGGGCTAGAAATAAAAGTACAAGTTGCTCAACTAAATGTATTTCTGCTTTTTTGGACGAATGAGAAAACCTCTCTGGTGAACATGAGTGTTGGTTTTGTCTGTCTGTTTGTTTGTTTGCAAGGGTCAATAACCAACGTTTTTCCCTCCTGAGATTTTGATCAACTAAGAAATAATGGGTTGGCCAAAAAGTTCATTTGGGTTTTCCCTTACTGGCTTGAGGACAAACAAACTTTTGGCCAACCCAGTAGATACAAGAGATTGATGGAAAATGAAATGTCAGCTTTAATACTGAATTTAAAAACTTCTAAATACTGAATTTAGAAGACTCATGTCTTCTAAGACATTCTTAGATGTGCTGTCAGGGAGGGCGTCCAAATGCTTCACTCAGAATTGGTCAGGCTCAATCCACTCCTGGGGCTTCCCAGGTGGCTCAGTGGGTGTAGAGTCCGCCTGCCAACGCAGGAGACTCAGGAGACACGGTTTCGATCTCTGGTTGGGACGATCCCCTGAAGGAGGGCAACCCACTCCAGTATTCTTGCCTGGAGAATCCCACGGACAGAGGAGGCTACAATCCATGGGGCGGAAAAGAGTTGGAAATGACTGAGGCAACTGGACACACACAGGCAATCTGCCACTGTTACCACCCCCATGACGAGCAGGACCATGTGACCCCAGGCCCAGCAGTGGGGTTTCCTTCCGAGGCTTCGCATCAGAGCCTCTCTGTGTTATCAGCACTTCTCACAAAAATGCTTGCTTTCCTCCCCTAGCTGGATGCCCTGGAGTTCCTCCATGAGAATGAGTACGTTCATGGCAACATGACAGCTAAGAATATCTTTGTGAATCCAGAGAACCTGTGCCAGGTAACTGCCAGATCCTCACCCTCCCTAGGGGCTCTCTGGGCTCCGGGTCTCACCTGTCTTAAAACCTGCATTTATTTCACAGTGCTTATTGCAGACAAAGAACTGCTATCCATCATGTATAAAATAAAGTGCTTCTTCGAGTAAATGAGGAGAGATAAGCCACTTAGTAGAAACATGGACAAAGAATAGGAAAAGCAGTTCATAGAAAAAGAAATCCACAGGTCAGTTAAATGTATGAAAAAAATGCTCAACCTCCCGCAATTATTATTAGATTCTAGTAATCATGGAAATTAAACTTAAAATACACTACTACTTTTACCTTTTGGGTGGACAAAATTAAAAAGAAAAAGGATATCTCTTGCTGATACGGATGTGAGGAAACAGGAATTCTTTCCTTTTTGGAAGTGTACTCAGGCGAACTTTTAGGAAGGTAATTTCTTACAGCAGTCAAAATTTTAAATGTATATGGATTTTTGTCTTTTTGCAGAAGGATTCACGTTTATTGGTTCAAATACAGTACCTAACATTTGCTAAACATGCATTTCACACTAATTTCACTACCATTTCCACAGGTAGTCGGTACACAGAAGAGGGCCACCCACTGCCAGCTGTCAGGGTGGAGGTAGCAGCGGACCTGGGTAGCAGGTTCCACCAACTGTCGTTTGGTTGTGCAAGATTGATGGAGCTAACTGCATAATGTTTTTGATCTACCGGTTCCTCTGTGAGGAATTTATCCATTCCATATATTCAAAGATATATTACAGG
Organism: Cervus canadensis; assembly: GCF_019320065.1. Lineage (NCBI taxonomy): Eukaryota > Metazoa > Chordata > Mammalia > Artiodactyla > Cervidae > Cervus > Cervus canadensis. The sequence goes on along the minus strand of NC_057403.1, from coordinate 21,228,439 downwards.
GACTTCCCTGGTAGTCCAGTGGTTAAGAATCCGCCTTCCAATGCAGCGGACACAGGCTCAGTCCCTGGTCAGGGGGCAGAGATCACACATGCCTCGGGACAGCTGAGCCCACATACCACAACTAGAGAGAAGCCCGAAATGAAAGATCCCTCATACTGCGGTGAGGGTACCGAGGGCCGCAACCAAGACCCGATGCAGCCAAAAATAAAACAGGAAAAGAAAGAGATACACGTACAAAATGTTCCTGACAACACTGATTCTGACAGTAAAATGGGAAAACCGTAATATATATACTTCTGATAGCATATTGATTAGTATTTAAATCATAATTACTCTTTCTAATGATAGAAACCAAATTTAACATGCCTTAAGCAGAAAAAAAAAAGGGGGGGATTAGTTTAAAAAAAGGAAGGTACAATTTATTGCTCCTTGGAGTGGAAAAATCCAGGACTTCACTGGCTTCAGGCATGGCTGATTTCTAAAAATTCAGACCCTGTCATTAGGAAACTGGATCTTCTGTCCCTGGGCTCTTCTTGTGTTTGCATTGCTCATTATCAGGCAGTCCCTCTTTGCTATGATGACAAAATAACCACCAGCAAATGAGGCTTAAATCCCCTCCATTTAGCAACCCCAGTGGAGATGGATTGGGTGAACCCCACCTCAATCACTTGGACTGAGAGTTGGAGAGGGGTGGTCTCAGAGAAAAATCCTAGAACCATATTAGGCAAAACTAGGACTTCTCTGATAGTACAGTGGTTTAGACCCTGAGCTTCCAATACAGGGGTTATGGGTTTGATCCCTGGTCAGGGAACCAAGATCCCACATAGCAGGAGGCCAAAAAGAAAAAAAAAGAAACAGAATGTGTATGTGTGTATATGTGTGTGTATGTGTATATATACAGAGAGAGTATAAGAATTTGACTCAAATTCAAAAAGCTCAGGGGCCCTAAATCTGCAGTTGGCAAGCTGGAGAACAGGAGAGCTAATGGTATGTTTCTAGTCAGAGTCCAATGGCCTGAAAACACCTGTGTGAGTTCCAGTCCAAAAGCTGGCAGACTCAAGACCTGAGAAGAGCCAGTATTTCTGTTCAAACCCAAAGGCAGGAAAATGCTGATGTTCAGCTCAAGCGGACAGGCAAGGGGCATTCCCTTTCACTTAAGCCTTTCTGTTCTGTTCTTCAACCAATGAGACGAGGCCCACACACTAGAGAGGGCAGTCTGCCATCCATTCCAGTCACACCCTCGCAGACGTACCCAGAATAACCTTTGGCGACACGTCTAGGCACCCTGTGACCCGGTCAGGTTGACGGATAAAAGTGACCACCACAAACTGTGACCAGAGAATGTAGGTCTCGCGTGGACAAAGCCAACAGGTGTCCCCTCTCCATTTGCAGAATAAGAGGTAGCCATTAGAAGGCTGATGTGACTAACTGTGTGTGTCTGGTGGCTAAGCACTTTGTGTTTTAAACCCAGTTAAGCCTCCTCACAACCCTGCGAGGTGAGGACTATCATTACCTTCATTTGGCCAATAGAGAAATCAAAGCTCAGAGAGTTTCATAATTTCCCCAGCGTTGCATGGGCACTGATGGGCCAAGCTGGCATTGGAATCTGGTCTGTCTGGCTCTGCAGTTAACACACTATTAAAGTTCAGAAAGCTGTGTGCCCAGCAGGAGGTACAGTGCGATCCCTCTGAGGAAAATGAGAGCATCCTTCTTACCCCCATGCGTTTGCTGATTATTTAAAGAAAATGAACATATGAGAAGCTGTTAGTGCTTACTTCTGGGAACTGGGACTGAGCAGTGATGGGAATGACTGATTTGGGTTCTTTCCACATCCTCCTGTACTGTTTGGCATTGGGTTGTTCCAAATTGCACCCACAATTGAAATCTCTGACTTCAGAATACAGATTCCTAATCTTCAAACTGTATGGCTTCTCCCCACGTGCACACAGGTGACCCTGGCAGGCTACGGCTTCACCTTCCGCTATTCGCCAGGTGGCAGACACGTGGCTTACACCGAAGGCAGTAGGAGCCCACATGAGGGGGACCTTGAGTTCATTAGCATGGACCTGCACAAGGGATGCGGTAAGGGGCCAGGGAAGGGGTTCAGGAGCTTGGAGACATGCTCCTCAGACAAGGGCAGCCCTCGGTTGGCACAGCCATGGACAGCAGGTGGCCAAACGCAGGAGTCCCGCTAAGGCGGGGAGCCATGGTAGGGGTCAGAACCATGGACAGCATCCCCACACGTCAGAGCGTTGTGGGGCAACACCGAGGACTGCTAGGGAGCCCTGGGGGTCCCCAGGTCCACGTTCAGGATCCGTGTGGACTTAGAATGCGAGAGGGGCCCCAAAGTCATCCAGGAGGGGCTGCTGAATACGCACTTGTAAACCACTGATTATCCATCTCTGCAGCACACCAGTGAGACCCAGAGACCCAGATGTCAGCAGCATTTCAGAAGTTGCAGTTGAAGCCCAGGGACAGGAGTGAGATCATCCCGGGAAACCACATAGGGAGGGAAGAGCGCACGTTGAGGAGACGCCTTGAGGAGGCTGGGCCTCTCTTGCCCAAACCCCTTGAAACTAGGGCCATCTATGTCCCTGCCCGCGTCCTCCCATTACACTGAGCCCCCCAGGGAAGGGACGGTGTGTGTGCCGCCAGCACCAGGGGCAGAGGGTCCAACACAGCTTGCAGTGTTTGTCGAATGCTTATGTGAAGTGTTCTCTAAATCATGTGCTTCAGGAAGTGTAAGAAAACCAAACCCCGCTGTCTGCTCTGTTTGTCCTTCCCTCCCAAGTGAGGCTGAGTTCAGTGGCCATCCTTCTAGGCACCTTCATGCCTGTTACGTCTCTCCACTGGACTGTCAAGGGCTGGGAGCCAACCAAACTCTTGTCTGGAATTTAAGAATATGGGAAGGAGGCCTTCCCTGGTTGTCCAGTGGCAAAGACTCTGCACTCCCAATGCAGGGGCCCCTGGTCAGGGAACTAGATCCCACATGCTGCAACTAAGAGTTCACATGCTGCAGTGAAGATCGAAGATCCCACATGCCACAGTTAAGACCCAGTGTGGCTAAATAAATAAATACTAAAAAAGAAAAGAATGTGGGAAGGGGCTTGTCACCCAAGGTTCTGAGGATTCATGGAACAAATAGGTTCATGAATGAAAGACAAGTAGGTGAGGGAGTGAGCTAGTGAAAGCAGGGATGAAGAGATGACCAAGGTAGTGAATGAGTAATTGAGAGACTCCTGAAGGCGTGAGAGTAGACAAGTGAAAAGTGGGTGAGCAGTTGAGAGCCCGTATATTCGGGTGGGTTGCGTGTGTGAGCACATGCTTGAGTTGGTGAGAGAAAGGATTAGGGTGGGCATGTCAGAACGCCTGCCTGAGTGGCCACCTCCTTCCCTCCCTCCCCAGGGCCCTCCCGCCGCAGTGACCTCCAGACCCTGGGCTACTGTTTGCTGAAGTGGCTCTATGGGACCCTGCCGTGGACAAACTGCCTTCCCAACACCGAGGAGATCATGAAGCTGAAACAGAAGTGAGTCCAGGGGTCAGCAGAGCGCAGTGCTGGTCCGCCATCCCTGCAGGTGGGGCAGAAGCTCAGAACCCAGCAGGGAACAGAAAAGAGGGTGAGGCAGCCTCTGGCATCTGCAGTTCTCAGGCACATGCTCTCATCTATTCCAGCAGACCAGAGCATGGGCTCTGGAGCCACACTGCCTGGGGTCAGACTCCGGCCCCACCACTGCAGGGTGTTGGGTGGGCAGCTTAACCTCCACAAGCGTCAGTGTCCTCCATGAGCTGGGATCCTATTAGCGCCCACCTCAGGGTGGAAGGATTTGAGGGAGCTGGGTGCACAGCACTCAGCACAGAGCCTGGCCTGTAGAAAATGCTCACCGTGTGCAGGACACCATGATTCATTCACTCCCACAGGGACACATGGGCAGCCTGAGCAGTTAGGCCTGGGCTTTGTCTCAGTATCTGGCAACCCTGGCCTCTGGTGTCCACACTTCCCTCACTTCCACGTGTGAAACCACCCGATCTTGCTAGTTCTGTTTTAGACATTCAGCACCAAGGACAGTGGGATAAAACCGGAAGTGTTGGGTGGTGTGGTTCAGCACCAAGGACAGAGGGCAGTGGGGGTACGGGGGAGGGGCTGGTGGGTGCGCGGTTCAGCACCAAGGACAGAGGGGCTGTTGGCTGTAAGGAGAGGTGCTGCTGAGTGTGTGGACCGGCAGACAACTAGACTCAGGGCAGCTCTGCCGGTCCAGAGCTCGGGATTCGAGCTCTGTAGGCTTGGGGCAGGAGAGTTACCCCAAGAGGAGCCATTCAGGAGATGGTTGGGTATCGCATCTGAAGTGCAAACCTGAAGTTCAAATGGAGACTCAAACTTCAGCAGTGTCTCAGGAGCTGTCCGCAGAAGCCCTGGGAGAGTGGAAAGAGAGAAAACTCTCCAGGGAACGGCATCGAGTCTGTCTGTCTTCTCAGTTCGAGCATGCTGTGTCGGTGGTTCATGTTGAGCCTCTCATTTTGCCCCCTTTATTATCTCCCATCTTCCTTTACTCAACCATGGATACCCACTCATACATACTGAATATATATGTGTCCTACTGATATGCTTGCTTAAATGTACTTGTATCCTTAAACTTGCATGACAGTCGTGGCACTGTATCTGACTTGCATAAATGTTACTCTGCTAAGAATCTCACCGTTTCTGGCTTTTTTCACTCAACACTTCCAGTTTAACCCCATAGTTACATGTGTGTCGAGTTTACTGCTTCTGACTGTTGCTTTTAAATAAGGTATAGGCACATCTGTGCCCTTAAACAAGGTTTTTTTTTCCTTAAACGTGTGATGAGTGCGTTTGACTTGCATAAATGGTCTTGTGCTCTAAATCTCATTCTCCTTCTTTCACTTAATGCTTTATTTCTTTAACTTTTTACATTTCTAAAGAAGCTCAGTGCTTCTCCTCAAGTAATTTTAGATGTAGCTGTGTCCTTGAAAGATATGTTGTGCTTGATCTATGCCAATCGAACACGCACCCGTATGTGTGTGTTCCATTGGCGTAAGTGGTGCCCCGCCCCAGATCTCATTCTCCGTCATGTTTCAGCTTAGTCGTCACTCCCCAGGGAGCCCTTCCCTCACCCCCACTGCATCGGGCCTCCTGCTTGTTCACTTCTTAGGAAGGGACACCTGTCACATTGGCCTGTCCGTGACTACCTGTTCATGGCTAACTATGCTTTTCTGCCCTGGGCAGTGCGCCCACAACTTCCCTGTGTCAGCTCTGAGGCAAGTGCTCTCCCCATCTGAAGCACGGAGATCTTAGGTGATCAGCCTGGGTCACACAGCTGATGAGAGGCACTCCCAGGCCCTTTGACTCCAGAGGAGGCCCTTTCACCTGGAAGCTGGTACCTCCCAAGTGTGAGAGGCTCATCACAGGGGATTAGTGGCGTTTGGATGCAGCCATCCTCCACTCACCAGATACTCACTGAGCACTTCCCTGCACTAGGCTCTTCTAGGGCCTGGGGATACAGAATAACTAAGACAGACACCCCTGCCCTCAAGGAACTCACATCAGCGAATAAAGAGATAGTGGAACACAAAGCGTGTCAGAGGTCGGAGGGTGGGGCAGGCAGTTAAGAGCCCTGGGTATCCGCCAGTGGCACTGGCAGGGTGTGGGCATGCCTGCTGTCTTAGATTTAAAGGCCAGGGCAGGTCTCGCGGCAGTGGTGACAGGTGAATTGACTCTAGAAGGTGAGTGAGGCGGTCCCACCTGGGTGCTAATAACACCCTAACATCTCTGCAGAAGGGGGAAGAGATGGACAGAGAGAGCATCCCTCAGCAACCAGGCTTCCGCAGGCAACCTCTGCATTGAAGGGCAGCCTCAGTACCTGCCATAACACAAGCCCGTTGCCCTGTTTTCTTCTTTTCTTTCTGCACTTATTTCCTAGTTTTCCAGTAATTTTGTATTTTTTGCAATGAAGCCAGGTGAAAACGAGTCTCAGAATTAGCGACACAGGTAGTCGGAGGACACAGCCCAGTCGCTGACATGTTTAGCGTGGTTGAAGTCTGTGAACTGCTCCTTGACACACACTGCTGTGTTAGCGATGAGACTGAGCTGCTCCTACCAAGAGGCCCTGAGAAAATAGGTAACAGTCCTTTCCAGAGCCCCAGATCCCAACCACAACCACAGAAGGAGGGCCGGGAACATGAAGATGCTCCTCTGGGAAACGTCAGTGGTGATGCGGGGCTCATTCTAGACCCCACAGCCCAGCCTCTGTCAGCTGACCTGAGGGACCACAAGGGGGCAGTGTTGAGATATGCACATTTTCTTCCTTGGTGGCTCAGATGGTAAAGAATCCACCTGGAACTCAGGAGACTTGAGTTCGATCCCTGGCTCAGGAAGATCCCCTGGAGAAGGGAATGGCAACCCACTCCAATGTTCTTGCCTGGTGAATTCCGTGGACAGAGAAGGCTGGCGGGCTACAGTCCATGAGGTCTCAAACAGACACGACTGAGCAACTAACACTTGCACTTTTCAACTGTCCTCTCTGACGTTACTGGTGTATGTGGCTTTTTTCCCATTCACTCAGCAAATATGTATTCTTTTTTTTTTTGTAAATTCTAGTTCATGACAGAATGAATGAATAACAGAGACAGATGAGAGGCAGTCTGATTCCCCAAGGCTTTCTGGCATGCAAGACCCCCAGCTGGGAAAGCACAGACTCCGGTTGGAGTTGGTCTCTGCTCTTAAGCCTGCAGCTGGGCAGAGAGGTCCCACAGATCCCGACGGTGAGAGCCTGTGTGGGGGAAGTGCTCACACAATTTACGCTGTCCTGAGGCTGGCACAGCCCTTTTATGCCATCACTCTGTTGCTCAGTCTTTTACCTCATATATCCCGAGAGACATGCATCAGACCCCGTCCTTGTACACATGTGACAGTTGCTGTAAGGCATCCATGGACCTGTGTGCAGGCACTCAGGAGGGACCCATTTCCTCTGCCTGGGAGGGTTCAGAGGAAGCTTCCAGGGGACAGGCCCTCGAGCCATGTCCAGAAGGGAGAGTGGCCACTTACTGGGGACTGAGGTGGGGAAAGGCAGCCAGGGGCAGAGGAGCGGTATGTGCAGAGGCATAGACAGACTCTCTGGGGCTCTGTGGGGAGGTGAATGGAAAGCTGGGGAGGAGGCCGGGGTCCATGCAGAAAGTGAGGCCTGAGCTGGGCCCAGAGCCATGGGAAGGGGTGGAACAGAAAGGGTTGGAGAGCAAGAGGCTTTGAGGGACTTCTGGGCTGTGGAGGAGGGGAAGGGGATCACAGCACCACTCTGCAGACAGTGGGGAGCCAGCCTGTTGTCTAGGCCAGTGATTCAGTTATGTATGTATATATATGCATGTATATACTTTTAAAGATTCTTTTTGCACATAGTATATTACAAAATACTGAGTTCCTTATGTTATACAGTCGATCCTTACTGGTTATCTATTTTATATGTACCAGTATATATATGTTAATCCCAACCTCCTAATTTATCCCTCCCCACTAACTTTTCATTTTTCTTTCATGGTCCAAGAGGGGTGTGTGTGTGTGTACTTATATATGTATATATTTACAAATGGGCACCCCAGGTGGTGCTAGTGGTAAAGAACCCACGTGCCAATGTAGGAGACTTAAGAGACGTGGGTTTGATCCCTGTGTGGGGAAGATCCCATGGCGGAGGGCATAGCAACCCACTCCAGTATTCTTGCCTGGAGAATCTCATGGACAGAGGAGCCTGGTGGGCTTTGGTCCGTGGGGTCACAGTCAGACACAGCTGAAGCAACTGAGCATGCACACAGGCACACACACAGGCAAAACCAGGTAATGTGTTGATAAGTTGGTAAAAATGTTGCAGTTGGAAGCCTGTGCTTCCCCTAAACGCCTCGTTCAGAATTCACTCATCCAGTGTCCAAGGTGACTCTCGAGCAGCGGTCCCCAACCTTTTAGCCCCTGGGACTGGTTTTGTGGAAGACAGTTTTTCACAGACTGGTGGAGGGTGGGAGAATGATTTTGGGATGATTCAAGCGCCTTACATTTATTGTGCATTTTATTTCTATTATTACTACATCACCTCCACCTCAAGATCATCAGGCATTAGATCCCGAAGTTTGGGGACTCCTGTTCTAGGTCACAACTGATGAGAATAAGGAAAACTAGGGCACGTCTACCAGACATCCTGTTTCAAAAGGTGACTCTCCTTCCCTGAAAGGCCTTTCACGCATGCCTCTGTCCCTTCAGGTTTCTTGACAACCCGGAGGGCCTCGTGGGACAGTGCAGTCGCTGGATCACCCCCTCAGGTATGTCCCAAGGGAGGGAGCCAGCGGGGGCCGCAGAGGGACCAGGACTCGGGCCCATCCCGGGGTACCCGTCCTCACACCCCTCTATTTCCCTTGAGTTTCCCAAATCACACGTGTATCTGTGCCCCTCGTAGAAACAAGTCTCCCCCCCAGCTAGATTCAGGAGTGTGTCTGAACGGTAACAGCAGCGACGCACACACACACATGTAACCACATACACATAATGTGTGGGTTTTTTTTAATGGAATCATATCACCTGTATTTGTCTCTGACTTACTTTTCCATCTAAGAAGATTCCGTGGAGATTTTGTGTGTCAATACTTATAGAATTTTATGGATATTTTTTAAGTTGTGGTGAAATACACTTAATGTCAGCTGAAATTTCACTTGTGACTCATTAGTCAGTCATGAAATCCATTTAATGGGGATTTTAAAAGTGAAAAAGACAGGGACCTCCCTGGTGGTCCAGTGGTTAAGACTCTGAGCTCCCAGTGCAGAGGATCCGGGTCCGATCCCTGGTCAGGGAACTGGATCCCACATGCTGCAACTAAAGATTCTGCGTGCCGCAGCGAAGATCAAAGATCCCACATGCCACAACTGTAGGACCCCTTGCAGCCAAATACATACGTACATACATATATATATGAAACCACACAAGGTCAGATCCCATTTTCATTATTAAAAGATCTCGTCAGAGAAGAAAATCTGAGAAGAAAGCATTGGAGAGGATGTGCAGCCAATGTGAACAGCAATTCTCTCAGGGATGGAGGATCAGGTGGGTTTTTTTTAAGTTAAAGGACTTCCCTGGTGGTCCAGTAGTTAAGAATCTTCCTGCCAGTGCAGGAGACATGGGCTCCATCCCTGAGCTGAGAAGATTCCACAGGCCAAGGGGCACCTAAGCCCATGTGCCACAACTGCTGAGCCTGCGTCCCAGAGCCTGGGAGCCCCAGCTGCTAAGCTCACTTACCCTAGAGCTTACGCTCTGCCACGAGAGGAGCCGCTGCAGTGAGACGGCTAGGCGCCACAACTAGAGAGCAGGCTCCCCCTCGCTGCAACTGGAAAAAGCCCGAGAACAGCAAAGAGACCCAACACAGCCAAAAATAAACAGATAAGCAAAACCCAAAAGACGGGAAAAGTATGAATGCCCTGCACAAGTTCAGGAAATGCTTAATGAGATACTAGCTTCAGTGATACATAGTTGTAGTTATATATATGTATGTGAGTAACGGATTATAATTAGAAATACATATTTCATATGACAAAATGCCTTTCTAATTATACATCTGTTTCTGTTTTGTTTATAATTCCATTTGTATCTTTTGAAAAAACATCAAAAGAACATCATTTCATGACACATGAAACCTGTGAGATTCAAGCTGCAGTATCCATCAATAAAGCAGTCTTGGTGCATAGTCATTTGCATTGGCTTCCCCGCCTCCCTTCTTGGGCCTTTTGTGGGAGAACAGCTGAGTTTGGTCTTCCCCTCACAGGTTCCCTGCGTTCTGAGCCAAAAATATTTACTCTCTGGCACTTCACAGTAAAAGCTTGTTGGCCCCCATTTTAGAGATACACACCAAATAGAGATAAAATCATATAATCAGCGGGGATTTGATTTAAAACAATACAGGAGGGGGAAGCAGTAGGGGTTTTGATGAAATAAGGTCGGCGTGAGTTGATAGCTGATTATAAATCCATGCATGTCAGATTAGGACTTGACCCCACGGTCTTTTAATTGGAATCACTCACCTGATGCCTGGACTTACCGAGGCTCAGATTCTTTTTGTCTCAGCTCAGAAAGAATTCAGCAAGAGGCAAAATGATAGGCACAATGTAGATTTATTAATATAGGATGCTCGTGAGAGGTGCAAGCCAGCAGGCAAGTGGGCTCTGCCCCAGAATTAAGCAGGCTCTGTGTGTGTGTGCCTGCTCAGTCGTGTCCTACTCTTTGCGACCCCACGGACTGTAGCCTGACAGGCTCCTCTGTCCATGGGATTTCTCAGGCAAGAGTCCTGGAGTGGGTTGCATTTCCTCCTCCAGGGGATCTTCCCAACCCAGGGATCGAACTCACATCACCTGTGCCTCCTGCGTTGGCAGGCGGATTCTTTTACCACTGCGCCACTGGGAAGCCCCAATAGCTTTCTTGAGGCAGCATTAGTCTCCAAAGCTGCCTAGGTTTCCTCTCTATCTATAGTCCCCTACTGGGACTTCTACAATGTCCTGAGTAACTATCTGTCTTGCCATAGTTGAGCCCAGGGTAGGCCAGCTGCAAGCCAGGCAGCAGATAGGAAGAAGCTGGAAGAAGACGCGAGGAGCTGCAGACATGCTTTGTTCGGCAGACAGGCTTTATTCTTCTCTAATGGTTGACGTCACCCACCTTGCGCGGCAAGGGCTTTTCAGGTGGTGCTTCTATAGGCATGATTCTCCTGCGCAGTGCTATAAACGATCTCAGCCGTTCCATAACCACGCAGAGTCATTGTTTACAGAATGTAGACCAGAGCAAGAGGACCATGGGACGGCAGTGAATCTGACCATCGCCGTCTCGACTGGCTGTTGTTTCCCTACAGTGTCCTGTTCTATCCCTACAGTGTCCTGTTCTATCCCTATCAGTGACGCTAGGTTACAGGCATGCTGCTGCTCTCAGTACCACTTTCCCGGTGCTTATGTTTAATGTTTAAAAAAAATAAAAATCTATTACATGGCTGCGGCGGTGCCAGGCACAGAGGAAGCACTGAGCAAAGGAGCACCATGACTGAGACCCTCTGGGCACAGCCCCCCGGGCTCTGGGTTGGGCGGCCACCCCCCTCAGGCCTCCCCCGTATGTATCTTGACCGCAGAGACCCTGCAGGAGTACCTGAAGGTGGTGATGGCCCTCCAGTACGAGGAAAAGCCGCCCTACTCCACACTGAGGAACAATCTGGAAGCCCTGCTGCAGGACCTGCGGGTATCTGCCTATGACCCCTTGGACCTCCAGGTGGTACTCTAGGTGGGTTCCAGCAGGAAGAACCGGGGGGTCTCAACCCTGTCCCTGGCAACCCCCGCTGTCTCCACTGATGCCGTCTGATGTTTACGCCCGTGCCTGGGCGCAGAGTGCTCCAGAAACGCCAGGTTGTTTGTTTGTTCAGGAACCTAGCACACTCCACCTTAACCACACTCTCCAGAAATGAAGGCATGACCCCCTCCACCCGGCTTGCCCCGTCCCAGTCTCTGTCCCCACCTCCACAGCTGTCTGAGAGACCTCTGGCCTGTCCCACAGCCCTCTCTCCCTGTCCCTCAACCCTGTCCCTCCGGGCAGTTGCTAAGTTCCTCCTAGTCCACCTTCTCCAGGGCTCTGCCTCCGTCCCCTGTCCTGGATCCCCTGGCGCATGGTCACATGTCATAGTCACCTGCTGGTGATGAGCTCCGTGAGAACCAGGTCGAGTCTGTCTCTGCATCTCTGTTCCCCACTCACATCGCTGGCCTGGCTCACAGAGGCCCCAGTCATATTTACCGAGCAGGCCATCCGACCTCCCCGTCCAGCCCATACCGTTGAAATTTAAAAGCAAACCTAACGGCCCCTTTCAGGACCATAGTTTCCAGTTTGCTCAGTCTCTGAGGACCACTCACTCAGCAGCAGGTTTTTCCCTTGGTTAGGAAATTAGGAGATGCTCCTTAAGGAGCCCGGGGACCTTGGAGCAACTTGGGGATCCTCTTGCCTCTGCCTTGGCCCAATTGCCCGTCCTCCCCTCAGATTCCAGCCCAGGCAGAGATCAGTCCCACCTCAGGACCACGGCATGCGCCATCCCCACGGCCTGTGACCATTGGCCCCTTTGTTTTTGCCATGACTGGCTCCTTCTCATCACCGCCCATCAGATCCCGAGGCCTCCCCTGATCGCCCCAGTGAGGTGCCTCCCCACCTCCTCCCTTATCGTGTCTCCTGTTTTCTGCACACCCCCTGTCCCCTCCTGGGGGGAAGCGTGTGTTTAATCTGTCGTGTCTCCACAACTCTCCTCCAGATTATAAGCCCAGCAGAGCCTCCCTGGTCCTCTTGTTTGTGGTGGTGTGGCCCATCCCTAGAAAAGTATTGATGGGAAGCTGCTATCACACAGTAGGGGCTTAAAGGGTACCCTTTGAATGAATGACACTGACAGCCATTTTTATTGTCTTCTAGAACTTTCAGCCTGGGGTTTGAAATAGGAAAAAAAAAGGAGCTATGTGACTCAAGGCCTGCTGTAGAATCACAGATAAGCTTCTCGAAAGAGCCCTCAAATGTGCATTCCTGCCGCTTCTTCAGGTGAAACTGCTCATCATCGGTCTAGATCAGCCTCAGGGAACCCGGAAGTTAGGCCCCAGATACTGTGAACTCCCTCCTCTCGACTATCCCTCCCTTCAGCTGTTGTCTCCCGCCAGCCCCTGAGGCTTCGGGTGGAGAAGACCCCCCGGTCACAGATGGGGGTTGGGCTGGTCCCCTCAGTGGGGACGCTGCCATTGGCACCACTATGCTTTGACAATAAATGGTTTCATTGGAACCTGGAGAGTTGACTGTCTGCAAAAGAAGTCCCTTTTGGAAAAATTTAGCTCATTTTTCCCCCCATCCATCCATCTGTCTCTTCAGTGTTTCATCCAACCATCCACTCTTTCTTTTTGTAAAATATTTATTTATCTGGCTGTGTCGGATCTTAGTTGCTGTGAGAGGGCTTAGTTGCCCCAGAGCATGTGGGATCTTAGTTCCCTGATCACGGATTGAACCCACATCCCCTGCATTGGAAGGCAGATTCTTAACCACTGGACCACCAGGGAGTTCCCTCCACTCTTCCATAGATCTGTCCACATTTTTGAGCAGACACTCATTCATCCATTCTTTCACTTACCATCCATCATCTGTCTATCCATGCACCCATCCATATACTTGTCCATCCATCCCTCCATCCATTCACCCTTTTATCCGTCTACTCATTTACCAGTCATTCTCTCATCCACTTACCCTTCTCTTCTGCACATTCACCCTTCCTCTTATTCAACAAACATTCAGCAGACGTGTCTTGAGTTCATACTATACGACACCCATCATGTTGCCCAGAGGATCCTGACGAACCAGACCTAGGCACCAAGGTCCTTGAGCTGATGGAGCCTACAGTCAAGCGAAAGGACATGACTTGGGGCTGTGGTCGGCACTCTGAAGACAAAGCACGGGTTGTGATGGAGAATGAGGGTCCTCCAGACTGGAGGGCACCTTTGGGGGGAGCCTGGACACAGAGAGACCAGGGAGGAGGCCACAGGACAGAGAAAGAGAGAGCCTGGGGAGAGATGTCAGAGGCGGGTTGGCCAGCAGCATGTGGCAAATAATTAGACTGAGAAGGATCAAGGAGGAGGAGGAGCTTCAATTAAAAAGAAAAATGGAGGAGGAGATAAACATGCCTCCTTGAATTTCACTTTGGATATCTTAAATTGTGCGCCCTGCTTTGGGATGGGAAGACTCAGAGGCTGGAAGGGGGGATAAACTGCTCAGAGAAGCCTTGATTCTCTCCTTTCTCTGGAGAGGAAGGAAGAATGAGCGGACTGATGACCATTTCCTGGTTGAAAGGAAGGGTGTATAACCCTTTGCAGAAAGAGGTATTCCTCAATGAGTGAAAAAGCCCATCAGAAAATCTCCCACTGGCAGCCCCTCTGTGTTCATGAGTCCACAAGAGAAGAGGGACGTCAGCCACCCTTGGGGATCCCAGATCAGGCAGGAGGGATGGTCACAGTCGATGCCTGCACCCCCACACCGCCACCCTCCCGCCCTCGGTGCACTTGGCCAAGGTCCAGCTCCCCTCCCCACCCCGGTCCTCCCCTCCCCTCTCTGAGCAAGCCAAGCCAGCAGGACCAGCGCTGCTCAGACAACAGGAGAAGCCCACATCCAGGCAGAGCAGCAGGAGTGTGGACAGTGGACAGTCTCCCTCCCTGTCCCTGAGGCAGCCTTTACCTGTCTCCAGAGCCCAGGTTTTGACAGATCATCCCAGCCTCTGAAAGAGGAGGAGGATGTCCTCGGCATTAATGATCTTAGTTCTCGGAGCAGCGATCAAACCTGTATCCTCTGCATTGGCAGGCACATTCTTAACCACGGGACCACCAGGGAAGTCCGGACACCATTTCTAGAGGTCATTGATCAAGAGATGCAACCTAATCCTGAAAAATGGCAAGGCAAAATGTGCCACGAAAGATGGAATTGCGTCCTTCAGCACCTCTAGTTTGTAGAGCAGTTACAGCCTGAAATTATTAACTTTATGCTAAAACATAGTCCTATCTTGGCTCATAATGCTACTGTTGGGCGTGCTCCCTCATGAATGGAAACAATGGAAAAAGTTAAATGGACGCTCAGTGGGGAAAAGAACAAAAGCAGTTGGCTGTGACTCTTGTAAAACTATATTACAATGTAAATGGACACAGAATGGAACTGCAAGGAATTTTATAAGCAGATTCTGGAAAAAAAAAAAAAGAAACTCTTTAAGAACCAAAATATCAAGGACACAGAATTAAAAAGAACCCTTGTCATTTATTTCAGATAATCAGTGAATGATTTTTGTGTCCGAGAAAATAGACAAGTTGGGTTTCCAGGAAGCAGGCTCAGAGAAAGACCAGTTTGCAGTGTGTTCACAGGAAGTGCCCCAGGGGTGAGTGTGAGTGGAAGGGAAGGGAGGGGCTGGCTACGTGGGGCCTAGGGATGTGATCCTGCCTAATGACAACCTCTGCTCAGCCTTGGGAGTGGGGGCAGGCACCTCTGGAGCTAGACAGCCCTGCAGAGTGGTCCCCATTTGGCCCAGCATGCCAGACCCTTATCCCAGCAGGTTGCCCAGGGAAGAGGTTTCACCTTGGGTGCGATGCCCTTTGCACATTCACCCCTGTTGGACACTATATGTTAATTACTGCCTTGATGCCCACAACAACCCTGTGAGTTAGGTTTGTGATGTCCATTTTACAGAGTAGGAGGCTGAGAAGGAAGGTGATGTGTTCAAACTCAGACGCGTGTTTGGTGACGGGTCTGAGACGTGAGCCCAGTTCTGCCCATCACCCTACCAGCGGGACTTGCATACGCTAGTTGGTAGCTGTTATACATGGAAAACTGTTCTCTCAGGCATCATCCCTGATATCTCTCTTCCCTGAGAAGCCCTGGGTCCCCCAGCCAGAGGTTGCAGAAGGTTGCGGGAGGAAGGGTCATCATTTAAGGATCTTGATCTCTGCATATTCGGTGGTGCTGGTGGCGGCCTGGTCCCGAGGCTTCCAGGGTCTCAGCTCGAGGAGACTGAGGGAGGCGTAATGAGGCTCCTGTTCCTCCCCTGAGAGGGGGGCGGCCGCCGCTGGGGGCGGGTAGGCCAGGGGGCTGCCTGGAGGACACTCATCCTGGTAACCCTGCATGGAGGGGAAAGAAGGGCGTCATATTAGGATAACAGGGTCTGGGGACTTCCCTGGTGGGCCAGGGGCTAAGACTCCGCCCACTCAGTGCAGGGGGCCCTGGTCAGGAAACTAAGATCCCACAAACCACGACTAAACATCCCACATGCCGCACAGAAGATCAAAGATGTGCACGCCGAAACTGAGGCCTGACACAGCCACATGAAAATAAACGATTGAAAATTTTTAAAAAGGGATAAAGAGCTGGGAGAGAGCAAGAAGGGCCCACAAGTGAACCTGGAAACTGAATGTTCAGTCTTTTCACCTGTTCATTCCAAACATTGGCTGGGCCCCCATTCATTCATTCATTCATTCAATGCTTGAGAGTATTAATGCCTGGCACTTGGTAATCAGTTGCCAGTCTCCTAGATTCCTCACAACAGTCTACTTGGGAGACACTGTTATCCTCACTTGTCAGGTGGAGATAAATAGGGGCTGTGTCGATAAACTTCCCTGCTGGCTCGGACGATAAAGAATCCACCTGCAATGAGGGAGACCTGGGTTTGATCCCTGGGTTGGGAAGATCCCCTGGAGGAGGGCATGGCAACCCACTCCAGTACTCTAGCCTGGAGAATCCCCATGGACAGAGGAGCCTGGTGGGCTGCAGTCCATGGGGTTGCAAAGAGTTGGACACGACTGAGCGATTAAGTGCACACATATCAGGTGGAGAAATTGAAACTAAGTAAATGTCCCCAAGCCCGACGTTTAATCATTGGTAAGGCCAAGATTTATTCTAGGTCCTTCTGACTCCAGTGCTGCCTTATGGACCTGCTCCCCTGGTGCCAGGCACTGGATATTCAGTGAGGAACAAAGAAGATGCCACCCCCGACCTCACGGTTGCAGTGGGGGGAGCAGACATTCAAGCTGTAGTCAGTTATATTACTATCTAATAGGACTGGAATGGGATGGATGGCATAAGAAGGTCAGGGAGAAAAAGAAAAAGAAAAAAAAAAAGAAGGTCAGGGATTTGCTTACGCCTGAGCTGACCTCAGGGACCACGTATCATTACAGAGTCAGGCAGACACAACCCCCAAACTGCAGCATAAGCCTTTTCGTTTGCTTGTTTTTTGGTAATGTTTATCTATTTATTTGGCTTCACTGGGTCTTAGTTACAGCATGCCAACTCTCAGCCGCAGCATGTGGGATCTAGTTCCCTGCATTGGGAGCGTGGAGCCTTAACCACTGGACCACCAGGGAAGCCCCCATTATGAGTATTATAATCGAAAGATCTTATGCCAGAAAGAGTTAACCTTGCCTGAAGAAAATTTGACCTTTCACTCCGGCACCTGGGAGGGAACCTCTAAGCCCTTGAAATGTCTTGCCTGATAAGTTTGTCTCAGAACTTACCTGCTGGTATCTTGGGGGCCCCTGAACTTGATTTTGTAGGTAGTACATAGTAGTTGTTTTGGGGAGATCCTTGCGGCATCCTGTCTTGGGGGAGGCGAGGTAGGAAGTGGGGGGAAAGTGGGTCTGGGGTCCAGAGAGAAAGGAGGAGGGCCCAGTTGGAAGTAAATACAATCAGTAAGAGGGATTAGTGGTCCAGAGGAGACAGAGGGCAAAAGGGAGGGGCTCCCAGGTCGTTGGGCTGAGTGGCTGTGTTGATGGGTTGTTTTAGTTGCCAAGTCGTGTCTGACTCTTTGCGACCCTGTGGACTGTGTCCCACCAGGCTCCTCTGTCCAAGGTACTTTCCCCAGGCAAGAATACTAAAGTGGGTTGCCATTTCCTCCTCCAGGGGATCTTCCCAACCCAGGGATAGAACCCATGTGTCCTGCATTGGCAGGTGGATTGTTTACCAGCTGAGCCACCTGGGAAGCCCCATGCTGATGGGACCCAAGAGGAAAAGCCTGTGTGGGTCGTGATGAGCATCTGAGTCATCACGAGGACTGCGGCCACGGCAGTCAGCCAGGTGGGGAGTCAGCCAGCTGGGACCCTGAGGGACGTCACCACTCACCTGGGAGGTGGGACCCAGTGTGCAGGGTTGATCCTTCTCACGGGCTGCCTTCCTGCAGGTCTTCAGTCTGAGAGGGGAAGCCAGGACCTCTCAGCAGCCCAGCTGGCTCAGAGCTTGCAGGGCGGCCATTGCCCCCGTTCCAACCCCCTCCCCATCCCCACTTGAGGCTAGAAGGGGCTGGGACTTCCCCTGGCAGGCCAGTGGCCAGTGGTTGAGACTCGGCACTTCCACTGTTGGCTCGATTCCCGGTCGGGGAACTAAGATCCCACGTGCTTTGTGGAGCAGCCAAAAGATAGGAAAACTTACGAGAGGGACAGGCTGGAAGGGCAGACCAAGGCCAAGAGGCAGGGCACGCACCTCGTCTCAGGACCTTCATAGTGACAACAGGCGTCCTTCGCCGATGGCTGGGGTGCACGGTGGGGACAGACCCTGCTCTGATTGCCTGCCCCATGACCCGCTTCTCCAAAGCTCCATACCGTGAAGATTCCTCCAGAGGGGCTCCTCCAGGGATTCCAAGGCTCCGTCCCCTTCCCCACCCTGCACTCGCCATCCCCCAAGAGACGACACTCACGTGAAGCAGATGAGGCAGGAACAGAGACTGAGCAGGCCAGCGGCGCCAGCTCCCCCGATGGCCCCCAGAACAAATTCTCCTCCAAGCCTGGGCTTCCCTGCAGATGAGCAAGATTGAGGGTGACTCCCGTCCAAGCCCCAGGACTCACGTGCCCCCTCCTCCCATAGAGTTTGAGCTCTCCTGCCCTTCAGCCCCCAGCCAGCCGAAGGACAGTTCTCTGCCCCCACCCCTGCCTCTCAACCCTCCCACCCCGGCCCCTCTCCCCGCCAAACGTCAGGATGACTCCCGTCCCCTCTAAGCCTCTCCCCCCACAACAGACCCCTGACCTGGCAGCAGCAGGACAGACCCGCTCCGGGCCCCGTGGACGTTCAGGGCCTCGCAGCTGAGTCTGAGGCCGGAGCTGAGCCCCTTTCGGAGGCTCAGGAAACTGTTGGCCCAGGGCCCGGCGGAGCTGGAGCTGACCTCGAAGGAGGCGTTGCTGAAGTTCCCCTCCAGCAGCCCCTCCCCGATCCGCCAGTGCAGGGAGGGGGCCGGCCGGGCTCGGGAGGAGCAGCTGCAGCGCAGACCCTCGTCCTCCTGGGAGCAGGAGGGGCCCAGCAGCTGCGGGCGGGCTGCGGAGAGGGAGCAGAGTCAGTGGTGTCTGTCCCCTCCCTGCGCCCGCGTGTCCTGTCCCGCCCCACCCCACCCCCAGCTCACTCTGCACAGAGAGATGCAGGGAGACCCACAAGGAGCCCTGAGGGTGCTGAGCTCGGCAGGTGAGCTCGCCATCGTGGCCCGACTCCACTCGTCGCAGGGACAGGACCCCAGGGCTCGAGGGATGTGAGGGGCTCAGGGTCCGGCTCCCCTGGGACCAGCTCAGTGAGGCCGGGGGGTTGCTGTCGGTGTCACAGACCAGGCGCAGAGAGTCTCCCTCCACAACAGGAAGAGATGAGCCGTTCTGCAGGTGTTCCAGCTCTGGAGAGAGAGAGAAACAGAGGCACACTCAGAGAGAGGGAGACAGACAGACCGAAGGAGACAGACACAGAGAGAGAGAGCTGAGCCCAGACTCTGAAGCCCTGTTTTCTATTTCTCTATCCTATTTATTTTTTTCAAGTTGCAAAGAGATCCCACAAGTAGCTTTTTAAGCAGCTTTCAGTTCAGTTCAGTCGCTCAGTCCTATCTGACTCTACAACCCCAAGAATCGCAGCACGCCAGGCCTCCCTGTCTATCACCAACTCCTGGAGTCTACCCAAACTCATGTCCATCGAGTCGAGGATGCCATGCAGCCATCTCATCCTCTGTCGTCCCCTTCTCCTCCTGCCCCCAATCCCTCCCAGCATCAGGGTCTTTTCCAATGAGTCAACTCTTCGCATGAGGTGGCCAAAGTACTGGAGTTTCAGCTTCAGCATGAGTCCTTCCAGTGAACACCCAGGACTGATCTCCTTTGGGATGGACTGGTTGGACCTCCTTGCAGTTCAAGGGACTCTCAAGAGTCTTCTCCAACACCACAGTTCAAAAGCATCAATTCTTCGGCGCTCAGCTTTCTTCACAGTCCAACTCTCACATCCATACATGACCACTGGAAAAACCACAGCCCTGACCAGACGGACCTTTCTTTGTTGGCAAAGTAATGTCTCTGCTTTTTAAGATGCTATCTAGGTTGGTCATAACTTTCCTTCCAAGGAGTAAGTGTCTTAATTTCATGGCTGCAATCACCATCTGCAGTGATTTTGGAGCCCCTCAAAATAAAGTCAGCCACTGTTTCCACTGTTTCTCCATCTATTTCCCATGAAGTGATGGGACCAGATGCCATGATCTTCATTTTCTGAATGTTGAGCTTTAAGCCAACTTTTTCACTCTCCTCTTAAAAAGGCTTTTTAGTTCCTCTTCACTTTCTGCCATAAGGGTGGTGTCATCTGCATATCTGAGGTTCTTGATATTTCTCCCAGCAATCTTGATTCCAGCTTGTGCTCTTCCAGCCCAGCGTTTCTTATGATGTAGTCTGTGTTTAAGTTAAATAAGCAGGGTGACAATATACAGCCTTGACGTACTCCTTTCCCAGTTTGGAACCAGTCTGTTGTTCCATGTCCAGTTCTAACTGTTGCTTCCTGACCTGCCTACAGATTTCTCAAGAGGCAGGTCAGGTGGTCTGGTATTCCCATCTCTTTCAGAATTTTCCACAATTTATTGTGATTCACACAGTCAAAGGCTTTGGCATAGTCAATAAAGCAGAAGTAGATGTTTTTCTGGAACTCTCTTGGTTTTTCGATGATCCAGCGGATGTTGGCAATTTGATCTGTGTTCCAGCTTGAACATCTGGAAGTTCATGGTTCACGTATTGCAGCGCATATTTAAGTAGCTTTATTGAGATATAATTCACAAACCATATAACTCCATTTACATACCACTTGAAAGTCACACGATAGCCATCACTACAGTCAATTTTAGAACATTTTCACGACCCCCTTTGAAACACTCCGCACCCCTCAGCCATCTCCCCCAGTCCTTCCATTATCCCAGCCCTAAGCGACCACGACTGTCTCTATAGATTTATGTCTTCCGAACGTGGCGTGTAAACATCCGGCTTCTTCCCCTTAAGGTGATGTTTCTGAGGTTCATCTGCATGTATCCGGAATGAATGGGAGCTCTCCCTTCTCTGCGATCCCTGCCATGCTCCACGGCCCTCCCTTCCTACCTGTGCCAATTCCTCCGGAGACGCTGATGGTCAGCTTCTGGGGGGGATCTGGGGGGCAGAGACGCCGCGGTGAGGAAGGGAGTCAGAGCTGCCCCTGCCCCGGCCCCCTTCCCAGGGCCCCCCACACTTCCCGGAGGCGCAGAACCGGAAGCAAAGCGGAACAGGGCCCCCTCAGCCCCTGGCCTGGGGTCACCAGCGCCCATTCCCAGCCCCGCAGGCACCCCGCGGGCCTGGCCCAGTGCTCACAGGACACGTTGAGCGTGACAGTCCTCTCTGCGCTCACAGAAGCCCTGCGGAAGGTCACCCGACAGGTGAGGCTCGTGCCATGATCCTGCGGGCGGGGGGTGAGCAAGATCTCCGGGGAGTTATAGGCCTCCTTGGAGTCCAGTCCCGGGGGTCTGAGGGCATCCCCGGTCCAGGAGATGGTGGGAGGCGTGGCCCAGTCACAGGTCTCAGGCAGGGAGCATTTGAGGCGGCTACTGGAGCCGGACTCCAGGGGCTCATTGATGTGGACATCGGGAGTCCATGTTAGCGCTGGAGAGGAGAGACGGAGAGGCCAGACCCCAAGGGGGACCCCTGTGTGTGCCCACCCTGATCTGACTGGGGCCACTGTCCCCCACCGCCCTCAGAGATGGAGGGCCACGGGGTCCATCCTTCCCACCCTCCCTGACCTCTGCTCCTGGGGACCCTTCCGTACCGACCACATTCACAGTGAGCTGGTTATTCTTGTAACTGTGTTCTGCAGCTTCTCTTCCCAGCTGAAAATAATAGTTTCCACTGTCCTTCTTGCGGGCGTCTGCGATGCCCAGGGAGCAGTTGTTGGCCCTGGGGTCCCCGAGGAGGTGGAATGGGCTATTTCTCTTCTTCTTTCCGCCCCGGGTTGAGTTGTCTGTGGCCATAAGAACGTCCTCTTGGGGTCTATCCTCTTTCCGGAACCATGACCCGTAAACACGTGTGGAGTCGGTCCAGTCAAGCCGGGGGTAGGAGATGTTACAGGGCACGGAGACGCGCAGACCCTCCTGCACCGTCACCGACCCCTGCACTTGCAGCTGGTACGGTGACTCCTTCTGCAGGGGCCCTGGGGGAACACAGAGGCTCAGCCCCAGCCCCAGCCCCAGCCCCAGCCCCAGCCTGGGACCCGCTGTCCCCACGGCCCACTCACCCGCCCACAGCGGGGGCAGCAGCAGCAGCAGCAACAGCCTCTCCATGTCCGAGGGGCCAGGAGTTCCCAGGGCCGTCCAGTTTCTGGACCTGCCTGTCTGTCCGTGAAGGAAGCTCCAACAGGAAGGGGAATGTGACCATTCACAAATGAGCGAAAGAGGAAGCTCAGAGCTGCCGATGTCTGGAAAACATCTCTTCTGACTTCTCCTTTCATGCTTGGACGTTGCAGGACAGGTCTAATGCAGGACGCGGCCACCCCGGGTCAGCCTCGGGCCTGTGGGGCTCTCAAGGGAAATGGGTGGGGAGGGCTCCAGAGGCAGGGATTCAGTCATCCATTCATTTGCCAGGCAAATGTCGACTCCATGAAGAAGTTGAGGGCAGAGGAAGGCAAGACCTCACAAATCCTGCCTCCCTGTTTGCGTGCCCCAAACCCAGGATCCCCAAAGGACACAACCTCCCCACCTGTCCTGGGGACATGTCTGTGTCCACACAAGGCCTCCAGTTCCACAGTAAAAAGTGAAATATTTACCCAGGGCCCCATGCTCTGAAGGGCTTCCTGATTGAGGTTTGATGCTCTAAGGTGGTCATCTTGAAATTCCTAATAACTTTGATCTTGGACTTTGTGTTCTGTAAGTGAAATCTCATGGGATAAGGAGCACACACCTGGGGAACTGGAAGCTTGGATCACACCAGGCCGACCCAGGGACAGCCTAGAGCAAGGGACAGGTTCTCAGCCCCCGTCCCACCTCCATCCCCCTCCTTGGGCATAGAGAGAGTCTGGAATATGCTGCTTTGAGAGCCTGTGAGAGTCTACACTGCTCACCGCCCCCCCAACCCCCAGTCAAACCTGGGGAATTGGACATTAGCTAGTAAATTAAAAACACTGTGAAGAGGGACTTCTGAGGTGGTTCAATGGCTAAGACTCTGGGCTCCCACTGCAAGGGGTTCAATCCATAGTCTGGTTGGGGAACTAGGTCCCACGTGCTGCAATTAAGAGTTGGCATGCCGCAATGAAGATCAAAGAACTAAGAACTGGCTCAGCCAGATAAATACATTAATATATATACATTGTAATTTATTATTATTATTTATTATAACATATATATATTTGCACAGGGCCACATGCTCGGAAGGGACCTATATTTTAAAGTAGACTACTGGTTGCCTGGGGCTGTGGCTGTGACTGTTGATGGGTAGGGGTGTCCTTTGGGAGAGATGTAAAAGTTCTGGCACCGGATGGTGCAGAGGGTGGCACACCATCATGAGAGTACTTTATGTCACGGAATTGTATACTTTAAAATGGTTAAAATGGTAAATTTTACGTGATGGACATTTTACAACGATTTTTTTTTTAATTTGGCCACACTGCATGGCTTGTGGGATCTTAGTTCCCTGACCAGGGATTGAACCTGTGCCCCCTGCAGTGGAAGCTTTGTGTCTTAACCACTGGACTGCCAGGGAAATCCCACGTCAATTTTTTTTTTTTTGATGTTAAGGAAAAAGGTTTTTCCTACTTTTTGTTTTTTTTTTTTTGTCAAAGGGGCCGCACATTTTCATTTTGCTCAGGGGCCTGCAAAAGATTTAGGCATCTCCGGTGAGAAGCTTCCAGACTGAGACCCGCCGTAACAGGAGAGCATGGTCAGCACTGCCCAGAGGCTGAGTTGATAAGCGTCCATCCCTCTCCTGAAGGTCAGAACAAAATAGCAACAAAGGACGTGTATCTAAGGCCACTCTCCTGGCATCCAACCCGGCTCCCCAAGTGACTGGTAATGCATGTAGTCAAGAATTAACCTCGGGATTTCCCTGGCAGTCCAGAGGTTAAGACTCCATGCTTCCACTGCAGGGGATTTGGGTTTAATCCCTGGACTGGGAACTAAGACAACCAGAAAAAAAAGAAAGAGAGAGAATTAACCTCATCCAAAGAGAGGTGTGGGCTTTGCCCAGCAACTGGGAGGGAATGCTAAGCCCTTGGCATGCGTGTCTCGGTGTCCACATTTCCCTTTTTTTTTTTAAATAAGAATACCTACCAATCATGTTGGATTGCATGCATTCGTGCTAAGTCGCTTCAGTCGTGTCTGATTCTTTGCGACCCTGTGGACTGTAGCCCAGCAGGCTCCTCTGTCTGTGGGGATTCTCCAGGGAAGAATATTGGAGTGGGTTGCCATGCCCTCCTCCAGGGGATCTCCCCGATCAAACCGGAATCTCTTATGTCTCCTGCATTGGCAGATGAGTTCTTTACCACTAACACCACCTGGGAAGCCCTCGTATTAGATTAGGGTCCAGCCGCCCCCCCATGACTTCACCTAACTTGATCACATGCAAAGACCTTGTTTCCAAATAAGGTCCCATTCACAGGGAGTGGGGGTTGGGGCTTGAACATATTTTGTTGGGGGGGACACAAACCTATAACAGGCCCCCAGTAAAAACACTGGACTCCAAGGTTTATGCTGCATTTGTGTTATCACACGTCGTTGCTGGGTGTATTGGTCTGCTTTGAGTTGCCATAACATACCACTCAGCTGAAAGAATCTGCCTGCAATGCAGAAGAACCTGGTTCAATTCCTGGGTTGGGAAGATTCCCTGGACAAGGGATAGGCTACCCACTCCAGTATTCTTGGGCTTCCCTGGGGGCTCAGACAGTGAAGAATCTGCCTGCAATACAGGAGACCTGGGTTCAATCCCTGGGTTGGAAGGAGCCCCTGGAGGAGGGCATGGCAACCCACTCCAGGATTTTTGCCTGGAGAATCCCATGGACAGAGGAGCCTGGTGGGCTGCAGTCCACGGGGGCGAAAAGCGTCAGACACGACTGAGTGACTAATCACACCAGGCACAATATACCACACTCTGGGCAGCTTGTACAACATAAATGGGGGGAAAATGAGAGAAACCAGAAATGTACTCTCTCACAGTCCTGGAGGCCAGAAGTCCAAGATGAAGACCAAGGTACCTAGTGAGGGCCTGCTTCCTGAGTGGGAGATGACTGCCTCCTCCCTGTCCCCTCACGTGGCAGAGAGACAGAGAGAGAGAACGCTCACGTCTCTTCCTATAAGGACACTAATCCTATTGTACAAGGATCCCACCCTTAGGACCTCAGTAACCTTGCTCTCTTGTCTTCCTCTCCAACTATAGTCACGTGTGGGAGTTAGGGCTTCAACGTATGAACCGGAGGGGACACGATTCAGGCCATGGCACTGGGAAAGTCAAGCACTGTCCACAGTGGAAGAGCCCACCGGAAGTGTGTGCCCGGTCTCCCCTCAATACTGCCTTGGGCAATTTTTCCTTTGCGGATTCTATTCTATTCTATTTTCTGTTCTCTTCTATTCTATGGGCTTCCCAGGTGGCTCAGTGGTAAATAATCCACCTGCCAATGCAGGGTACTGGCTTCTATCCCTGGGTTGGGAAGATCCCCTGGAGAAGGAAATGGCAATCCACTTCAGTACTCTTGCCTGGGAAATCCCATGAACAGAGGAGCCTGGCGGGCTACAGTCCATGGGGGGCGGGGGTGGGGGTCACAAAAAGAGTCAGACAGGACTTAGTGACTAAACAACAACAACATTCTACTCTATTTTTCTCTTTGGCTGCACCACATGGCTTGCAAGATCGTAGTTCCTCCACCAGGAATCAAAATCGGAGCCTGGGCAATGAAAGTGCAAAGTCCTAAACACTGGGCCACTAGGGGATTCCCGGGTATGCAGATTTTTATCTGTACCCTTCTGTTGTAACAAACCATCAGTATGACAATTTCTCTGAATTCTTTTAAGTCCTTCCAGTGACTCATCAAACTTCAGAGTGGTTTGGGGGGATCCCCAGAACAGTCTGTTTCCCTCCTCAGACTGTGGTGCAAAAAGCCATGGTTTCCCTAAGTGGGGGCGACAGTGGCCACCTGTGAGGGTCTGTCCAACCTGGGGACCAGAACTCACAATCTCAGGCGCACCCCTGCACCCCGCCCCACAGTTGTCAGCTCTCACAGAGCCCAGAGTTTGTGTAGGATGGAAAGTTGCTGACCAGGAAAACTGCTGAGTTTATTACAAATACATAGAAGGAAACAGGGGAAATGCACAGAGAAACGCGCAGTTCCTTTTCATCTATAACCAGTTCCTCACTTTACTTCCCTATTGCGTGGTTTCTCAAACAGGAGGCGACATCACTTTTAACTGAATGGTCCCCGCTGGTACCAAGCTGTGTGTCCCTCCTCTTGCCGTTGCTACTGTGTCATCTGCTCGCTGGGCTGGGGGCCATGGAGAGCAGCCCTCGGGGGACAGGCTCGCAGGAGAAGGAGCACCAGGACCTCTGTCTCTGCTTTCTTATTTTGAGTCAGTTTTCCAATTTCTGCTGACTTGCAAAATGGGCCCAGAACACTTCCCTTCTTTCAAATCAAGTAGACTGTTCATTGCTTGTCCAATAGATGGCCAGAAAGACTGGGAGCGGGGAGGTCAGTGGCTGGCTGGATTCCAGGGAGACCCAGGGCCACAGGGCCTGGGCACTTAGTGAGTGCTTAGGACCCAGGTGTCACTCCAAGTCAGGAACTCTCTTCTTTCTCTGCTGCGGGAGACGTCATTGCCTCTGGGTCTCCTTGGCCTGAAAACTAGGTCTGGCTGCCTGGATATAGGGTTCTACCCATCTCGGGAGAAAGAGTAGGGTGGAGAGTGTACCCCAGATGTGTGTGTCTGTAAGCTCTTGCACGTGTCTGCAAGTGTGTTTGGGGCCCAGGACGGGCCATCTCAAAATATGCTTCAGGACTTCCCTGGTGATCCAGGGGTTAAGAATCCACCTTCTAGTGCAGGGGACGTGGGTTCGATCCCTGGTCGGGGAACTAAGATCCCACATGCCACGGCCCAACTAAACCCACAAGCCTCAGCTAGGGAGAAGCCCGTGCAGCTAAGACCTGATGCAGCCAAAAATAAATGATTTTTAAAAAAGAAGAAAAAGGTGGCAAACATAAGACACTCTGACCCCCCTTTCTTTCTCCCTGAAAGCAGGAAATAAATCTCTCCTGTGAAAGGTACCCTCCCCACACCTGGAAGGAGGACGCCCTTATCAGCAGACATAGGGGATCAAGCCGAGAACCCTGAATAAAGAAAGCTTCCTGTGCTTCGTCACAGACGTGTCCGACTCTCTGCGACCCCACAGACTGCAGCCCGCCAGGCTGCTCTGTCCATGGGATTCTCCAGGCAAGAATACTGCAGTGGGTTGCCATGCCCTCCTCAGGGGGTCTTCCCAACCCCGGGATCAAACCCAGGTCTCCCACATTGCAGGCTGATTCTTGACCATCTGAGCCACCAGGGAAGCCCAAACCAACTTTGGGAAACCTTGGGTTACTGCTTTAATTTCCAGTCACAAGACTAAATTCTCTAGCGTCTCACTAACTGGGCCCCCAGTGCCTCTTTATCCTGTCAATTCCTCACAGATTTATTGTTTCTTTGTCTGAAAAGTATAAACGCCGTCTGAGTTGGCCACTTCTTAAGTCCCATCCCAGGTGGAGGATTCTAAAAGACAGTGTCTCTGATCAGCTGAAGAGCGGCCCCCAGAGACGTCCCCGTCTTAATCCCTGGAACCTGTGACTATGTTACCTTGCAGGACAAAAGGCCTTTGCAGCGGTGATCACGTTCAGGATCTTGGGATGGAGAGATTCCCCAGGTGGACCCTCACTGTGATCACAGGTTTATGAGAGAGAGGCAGAGGGAGCTTGGACCACAGCAGGGGGAAAGGAGTAGACAGTAATACAAGAGATTGTAGTGATACCTTCAGGGCTTCCCTGGTGTCTCCCTGGGAAGTACCATGGACAGAGGAGCCTGGGGGACTGCTGTCCAGGGGGTCGCGAAAGAGTCACACTTAACTAAGTGACTAAACAAGTGAGACCACCACCAAACCTGCAAAAAGCATGGAAGAGATTCACCTTAAGATCCTCTGGAAGAAACGACCTCTGCCAACAACTTGATGCTATTCCCCTGAGGACTCCCTTTGGACTTTTGGACTCCAGAACCATAAGAGAATGTATTTGTGTTGTTTTGAGTTGAAATTGAAGCCCTGCTCCCTTGAGAGGCTCCAGGGGAGAATGCATCTTCCTGCCTCCTGGGCCCCTTCCACCATCTGCAAAGCCAATGGCATAGCACTTCCTCTGCCTGACTCTGCTTTCATCTGCTTTTCCATCACACTTCCTTCTCTTCTGTGCTCAAATCTCCCTCCACCTCTCTCTTAGGAAAATCCTTGTGGTTACATTTAGGGCCAACTCAGGGAATCCCCGATAATTACCCCATCTCAACATGCTTAACCATATCAGCAGGGTCCTTTCCACCACAGAAATGACCACCCACAGGTTTCCAAAGATTAGGATCTGGATACCTTTGAGGGCTCTGTTCTTGCACATAAGTATTGCATGACTTCCTTTATATGAAGTGTTCAAACTGGGCAAAGTCATAGGGGCAGAAAGCAGATTAGTGGTTTCCAGGAGCTGAGGGGAGAGTAGATTTGGGGGTGACTGTTTAACCGGTTTAGGGTTCCTGTTTGGGGGTGGGGGAAGGGATGAAAAAGTTCTGGAATGAGATAGTGGTGATGGTTGTGCCACATTATTAATGTGACAAATGCCACTGAATTACACACTTTAAGATGGTTAAAATCGTAAATTGTACATTACGGATTTTTAAAAAATGGAGTACAGTTGATTTACAATGTGTTAGTCTCTGGTGTACGGCAAAGTGATTCAGTTAAATATATACATATATATGTTCCTTTTCAGATTCTTTCCCATTATAGGTTATTACAAAATATTGAGCAGTAGGTCCTGTGCTATATCCAGTAGGTTCTGAGCTATATCCAGTAGGTCCCTTTTTATTGCCTATTTTATATATAGCAGTTTGTATCTGTTAATTCCAAACTCCTAATTTATCCCTCTTCCTGCTTTCTTCTTTGGTAGCAATAACTTTTTTTTTCCTGCATTGGCAGGTGGATTTCTTTACCACTGAGCCACCTGGGTCATGTATGAGTCATGTATGGATGTGAGAGTTGGACTATAAAAAAAGCTGAGCACTGAAGAATTGATGCTTTTGAACTGTGGTGTTGGAGAAAACCGTTGAGAGTCCCTTGGACTGCAAGGAGATCCAACCAGTCCATCCTAAAGGACATCAGTCCTGAATATTCATTGGAAGGACTGATGCTGAAGCTGAAACGCCAATACTTTGGCCACCTGATGCAAAAAACTGACTCCTTGGAAAAGACCCTGATGTCAGGAAAGACTGAAGGCAGGAAGAGAAGGGGATGACAGAGGATGAGATAGTTG
The DNA here is from genome assembly GCF_019320065.1 of Cervus canadensis. Taxonomy (NCBI): domain Eukaryota; kingdom Metazoa; phylum Chordata; class Mammalia; order Artiodactyla; family Cervidae; genus Cervus; species Cervus canadensis. The sequence goes on along the minus strand of NC_057403.1, from coordinate 21,199,083 downwards.
GATGGCATCACCAAGTTGATGGACATGAGTTTGAGCAAGCTCCGGGAGTTGGTGATGGACAGGGAAACCTGGTGTAATGCAGTCCATGGGGTCTCAAAATAGTCAGACACGACAGCAACTGAACTGAACTGAGCCACCTGGGAAGCCCAAGATGGTCATAGGGAACTCCAAGTGGAACTTGAACATGGTTGAACATTCGGGGCAAGACCATAGAGCAGCAGGTATAGGTGATACAGCTATCTTGGAACCTGGTCATGTAATTAGCCTGCACCTTCTGGCCCTGTTAGATCCCCTTCTCCTGAATGCGGGCTAATGCCATGCCCAACCTTACTTCATAGTCATCACAATTCAGTACTGAAGAGGCAACTCTGTAAATCTCATTGACCAGCTCACTTTCCTCTCCTTGTACATCTATACTGCAGTGTGGATGTCGCTGATGGTAAGAAAATGATTTATTTACTTGTCTGGCTATTCTGCTGACCCAGAGACAGGGCCCCACGCTAGTTTCAGTTGTGATTCCAACACTGACTGTTGTGTTGTTGAGCCCTGGGCTCTGCTAGAGTATTTCACTGGCTTCAGCAGCCACACCGCCCCCCACCCCGCCACTGTGCCAAGGAAACGGGGTTTACTTCTACCCCAAGTGCAATGCCAAGGAAAAGCCTCTGGGCTGGGAATTGGGGATCACTGGGCTCAACTCAAGAGTTCTCCTTAGGAGAAAAAAATATTGCTTTGGTGATTCACTTCCCTACTCTGATCCTGTTTTCTTTTCTGTAAAATGGGAATTTTTAGCAATTGATTTAACAAATATACCAGATCCTTCAAAGTAATTTACAAATATTAATTCATTTAATATTCATGATAGCCCTATGAAGCAGGTGTTATTAGGCCCATTTTAGAACAGAGGAAACTGAGGCACAGAGAGGCTGTGCAAGCTGCCCAAGGACTCCAAGCCAGCAGGACTCCACCCGGGTTGTCTCACACCAGTCTAGGCGAGGAGGCCTCCCTGCACAGGCAGGGTGGTGAATTTGAGGTCTTGTCCGTTCTCCCCCACCGAATATGCGCTCTGGGAGGTGCACGGAGGCATTTAATGAACATTGTGGAATGAACGGATAAGGGGTATCTTAGGATGGCCACATCCCTTTGTGACCGCCTGCGCCCTCCTGCCGTCCTCTGTTCGGGAAATTCTATTCGTAGTCAGGGCTTCCAGTCCCAGTAAACCCGACCCTCAGGGCGAGAGGGAACCCCAAGATCACGGGTTGGGCTGAGTAGAGAATAGATAACTCATTCACGTCGGGGCACGGGCGTCCCCTGGCGGTAGAGTCCTGCTAAGACAGAGCCGCCGAGAGGCAGGAATCTTTGGGCGGAGCGGGATCGGGCATCTCAAAGTGAGTTGATAGCGGTTGTATTAGTGGGCAGTGTCTGAAAATCACTGTATGATGCTGGCTGCCGTCTACCAGTGGCTTTCAAACTTTCCTTACCGTGATGCAAAGTAAGATATTAAATCAACATAGTGGTATTTTCTACTGTTCTATTCGTATCTTTAAACACCGGTCAGAACCCTTTAAATTGATTCCCAACTCTGTAATGGGTGCCCACCTGCATGAATTTTTTTTCCAGCTCATAAAGATTATCATGGAGAAAGTGTTAGCACCCAGATCCGACTCTCCACTACCAGGTCACCGCCCACTTACCTCCTGACTTCCCGACAGCGCAGCGCCATTGCTCTTCACCACCCGGTGCCCCATAACTGTGCTCCAGCCACCCGGCCCCTTTGGCATCACCCTTTTTGGTGACAAGGACCATGGGGAGCTGGCACCTTTGGCTATTCTTTCTTTCACTGTCTATGTACTAAATGGAAGTTAAAAGCGGGTCTTGTATCTCTACCAGTTCAGTCTCGTCTTGGCTTTGACCTTGGGTAGAAAGTCTGTGCTTGACTGTAAGGATTATGTTCTTTCCATTATTATCATTATTGTCTTTGGTGTAAGACTGCCCTCCCCCCAGCTTCTCCTTTCAAAGACAAGACGCACATAATCAGAGGAAATTCTTCCTTTTATTTCCACTCACAAAGCCCCCTTCCAAAATGATCAATCAGTCCCTGCCCTCCCGCACCTCCCCCAACACCTTCACAAAACACTGATTTCCTCCCAGAGCTAAAATGTACACCCCGTCACCCATTACGGCCACTCCCCCAGACCCCCCAAATATGCACCTGCTCTGCCAAGTCGGCTACCTCTTGGCTCCACCTCCAAATGTAGTTCCCAAGGTCACTTGGCTTGTTTTGCTCATTCCTTGGGCACCTTTCTTTGAGCCCTCCCTGACTTGGTCTCCAGACGGCTTCCCTGTTCTCCTTTGCACAGACGTTCTGCAGGGCTTCCTGGGCTCACTTCCCTGCTTGAGAGACCGGTTTTCCAAGCTCTCCCCTGCCTCCCAAATTCCCCATGGGCCTCTGTTCCTCAGATGTTACTTGAAGGGTGTAAATGCTGACTCATGCCAAACGTCTCATGATTCCGGGGGGGGAGGGGGGGGCGGGAAGGGAAGGCAAGAATAAAAGGGGAGGGGGAGAGAGGGAGAGGAGGGGGAGGGAGGGTTTGGAAGGAAGCTGGAGGCAGGGGGATGACTGGGGACCCTCCCCGCTCCGCCCCGGTGCCGAAGACCAGCGCCCCCGACAGCCCGAAGCCCCCGCCCGGCTAGCTGTTCCTGGTCCTCTGGCTCCGAGCCTTGTACACTTCGATAAGCAGATCCTTGACATACTGGATCTCCCGCTCCACCGACTCCGCCCTCTCCCTCAGCTCCCGGTTCCGAGCCTCCAGCCCCTGGCATTCGCCCTCCAGGGCCTCGCCCTCTGCACGCTTCCTCTGGCGGTACCTCAGAGCCGCGGACTTGTTCTGGTCTCGCTTCTTTTGCTTGCGGTCTCCTCGGCTGGTCGCAGGACTGGGGTAGGGGGCGGGCCGGGGCGGGGGCGGGGCTTGCGGAGGTGGAGGCAGGGGCGCCAACCCCGAGTCCCCCTGCCCGGCCTCACCGCGGCAGTAGATGGCCAGCAAGTCGAGGGTGTCCAGGGCAGGGGGCTGGGGGAGGTCAAAGGTGGGCAGGGGTAGGGGGAGAGGGAGGGAAGGTGCCGGCGGGGGCGGGGGCGGCGGCGGAGGTGGGGAGGATGGTGGGAGCAGAGGGGCATCGAGGAAGTAGTCTTCCATCTGCTCCAGCTCCTTCTTGAGCAGGGAAGCCATAGCTTCCAGGTCAGGTGGGGGTGGGGAAGGTGGGGGGAGGGCACCTGAGGGCATGGGGGGCTCCAGAGGGAGCAGGGCTGTAAAGTCGACCCGTTCAGTCATCCAGTCAGAGAAGCCATCTCCTGGAGGATTGCAGAGGGACAGAAAACTCCTTGATTTCCTAATCCTCCACCCAACCAGATCTCAGTCATGCCCAACTCATTCATCCCATTCATTGAGTTAAACCCCCAGCCAGCCAGCCAGTCAACCAACCAATCAACAAATCATCAAACCAGTTAACAGATTAGCCAACCAACCAACCAATAAACCAAACATCTAACCAACCCGTTAACCAACCAACCATCAATGATCCAAATGACAAAACAGTCAACCAGCCATTTCTTCAACTGTTCCAACATCCTCCTTACTGATTACCCTGCATCTCTGGTTTCTTGATTTACTCTCTGGTTTATTCATAAATGGCAAACGAGATCACATGTAAACACACCCTGTTTCATCTTTAACTACTGCAATCCCACTATGCACCAAGCATTTGGGATACACTTCCCTCATAGCTCAGTTGGTGAAGAATCTGCCCGCAATGCAGGAGACCTCCTGGGTCGGGAAGATCCCCTGAAGGAGGAAATGGCAACCTGCTCCAGTATTCTTGCCTGGGAAATCCCATGGACAGAGGAGCCTGGTGGGCTACAGTTCATGGGGTCGCAAGAGTCAGACACAACTTAGCGACTAAACCACCACCAATGAATAAAATGGGCTTCCCAGGTGGTGCTAGAAGTTAAGAACCCACCTGCCAACACGGGAAATGTAAGAGATGCAGGTTCAATCCCAGGGTCATGAATATCTCCTGGAGGAGGGAATGGCAACCCACTCCGGTATTCTCACCTGGAGAATACCATGAACAGAGAGAGGAGCCGGTGGACTACAGTCCATAGGGCAATGAGTCAGACACAACTTGGTGACTTAGCACCGATGTCCGCAATGAATGAAATAATTCCTGCTTCAGGGGCTCTGCTTGTGCTGTTTCCTGCACCTGAAAAGCTCTCCCCTTGGGTCTTTTTACAGGTCATTCCTTACCACTCCTTAGGTCTCAGCCAAAATGTTACTGACTGGGAGAGGGCTTCTTGGCTCCCCCCGCCAAACTTGTCCTCGTTGTCATTTTTATTTTTTTTTTCTCATTGCCATTTTTAAACTCAGCTAAGTGTTTCCCACTTATTCCCATGCATATTTTAATTTGTCTCTTGCGTATCTCCCCAGTGAAGAGTGTGCGCTCCAAGAAGGCAGGGATCATGTCAGTCTTGTTCCCAGCTGTATCCCCTAAAACAGTGCCTGACATATTATGCTGTTGTTGTTGCTTAGTTGTTCAGCCATGTCCAACTTTTTGTGACCCCATATACTGTAGCCCACCAGGCTCCTCTATCTATGGGATTTTCCAGGCAAGAATACTGGAGTGGGTTGCCACTTCCTTCTTCAGAGTTTCTTCCCAACCCAGGGATTGAACCTATGTCTCCTGTGTCTCCTGACTTGCAAGCAGATTCTTGACCTGCTGAGCCAGGTCAAGTCAGGTCATTGGGGAAGCCCTATTATAGGTACTCATTAAATATTTATCAAATGAATGAATTCTTTCTTCTCCCCTCTCCCGCCAGCTCACCCCAATTCCATTCTTCACCTGCTCTTACCTGCCAGGGGCTCTCCCCCCCCTGGAAGCCCGCCCTCCAGGGCTCCCCCAAGGACCTCATAGGGGCCCAGGGGGGCAGGGGCCAGGGGGAGTTTCCCATAGTCTACGAGCCAGCCCAGCCCACTAGCTGGGAGCAGGGTCCTGTCCAGCTCCAGCCCCAGGGTCGCCAGGAGTGACATGGCTGCAGCACGGGCGCGGGGCACCGATGGCAATGGAAGACGCTGCACCAACAGCTGGGAGGAGGCTCTGGAGGTTGCTCAGCTGGGCGAAGACAGGCACCAAGGCAAAAGTGGAGGACCTACAAGTGTGACACCGAAAGTGAGTGGGTCAGGATCAGCCTCACCTACTGTTGCCAAAGGCACAGGGAAACCAAGCCAACCCCACCCCCAGACCCTTTCAGGATTCTAAACCTGTCCTTTCCTCGTATCTGAGCCCCACCCACTCCCAAGGGAATTCTCTTTACGCTTGGCTTATTTCTCAGAATTCCCAAGACCCAGTCCTTCCAATACAGAAACCTAATGGTCTCCCAAGGGAATTTCCTTAAAGTCCTTCCCACTTATCCTGTAATATTCCCTTTCATTAAAAAAAAAAAAAACACCACGCTCAATCCCAGGGGAATTTTCTTCCAGTCACACCTCTTCCTCTAAAATATAACTTTTAGGCCCCACACCCTCCCTAGAGTCCAGCTCAAATCTGTTCCCATGGGAATTCCCCCTTGTCCCGCCCGGTCGTCAAAGTTATCCGTTCAAATCGCCGTCCTCCCTTTGAATTTTGGGGCTGCTTGCCACTGTCTCTCGAAGTCCCACCCCCACGGTTTACTTTAGCTCCACCTCTCCCTGAAGATTCCCCAGAGGCCCCGCCTCTTTCTCAAGCAGAAACCCCACCCCCCCTCAGCAAAAGGTTTTGTTAGCCCCGCCCCTTCCACAATGGGTAACCCCGCCCCAACCCCGTCCTCGGCGACGCCTCTTACCCTAGCTCCGCCCCCTAAACCAGTCGTTTTTAATCCCCGCCTTCTCCCCTGTCAATCTAAACCAGTCCCCGCCCCAGCACGTGCCTAAATGAAAGGGAGAGAAGATGAGCTCTGCGCCTGAGCAAAGTGGGAGGCGGCTCTCTCGCTGAAGGCTACAGCGCATGCGCCATCTCCGGAGCCGCGCCATAGCTCCCTCAAGCCACCGCCCTCATGGGGACCAGTGTGCCTGTGCAGCTGCTTAATGCCCGCCCTTTGCGCAAAAATACAGCCTCAGGTGGGCAAGCTGCGCATGAGCAATCGCTCGCAGACGGTCGGGGCGGGGGGGAGGCCACCGTGTCTGGGAACTAGTGCGCAGGCGCACACGCACGTGGGCTATCTTCTTTAAACACCAATTGTCTGGAAGAACGCACCCGCCCGAGTGCGCATGCTCCGTCGCGCGAGAACGCGCGTCTTCCCTCTTCTGCGCCTGCGCGACCGTGATCCCTCAGTCTCCCCACCCCTCCCCCAGACTCAGTCGCGAGGGCCGCGAGCTTCGAAAGGGCGGGAAAGGCGGTTGGAGAGGGAGGGGCGAGCGGTTACTCACTCCATGGCTGCGCAAAGAAGAGGCGGCGGCGGCCTCGGCTGAAGAGAGAAGGCAGGAGCGGAGAGCGCAGGCGCGGTGAGCGCGGAGACTAGCCGGGGGCACAGAGGGGTCGCGGCTACAGAGCCATGGCCGAGGATACGCGGGCGGAGGCGGCGTGGCGGTAGCGTGAGGAAAGACCGTGATCTGAGGATGGGGAATGAGGCGGCCCCCGGGACTGGGCACAGATATACGGCGGACGGCGCAGCACTGCCTGCGCGGATCCTTCCGCGCCCCGCCCCGCGTGGCCCCAACCCGGAGGCGGGCCTGCACCCCTACCCTCGGGAATCGGATCCCGGTTTTCGATCCTGGGGGTTCAGGCCTCTCCTTCCCCTGACCCGTGGATCTAGCCCCGCTTTTCTCCCTAATCCGGGGGTTCTGACCCACCCTTCTCTCTGACTCTGGGATCCGGTCCTCTGCTCCCTCTGATTCTGGTGACCCGGTAACCCCTCTTCCCCGACACTCGCGCCAGTTCATTTCTCCTTTACTTTCCCCTGCTTCGCGAATTTCCGGCCAGCCACATGCTACTCTCTTCATTCTTCAACTGCCGTACCACTCTGAGAACCTTTCTTGTGGCTTAGAACCTGGCGTGAGTCACAGAGCGCGCTCTATTCAAATCACAGGCCGGCGAAGGTGGCCTTGGGCAAATGACCTGAATTCTCTAGCAGCCTAGATAGGGGACTATCTGTAAAATGCGGAGAATAATCAACTCTACCTGGTGGGGTCATTAGTGAGAATCAAGTAAGTCGACGCCTGTGAAACTGAGATCCCACTTAATACATGCTCGCACAACCTCGTATTGTGAGCAGGAAGGAATCCTGGGGCCCGGTGTCACCCCTTCCAACGCCCCTGGCAGGAACCCCAGACGCTAGACCATCCAACACTTGCTAAAAGGCGATCCTTGTGTCTCCTTTACCTCCTCCAAGGTAATTCCCAGCCATCCCCGCCCTTTCCCATTCACAACATGGACGCTTAGCCCCATCTTGTTGCAGGGAGTCAGTTATCGCCCTCAGGCTCATTATCTTTTCTCTGTCTCCTGCCCACCTATCCTCAACGCTTATCCTCAGCATTCCTTTCAGGCCAGTTGGTTCCTTCTTTTGTCCATACCCCCCACCTAGACTCCCTTTCAGATTGTCCTCTACCTCAGCTCCCCCACCCCCCCACTATCAGTCATGCAGGTCTGCCAGAAATAGGAAGATCTGTAATCCATTGCTCAAAGAGATGGGACTTCCTGGTCATCCCCTCCTGGTGCGCTGGACCCTCCCAACCCAAGTGGTTGTGGGTCTTTCCTGTGCTGTAGAAACCCGTCCTTTATCCACCTCCGTTCATCCACAGCAGGACGTTACACCGGGACTTGAGCTTTTCCGAGTGCTTATGAGACTGAATCAGGATCCAGAGAAGGCAGGGGACCTTGATCTTGAGAGTTATCTGAGAATGAAGACATGCAGGCTTTTTTTTCTTTTTTTCTTCCTTCAAGTTCAGGTGCCCTTTTTTTTTTCTTCCAGATTTATTGGGATATGATTGACTTGTAGCACTGTGTAAGCTTAAGGCGTACAGCATAGTGATTTGATTGAACATACCTCATAAATTGATTACTAAGTGTAGTGAACATCTATTATCTCCTACACATACAAAACTGAAGAAACAGAAAAAAATACATCTGTTTTCCTTGTGATGAGAACTCTTAGGATTTACTCGTGTAACAGCTTTCATACACAACATATGGTAGTATTAATTAGGTTTATTGTATACTGCATCCCTAGTACAGGCTACTCTTGCATACAGGAAGTCTTTCTTGGGATCTGACCACATTCTCTTAGATTACTTTATCCACTCTGCTTGTATTTCAGCTCTTGCCCTATAGGGGCTGTTTTTACCAAGGAAACAGTAATGGTTAAGAGCGCGGACTCTGGAGCCAAGTTGTTGGATTCAACCCTTGACTACACCTGGCTTACTAGCTTACTGGCAATTTCCCTCCATGTGTCTTGCTTTCCATTAATAGTTCCAGAATCAAATATGGAGTTAATAGAAACGTGCTAATGGCCAACGTGTGTGGCCATCAACAGTACTTATTTCTTAGTATTGTTTTGAGGATTAAATGAATTAATCCAGGTCAGGTGCCCTTGGACTAGTGCCTGGCCCAGAGTGAGGTGTTACATAAGGGATTCATTGTTGTTATTAAGGTGGATATGTTTTATCTCCAGTGCCCAGCAGTAGTGCTTCTAAAGGTCTTTTAAGTAAGAAGTAAGGACTGACTCCTCCGTGTTGAGTACTAGGAGGTGGGATTGGGGGAGACCATTGGACAGGCCACTGGCAGCAGGGGGGCACAGTCATCCCCCAGTCTTCTCTTTATCAGAAGACCTTCTAGATTATAACTGGTAGACTAGGTAATTTTTCTTTAAATAAACTTTTTATTTTGGAATAATTGTAGATTGACCACAAAGCAGCAAAGACAATATAGAGAGTTCCCGAGGAACCCCTCACACAGTCTCCCCACCGTGGGCATCTTGTGTTATACTGGTGTGTTTGTCACAACTCAGGAGGCAATGCTAGTCTTTCTGTGACCTACCCCCTCGCCCACCCTATCTTCTGATTTCACCTGTTGTTCCCTAACCCCTTCCTTTGTTTCAGGATCCCCCCAGGATGCCGAATTACACTTAGTTTTCACGTCTCCTCAGCAACCTCTGGTCTGTCAAGGCGTTTCAGACTTTTCTTGTCTCCTGTGACCTTGATGTTTCTGAAGAGTGCAGGTTGGATATTCTGTGGACTGTTCCTCTATTTGGTTTTGTCTCATAGACTGGGACTTGGAGAAGGAAATGGCAACCCACTCCAGTATTCTTGCCTAGAGAATCCTGTGGACGGAGGAGCCTGATAGGCTGCTGTCCATAGGGTCGCACAGAGTTGGACACAACTGAAGCGACTTAGCATGCATGCATGCATGCATTGGAGAAGGAAATGGCCACCCACTCCAGTGTTCTTGCCTGGAGAACCTCAAGGACAGGGGAGCCTGGTGGGTTGCCGTCCCTGAGGTCGTACAGAGTCGGACACAACTGAAGCGACTTAGCAGCAGCAGCAGCAGCATAGACTGGGACTCTGGGGTTTTGAGAGGGTGGTCAGGTCAGATAGTTTGTTAATATACCAGTTGCTTGCAGTTTGCTGACTGAGAAGACCCTGGCCGGGCGGTCCCTGCCCCATGTGCCTCTTTCTCTCTCCAGCTGGGTCCCACAGAATTGAGTCCTGGTGCCAGTCACCCTGCCCACGCGGCCTGACTCAGCCCTGCAGAGCGGGTGCCAGCAAGCACTCTGAGCTCCTAGCCCTTGCCAGCCTATTCAGCTTCTGGGCAGTGGGTCATCAGTGGTGCTTGTGAGCCCAGGTGTTGGCACCCTGCGCCATCTCCCCACACCCACCCCTCATCTGGATCCATGGTCCTCCCGGGACTCAGATGACTCCGCCTCCCCCAGCTTGGCCACATACTTGGGGTCCAGCTGCCCCCCGGCCCTTCAGCTCCTGAGCTGAGGCTGGGAGCCTGGGTGGGGCTGCTGGGGACTCTTTTTCATTGCGGAGGAGCCAGGCTTGGGGAGTGAGGTGGCAGTTGCAGGGAGGTTGCGTCACCCCGGCTCTTTGATGGGGAGGGGGAGGGGGGGGGTTCTCTGGGGGCCGGCTGCACACCTGGCAACGGTTAGGAAGTCCTGGATTGGGGAGACGCCCCAGTCCAGTAAGGGAGGGGATTAGGGAGGAGGAAGGAGAGCCTGTGCAGAAGCCTGGGAATCAGGCTGGATGCCAGAACGGGGCTCAGATCACAGAGGCTGACCCAAGGGGCTCGCAGGGGGCAAGGCGGAGGCCCAGAGGGGCGAGAGGAATTGTGCAGGGCCACACTGCTGGTTAGAGCCCAGCCCCTGCCGCACACCTTCCAAAGGCCTGCAGGCCCCAGGGAGAGCCTGTCTCCTCTCAGACGTGTGGGGTCCCTGACCCCCAGCTCAGGACATAGCCTGCTGGGAGGCAGCTGGACCTGGACCTTCACCTCATGTCTGCTGCTGCTTACTACTGCCAAATTCTGGTGGTTGTCACCTGCCCTTCTCCAAGCCCCATGCCCCATAGGAGGCTCTCCTTGCCTGTTCTATGGCAGAACCCGCTGCTTTCCCAATCAAGATGACAGCCTGGTGTGATGGGAGAAGCACTGGGTCTCCATCAGATGGACCCAGGTTTCAGTCCCGCACACATGTCACCTGATCCTGGCCAAGGGTGCCGTCGTGGCCCTGACTGCTGGGCCTCTGCTTTGTTCTTAGAAGTGGCTCTGGTGGCTCCTTGGCCTTTTGATCAGGGGAAAGGTGGCTCAGAGCATTGTCTCTGGAGCCAGCCTGCTAGATTCACATCCCAAGTCCGCTGCTTCTTTGACCCTCAGCAGGTGGCATCTTCTCTCTGTGTGACTCAGTTTCTTCATCCATAAAATGGGGATAAGATCACCCACCTCATAGGCTTATTGTGAGGATTAAATATGTAAATGTATGTAAAATTTCTAGAAAGGGGTCTGCCTGCCTAAGTATGAGCGTTATTTCTCTCCAAGGCTTGGGTACTGAGGGGATTATGTGAAATGCTGTAGGTAAAGCCCAGCACTTACTCACGGCCAGCCCGTGGTCGTTTCTCTTCCTATTCCTACCACACTTCGGTCTGCTTTCAGAGCCCCTCGAAGGCAGACGTCTGTGTACCTGTTTCCCTGAGCACTTAGAGCGTGAGTCAGGACCCTCCTCATTCCCAGGAATTGTTCCTCACAGCCCCCAGCCCTCTGCTGCGGCCTCACGAGGCATCAAAACTTTTTTTCCTGGCTGCGCCACGAAACATGCAGCCTGTTAGTTCCCCAACCGAGGATTGAACCCACGCCCCACCCCCTGCGGCGGGAGCAGAGTCCCAACCCCGGACCACCAGGGAAGTCCCACATCAGTTCCTTTTCTGGCTTTGCTGGGCCTTTGTTGCAGGGCGTGGGTTTCTCGTTGCAGTGGCTTCTCTTGTTGAGGAGCATGGGCTCTGGGGCGTGTGGGCTCAGTAATTGGGGCGAGTGGGCCTAGTTGCTCCAGGGCATGTGGGATCTTCCTAGACCAGGGATTGAACCTGTGTCTCCTGCATCGGCAGGCGGATTCTTTACCGCTGAGCCACCAGGGAAGCCCTCAAATCAGTTCCTTTAAGAATGAGTTGCTGAGGGGCAGAAACTGGGGAATTCAATTCTGTGTTCCCTGAAGAGGACCTTGGGCAGCTGTCTAGATCATGCAGGCCAGGAGCAAGGGTTGGGAGTGGGCGTCCTGGCAAACAGGGACAGGAAGGCCAAGGCCAGTTCAGCTGGGGAAAGGGCAGTGCACGGGCCAGGCACGCAGCACAGGTCTGCCACGTGGCCTGGCGGCTCAGAGTCCTCCAAAGCCCCTTCTCTTGGTGGCTTCAGACAACACACATTGATTCCCTTTCCCTTCTGGAGACTGGAAGTCTAAAAAGGGTTTTTCTGAAACAGTGATCCCCAGTCTTTTTGGCACCAGGGACGGGTTTCGTGGAGAACAACCCCTCATCTCCCGCTCTGCAGCCTGGTTCCTAACAGGCCACAGCCTGGTACAAGTCCATGGCGCAGGGGTTGGGGACTCCTGTTCTCAAGGCTCTAGGGGAGAATCCATTTTCTTGCCTTTGGGCCCTTGTGAGCACTCTGGGGCACACCCCAATAACCCAGAATAGTGTCTTCATCTCAAGGTCCTGAGTATAACGTCTGTGAAGTCCCTTTGGCCATATAGGGTAACATACAGATGCTAAGGATTAGGATGGGGACATAGCCATCCCAACCACACCTCCCTCTCAGAGCCTCAGTTTCCTCAGAGCTACAGGCTGCCAGCCCTGGGATGCCCCTCCATCACGTGTGTGCAGAGACTGGTCAGGGCAAACTGAAGGTAATTGGCAACACAGTACCCTGGCCCTTAGGACACTCGCTTCTCCCCATGTGCCGCATCAGTGGAACAGGGACAGGAGCAGAGCGGAGGACCCAAGAGAGTGCAGGAAGGCCTCGGACGACGCCATCCCCGTGGGCACACGTGCCAGCCTGGTGGTGCGGAGCTTCAGGCTTTACAGAAATGAGAAACCTAGACCTTTCTACAAGGTCCAAGTTTTAAAAGGTTCGTGAATCACAGAAACCCCAGTGAACTGCGAGTGTGGAGAAGTGGGGGCCAAGGGCCCTCCCTGGCCTTTGCGTGCAGAGTCGCCCCGTCACACACCGCAAAAATATGTCCTCCTCTGCCAGGGCAGAGAACAAAAGACACTGAAAATTCCTCAGGGCAGGGTCACCACCACCGGCCTGCCTGACCCAGATTGAAAGAGTGCCAGCCTCATTCAGACGCTGCTGGGTCCTGTGTAAAGTCGTGGAGGGCAGTGTTTGTGGAGAGCAGGGAAAGGGGTCTCTGGAGTCATCTAGGAGGCTTGGAGGCCTCCGTCAGCCGTCCGTACCCCCAACCAGCTGCCACCACGGACACGTGTAGTTAAACTTTGGGTTTCCTGCTTGTTGCAGTTGGGGGTGCCCACCTTGGGGGCCCATGGGGCATCTCAGGAAGGGGCTGTGGTCAAGGGGACTTCTAGGGGCTGGGCTGGGCTGAGTGACTGGGGAGGGTTCAGGGAGGTGGGTTTCACTCTGGATCAGAGGCCAGCAGGGAGCAGGGTCACATCTGTGACCAGTGTTGGTTATCCGTGGAGCCAGTGCCATGCTGAATGAAGAAGCGGCTGTCAGCTCTGAGTCAGGAGGGTGGTGTTGGGTCATTTTTGTGCTTTGGACAGCGTTTGTGCTCTGGTCTGTGTTGAGCTGCGCCGTGATCCAGTGGCCCGCGTGGCCTTGCCCCGTGTATCCGTGGAGTTGTTGGTGCCCAGCAGGAGAGCGCCCGGCGGCTGTCAGGGCTGCTCATCCCTCTCTCAGCAGACAGCCTCGTCCTGCCCAATGGGGGTGGGCGTGGGGGCCACCTGTACCCCGCCCTGGGGTCTTCGAGCTCAGAGGAAAGGAGTGAGGCCGAGAGAAGGCAGCCGGCACTGCTGGATGGCCAGTCACGGGGGGAGCCAGGGTGGAGGCCGGGGCAGGGGAGCTCAGCGGGGAAGCGTCACAGACCCGTGAGGATGGCCCCGTGGGGGTATCTGCGGGCCAGCAGGGCCCTGGACCTCAGACCTGTTAGATTTGCTGAAGAGTCTTTTGTCCTTCTCCTGCCCACTCCCACCCAGAGCAGGAGTAGGCTCCCCTTCCCTCAAGGTCTCTAGGTGTCCAGCCTGCAGTGGGGAAACGGACAGCACTGAACTGGATTTGAGAGTGAAACCCGAATCACTGAACTAGTCTGGAAGGTGACGAGATGGCCTGGAATGTCGTCAGGGAGCAGGAAGGGGTACTGGATGTAGCAATAGAGGGAGCATTGCGTGGTGGTGGAAAAGGTCCGTCTGGAGAGGCTCCTGAGGCCCCAGTTCAGCTCTGGGCGGCCTCATTCAGTGCTACCGCCTGGGCGACTCTGGGCGAGTTACTGAAGTTCTCTTGCCTTCAGCTTGCCTGTCTGTAAGATGGAAACGCTGGTGGTTCTGCTCTTTGGGTTGTAGTCAGTACAGGTCAGGGTTTCCCAGGTGACTGAATGGTAAAGAATCTACCTGCCAATGCAGGAAATGTGGGTTCGGTCCCTAAGTCAGGAAGATCCCCTGGAGGAGGAAATGGCAACCCACTCCAGTATTCTGATCTGGGAAATCCCATGGACAAAGGAGCCTGGCGGGCTACAGTCCGTAGGGTTGCCAGAGAATGGGCCGCGACTTAGCAGGGACACACAACAGTACAGGTGAAGCAGAGCGGACAAGGCCCAAGCTAAGTGTCCGGAAATGGTAGCGCAGCAATTGCTGCCAGGGACACGGAGGGGCTGTGGTTGGTTCTAATCGCAGAGTCACAGCCACCCTGCCTCCCACCTCTGGTGGTGGTTACCTGGTTCCCAGAGACACCATCTCCATGCCAACTGCCTCTGCCACAACCTCCCTTTCCCTCCCTCCCCCAGTGACATCACTGCCTCTCCCCTGGGACGCGGGTGTTGGTTGCAGGAGGGAGGCTGGCAGGGGGAGCACAGGGCCGTGGATTTCTGTCTACCTGCAAGCACACACGTGTCATAAAGCCCCCAGCCCTGGCAAGTCTCCCTCTCCGAGTCTTGTCTGGGTGGTCTCTCTGCTCCAGGCTGTGTTTCCACTGGAGCCCCCTGCTGGCCTCAGCTGACTGGAGCTTTCTCCAGTCTCCTCCCCAGCCTGTTCTCAACCAATTTCACTCATCCCCAGAAGAAAACACAGTCCCGCCTTTAGAAGCATCTCTTCCCAGCCCCTCCTTCTCAGCCCCTCCCTGGCATCCCATGCTTGGTTGCTTTGTTTAATGGCTTTATTGAAATAGTGAATAATTCACATCCATTTATTAAACTATACAAATTCAGTGGTTTTTAGTACATTCAGAGTTGTGAACCTATTACCACAATGTAATTTTAGAACATTTTTATCACTCCAGAAAGAAACCTCATACCTCTTAGCAGGCACTCCCCATGCCCCCATCTGTAGGCAGCCTCTCATCTGTTTTCTGTCTCTGTAGATATGCCTGTAATGGACATTTCATGTGAATGGGATCATACAGTAGGTGTCTAGTGCTCTAGGTTCATCCATTTTGTAGCATATATCAATAGGGTTTTTGTAAGGTTGTATAATATTCCATTTTATCCACTCACCAATTGATGGTCATTTGGGTTGTTTTTACTTTTCAGCTGTTAAAGAATACTTGTGTACTAGTTTTGTATGGACATATGTTTTCACTTCTCTTGGGAGAGGTCCAGGAGTGTAATTGCTGGATCATAGGATAACTGTGTTTAAGGAACTGCCAGACTGTTCGAAAGTGGCTGCACCATCTTACACCCCCACTAGTGATGAGTGAGGGCTCAGATTACCCCAAGGCTTGCTGTTATCGGCCTTTTTTATTATTGTCATCCTAGTGGCATCAGTGAGCTGGTATCTCAGTATGGTTTTGATTTGCATTTCCCAGTGGCTGAGGATGCTTTTCCAGTGCTTATCAGCC
Organism: Cervus canadensis; assembly: GCF_019320065.1. Classification (NCBI taxonomy): domain Eukaryota; kingdom Metazoa; phylum Chordata; class Mammalia; order Artiodactyla; family Cervidae; genus Cervus; species Cervus canadensis. The sequence goes on along the minus strand of NC_057403.1, from coordinate 21,183,516 downwards.
ATTTATTTGTATACCTTCTTCGGCATCCTGTGGTTTTGACACAGGGCATTTTCCACTGTTCCTCAAGGCAGCAGACCCTTGCCCATCTGAGCTTTGGCCTGAAATGAGCCTCTTCTCACGCTAACTCTTCCACATCCTTCAAAACAGATTTAAACATCCTTTCCTTCCCTAGGACGGTGTCCTTGCCCCTCCCCTGAGCTTCTAGTAGGTTCTCACCAAAGCCCTTGCGCAGTGTCTACCATGCCATCCAATAATCTGTCTCTCTGTTACCCTCAGTAAGCTCTGAATTAGAGCACAGGGACCTTTTTTTTGACCCTGACTTCGACATTTATGTTGACACTGAGCAGATTTCTTAACTCTGGAAAGAAGATGCTAATGGTACCTACCCCATGGTAGGAACATCGTAGAACTACACCAATTAGTACGTGAAGAGCACTTGGAATAGTACCTGGCGCAAAGCAACCTGGCCCTGTTTACTCGATGAACAGGCGTTTGCTGAGTGCCTGCAGGGGCCCGCAGCTGTCCCAAACATTGGGGTGCAGCAGTGGAGACACAGGCCCAAATCCTGCCCTTCGTGGAGCCCACTTCTAACGGGGAGACAAACACCAAATGAGATCTATAATGGAATGTATCGTATTTCAGGTGGTGCTGGGCTCCTAAGGATAGCCAAGGGAGCCATCACTGAGGAGGTGGCAGTTCACATTTTAGCAAAGACCTGAAGGAGGTAAGGGAGTAAGCCACGGGGCGAGAGCAGCAGGTGCAAAGGCCCTAAGGAAGAGTGCGCTAGGCGTGTGTGAAGGGCGGCAGGAAGGCTTGTGGGACCGGAGCGGCATGATGGGAGCACGGGGCGTTAGAGGTCGGCGCTTGGGCACCTTTTGGTCATTTGGGAGTGATGCTGCTGAGAACATCTGCGCACAAGTTTTTGTTTGAGTAGCTGTTTTCAATTCTGGTAGCTTTTCCTTCATCACGTTTATAACACTCTCAGGTTTTGAGGACAGGTGGCCATGCCATGTTCTTTTGTTTGCCCAGTTCAAGGCCTTTCTTGTCCCAAGTCTGAGTGGATGTTTGTTGACTGAATGAATGAGGTATGTTTGTGGATTATCCACACACGCGGCACATAACAGCACTTAATGGCTGGTGCGTTTATCATTATTTTTTAATAAATGCGGTTGGTACACCAGATTGGCAGAACTTTCCTAACTTCGGGTGCTGACAGGTTGTAGGGAAATGGTTGTCTCAGGCACTGCCAGTTAGAATAAAGCAGATATAGGCAAGCTGGGGAGTAGTTTGGTTGTCCCTAGTAAAACCAAGATGCAAATATGTGGCCAGTAGTTCTTCTTCTGGGATCTGCCCTGGAAGAGTGTCTGCACCTGTGCCTGAGAAAGCATGAGTGAGTGTGCTTGTTGGGAGTATTGTTTATAGTAAAGAAAAACCAGAAGCGTCCTAAATGCCCATCAGTAGTTCGGTTCAGTTGCTCAGTTGTACCCGACTCTTTGTGACCCCATGGACTGCAGCACACTAGGCCTCCCTGTCCATCACCAACTCCCGTTGCTTACTCAAACTCATGTCCATTGAGTCGGTGATGCCATCCAACCATCTCATCCTCTGTCATCCCCTTTTCCTGCCTTCAATCTTTCCCAGCATCAGGGTCTTTTCCAAGGAGTCAGTTCTTCGCATCAGGTGGCCAAAGGATTGGCGTTTCAGCTTCAGCATCAGTCCTTCCAATGAATATTCAGGACTGATGTCCTTTAGGATTGACTGGTTGGATCTCCTTGCAGCCCAAGGGACTCTCAAGAGTCTTCTCCAACACCACAGTTCAAAAGCATCAATTCTTCGGCACTCGGCTTTCACATCCAACTCTCACATCCACACGTGACTACTGAAAAAACCATAGCTTTGACTAGATGGACCTTTGTCAACAAAGTAATGTCTTTGCATTTTAATATGCTATCTAGGTTAGTCATGGCTTTTCTTCCAAGGAGCAAGCGTCTTTTAAGTTCATGGCTGCAGTCACCATCTGCAGTGATTTTGGAGCCCAAGAAAATAAAGTCTGTCACTGTTTTCCTTGTTTCCCCATCTATTTGCCATTAAGTGATGGAACCGGATGCCATGATATTAGTTTTCTGAATGTTGAGCTTTAAGCCAACTTTTTCACTCTCCTCTTTGACTGTCATCAAGAGACTCTTTAGTTCTTCTCCGCTTTCTGCCATAAGGGTGGTGTCATCTGCATATCTGAGGTTATTGATATTTCTCCTGGCAATCTTGATTCCAGCTTGTGCTTCATCCAGCCCAGCATTTCTCCTGATGTACTCTGCATATAAGTTAAATAAGCAGGGTGACAATATACAGCCTTGATGTGCTGCTTTCCCAATTCGAAACCAGTCTCTTGTTCCACGTCCAGTTCTAACTGTTGCTTCTTGACCTGCATACAGATTTCTCAGGAGGCAGGTCAGGTGGTCTGGTATTCCCATCTCTTGAAGAATTTTCCACAGTTTGTTGTGATCCACAGAGTCAAAGGTTTTGGCGTAGTCAATAAAGCAGAAGTAGATGTTTTTCTGGAACTTGCTTGCCCATTGTTAGAGGCATGGGTAAATGTGGTCTAGTCACACCACATTTTATTTATCATTCCTTCTAGCTTACTGGTTTATAGAAGCTGTAAGGAATGAAAAACCTGTTGAAAACTACAAATTGTGGAGTGACACATGCAGTATGATCCTTTGGGAGTAGAGAAAACATGTGAGTAAAATGATTTCCTCTGGCTGTGAACACGTGTGCAAGCGTATGTAGATGAAATATACGACTGCTTTTCACCAGAGTACCTCACAGGCCTGGGGACCAGGGGTGACAGATAGTGATCAGGGGACTCTTGGCTTTGTCGGTGATGGCCAAAACAAGATTTTAAAGAAAGGACTGGTGTATTGATTGTTCCATTAAAATTTAAATGTTGAATGCAGTTAGGTGGAGGGAGAAAAATCTTTCAGTACAAGAACAAGATCTTGTCCTATTTTTTTTCCCCCTAGTCCTATAAGAGTGTTTCTAGAATCTTCCTTAAAATCTACCCTTCTGGCTGTTTCCTGACTTTTCCACACGTCTAACCTGATTTGTTTTCCCCGTGGGGATTGCCATTTCCCACCACCTGAGCTCCTTCGGGTGCAAGTTTGGGCCTCAGAAGTAAGAAGGAGAGTGTAATTGCTCATTAGTGGTGAGGTGATTGCTTGTGGTAGAGAGGCTGTTTTCCAGGGAAGAAAGGGAGAAGCCAGATAGCTGAGAACCTCTGGGTCCAAGAAGCAGTTTTTGTACTAGCTGGAGGCAGTTCAAGGGGCAGGAAGCTGAGGGGTTTCTGAGAGCGCTTCCTCCGTCTAGTGAGGATGATACGTGTACGTGCTCAGTCGTGTATGACTTTGAGACCCCACGGACTGCTGCCCACCAGGCTCCTCTGTCCGTGGAGTTCTCCAAGGATACTAGAGTGAATAGCATTCCCTTCTCCGGGGTATCTTCCTGACCCAGGGATTGAAGCTGTGTCTCCTGCTATGGCAGGTGGATTCTTTACCACTGTGCCAGCTTGGAAGCACCAGTGAGGATGATAAGCCTGCTTAAAATGACCTCTAAAATATTGTCAGTACGAAAAAGAGTGCCGGAGTGCTCCTGGCTCATGCAGCCTTGTGTGCACAGCGGGAGAGAGTGCAAACTGCATTTGCTTAAATGTGTCGAAAATCTCTGGAAAGAGGCCCAAGAAACCTGAAAGCTTGTCTCCAGGGAAGAGAGGTAGCTGTGGGGGTGAGGGGGGACCACAGAGACCCCTCTTGTACCTTTTGAACATAGAACCATGTGAGCAAACTATTCACAAAAAGTATGTAATTTTTGTTTTTAAAAACACCCCCCAGCAGAACACGTGTGAGCAGGCCTCCTGGGGGGTTGGTGTGCGGGGCCATTTGGGGATCTGTTCATGTGAGCAGGGCATGGCGGCAGGACAGGGGCCAGGCTTCCCACAGACCCTCCTCCCCACCCCCCGACAGGCAGGCAGGCAGGCGTGCCTCCTGGGAGGCGTCAGAGGCCTCCAGGGTGCCGTCCACACGGAGGAGCAGGCCCTCGGAAGTCAGGACCAGAGCCCCGGCCGCCTGAGGAGGTGAGAGGGCAGCTGGTCTCTGTCCTGACTCCCTGTGGGGACTCCTCATGCCGTGGAGGAGGAAGGGCCTCTAGCTAGCCGGGAGCGCCGAGGCGTCTGCTGCAGCCTGCCCGAGAGCGGGGCTCTGGTTCCTGCCTCTGGGATTGGCTGGTCCTTGCGGGCAGGGCGGTTGGGTAAAAGCCAGGCGGATTGGCCCAGGTCCCCAGCAGCTCCTGCCCGGCCCCTGGTGCTGTCTCCCCCCCGCCCCGCCCCCCCACAGCCTGGATGAGTCTTCTGTCCCTTCAGGGTCTCTCCCGTGACTTCACCCTGCACTCTGGTCGGGCCCTGCGTGCCGCCTCGCTGCTCTGGAACCTGGAACAGCTGAGACTCTGCCCCGGCTGAGGTCTGGGTAGCAGGCAGCTCGCCCCTGATCGGCTGATGTCCATTCTTGCAAGGCAGGCTCTCTGGGCTCATCTATCCCCTGAAGTTTAGAGGGGTTTTTTTTTGACTCAAGGGAGAGAGGAGATCCGATTCAAGAGAGATTTAAGAAGCAGGAGTTCGTGGGCTTGGGCCTGGCCTGTGGTGAGACAGCCCAGGGGAGGTGTGGTGGGGGCAGGCAGGGGATCCCTGCACTCACACCGCAGAGGTACCGGCCCAGCTGATGACCACTGATGTCTGATCTCCTCTCTTTTCTCTCCCCTCTCTCCTTCCCTCCTCTGGTCTCTCCGAGCCCATGGCTGCACTTCCTCCAAGTCTTAAATGAAGAGCTAATTCCACAGGGAAAGTGTAGTTGGCACAGAAGTTGCCTGTCCTGCCTGGGCCTGGCTGGGCTCGGCATTGTGGGCAGCGCCACCAAGTGGCTGTGGTCGGGATGCCAGGAGCGGTTGCTGGGTCTCTTCCCACAACTGCAATATTATTAACTGCAATAGTAGGTTTTCTGGGCTCCAAGAATGCACCAGACACAGTGCTAAGTGCTTGACACAAATCGCTGACTGTTTCATCTTCCCAGAGACCATATGATTCTGGAGCCACCATCCTGTTTTTTTCAGATGAGTAAACAGGCCCAGGAGATGAGCTTACAACTAAGACCCTAGGGCTGGGAGTGGAGGAGCAGGCGCTCAGGCCAGCAGGCTGAAGCGCCTGCCTCTCAGTGCTGGGCTGTGTCCTGCCAGGCGCTGACAGAGAGCGCGGGCTCGACGTGTCACGACAGCTGTGGGCCTACTGCCCTCCTCCCGGCCCATCGGTAACTAGACGGCCCTGGGATGGAGCCCATTGGCCGGACTCATTGCTGCCCCGAGTGAAGAAGAGTTTGTCATGAAGGAAGGAGGCGGGCTGGGGGGCGGCAGCTGCCCCAGCCTGGTGGAAAAGCCTTGTTCTGGGAGGGTCGCTCGAGCTTCTGAGGTGACAGGTGAAGGGCTGCGGGGTGTCGGCAGGAAGCAGGGTCCTCTGGCTTTGCTGCCAGTTCTCCTCCGTGACCGGCCCTTGACCCCGGCCGGCAGCCTGGAGGTGTGTCACTCCTTCGGCCACGCGTCTGCCCGAGCACCCCACTGCCCCTCTCATACTGATTTCTGACACCTGCTCACCTCCTGCGCCAGAAGGAGCTCACTTCCCTTCCGGGAACTCGGGTTTGCTGCTGTGTGGCCTTGGAGAAGTCACGGCTCCTCTCTGAGCCTGTCCCCCACCCAGGAAGGCTCGCTGTGCGGTCCCTACTGCTCCTGGCCGGTCCTGCTCGCAGCGGTGGCCCGCAGTGAGCGGCCGTCAGCGTTAGTTCCCCAGCACTGTCCTTGGTGCTGCAGATGAAGCGTGAGCAGAACAGGGACATCCTGCCCTGTGGAGCTGACCCTGCCACTCCACGAGCCCCCCTCAGTGCTCCAGGCCACCCTGCCCCTCCCTCTCTCACACGCGGCCCATCGCTGCTGGGTGTCTGACACGTCCACGGCCCAGGAGGTCGCCCTGCGGCAGAGGATGTCCAGGTTTCCAGAACCACAGCTATTCTTACCCCCTCGCCTGCAGCTGCCAGGCCCAGCACCCTCACCCCGCCCCTTCCTCAGCCCCACGCCAGGACGGGTTTCCCATTCACTTACCTTCACCAAGCTCCGCCCTTTTCCTTCTTTGTCCCCCACTCTTGTGTTAAGTTCCTGTTGCACTTGTTACACGTTGCCACAAACTTGGCAGTTTAAGATAACACAAATATTTCCACTTGCAGTTCCCGAGATCAGAAGCCTGAGTCGGGTGCACAGGGCTGTGTTCCTTGTGTGGACCCAGGGGAGAGTCTGGGTTGTGCCTTTTCCAGCTCCCGGAAGCCACCTGCTCTCCTTGGCTCGTGGCCCCATCCTCCAGCTCCAGAGCAGCAGTGTAGCGGCTCTCAGGACATCCTTCCGGGGTCACAGTCCCTTTGGCTCACCTCTTCTGCCTCCTGATTCCATTCAGAGCCCTCGTGATCACATCGAAAGCCAGGGCCATCTGCCCACTTGGGATCCTTAATCACATCCGTGACGTCCCTTGTTGCCACGCGAGGTCTCAGGTTCTGAGATTAGGGTTAATCTTCTCTTTTGGTCCAAGGCTGAGGTCCTCCCTTCCCTTGTATTCATTCCCAGACAGACACCCCTGTTCCGAGTATCTAAGGAAAGGGGAGCCCAGGACTCAGAACTGTGCCACCTGCCCCGGCCACCCTGGTCCCACGCTGGGACTTGTTCTGGCTGCTCTGGCCACCCTGGTTCACCCCCTCGCCCCTGTGCTGGCACCCCGCTGCCCCGCCCCCCTTGGTCTTTCCTCCAGGACACTGAGCCGCATCTGACACACCGAGGGCTTCCTCCGTGGCGTCTGTTTTTCTCCTGTCTTCCCAGACGCTCCTCTGTCTCGTCCGCAGCCGTGTCTCCGGGGCCTTGAACGTTGTCTGTGCAGAGCAGGTGCTCGCATATCCCTGTAGCATGCTCTCGGTGCCCCCCGGCCTCCGGGGATGGACCGTTTCCTGCTGTGCTGTCGCTGAACGTAGGGTAGGGCCGAGTACGTGCTGGAGTGAATAAAGCAGGTGCAGCTCGGGTTTGGAGAGGCAGAAGAACTAACGACAGGGAAGGTTGGTGAATCTGAGCGAAGGCGGCAGTGACGGACGACACAGAACCCGCGTCCTTGAAGCTGGGGATGGGCTGCGCCTGTGCGTGGGAATCCCAGACTCGGGACTGTGCAGGCACCTGGGTGTGGTTTGGAAAACAAGAGCAAGTGTGCGGCTAGATGCTCTGCCAGTAACGCCCTCAGTGACCTCGAGGCAGCCCCATGGACTAGAGAACCCGCTGCGCTGAGCACCCACCCCCAGGCCCACCTGCCCCTCTTCCCAAGAACAGCATCACTTCCCCTCAACAGCATCCGCTTCTCTTTTAGGAAAGCTGACCCCTTTGGTAACAGTGGAAAAGCCCTCATAAAGGGCAGAGGGGTTTTTGTGTGTTTTTGACCACATCTGTGAGAAACTCGCAACGTTCTGGGGGTCAGTGGTAAGTGAGCAGTAACACCCAGGACGAACTGCATCAGGATGTGTACACCACTCTTCCTGGGTCCTTGGCATCCGAGGTGTTGGAAGGAGATGAGGCATTTAATAAACAGTGAACCGTTAAACCAGACAAGACACCAGGGCGGGGGCGGGTGGGGGAGATCTTCTTTGTGGTTTCTTAATCATATAAAAAGTGAAAACTTTCTATAAATGCTTTTTGGAAAAATTTTAGCTGCAGCTTATTAATAGCAAAAGCTCTCCTGAGCACACTCTTGCGAACTGAGCTGTGTGGGTGTCCGGGCACGTCTGTCCACTCGCTGGTAACAGACTCAGCTCGAGACGGCTCTGCAGTGAACTGGGCTGGGGTCTCTTCATACCCAAACAAGGAGCCCAGCCTCATGCCTGAAAACAAGGAAGCCGTCTTGCAGCTGCTTTTAGATGAGAAGAAAATAAACATGTGAGGGAGCAGAGTGGAAGCTGGGTACAGAATGGTGGCAGTGCCCCCTGAGCAGGGCTGCCGGCCCTGTGACCGGGGGGCCCGCTTGATGAAGTAGAAATGAAGAGAGCTTTGCAGTGCGGGGTGTGGGGAGCTGGTCAGTGCCCACCTGGCAGTGGGATTGCAGCTTACCTCCGTCTGAGCCTGCCCTCCCCGATCTGGGCCATCATCCGACCTCCTCGTAGGATGGGTGTGAAACTGGCTGGGGGTGGCGTGCGGGGGTGACACTGCTGGGCACATGGCGCTGCCAGTGCCCGAGCCAGCCGCCCGCAGACCACGCTCATCTCAACCGGGGGATGGGCCACGCAGCCCGAGGCCCTGCTGCACAGTGGTAGCCGACTGTGCGTTCGTGTTAGACTTGGGGCCAGCTACCACCACAGTCTTTTCCTGAGGACATCGCAGCTGGGTTGGATTCACGGCCCCTCGGGGCTCCCTCCCTCCTTCCCCGGCTTCCAGAGGTGACAGGGCGGCCTGTGTCTGCGCGGGGACCATGGTCGTGAGCACCGCACCCTCCCGACTCGGCCACACTCCAGGTCCGCAGTGGCCACTCCACTTTCCTAAGGAGGGCGCTGGGTCTCGGCGTCCTCAGGAGTTACAGGGTCCCCCTCATGCCCGTCAGGCACTTTGTGCTCCCCAGCTGTGTTCATTTCCTGTGCTGCTCTCACAAATACGCAAACTTAGCAGCTTGAAACGATGCACCTTTATTCTCTTGAAGTTGAGATCAGGGTCCAGAATCGGTCTCACTGGGCTGAAATCAAGGAAGGCTGGTTCCTTTTGGAGACTGCAGGGGAGATCCGTTTCCTTGCCTTTTCCAGCTTGTAAAGGCCACCCACATTGCTTGGCCTGTGGCACCATCCTCTGTCTCCAAGTTCAAGGCACGTTCCTCCAGCCTCTGCTTCCACCTTTGGGTGGTCTCTTCTGTAGTCCCATCGCTGCCTCCGCATTTCAAGATCCTTAGTCACATCTGAAAATTCCTCCTGCCACTTAGAGTCATTCATCCCCAGGTTCCGGGGAGTGGGGCCTGCATGTCTCTGGAGGGCCACGTCTTTGGTTGTGGCCGAGCATGGTGTTGGTGTTATGTCCACGTGCTGGCTCCCCTGCTGCCTTCAGCACAACCTCTGGGATCCAACGCTGCCCCACAGCCGAGACAAGGTGTGACCGAGTGCCAGCCTGGGGGAGGTTGTTTAATTCAGTCACCCCGTCTGTCCTGCTCAAATTGTGATTCTAGAACCCAGCTGCACAGGTTAGCTGGTTCTTCAGAGTGTATTTACACTATAATTCGAGGATCTTTTTCAAAAACCTAGCTTATCAATTATGTTTATTGTACAGGCAGGAATGAGCACTTGAAAACTACTGCAAATTAGCAGGGAGAGGCCATCCATGTGTAGTCCCACCAGCCAAAGACAGATCCCAGACACATCTCTGTGTATTTCTTTCCAGCCCTCCTTGTTCAGGGTTTTTCCATAGCTGAGATCACACTGCAGTAGTAAATTTCTGTTCTGCTTCTCTTTGTTGTCATTCCCAGTGTTTCTTGAGTATAGTTAAGAGGCTGTATCAGTAGATAGGATGCAGGGCTTCCCTTATATCTGATGCCCAGTCGACCCCCTAATTGGTGCCCGTGCTGGATGAGGAGCTTGGTGGATTGGACCTGGGGTCAGCTCCTAGTAGATCACCGCAGCCCCCTGAGCCCCAGTTTCCTCATCTCGGATGTGGGGACACCATCTCTGCCTCCAGACAGCAGGAGATGTCACTTACGTGAGCAGCCCGCCAGCCGTCAGTGCTTAGCCTGTGATCACTCTCCTGAAAACGCCTCTACCCAGGATGCCCTCCAACTCTTTCTTCTCCAAGTCACCTTTGAGTTTCCAGCTACCAGGTGGCTTTGCTCAGGGCTTTTTCCAATAGAAAGCAGTCACCTTTGACTGAACAGGGACGTGCTGGCTCCCGGAGCTTCTAATGAAGACCAGGCGGGGTTGGTGAGCAGGATTAGAACCACACAAGAGCCTTCGGGACCTCTCGCTCTTTCCTCTCTGCTCTCTCTGGTGACGCTCACTGTCCCCCGATGCTCATCCTCCGTGCCCCGCACCTGCAGGTGGGGGCGGTCTCTTGGCCAGCTCAAATCTCCGCGTCCCCTTGAAACCAGCCCCTGCGGCCAGGGGCTCCAGGTGCTCCGAGCACTCGGGTCTCCTGCCCACCCCGAGTTAGGAGGGCAGGGGACTGCGCCCGCGTGCCCTCTGTCCTCCTAAACGGCGCAGGGTGTGCCCAGACAGAGCCTTTGGCACCCAAGGCCCTGTCGTAAGCTCAGCTTCCGGGGGCTGGTCTCTGAGGTTCAGAGGGGCACTCAGGGTGGTGCTCAGCCAAATCAGCGTACCCTCCACCCACCTGCAGTCAGCAGGGAGACCTGGGGGGCAGGTCCCGAAGGCTCTTGTGTGGTTCTAATCCCGCTCACCAGAGGCGCCTGCTCTTCAGCCTCCCCTGCCCCGAGCAGTGGGCCTCCTGCTGGTGCTGACCCTGCTAGACCCCCAGGGGCAGGACTGTACTCCCTGTCCCTCTTTCCTAGTTCAGCAGGGCCTGGTTAGGTTACACAGCAGGAAGAGGAGCGCCGCTTATCAGAATTGAGTCCCGTCCCCCTTCAGACCAAGCTCCATCGTGCCACTGAGGTGGTTTTTTCCAGATCTGCCGTCTGATCATGTCACTTCCCCTGCTTTGCAAATCTTCCCAAGGTTGCAGACACCGGTGGATTTGCTTTGGAGCCGGAGTAGCTGCTGTCCCCAGAGTCTGGAGCCATGAGCGGTTTTAATTTTGGAGGCACTGGGGCCCCCACAGGCGGGTTCACCTTTGGCACCGCGAAGACCGCAACGACCACGGCCACTACGGGCTTTTTTTCCTCCACGTCCGGCACTGGCAGGTTCAGCTTTGGGATTCCCTCCCAGTCAGCCGCCAGCACCCCTTCCACCAGCCTGTTCTCACTCAGCACCCAGACTCCTGCGACACAGACCCCGGCCTTCAACTTTGGGACCACGACGCCTGCAGCAGGAGCCACCGGATTTTCCTTAGGGAGCAACACCCCAAAGCTGAGCCTGGGCAGCACGGCCGCAGCCCCAGCCCCGACGCAGCCCAGCGGCTTCGGGCTCGGGGGCAGCACGCTCAGTGGTGCGGTCTCCAGCGCCAGCACGTCCGCCCAGGGCGCGGCGCCCGGCGGCTTTGTGTTTGGCTCCACCACCGCATCTGCTGCCCCGCCCACCACGTCCACGTCCGGGGGCTTCTCGTTCACGAGTGGGAGCACATCCCAGACGGGGACCTCTGGCTTCAACGTAGGCTCCCTTGGGGGCCCGGCCCAGCCTCCAGCCCTCAGCGGGCTGCCCTTCACCGCTGCCACTCCGGCAGCTACCGGAGCGGGAGCCACCCAGCCAGCCGCGCCCACCCCCGCCGCCACCACCGCCAGCGCCGGGCCCTCGCTCTTCACCTCGCTGGCAGCCGCTCCCACCTCGTCCACCGCCACCGGGCTCTCCCTTGGCACCCCAGCGACCACTGCGGGGACAGCGGGAGCGGGGACGCTGGGCTTCAACCTGAAGCCCCCTGGAGCAGCTTCCACCACCTCCACGGCGGCAACCACCACGACCACGACTGCCGCCACTACCAGCACCACCGGCTTCTCCCTGAACATAAAGCCGCTGACTCCAGCCGGGATCCCCAGCAACACGGCGGCCTCTGGGAGCACGCCCTCTGGCCCCAGCGCAGCTGCTGGGGGGTCGGCCAGTGCCGCGCTGACCTACGCCCAGCTGGAGAGTCTCATCAACAAGTGGAGCCTGGAGCTGGAAGACCAGGAGCGGCACTTCCTGCAGCAGGCCACGCAAGTCAACGCCTGGGACCGCACGCTGATCGAGAATGGCGAGAGGATCACCAGCCTCCACCGCGAGGTGGAGAAGGTGAAGCTGGACCAGAAGCGGCTGGACCAGGAGCTCGACTTCATCCTGTCGCAGCAGAAGGAGCTGGAGGACCTGCTGAGCCCACTGGAGGAGTCGGTCAAGGAGCAGAGCGGCACGGTGCACCTGCAGCACGCCGATGAGGAGCGCGAGAAGACCTACAAGCTGGCGGAGAACATCGACGCGCAGCTCAAGCGCATGGCCCAGGACCTCAAGGACATCATCGAGCACTTGAACACGGCGGGGGGCCCGGCCGACACCAGCGACCCGCTGCAGCAGATCTGCAAGATCCTCAACGCGCACATGGACTCGCTGCAGTGGATCGACCAGAACTCGGCGCTGCTGCAGAGGAAGGTGGAGGAGGTGACCAAGGTGTGCGAGGGCCGGCGCAAGGAGCAGGAGCGCAGCTTCCGCATCACCTTCGACTGAGCCCGCTGCCCAGGGCGGGGTGGGGTTACTGTCGCGTTGTTGGGGTGCAGGGAAATACATATTTGTGTGTTTCTGTCTTTCAAACAGTTGCGCTGTTGATAGAACTGTTCTGTGGCTTGACTTTTCTTAGTGAGTAGAAAGTATTCTCAGCGCTCTGGTCCAGGCAGCAGCCTCCTTGCAGGTGTGGTTTCTCCATGGCCTAGACCTTCTCCACCTGCTACAACTACCCTCCTCCAGTTGTGCTGGAGGAGGGCTGAGCCGCCAGAGAGCCGCCTGTCTCCCAGCCAGAGCGCCAGGCCTCCACTCTGCCAGACCCAGAGTCAGAGATAAGGGAAGGAGAGCTCCATCCTCACGGAGCCAGCTGCCTGGAGTGAGTGTGCGCAGTTCAAAGAAGTGGCTTGTGGATGGAGTGGACAGTGGGATGTAGGATTTCAAAGGAGAGACAGGTCAGAAGAGAAAAGAGGTCTCCCCTTGCCTGGCTGACACACCGCATCGGCCACCCCGAAGCCGGGTCGGGTGCCGTCCTGCGGGCCGCCCCCCACGCTGAGCTTGTGACCGCACACCTTTGGTAACACTGGCCACACTAGACTGTGCAGACTACTCACTTCTCCCCTCACCACCAGGTTGTGTGCCCTGTGGGCCTGTTTCCTGTCCCCCCTGTGTGCTCAGCACAGTCCCTGTCACACAGATGAACAGTAGAGATGAGACAGCATAAAACACTTGCCCACCAAATGAATGCCTGTGGAAGTGGCCAGGGTGCCAGGGGCAGCCACAGACTTGATTCTGAGCCTCCCAGAGTCAGGGCAAACCTGGTCGGTTCCAGTGAGATCCAGTGGCCAGAAGCCAGCTGTGTCCCAGGTGTCTTTTGTGTTTGTCTTTACATTCTGCTGTACTCTCTGAAATACCTACGGCTGTATGTTGCTTTTCTAAATAAAATGTATTGTGGAATTTAAAAGCTGCTGTTTTTGTGGATAACTTAGAAGAAAGTTGGGAAAAGAGTAGGTTCCAGGTCATGCTTGGGGGGGAATGCACTCAGATCTTGCTCGTGGCGCAGGGCGGGAAGTCTGCCCTCCGGCCTCCCTTGGCTCACTCACACTTAAGCTGTGTTTTGGCTCTGGAGTGCCCAGGGCTTGTTCCTGGACATATATGGTCCAGTTCCCCAAAGTCATGACCGTGAGTCATTTCCTTGGGCCATCTTGGACTTCTAGAGACCACTGTCTCATCCAAGCAGAAGCCACGGAAGAGGAGGGGAAACAAACCAGAGGCGGGAGACCCCAGCAACCCCAGTTGCTTCTCCGAAGGCTCCACCCCCTGCAACAGTGGCCCTCTGTGCAGTCTGGGAGCTGTGACCCCATCCGGTACCCGTATCCCACCCCCTTGAGTCCCCTTAGGAAGTAGTATTTTACCTACATGTATTCATTCAGTATCCATCTTTGGAACACTTGCTATACATCAGATCCCAGTCTGGCACTGGGGTTTCAAAAATGGAACCACCCATGAGGTCACCCTGGCAGGGGCCACACAGTCGTGATAGGAAAAACAAATTCCTTGAGCTTGCATTTCCAATACGTAGCATATACCTATTACTTTGCATGTTAAACAAGTGAAGCCTAATTTCTTTCTTGTTTTTTTTAGTTTGTTTTTCAATCAAAGAGAGTTCCCTGGCCATCCAGTGATTGAAAGATTGAAAGACTTCGCCCTTCAATACGGGGGGTGTGGGTTCAGTCTATTGTAGGGAGCTAAGATGCCACACACCTTGCAGCCCAAAAATCAAAATGTAGAACAGAAGCAACATGGTAACAGAAACTTTAAAATTGCTTCATATCAAAAAATCTTTTTAAAAAGATTGTAGTTTTAATATTTTCCTCCCACACCCCAAGGGATCTCGCGCACAAGGCTTTTGAAGAACGCAGGTGGTTGTAATAAATTGGTACAACAGCCATGCAGGAGGGGTGGTTCTGGTACTCGGGCACCATGGGGAGAATGGCCCCCAACGGCTTCCTGGGGGACCAGGGAGCCCCCAAGATTGCAACAGGGCCAGCCACTGTGACTGGATGCCACCCCGTGATGCTGACTTCATTGTAACTGCAATTTCCCTTTCCAGGAAGAAAACACAGATGCGTTTCCCTGTCAGTGCAGACACATGGCTTCTTAAGTTCCTCTTCATTCATTAACATGAAGAAAGTGGTGACTAAATTTGGAGTCAGAGGCTTTTAAAAAGGTGAATCTCTTTTCTCAGTAAGTGGTTATGGCATTTTTTTCTCCCTATTTAGGGAGAAGAGTAGCAACTGGGGGTTTACGGTTATGACTTTTCATCTCCCAAGATGCCCTCAAACAGCTTACAGCCCATCCGCTTCCCCGGGAGAACGCCCCTGCTTCCTCTGGCACCCCTGGGCATTAAAAAGTCAGTGTTTGAAACATTTCCCGAGGGAGAGCACCCTTGATCTCCAGCAGGAGGTTGAAACAAATGATCCCCAAGCAGTGGTGTGCTGGTCAGTGTTTTAGCAGTTGGTCCTCCAGGGTCAGAGGTAGCACGTACCCATTTCCACAGTGTGAATTCTCCCACTGTGGATGATTGCAAGCCACCAGAAGTCGGAGAACACAAATTTGGGAAATGGACGCACACTGTGTAGATAAAACCAGTTTACCTGGAGAGTATATATGTAATAGTAAAAGGTAATCAAATACTTAAGGGGTGGATGGGTTTTGAGTTTTACCCTTGTTTTTAATAAGACTCATGGTAAATGTTTTCATCTTTTAATAATGGTTCACAAACCAAAACCGCAAAAAGGTCTGCAAATTAAATGGCTCTTGTGAAAAGGTGTGAGCCGGCTCCGGCACACCACCGCTCCTGAGGTCTTCAGTCAACCTCGAAATTGCCTGGGTGCTTTCAAAGTCTGCCCTCCTGCGACTTCCTCAGTGGTCCGGTGGTTAAGACTCTGCTTCTGCTGCAGGAGCCACAGGTTCAATCCCTGGTCAGGGAAGTTACACTGCTGCACGGCGCAGCCAAAAAAAGCCCAAGTCTTCCTTCAGACCAGCGGCTCTGCAGAACGTCCCAGGCACGAGTGGCCTCACCCTCACAAGTCAGGTCCGCTCATGGACACCGCCCAGACCTAACTGTCCCGAGCTGCCCCTGCGCCTGTCTGTCCCACAGTCCTCACACACCTCAGCCCTGGTCCCTTTGGACTCCTGCCTCACCTGGGCACTGCCCGCACCTCACCGTAGCCACCATCCTGGTTCAGCCCCATGACGTCCAGAAATGTCCTTGCGGCAGAGATCAGATCTGGTGGGCCGCTCTGCCAGGCTCAGGCCAAGCCTGGGGCCGTGGGGTCTCATCAGATCCCCCCAACTCTCCCAGTTCTAGGAACACAGACCTCAGATCCACTGAGCTGAAAGTGATAATTACTGACAAAGATAGTATCACTCAGATGCAGTGTGGGCTCTTTGTTGATTCAAACCAACTGTGTTGTTCTAAAAAAAAAAAAAAAAGTTTTGAGTCAATTGGGGAAGTATAAGCATTGATTTTATGTCATTTTTAAATGTGATAATGATACTGGAATTTTAGTAAAAATCAAATAGTTCTTATATCTTTCAGAACAGAGGTTGGCAAACTATGGCCCCACTTCCGGTTTCTGTAAATAAAGTTTTACTGAAACCCAGCCACACCCATTCATTTACATATGACTGCAGGAGGAATGATGGAGTTGAGTAGGCCAGGCAGAGACCACGTGGCCCCCAAAGCTTCAAATGTTTATAGAAAAAGTTTGCCAACCCCTGCCTTACAGAAATACCCTCAAGCATTTACCTCCCAAATAATAGTAAAGTTTTAAAGTAATCCAGTGGGGGAGGGAGAGAGTGTAAATGAGATAAGATGGACTAAGAGGTGATAAAGGCACCTGGCTTCATCATCCTAGTCTGTCTGTTTTTATTTATATTTAAAATTTTTCATAACAAAAAGATTTCCAGACAGGAGGGCCTAGGCTCCACAGCCTCCCAGCTGATCCGACCCCACACCAGGACCCTGGCATTGCCAGTCTAACAGGGAAAACAGGACAGAGCCAGAGCCACCCACCCCGGTTTCACCCTCGCCCGATGATGACGTCCGTCCCGGGCTAAGCAGAAAGGCCATGGGCACTGAGAGAGCCCGCCAGAGCCAGCCGTGCAGTGAGTGTCCCCACGGTAGCCCCGGGGTTCTGGAAGCCGGGAAGGAGGGGCGTGGCACCCTAGGGGAAGGGGCTCCTGTCTGCCAGTCAGGCCAGAGTTCAGGGGCCTCAGGTGAGTCTGTCTGCCCTCCACTCTCCATGCCCCTTGCCCATCCAGGTTGGGACCCCTGACTCCCTCCTGGGGCCCTTGGCATCCCCCGGGTAGGCCCTGCCCTCCTCTGAGACATGGTGAAAGTTAAATCCCATGGGCAGAGGAGCCTGGCGGGCTGTAGTCCATGTGGTCTCAGAGTCGGACACAACTGAGCAACTAAAGAACAACTCAGGGTCTTTAACTGACCCAGAGGAGAGAACATATGTGAGGGTCTAGCCCTGTCCCTCGCCCACTTCTGTGGCCGCCATCACTGTTAGCTGTCCTGAGGGGCCGTGGAGGCTCCTGGGGGGCCAGAGCCAGGTCTCTGGCTGCTCCAGAGGTGAGCTAATCCCGTTAGAACTGTCATCGAGGTTCCAGAAGCAAGTCAAATAAGGTAGGTCTTTCTCCCAAAAGACAGTTTTTATCTCAGAGGGTTGACATTGTTTCTTAGAAACACCAAAAGCACCTCCAAATCAGCTGAAGCAACCGGTGCTGGATTTGGTGGGAAGCCTGGTGTGTGTCTTTTGTCTCCTGCTCACAAGCTTTGGAAACCCAAGCCAATCCAACCCCCGTTTTCCTGCCCCTAATTCTTACCCCAAAATCAAGCCTAACACCAATCTCTTTGATATTATCAGGAATGACTCTGGGAGGTCCCGTTTCTACCCAAGCAATCCCCAAATGACTCATACTCTCTTGACCCCAAAGTAACCTCTGCTATCCAGCCTTCCGGCACTTCCCATCCTGCCAGGTGCTCCCGGGACCATATCTGGCTGCTCTTGGGCGTTTCACCCAACATCATCCAAACCCCAGCCCAGTGCTTCCCCCCAGCCTGGGAATGCAGACATCGGTGGGGGTTAAGCCTTGAGGGGCTAAGTGCTCCTGGCATCCAGAGGCCAGTGGTGGTCCTCACATCCTGCAGTGCACGGGAGCACCCCGCAAAGATGGTCCCACCGGCTGGCCCGTCCCCGGCTGGCCCGTCCCCAGTCCACAGCCTGAGCTAATAACTAAGTGGTTAGGAACACCGCCTGGACACGCCCAGACACGCCTGGGGCCCCTTGGCTCTGCTGCCTCCACCCTTTCTGCCTCCGTGTTCTTGCCGCTTCCTTTCCCTGTGGGGCCATCGCTGTGCTGTTTGGCCATAGAGCAGAGGGGCCTTTGGGCAGGGCACGGGGACCTGAGATCAGCCAGACTCCCAGCTCTGCCGTTCCCCACGGGGGCCCCTGGTGCAAATGCCCACCTCCGCCCCACTGGGACAAGCCAGCTCCCTCCCTCAGAGGGCCTGACTAAGGAAGCCGCTGGGCTCTGTGATGGGAAGGCCTGCCAGCTCTGGGGCCTTGGGCAGGTCCTGGGGCGCTCCCCGGTCCCCTCTCAGTTTCAGATTCCGCCTCTCTCCAGTGCAAAGCTCTGATCACAGACTCGCTCAGACAGGGGAAAGTCCCTCTTGCCTCCAGTCTCTGCTGACTCGCCCTTGGCTTTCTGTGTCTCCGAGGCTCTGTCCAGCTCACTGATTCTGTTTCCTTCTTGGCCACACCTCCCCACCCATCCATTTCAGATGCCTTCTGACTCACTCTGTGCACTCCCCACCCCCCTACCTCCACCAGACCACATCCCTCTTTGATTTACGGTTTGGATTTTCCCATCAGCTGCAAGGACCTGCCGCCCTCTGGCTTTCCTCTTCACCACCACCCCCCCCACCCCACCCCTCCTGTGCTCGCTCCTCCAACCCCAAGAAAAGTCCCCACAATCGCCTCTCCATCCCCGACCCCTTCAAAGGACCCGACTAAAGCCCCAAAGCCGTGAGCCAGGTGGGGGTTCCTTGGAGGCAGGTCAGCCTGTTCTCCCTGCCTGCAGCTCACCTCTCAGGAGAAGAGCACACACAGGCGGAGGTGGCGATGGCCGAAGGCAGGGCAGACAGAAGCGCCCGACGCCCTGGCCTGAGTGAGGCGGCACAGTGGTTCCCAGCGCAGGCGCAGGGAGCACTCCTGGTGCAGGGCTGGGGTTGAGGGGTCCTCACTGAATCCCCCTGGGCTCCCCCATGGCAGCAGTCACTGAGCGGGAAACTGAGGTTCAGAGCGGCCACATGGGATGGGAGGGGAGACAGCGAGGACCCTCCAGGGCACCAAGATGGCTGACACCAAGGAGGACTCAGGATAGGACTCAGCTGTCCCTGGGAGCACGCTGCCCCAAGGCCAGAAATGCACCCACCCCCGCCCCCACCCCGAGAAGGAGGCAGAGCAGAGGGCAGGCACAAGAGCCAGCTTAGGGGGACCAGGGGCTCGGAGCGGGCCGGGGGCAGCCCCCGCGCTCAGCACTGTTGCCTGAGCATGTACTTGCAGCCGCCCAGCTGCCCCTGAACTATTTGGGGCAAGAGGAAGAAAACAGATTGATGTGCTCTCCCCGCCCCCACCCACTCCAGCCTCGACTAGACTCAGCATCTGACCTGCCACCCAGGAAAGGAGTTTCATTTCCCACAGCTGGGTTTCCCAAAAGGGAGGGGAGGGCGGGGTGCCGCTGGGTTTAAGGCCAGCGAGGGAGACGCGGCAGCAGGCAGACCAGCGGAGGGGCCGGAGGAGAGAGGGGTGCGCCTGGGGAGCCCGAGGTGGCGAGGAGGCTGCGGACAGACGGGGCCCCACAGACCCAGATGGGGGACAGGGAGACAGGGCGGACAGAGGAGAAACAGGGGCAGGACAGGAGCTGGCCAGCCCAGGATTAGGGGACGCACACGGCCCTAGGGGCGAGGGCTGAGGTGGGAGCTGGCAGCCCCCAGCGGGTCAGGCTGGGGGGACGCAGGCTCCTGTGACAGCAGCCTTGCTTCCCCTCTGACCCAGACACATCTCCAACCCAGACACAAGAGTCATGGACCCCTTGGGTAAGTCGGGAGGGGAGGGGGCAGAACCCGCTTTGCTCCACCACCCCCTGTCCACACACCCGCCGACCTGCCCACTGACCCTGTCCTCCTGCCCCCAGCCTGGCGCCTCCTCGCCCTGGTCCCCGTCTTCCTCAGCCTGGTGGCCTCCCTGGACTGGCAGACGGCCCACATCTATGACCCCTTCGAGAAATGCATGCACGACCCTGACTACGAGCAGCTGCTCAAAGTCGTGACCTTGGGCCTCAATCGAACCTTGAAGCCCCGGAGGGTGGTTGTGGTTGGTGCGGGCGTGGCCGGGTTGGTGGCCGCCAAGGTGCTCAGCGATGCTGGACACAAGGTGAGAAGTAATGCTGGAGGTCTACCTCGAGTCTTTGCTGCTGCATCTGGGAGTCCCGGGTGGAGGGACCCAGCCATGTCCCTCCTGAGGGGAGAGGCTGATGGGGGGAGGGGAGAGGGATCTCTGCTTTCCTTGTGGTCTGGGGGTCGGGGGCCTGGAACCCTCTGCAGTAACATGAAACCCAGAGGGATGGTGCATGTCTGTGCTGAGAGACCTTTGACTTCCCTGCCCTGCTCTCATCCTGGAGGGAAGTCCCTGGAAACCTCCACCTAGCTCCTGGGGGGGATTTGTGTTGGTGGAGAGGGAGGGAGAGTCCAGACAGGGGAAGTGCCCCCTGAAATCGCACCACTGTCCCCCTCACTGAATCCAAGAATGAGTATGGGCCGGGTCAATGGCTTCAGTCTGTACAAGGAATCTCCCCACTCCCTGAGCAGGGAAGTCCCTCTGAAATCTGCCCAGCAGCCTTCCTGCTGCAGTCTGGAAACCAACCGTCACACTGTACATGTTCACTGTGATTTTCTGTTCTCCCGCCAAGCCCCTCACCTCCCCATAAAAAAGGGTCCTTCTCTAGTCTCCGTCTGTGCTGCTGTGGGGATGGAAGGCGGGGTGCAGGGGGGCTGCCACAGATTGGAGATGGGGGCCAGTGGGAAGAGCTGAAGGACTTGCTTGCCACCTCTCCCCAGGTCACCATCCTGGAGGCAGACAATAGGATTGGGGGCCGCATCCTCACCTACCGCGACCGGAAGACAGGCTGGATTGGGGAGCTGGGGGCCATGCGCATGCCCAGCTCGCACAGGTGAGGTCAGGCCTGGCAACCAGGCAGGTGCGGGGCCACCCCAGCCCCCGCCCCCTGCCCATCCCAACCCCCCACCCCCGCCCAGGCCCGAGCCCAGACTCAGCTGGATGCTCGGCTCCATCACCAACCCGGACCCCAAACTTGCTGCCCTGGTCAAGTCAGGCCTAGACTCCACCCCCAACTCTGTCCTGCCAGCCTCCCGCCTCCAGCCCCACCACTGCACCCCTGAAGCGCTCAGGCCACCGTGTCCAGCCCTTCCAGACCCCCAGCTCTGTCCTCCCCGACCCTCGTCCTTTCCCCACCCCCAGCTCCCACCCCCATCCAGCCCGTTCTGTCGCTATTCCACTTCATCCCCAGTGAAAGTGAGCCCCGAACTCCCACTCCAAACCCAAACCCTCCGCCTTCCAGCCTTGTTCTCATTTCAGTCTCTGGTCCCTGGCACCGAAGACCCCCAATCTAGCCCTGCCCAGGCTCATGCCCATCCCCAAACCCCATATCCAGCTGCCTCACCTACCCCCTACCCTTCTCCAAGCCCCGCTGAAGAGAGGGCTCCCCGCCCCCGCCCGACCCTCACGGGCACCTCCACCCCCTCAGGATCCTCCACGAGCTCTGCAAGAGCCTGGGCCTCAACCTGACCAAATTCACCCAGTATGACGAGAACACGTGGACAGAGGTGAACGAGGTGAAGCTGCGTAACTACGTGGTGGAGAAAATGCCCGAGAAGCTAGGCTACAAGCTGAACCCCAAGGAGAAGGGCCGCTCTCCCGAAGAAATCTACCAGATGGCTCTCAACAGGGTAGGCGTGTCCGCGAGCCCTGCAGCCCTGGTCCCCTGCCCTGTCCTCCTTAGCCACACGCCTCCTCCTGACCTGGCTGCCGTTTTCCTGTTCCCTCTGGTCTCCCGTCACTGGCTCTTCCGTCTTTAGGCTCCCCTTAAATACTGCTGATCCCCATCTCCCATCCCCTTCTCAGTGGCCTGGACCACCTCAAGGGTGGGCACTTAGTGGAGGCCTTTTCTGTGCCCTGGCACTGCCCAGTTTAGGGAGTCCAGGAAAACATGAGGGGAAGGGTGAGTGTGAGTGAAGGGACACCTCCTTCGGGGAGTTCCCTGGCCACCTGGGAGAAGCCAGGTGGACAAAGGAGAGGGCTGAAATCAGAGGAGGCAGGAGGCTTCCGGGACAGGAACAGAGCAGTGAACGATGGCCACTCAGGTGCCCAGCAGAGATGATATGGGGGAGCAGGAGCAGGGGCGTGGAGGTGGGGGGACCAGAGGGTGGCCTGGGCACAGGACACTGCCCTGTAGGCCGGAGCTGCCCTAAGGGATGGTGACCAAGGGCCTGGCAGCCGCCTTGAACACCAGGCTGAGGGCTGGAACTCTGGCTGCAGGTGCTGGGGAGCCACAGAAAGGCTGGGGCAGGGGAGGTGCCAAGAATAACTCCCCGTGGGCAGTCGTGCCCTGTCACGGCTGATGGGTGCAGCAGGAGGGACTCGGCTTCCATCTGGATGCACAGCGATCCAGATGACAAGTAATTACTGGGCACCAGAAGGACACAGGGCCAACTGAGACCGCACCATCCCTGCCTGTGAGGAGCGCGGGAGCTGGACAGGCAGGCAGAATAACACCCAACCAGGGCTGTGTGACGCTGTAACTCGGAAAGACTTCCCAGGGGGAGACACTGAGTTGCAGTGGAGGGCAGAGCTGAGGGCACAGCATGGGCAACGTCCTGGCTTGAATGAGAGCAGTAAACGGGCGGCCGTGGGCAAGAGAAGTGGGCAGGGCCTCCCTGGTCCTGTCCCCACAGCTCAGCACCGTCTGCTTGTCCCACACAGGCCATCAAAGATCTCCGGACACTGGGCTGCAAGAAGGCAATGATGAAGTTTGAAAGGCACACGCTCCTGGTGAGTAGGGGCCTCCGTGTCGCTATCTGAGCGGGAGTCGGACAAGGAGGGTGCTCCTGGGGCTTAGGCGCCGGCGGAGTCAGAAGGCAGGAACCGGGGATGCCGGGCTTGGGCTTGCCACCACCTCCTTTCCTTACGAGGCTGGACACGCCCCTTTCTGGGCTTTGGATTCCCTCATCTGTCACAAGAGGGGGGACCGTATCGTCAAGGTCCAGGGAACCGACACTAAACCGAGAGATTCCGCGGGGAGCAGCCCCCCGCCCCCGCCCGGGAATAGGGACGGAGCCGGCCGGCCTGGCCTGCCTGGGCCCTGACCCGGGCCGCACCGTCCCCAGGAATACCTCCTCGGGGAGGGGAACCTGAGCCAGCCGGCCGTGCGGCTCCTGGGAGACGTGATGTCCAAGGACGGCTTCTTCTATCTCAGCTTCGCCGAGGCCCTGCGGGCCCACAGCTGCCTCAGCGACCGGCTCCGGTGAGAAGGCGGGGCGGATCGGGGCGGCCACAAGTGGGCGGGGCCGGTGGGAGGGCGGGGCCCGTGGAGGGGGCGGAGTTGACGAGAGGGCGGGGTCCGTAGAGGGGCGGAGCCGGGTGGGGGCGGGGAGACATGCTAGGTCCCGCCTGCACTCTCCCCGCGTCCCGGGTCTTCTGAAGGAAGGAAGGCTCCCGGAGAGGGGCGTGGTACAGAGGGGCCGAGATGGCGTGTCCGGGTCACACCGCTCTACCTCCCGGCCTCGAGGGACGTCGGGGACGGGTGAGGGCGGCGGTGGACGAGGGGGCAGGGAATTAGAGGGAACCAGCAGGTGAGACCTGGAGCGGGGAGCGCCCCGGGATGGGGGCCGCTGGGGAGGGGCGGGGCCCGAGAGTCCGTCTTGCTCGCGCCCCGCCCGTAGGTACAGCCGCATCGTGGGCGGCTGGGACCTGCTGCCGCGCGCGCTGCTGAGCTCGCTGTCGGGGCCGGTGCTGCTGCACGCGCCCGTCGTGGCGATTAAGCAGGGCACGCACGAGGTGAGGGTGCACATCAAGTCCTCGCGCCGGACCCGGAACCTGAAGTCCATGACGGCCGACGTGGTGCTGCTGACTGTGAGCGGGCCGGCGCTGCAGCGCATCACCTTCACGCCGCCGCTGACGCGCAAGCGGCAGGAGGCGGTACGAGGGCTGCACTATGTGCCGGCCACCAAGGTGTTCCTGAGCTTCCGCCGGCCCTTCTGGCACGACGAACACATCGAGGGCGGCCACTCGAGCACCGACCGCCCGTCGCGGGTGATCTTTTACCCGGCGCCGGGCGACGGCGCGCTGCTGCTCGCCTCGTACACGTGGTCGGACTCGGCGGCCCCGTTCGCCGGCCGGAGCCTGGCAGAATCGCTGCGCTTGGCGCTCGACGACGTGGCGGCGCTGCACGGGCCCATCGTATACCGACTCTGGGACGGCACCGGTATCGTCAAGCGCTGGGCGGAGGACCCGCACAGCCAGGGCGGCTTCGTGGTGCAGCCGCCGACGCTCTTTCAAACCGGCAAGGACGAGGGGCGGGAGTACGACTGGTCGGTGCCCTATGGCCGCATCTACTTCGCCGGCGAGCACACGGCCTATCCGCACGGTTGGGTGGAGACGGCCGTCAAGTCGGCTCTGCGGGCCGCGGTCTTGATCAACAGTCGGATCTCCGGCTCTGGCTCTAGCAGCCGCCAGAAGGAGCCCCGGATCATCAAGATGGGGCATGGGCACCTGGCGCCCGCCCACCACCGCCACCACCACCACCGGTGCCCCTTCGAAAGTGGGCAGGGCACCCACTCTCCAGCCTTACATGCGGTAACCGCCGCGCACTCGACCTCAAAGAAGAGCCAATATTAAAGTACTTTTGGAATCAGCCGTGTGGTCCCGCCCCCTCCCTGGCTCAACCGTTTCCCCATTTCGCAGGGAGGAGAACCGTGAACCTCCGCGGTAGAAGGCGCTGCACCTGTCCGGGAGCCCCGGAAGCGGTCCTCCTCCTTCCTGCGCCGTGGGGCTCCACTTGGGGTAGTAGGAGGTACAGGATGGACACCGCTTTGCGCCACTGGTAAATGGTGGTAATCATAGTGCCCATCACGGTTGTAAATGACACCAATGGATCATTATGCAAGTAACAAAAAGCCCAGTTGACAGTGGGTGAAACACGAGTTTATTTTTCTCATAAGAAGCTGGTAGACAGGGCCCGAGCGAGCAGCTCCGCAGGCCCTCCCATTGAGTTAGGTCCGGGATGTACCCCAGCTCATCTACTACGTGGTGGCTGCACACCAGTACCCCATCCTCGCTCCTCCAAAAGCCCCAAACTCAGGCAGGTAAGGGAGCGCTGCCTCCACAAGCCCCCACCAGTCACCCACCCCCAAGGGGCTGCCTCTTACACCTCATCTGCCAGATCAGGGTCACAACGGTCAGACATCGACTCTGCAGAACGGTCTGGGGAGACCATGAGCCTCCACCACCCGCCTCCCCATCCAGGGCCAAGGCAGCGTGGTGGCCTTCCTCCCCCAACCTCTCGAGGCCACCTGGACAGGAAAGTGTCAGTTTCAAGAGAAGGGAGGAGTGGGTGGAGGGCCCTGCCCCTCTGCTCCTGTGTCCCCAGCTCTGGCAGGGGCGGGGGCGGGAGCTGGATAAAGTGTCTAGTCCTGTGGGGCTGCTGCGGTAGCCCAGCACGGTTAGGAGTCGACGCCTTCCTCGTCATCGTCCTCTTCAGGCAGGATCTCCAGGCTGCTGTCGGGCTGCGTGGCCGTGGCTGTGTCCGCGGAGGGGAGTGGAGCCGGTGGGGCCCGGGTGGGCGACAGCGGCAGTGGGGAGGCAGGGGGCGAGGGGCTTTGGGGCTCTGCAGGCGGCGCCAAGCCTAGGACCTCCTGCACGTTGTGGGGTAGCTCCTGGAGGGTTGGGGGGTGGGGGGTAGGGAGCATCAAGTCAGAGGTTTCCTGGAGGTTTGGGGGTGGTATCGGGAGGGGTCAGGGACTCACCCGGCAGGCGGTCAGCTGCCGGTAGAGGGCCTCAGCCCGCGTCAGCACGTCCTCCACACTCAGCTTCATGGTCAGCTCGTTGATGTGCTGCAGGGCGGGGGGCAGGTGGGGTGGGGGTGTGGGGGGTGAGGTCAGGCCCACCTGCCAGCCAGCACTCAACCACCACCGCCCCACGGCCTACTCTGCTTCTTGCTGGGGACCCAGTGGAAGACACAAGGGGCTGGCCCTCTTAGGGTTCACAGTGGAGCCCTGGCATCAGGAGAGGTCATGCTCTCAGGCTGCTTGCCAGGCACAGCATACAAGGAGGGGAAGGGCCCGCCCCACACTAATGCCCTGGGGGAGGGGCGGGGGCCCACTCCTGCAGGGGCCAAAAGCTCTCTGCGGGAGCCAGGGGTAAGACGGGGTAGGAGACGCACAGAGGCGTCCCCCAGCCGCTGTGCTCACAGCTTAGCTGACCACACTTTCAACAATCCTATTCTGAGGACCCACCACCCAAAGGGGCTGTGGCACAGGGGCGATGCCCACCTCCACGGAGCTCACACCCTGATGGGCCTGCGGGGGAGCCAGGGGCTCACCTTGAGGATCTCATTGGAGCCGAAGCCGGAAAGCATGAGGGTGTCCCGCTCCATGTCGAGGATGGCGCAGGCCACCAGCAGGTGCAGATTGGGGCCGGGGAGCCCTGTCCACAGCACCTGGCGTGCCCGAGGGAGGGATCACTGGCAAAGCCTCCGCCCCAGGCCCCACCCAGGTCGGCCCCATGCCCTGCCCACCTCCCACCAACCTCCCCGCCCGCCCACCAGTCTCTCTGCCTCAGTTCTCCCCCTCAACCCAGCTGGCGCACCTCCCACAGTCGGAGGACATCTGGGAAGGGGAATTCCCTCTTGAACCAGATGAGCAGCCACCGGAAGCAGAAGCAGAGAGAACCAGAGTCCTGGGAGTCTGGAGCGGGGGACAGTGGTGGGAGGGGCAATGCCATCTATCAACCCCAACCCCGCTCTAATTCACAGGGCACCCGACGTTCGGACTGGACTCTAAGAAGTCACGCTGGTGGTAAGAACCTGCACCAGGCTCGCAAGTGGATGGAGAGCTCGTGGGGGTGGAGGGTGGGGTTGGGAAGGAGGTGGGGGGAGCTGCCCAGGTCCGAGGGAGCCTTTCCTATCCTGCCTTCCAGGCTCCAGACGCGAGGAGCCACCCCTGGTCTCCACTCTCATGAGGAAGGGAGGCAGTAAAACCAGTCCATTCAGAGGAAGAACAATAATCTGGTCAACACCCAAAGCTGGTGGGGAGGGGTGTGAGGAACCGGGCCCTGGTGTACACTGCTAGCAAAAATGTAAGTTGGCAGAGCTTTCCAGGAAAGCAGTGATGGGGATGAATGTTTCAAAAAATGTACAAATATGTGTGGATATAAATCATTTCTTGGAATTTAAAGACATTATCCACAAATACAGATTTATCATGGTGAAAAACTACAAACCACCTAAATGTCCAGCGGGTCAGGCTAACTCTACTCTTGTACATCCTTAAACTGAACAGAACACCATGTAGTCGATAAAAACTGACGGTTTAGAAAACTTCCAAGTGACACAGAGAGGCAGCTAACATTCAAGTATCCCTGAAAGGGGCATGTGCTTTCAAAGCCTTAGTTTTCTCTTCAGTGAATTGAGACCAGCTACGTCTCTCCTTCCCAGCATGACCCTGAATTTCCGTGAAGAAATGTCCACCAATCAACTAGCTTATTTATCATCATCTGCATTAAAAAGAACAGTTCTAGCAACAGCAATTTCAACTTCCTTTCCCTGAATTTCCTGCATTTTTTACATTGAACAAGTAATGCAGTCAAATTTTACAGCCAAAATGTAGCTGTCCCACTCCCAAGAGCCCAAAGAACCAGTTTCCAATCCCTGGCTCAGGAGTGAGTGGAGATAAGAGCTAGGTGCAGCTGGGAGTTGCGAGGACCACAGCCAGGTCCTCCTCTGAAAAGTGTGACTGACGGGCACGAAGGAGCCACCTGATTGTGCAGCGGGGACGGGGGTGCCCACATCTGCATTTATTGAGGTTTTGCTCCAAACTGCAATCCTGCTTTTACACATCACTTCTGGGTTCTGGGGGGTTGTTTCTCGTTTGGACCACATCCACATGTTTGGATGTCATCTCTGGCCCTACCATCCCTGGCCCCACCCGCCACACGTACCCAGGAAGTCGCAGAGCGGCGGGTCCAGCACCCTGAGGAGCAGCAGGAGTTGCCCGAGCTGCCGCTTCATGGTCTCCTGACTCTCCTCGAAGTTCCCGTGCTGTGGGCAGAGGGCCTCGTGAAGAGCCAGAGCCCCTGGGGCCTGTGAGGGGGCTTGCCTCCCACCCCCGCCCTAAGCCTCACCACGCGCTCCATGAAGCCGCAGAAACACCAGAAGGCGTCCACCTCGTTCTGGATGACGTAGAGGATCGGGGAGAGAAGGTCACTCATGCCCTGGACGTAGCCTGGGGGGGACACGGGGTCAGGGCCGCGCCCAGGCCAGCAGTGCCCCCCGGCCCCCTGGAGGGCCGGCCCCCAGCCCCTCCCCGGACTGCCTCGCACCGAGATCGAAGTGGTACATGCAGTAGGTCAGGAGGATGTCGTTCAGCAGGCCCAGCCCTGGGTTCTCGGGGCCCTCGTAGAACTTGTTGGTCCTATCAGTGCGGCTCACGTCCCGCTCTGCGGGGACAGGGGACAAAGTGAAGGTGTGAAAGGACCAGGGTCCCATCCCTGCCGGCCGCCAGCACGCCTAGGCAGCTGTGGGCCCTCCAGAGACCGCTGGGCTGCTTCCACAGGAGATGCTGCGCTTCACACTCACGGGCTGGCCACGCCCTCCCAGCTGCAGACAGTCACCAAACCAGCGACAGATGGGGACACAGCAGCCCAGGGAGATCACATCACTTACCAAGATATCTCAGTGAATAGAGGGCAGATTTCAACCCAGGGAGCCTGGAGCGTCCCCCCACGCCTCACCTCACCATCCTGGCCACTCACCCCTGCTCGCCCCTATCTTGCTCCCCCTCACCCCTAGAGGATCTCATTTCTGGCCTGGCAGCCCCATCCCCACCCCCACCCACCGATGAGGCTGCGGTATCCATGTAGCAGTGAGTTCCTCCGTTCCTGCTCAGGGCTCACAGATTTCCACTGCAGCTTCATGCGGAAGTACTCGTCCCTGACGGGGAAAGGGGAGCAGTAAGGACACCCTGCTGCTTCGCCCCGCGGGGCTCAGCCCAGCTCACCAACACACTTCCCCTCCGCGGCATCTCTCGGGATACACAACACCCTTGTGGGCTTTTGCTCACAGTCTGTTAGCCCCAGTGGACAGACAGCCCCAGGGGCAGGGGCCAGGACACACAGCAGAGGCACAAGATAAGCCAGGAGAGGTGGCCGCACAGCGGGGAGGAAGCCTGCTGCGCATCCGTGGTATCGCATGGCCCAGGGATGAAAACAGCATCAGATATGGGCCCACTGCCTCCATCCCCCTGTGTGCGGGCTGATGTCCCTGATCACTGCGATCAAGGGATATACCATTGATCAAAAGCCTCCAGTGGACTTGGGCGGCTGGGGCAGCAAGGGCTGAGCCCAGCAGGGCAGGGGCCACGCCTTCTCACTCACGTTTTCTTGCGCACATGGGCCTTGTGCTCCTCCGTCGAGCCCTCCCAGCTCAGGTATCCCAGGAGGAACTTCCAGGCCTCACGCCGCAGGCTGGGGCTCAGACCCTGGGGGGCAGAGGCGGAGGGCAGCTCAGAGGGGCCTCCCCTTGGCTGCCCGCTGCCCTGCCCCGGCCTGCCCCCCCACCTGGCTCCTCACCCCTGAGAAGATGCGGGCTTTCAGCTCTGGGACCCGCTGCAGGCGGCCCTCGGGGCCTACGTGGCCGGTCCATTCCTCCTCTGCGACGGGAGGCGCCCGCTCCACGGCCGGCCGCGGCCCCAGCTCCACCTGGGGGATATGAGGCGAGGCAGGTGAGCCCAGGGCCTCAGCTGCCCGGCAGACCCCAGCCCCCTCCAAGGCATCTCAGAGCCTTTCTTAGCTGGACGGACAAACAGAACATGTAGGGCTGGAAGCATTTTCTTTCGTGACTCGGTGACAAGGTTACCGCCCCCCCCTCCCCCCCCCGCCCCCATTAAAAACAGGCACGAGGCGCACAGGCTACAAGCACCTTCCGCACAGTCCGTCAAGCAGCCCGGTGAGGGCGGTGCTGTTAGGATGCGAGCCTGGGGCAACGCGGCCCCATGCCCAAGGTGGCTGCGAGAGCAGCGGCATCCACGCTGACACTCACACAGGAGATGACCTCGAACCCGGGCTCGGGCTCGTCGTCTGGGGCCGGGGGCAGGTCAGGGGAGGCCCCCTCCAGGTGAGGCTGCAGGGCTCCCCGGAAGAAGTTGGTCACACGGGAGAAGCTGCTGAAGGTGGTGGAGTAGGGGTCCTGGAGGAAGCGCTGGGGACGGGGTGGAGGGGTGGTCACAGCCCAGCCGCCGGCACGGTCCGCCCCGCACTGTCCCTGCCCGCTGGCTTGGCCCCGTGGACTCACAGACACCACATTGGAGCTGTCCTGGTCGAAGAGCTGGAGGTGGTGGAAGGAGCTGGAGAGCGCTGACGAGTCGTGGGGGAACACGAGATAGAGGCGGGAGTCCTGCGGGGAGCTGCGGGGGCGCAGGGGGGCGTGTGGGCGACCCCAGCCAGCGTCCTGACTGCCCGTGGGGAATCTCCAGCCCAGGCCTGAGACCACGACTGCACCCCAGGGGCGGCCCAGGGCCCAGGGCTGGCCAACGAGGCCCTCTCACCACCCGGCCGGGGTGACCGACTCGGGCACAGGCCGTGGAGGGACAGCCCCCAGGAAACTGCTGGGGTGTGGGCTAGAGGTGCTTTCTGCCCCCCGGGCCCCACAGAAGGTGATACAAACTCAGAGAGAAAGCAGACCAACTCTTTCCATGATCTGGGGCCCAGGTCCTGCCCGATGCCAAACTACCCTTTATCCCGGAGTTATACGCGCCACGCCACTCGATTCTCTTTTTTTTTCTGCCCTGAAAATCAGTCTAGGTTGTATTTCCTTCTCAGTTCTGAGGGGTCAGGCTGCGGCCCGGGAGCAGGCTCACCTGGCCAGGAGCAGGTAGCGGCTGAGGACGCGGAGCAGGGCGCGGGTGCCCCCGCGGTGGAAGTGCAGGGCGGGCAGGGAGCCACCGGCCTGCGTGACCAGCACCAGGTACGCCCAGCTGAGGCCCGGCTTGGAACGGCGGATGGACCTGAGCTCCCCCAGACTCACCGAGAAGGCCCAGGAGCCCCGGGGGGAGCTGGGCTCCGCACCTGGGGGGGACGGGGAGCGGGGAGGGGCTCAGGCATCTCCTAAGGCGCCTCCCCCCACCCCATCCCCGCCCCAGTCAGCCCAGGCCCTCCAGGAAAGGACTAAGGAAAACAAGGGGAGCCCGGAGCAGACACGTGCCTGCTCCAAAATCTCCCCAGGCTCCCCTCAACCCCTCCGGTCTGTTCCCTGCACCCTGTCTGTCTCACCTCCCACCCTGTCTTCTCTCTGGACCCTACACTCGAGCCACAGCAAAAGGCTGTGGTTTCCCAGTGCCCCACACCTCTGGCCTTGCCCCGGCTGCCCTGCCTGCGGGGAGAGAAACCGCTCACGTGCCCCCCAGAGCCGGGCTCTGGCAACACCTCTTCCTGGAACGCTTCTCCATCTCCTGGAGGTTAGATACCTCCTCTGGTGCCCCCAGCCCCACCGTGTGACTCCAGGATGGCCTGAACTGCCCTGTCCCCCTGCGACTATTGCCCCACAGTCTGGAAGACTCCAGGGGCAGGACTTACATGAGGGTGCCCACAATCAGGGAGCCTGGGGTAAGGGTCGACCAGACTGCATATCCTGGAGACGCTGGCCATGCTGGACGTGGGCTGGCGACCACCCTGCACCCCCACCCACTCTCCGGGAATGGAGGCCAGTGTGGGTGGCCATCTTGACCGTGGGCAGCAAAGCCCGCGGAGCCATGACCACTGAGGATAAGTCATGTCTCTCTGCCTGCCCACCCACCCCCAGGGCCAGGAACCACCTCGGTCTACCTCTCGGGGACTCCGAATGGCGGGGCCGTGGCCGCACCGTGCTGATGACGGCCCAGTCAGGTTCATAGCCGGGATCAAAGGTCGGTTCCTCCTCAGAGGTGCAGGAGTCACCCCCGCTGGTGTCCTTGGGGGAAGGCAGGAAAAGAGACTAAGGGCTCATGGATTCCAGATCTGAGCCTCGAGGCCACCCTGGGAGGTAGCCCCACTGAACAAAAAGAAACTGAGGCAGAAAGAGGGCACCGTACTTGCCCTCAGGGTCACCCAGCTCAGGAAATTCTTGATTAAAAGGCACCAACAGGAGTGAACATCCTATTCAGGCGAGCCTCTGGGTGCCATGAAGGGAAGGCTGAGGAACAGCACAGACAGCTGCCCACAAGCTGCCAAACTAGCCCCTGGTTAGTTTCTGCCCTCTGTTTTGTCACCTGAAGAATTTTATACTTTTGCCAACGTTTACACAGAACAGTGATAATTAGTAGTGCTGTCAAATGCTTGCAGCTGTCCGTCTCACGGGCATACATTAGGATGGATTATAGCTCACTGAACTCTACTGGCTGAGCGGAGACAGGCACCTAGTTCTGGCCAAAGGGCTGGATGTATCATTTCCAAGACGGACCATTTAACTGCCAGGACAAGACTTCTAGAGACTTCTTTCTACCACTAGAAATGGAGACCTTTGGAATGGTGGCTGCTTTAGCAGCATACTTCCTTGAGTAATCATGATGAGTAGAACTCTTTTGCCCACCTGAGATACACATGGAAAGTGAACAAAAACAGTTAAAAACGCTGGAGTTCCAGCAACCCTTTTGGACCACAAGGATATGGTGAGGATAAATGCCATGTGTGGAGGATTACGAAGCAAAGATGGAAGGAAGCTGAGTCACTGATACCATATGAACCTATATTGCTGCATTCTGGGCTTGGAAGAAAAAGAGAAATGAGCTGCTATCTTCCCTAGGCCATTAGCATTCCTGTTTCATTTATGAACACCCAAATGCAACTCCTAACCAATACAGGAGGCTTCTGGGAAATCTCTTGCTTTTCCTGATGAGAAGGATAGATGTGACTGGTACCCTGCTGGACCCTTTTCCTTTTTCCATGCTCCTTCAAGTCCTTATGGGCTGAGAGCCCCTGGGACCTGAATCCACAGACTGAGTTATCCTCTTGCACCCTGGCAGGGCTGTCCCAAACAGCAAAGGGGGTGAGGCGGTAGGCGCCATCTCCACGGCCAAAATCCCATGGTGTCTGCTTTCTCTCAGTGAATGGGCCTCTTCAGCCTCATTTCACAAAGAGGAATCCGGCGGGCAGAGAGAACTTAAGTCCCAACCAGGCTTATACATTCCCCAGTGGTAGGTCTGGGATTCTACCCAAGTCCTTCAAATGCTTTTGACTGCTCCGTCCTAGAAAAAAGCAAGTGGAGAAGAGGAAGCCAGGGAAGCCTACCTTCTTGGAAAAGAAGATCTGGGAGGAATCTCCAGCCTCCTCTATAGGAGCCCAGTGCAGGAGGACATCATTGTCCTGTGGGAAAGAAAGAGGGGTTGGAGAGGCTACCCTCCAAACTCCCCAAACCCTATTTCCAAACTTCTTCCCAGTTCTGAACTCTCAGCCTTAGAAAGCCACCTCTTCTTCCTAAGATCCCATCGCTGACCCCCACACTGTACTCCTACAGGTGCCGCCCTCCATCCCGCTCTGGGCCTGCCCGAGCCCTGCTCTCTCCAGGCCCACCTTCTCCACAACACGGATGACGCCGGCGATGAGGGAGTCCGGGTCTTGGTGCTTCTTGGCACTGGTGTGCAGGTACACGCCTCCTTTCTCAAACACCACCTGGAAACAGGAATCATTAAGGGGCGGGGCCCCAAAGAGAGCCAATGGGAACAGACTGAGGGGAGAAGCTATGCACCAGGGGGCGGGACCCCGAGGTACCTTTACCTAGGGGACGGGGTCGGCGAGGTGAAGCCAGAATACCGACCAGGTTTCTCTGGGACCCTGGAAGACGGGGAAGGGCAAAAGTGCATTCCAAAGAGGGCGGGGCCCAGAAGAGCGCCTCAGCAGCCCAAGGGGCGGAGCTAAATATGAGTCTCCCTAGGAAGTGGAAGGAAGGAGTGATAGCGCGTTTATTAAGGGAATGGTGTGCTTGTCAAGGATGTGCCGGGCTCCCAGAATCCCTGCAAGGCCTGAGAAAGAAGTAGGTCACCGGAGGGGGAAGTTTCGCATCGACAGAAGAGAAAGAATGCGTCTCTGGTACTTACCCTGTAACCGGCTCCCTCCATAGCCGCGGCCGAGGCCACACTGCCCCGGCCCCCTCCTTTTCCGGGTCAGCGTGCTGTCACATCCGGATTGGACACTCCCTGCAAGCCCAGACAGTGGTAGCGTCCCTATCTGTTCTAGAACAGGAGTGGGTGTAACCATTTTCCAGAATGGGGTGGTTGAGCATGAACCACGAGGTTTTGAGTCACATGCCACAGACGCTAGAGGCGGAGCGACCAGTGCGCAGGCGCAGTAGTACATTCCTCACCACGAAGTAAACAAGGGGGCGGATCCAAGAGCTCCACCCCCCTCGATCAAGCGGACTCCGAGAGGCCTAGTCCTTCCTCCATATTGCATGCTGGCATCGAAGCCAAAAGGATGCCATTTTGCTCGAGGGCACGGCCAAGGCCGGCGAGCTGAGGCCATGTTAATGCGGGGCAGTCCCATCTCTCTGCGGGGCGCGAAAGCAGGGTCCTGGAAGAAACGGATAAAAGAAAAGGTGAGAGGAGCTGTGCATCACAAGAGGCCCTGAAGGACTCGGGTTAAAGGGATGAAACCGTCAGTTTCCCCGGGAACGAAGCAGTCCCAGACGAATTCCTAAGTCACCATCGAAAGTGGTCTCAGCCGCCATATTGAAACTGGGCAAACTGAAGCAAGAGAGGCTGCCATGTCGGCTCTTTGCCAGTCTTGGTGCTGAAGGGGGATAGGCTGGGGAACCTATGTATATGTTATGGACAAATGATGTCTGGCTGGTTGCCATGTCATTAATGGACATTGCTTTCCACTAGTTCTGTGGAAGAGGTTATTAGTGTATGAGGGACGGTAGCTCGCTTGAGTTAGTATACTGTAGTCCTGAGTGTGCATGTAGCATTTTCCCCATATTTTGGGGCGACAAGTCGAAATCTGGGTTTGTGTCTAAGAAAGTTGAAGCCTTTCTTTCACCATCTTTCTTATGGACACCCTGCCGTCGCCAATGCCCCACTAGGATCCGGCGAAGCACCTTTGCCGCCATGTTGGTCTCCGGCGTCTGGGGTTAGGGAGGCGGAGTGTGCAAAGTGGAGGCGGGCCAAAGATGCGGAAGTGACGTAAGGTACCGCCATGTCTTTTGAGGGCGGTGACGGTGCCGGGCCGGCCATGCTGGCTACGGGCACGTGAGTGGAGGCGGCGTTGTGAACCGCGGTGTGGGGAGGATTTGGCCGTCCGGAGGAGAGGGGCACTGGGTGGGCGAGCCGCTCGTGGGAAGGGTATAGCCTGCGTTGATCAGAGGGCAGAGATCGCTCAGTGACCTCACGCTGAGCGCTGGAAAGGTGTCGGCCGCGGGAACCGTCGTGTCTGACTCTAGGCAAAGCTTGGACAGCCTTATCCTCCGGTCTTCAGACCCACTAGGATTCTTGACTTAGGCGTGGACCATGTCCACAGGGTCGGGGGGTTACTCGGTGAGGCCGCGGGGCGCCCCTCACCCGTCCAAAGGCGGGACTTCCGGTCCTGGCCCCCACCTGGGCGGGATTTCCTGTGTGCTTCCTAGCGAAGTGGGTCTTTACCTGAGCCCCCGGACCAAGTAGCGAGTTCTGTGAGCGGTAGAGAACGACCCCAGATATTCACCTGCCCCCGGCCACAGGGTGTATCCCCGAGTTCCTCCCACCTTGGAGCGGGGAAGGGGTTTAATTCCAGTTTGACAGGTGGTTGGGGGGACTTCGCTGGCATGCTAGCCTCCCTCATTCCTTGGGGAACTTTTCCTCTTTCTTCATCTCTTCCTGGAGTCCCTTTCCTAACCTCACCCCCCACCTCATTCTAAAAAGTCAGTTGCCTTACCTGTCCCTTCCTCCTGTGGGGGACAGGTCTCACCTCCCTCTTTCCCTAATCTTCAGTTCAGTTCAGTCGCTCAATCGTGTCTGACTCTTCCCTAATCTTAAATACCTCTATTTGGCGGGAGAGGGGGTCTTCCGTCTATCAGCTCCGTGGAAGATAACAGGACTTCTGGAACCTGAAGGGGTGGGAGACTCTCCTGGGGGGGGGGGCGGGGCGTACTTGGCTTGGCTACTCTCCTTTGAGGTAACCAATGCCAGAGACACCCCCCTGCCCCCAAGACTCCCAAGCCTTGGCAGAGAGGTCTGCGTAAGTCGCTCTCCTCCTCATCTTTGAGGTATGAGTGGGGCTCTCATGACCAGCTCATTCCCACTTGACTCTTTCCAGGTATTCCCAGGCTCTCGGAGTTTGATCTGCTCTCAGATCTCCTCTAGGAGAGGAGCCATATCTTGATATCCCAAGGAGGAGCCCCCTGGCCTGGCATTACCAGGCTGTGCAACCTTGAGCCACTCACTCTCCTGCCCTGAGCCTCAGTTTTCTCCATCAAGTGGGACCCAAGGAGTGGCTGTGAGACCCTGGGTACCTCCCAGTTCGGTTGGGCTTTGGAGTCTGTCAAGCAGACCACAGTTTCACCTCACTTGTGCCCTTTCTAGCTGTGTTCCTTCTGGCCAGTGCCTTAAACCTCTGAGCCTCGCTTTTCCCTTCTGGACTAGGAAGCCATAAATCTTTCCTCATAAGATAGGCAGTGTGGCATTTAGGATTAAGAACACGTTCTGGATCCAGGATGACTGATCCAGGTCCCAGCCCTCCGTCTTGGTCAAGACATTGACCCTGGTCAATGAGTCTCCCCAGGCCTCAGTTTGCAGTTGTGAAGTGGGATGATCGTAGCTCCGCCCTCATAGGGGTGGTGAGAGGGTGGGATGAGACTGGGTTACACCCGGGCCCCTGCCCGGGAGGTGTGGTGTAAACTTGCTCCAGGGCCTGTCAGGACTGGCAGTGGTTGTGCTCTCACTGCATGTGGCTGCCAGCAGGGGCTTTGTACTCCGTGAGCTTTGACTGTCTTGTTTGTGAGGTAAGAGCTCCCACCTTGGTAGGTAGGTAGGAGGGGTCATGACCGGTGCAGAGTCCCTGCACGGAGCAAGTGCTCAGCAAACTCTGGCCTCTCTCATCCTGAGTCACAAAGAGGATGTGAATTGAAATCTAACTTGTATGACCCTGGAGGGCTAGATCACAGCCCAGCTCAAATCCCTCTGATGATGAGGAGCCTGCTGCCTCTTTGGGGAGGCTCCTTCGCGGCCCAGCAGCCCTAGCTCAAC
This sequence comes from Cervus canadensis, assembly GCF_019320065.1. Lineage (NCBI taxonomy): Eukaryota > Metazoa > Chordata > Mammalia > Artiodactyla > Cervidae > Cervus > Cervus canadensis. Next base: position 21,146,478 of record NC_057403.1, on the reverse strand, counting down.
CACTGGTTTACAGGGAGAAGACAGTGAGGCACAGAGAAGGCCACTCAGTGGCCCAAGGTCACACAGCAATCAGGGTGGGAAGTCAGGCTCCGGGTCCCTTGTTCTCTCCCCTTGTAAGGAGATGCATCCAAGCAGGTCATCTACTTAGGGTGAACCTGTCCTGGGGACACAGATCCCTGACCTCGGGTGGCTCATAGTCTGATGGAGGAGGCAGCCAGAGATACAGCTGTCACAAGCTCGTGTGACAAGAGCTGTAATGGAGGTAGCCAAGGGCATTGTGGGTCTAGGGGAGGCGTCTGATCCATCTTGAGGGATCAAGGGAGACTTTCAGAGGACCTGCTGGAAGTGGAAGGACGTTGTGGGCAGAGCCCAGGTGCAGAAAGCAGCCGGCATCCCATTTTCTGCTCCACTCCAGCTCTCTTGAGACCTGCCCTGTGCCAGGCAAGGCTGGTGTTGTCTCAGAGGTGAATCCGACAGGCCTGCCCTCGAGGGCCTCCCACACTGGTTGGGGAAATGAATGTGGATCCATCCAAGCAGTGCTCCCAGAGGGATCTGGGCTAGAATGGGGATCATTCAGACATTGCGGGAGCCCGTGGATGGGGAGGAGACGCCCTGAGCTCGGGGTGGGTGCAGGAGTGACAAGTACACGGAGACAAGTGGTCCAGGTCGGGGGTGGGGGGCGGTTCACCTTGACTGAAGGCCTTGGGCCTCAGGAGTCTAGAAGTATGTGAGGCCGGGGTGGGCCTTCCGGTACTGGGCTGAGGGCCTGTGACCTTGTCCAGGGGATGCTGGAGCAGGGTCAGCTCTGGGGGTAAAAGGACCCCCTCACACACACACAGCCTGGGGCCTGGGTGCCTACTGGACTGGAGGCTGGGACCACGGTGCAGGGCAGCATAGTCGGTCAGAAGTGTGATCTGAGCCATGTGTATAACTTCACGTTTTCTAAGAGCCACATTAAAAAGGTAGAAAGAAAACAGATGAGATTCACTTTTACCCTCTTATTTTATTTAGCCAGCATAAATAAACATCGTCATTACAACATTTAATCAAGCTTAGATTGCTCATGAGATATTTTACATCCTACCTTTTTATGCTAAGTAATCCTTGACAGTCCGGTGTGGATTTCACCCTCTCGGCAGGTCTCATTTTGGATCAGTTACATCTCAAGTGCTCCCTAGTCACGTGTGGCTGATGGCTTCTATACTGGCCAGGGCAGGGCTAAGAGGAGAGTTGGGGGCTGAGGGGACAGGGTGAGGATGGGGCAGGGGGCCCAGGACAGGGCCTGGAGGTCTGGATGGAGCGGAGTCCTGCAGAAACGGAGGGCGGGGGTCGGTTGAGGGGGGGAGATGAGGAACTCAGCTGGGATCAGGTGACGAGCAGGGCCGGGCGTGGAGTCCAGGGCCTGGTGAACACGTGGGGCTGGGTGGACAGTGAAATCCGCTGGGCCTCAGCCTCCTCTGTCCTGCTCTGCCCCGCAGGGCGCGGATGGCGTCGGGGCGGCCCGAGGAGCTGTGGGAGGCCGTGGTGGGGGCCGCCGAGCGCTTCCGGGCCCGGACGGGCACGGAGCTGGTGCTGCTGACGGCCGCGCCACCCCCGCCACCCCGCCCGGGCCCCTGTGCCTACGCGGCCCATGGCCGAGGGGCCTTGGCCGAGGCCGCCCGCCGCTGCCTCCACGACATCGCCCTGGCCCACCGGGCGGCCGCCGCAGCCCGCCCCCCTGTGCCCCCGCCAGCACCGCAGCCGCCCAGCCCCGCGCGAAGCCCACCCCGGCCTGCCCTTGCCAGAGAGGAAGACGACGAGGACGAGGATGAACACACAGAGACGGAGACCTCTGGGGAGCGACAGGGCATCAGCGATAATGGAGGTGAGGCGGCAGGGGCCGGGTGGCTCTTGGTCAGTCGCCTCCTCGGTGGGCTTTCCCGGAGGGGTGCGGCTTGCTTGTCCTGTGGGCTGGCCTGTGACTCACGCTGTGACCTTGAGCAAGTTGTTTCTCCTCCCTGAGCCTCGGTTTCCTTTCATCGTTTCCTGGGACCAGCTCTGCTGGGAGGTGCTGGGCACAGAGAAAGCCCACTCCGGGCCTTTTCTCTAGGTACTGCGGGTCTGGCCAAGGAATTAAGAGTCCTGACATGAAGCAGTGCCCTGTAGAGGACGTGGGGCGGGCGGAGAGGGAACCTTCTGAGCCGGGAGCATGAGTAGGACAGGACTGGTTTGCAAACTTGGGGTGCCTGATGCCTGTGAGAGCAGACACAGAAGTTAAAGAGGGTCAGGGGTACAAGCGACAGCGGAGGGAGCAACTGGCTGCAGTGGGGGAAACAAGAGCTTGGATGCTTCCCAGAGACTGGACTGTAACATTAGGGTTTTGAAGAATGAGTAGGAGTTCTCCAGTGGTGGGTGGGTGGAGGGCTCAACTCAGTAGTTACTTACTTGTTACTGTTACTACCAGTGGCTGACTTTCTCACTGTTGCTGGACAAACCCATGGGGTTAGGGGCTCAGACTGTGAAGCCAGGTGACCTAGGTTCAGATCCTTATTAGCGGTGAGACTAAGGGCAAGTAAGTTAATCTCTCTGCACCATTGGGTCCTGGTTGTCAAACAGGGATCATAAGCATCTCGTCTTTCTCTCAGCCTGTATTTTGAGTCAGTTCATCCCAAATTAATCTTACAGATTTTGTGTTCATCCAACCAGTTGTTTTCACCCAGGGAGATGCCAGATAGACAGAAACTAGATTTATTTCTGCCGAAGGCCAGCCAGACAACCAGGGGAAAGGAGTGCAAGGCCCGAGGCTTGCAGGGGCCTGGCCAGTGCAGGGGACAGGGAGGCGGTGGCAGTGGCCGCAGTCCAGAGCGCTCAGAGCGCAGCAGGCACTGAGTGGCCGGGCCTCTGACGCCACCCACAGGACTCTTTGTGATGGACGAGGACACCACGCTGCAGGACCTTCCCCCCTTCTGTGAGTCAGACCCAGAGAGCACGGACGGTGAGTATTGCAGGCTCTCCCCGTCCCCGGAGTGGGGGTGAGGGGAGCTGGGCTCAAGGCAGGGACAGAGGCTGGAGTCCACACTCTCTCCCAGATGGCAGCCTGAGCGAGGAGACGCCCGCTGGCCCCCCAGCTTACTCGGTGCCCCCGGCCTCAGCCCTGCCCACGCAGCAGTATGCCAAGTCCCTGCCTGTGTCCGTGCCCGTCTGGGCCTTCAAGGAGAAGAGGACAGAAGCTCGGTCGTCCGATGAGGAGAACGGGCCGGTGAGGGGCAAGTGGGGGAGGCGGGGAGGAGGGTGTGGGGAAGGGCTCAGAGGCATCTCCTCCGGGATGCCCTCAGACATGGATGCCACGTTTCCCAGGATTGATCTGCCCCTCCTCCTCGCCAGGCTGGTTCTTGGGCCAGAGCCTTGCAGTTTTTAACTAGATCGTAGCCTCTATGGGGTCACACAGAGTTGGACACGACTGATGGGACTTAGCAGCAGCAGCAGCCTTGTAGAGGGAGACCGGCCTCTCCTTTCCACAAACAGCGCTGTTAGCAGAATACCTGATCTGGGCAGGGCGCAGGCGTTTTGGTGTCCCCTCCAAATGGGGAATCTGAGGCTCAGCAGGGTCAGATTGCTTTCTGCCCCCACCCCTCATATTTCTGGCCCCTCTTGGAATCTGTGCCCCCTCCCTTGTCGTCTGTTCCTCCCACACCATCCTACATAGGTTCCTGGGCTGGCCTGGGTGGGTCCTCATTACCCATCACTAAAGCTCTGAAGCAGAAGGGAAACTGAGGCACTGAGGGTACATGTGACTTCCTGAGACTCAGCGGGAATTGGAACCCTGCTTCCTTTTGGAAAACAGCTCTGGGGGGAGGAGGCCTTGGGTCCTGTGGTTTCCCCCTCCCTGTGACACTCAGCGTCCTCCTTTACAGACTGGCAGGGTTCACTGGCTGCTGCCGTCCTTGTTTGGTGGTGGAAACATAATTAACTGAACCTCTGAGGCCTGAGTGCTGGGTCCTGGGCTGGCCTCCGAGAGGGCCTGAGTCCGGCTTCCGTCTGTGGCCTCTCTCATTCCGCTGGGCGTCAGGCCCAGCCAAGGGTGACAGGGTCCCTAAACCTGGGTGCCGAGGCTGCAGGTAGAGTGAGGACCCCTCCCAACAGGGAGGGGCTCCTTTCTCTACAGCCCTGGCAACTTGGTCGTTCAGCTCTCTTTAGCAGTCACTGTGGTGATTAGCCCACGCCCTGCTATCTGCCCCATTTTTCAGAGGGGAGACAGAAACCTAGGGAGATAAAATCCCTGTTGACAGCTAGTGGCTGGCAGAAGCCTGATTAGAACATGACTGAGTCCCAAACCCGGTCCTCAGACGTGAGACTCTGGGTGCACACAGCCTCGATGGTCAGCACCCAGGCAGCACTTCCACTCTGGAAGGACCGCGGTGAGACAGGTTGCTGTGCGTGCACAAAGGACCAGGCTGAGAATGCGGGGAGGAGAGGGGCAGGAAGGCTTCCTGGAGGAGGTGGTGCCTTGAGTTGGGTAGCAGAGCCCTAAATGGAGCAGGACAGGATGAAGGGCCTGCCAGGCCATAGGCGTCGCAGGGGCAAAGTGCTGGGAGAGGATCTGGAGCCCTGGGGCGCAGGCTCTGATCCCATCCGTGTCGCCGTTCCCGCAGCCCTCCTCGCCGGACCTGGACCGTATCGCGGCGAGCATGCGCGCACTGGTGCTGCGGGAGGCCGAGGACACTCAGGTCTTCGGGGACCTGCCGCGGCCACGGCTCAACACCAGCGACTTCCAGAAGCTGAAGCAGAAATACTGAGGCCCAAGGAGCTTCCCGGCCCGGCGTCCGTCCCACCCATACACTACACCCCTGTCCCGCCCCCGGGGCCCGCCAATCCGAGTCAGATCCGGGACCGGCCTCCCACGCCCCGGGCCACCAGGATTGACCAGTCCCTGCAGATTCCCGCCACCCTTCCAGCCCACGGGAACTCCCGCGCCGCCGAGCGGGGCCTATCCAATTTCCGGATTGGGTCTGTCTGCTCTCTGCCCAGCGACAGATTTCTTTTTAGTAAGGAATTGGCTCGCTCCGCGACCGGGGCGTGGCTAATTCGCCAGGCGTTGGCTCCATTCCCGAAAGAGTCAAGCTCCAGAATTGGGTAATCGTTCTCCACTTCAGCATAGCGAATGGACAGCTCCTTCATTTGATTGACTTGAACACTGTAAAGGGCTTGACCAATCTCCCGAGAGACTCATCCACCCTTCTTGAGTTCCCCCATTTGATTGGCTCTAGCCTCCTGGGGGCGTAGCCGACTCCTCCTGTACCCAGGATTGGCCTGTGGCGTTACATTTACGTTCTTTACACTACTGGGGCTGGCGTTGATTTTCGCCGAAGTCCCGACAATTGTCCCTCTGGTCCCCTCAGGGATGGCCTGATCCGGTTCTTGCGTCTGACACCCTCTCATTGGTTACATCCCACAACTGCCTGCCAAGCAAACCCGTCCTTGCATCCAGGACGTTACCAGCTCCCGCCCCTCTCCCCCCACCCCCACAGGTGCCTTAAAGGGCCCTCGTCCACCCAAGGTGGGGGGCAGGGGGCCTCACTCTCCGGCCCTGGTTTGGGGGAGAGAGTCGGGGGTGGGGATCGGGAGTTGGGAGGGGCGCTCTGAGATTAAAGAGTTTTACCTCTGACAAATGAATATGAAGTGTGTTCTGGGTATTCATTCAACATTTTTCGAAGCCAAATGAGCAGGTCTCATTGCTTCTCAATGCAAAGTTGGGAATTGGATTCGTCCCCACTTTACAAACAAGAAAAGGTAGATACACAGGGTGGAAGAAAGGATTCCATTCCTGTGTAATCGTGGAATCCCAATCTTCAGGGCTGTAAGTTTCGGAATGATAACAGTTTTGAGTCGGTCTCCTGAGCCCACATAGTGCCCAGGAAAAGCCAGGAACCCCCAGCTGAGGCCGGGAGGTTTCGGACTAATGTAAGACAGCTGGAGGTAAAAGAACAAATGGCTTCTGGTCTGAGGATGCAGACGCGGAATCCCCTTCTCTCATCAGATCACCACCGATGGAATGCTAACAACAGACAAGACTTCAACAGGGTAAACTATTACCTAGACGCCTTTACAAGTTATTTACATGTACTAACTTAATCTTCTTTGTAACCCCACAAAGTGAAAACGATTATCCTCACACTGTAGATGAGAAAACTGCAGCACTGCAGGGTAGGGCTGCTGTCCCGGCAAGGTTTCGTCAACTGACAATAACCTTAAAGAGAAATTCCTCCTGCTGTAACTATCTCCGTCGAAAGAAATGAAAGACTTAACGCGGAAAGAGGAAAATCTGTGAGCATGGAATCCACTCCCCCCTACTGGCCTGAGTCTCATACTGCAGCAGGGGAGATGAAGGTCAGAGATGCAGAGACACCGTAGGGTCCCTGGGCCTGAGGGGGCGGGGCTTACGCCGCAGCGGCGCCAATGCCCCGCCCACTTCGGTAGGCAGAGTCATTTCCGTGGGCGGAGAGACAGCAGCCAGCCGAGTCGCCGGCACAGCGCCTCCGGCAAGAGCTCCCCGGTCGGAAGTGGCGAATGAGCCAAGCGGTGGGCAGGGGTGAGCGTGGGGCCGAGGCGAGAGCGCGAGTTTTTCGGCCTTTGCCCTGGAAAGCTGGGGTCCAAGCTCCAGGAGGTAGAGTGGGGCGTCGTCGCCTGGGAAACCGAGCTATTCCTGAGGCCGACGAGTGGGTGGGACTTCCGGAACCTTTAGCGGAAGAAGGGAATTCCTAGTGGAGAGGGCGGAAGGAGGCGGGACTTCCTGTAGCAACTGCGGGCTGCCACTCAAACCTGTTTCTCTATTTCCCCTTAGGCCGACTCCCAGAATGGCCAGGCTGGAGGCCCAGGGTCGCCTGTGGCTGGAGAGCCCCGCTGGGGGAGCTCCTCCCATCCTCCTGCCCCCAGACGGGCAAGCTCTGATTCTGGGCCGGGGACCCTTGACGCAGGTTACCGACCGGAAGTGCTCCCGAAACCAGGGTAGGCGGGGCGGGGCCTGAGCTGGACCGGGTGGTGTGGCGTGCTTAACGAGCGGGAACACAGGCAATTGGAAAGATAGACAGGAGGGGATATGCTTGGCCACCATGCGGAACTGCGTGGTACGGCCAGTCCCGAAGTTGGTAGGTGCCCCCTGTGGAGAGCACAGAAAGAAAAAAGGGTATGCCTGACCTGGGTTTAGCCAGACACCTTGGACGGGAGCGGATGGAGCCCATCCCGAGACACTTGTCACTGGGCAAAGAAGGATACTCACAAGCTACCGCGAAGACTTGAATGAGGCCACGACCCTTGTTAAGCAGAGAGCCGGTTCTGTGGAGAAAAGTGCATATTGCTAAGCACAGATGGGTGGTAGCGGGCCAAGCCCGGAATCTGCACCTTGTCAAAGTCCTGCGTTGTCAAGGAGAAGCCATATCCACACAGAAAAATACCTGCCGTGTCCCTAGGCGAGGACTAGTGTCCCAGGTAATTGTAAGGCCTTTATCTGGCTACTGCATGTCAAGGAGCGAGCCAATCCTACTTAGAAAATAAACTGCTTCCTCCTGCCGAATGGGTGCTATGGCCCCATCCTGTGGTTTGAAGCGGGGCGTGCTCCCCAGTAAGGAGGGAAGCAGTCACTCAAGGATTCAGGTCCTGACTCCACCCCTTCCATCTTCAGTGGAGCTGGTCGCTGACCCTGAGGCTCGGACGGTGGCAGTGAAACAGGTACCGATTCCTTAACTAGAGGCAGCGGGCCTGGGGGTGGGGGTGGAGGATATGGAGAATCGCCACCCAGCGGGGAACGGGCCCACTTGGGAAAACCAGACTCTGGGAGGGGAACAGGTGTGGCCCGCTGCAATCGGGTAAACATCCATCCGCATTTAAATTGGTAAGACTGGAGGCTGCTAATCTTACAGAGCCTGATTGGCAGTACACCAGCGGGGCTCAAGGGTTTGATTAGCTGGTGGAGAAGGGCGAGTCCTTTCCCGGGTTATTTGATTGGAGGAGGTTGCCGGGGGTGGGACCAGCTCCAGTTACCGCCTCTCTCTACAGCTGGGAATTAACCCCTCAACTGCCGGGACCCAGGAGCTGAGACCGGGTTTGAAGGGCTCTCTGGGGGTGGGGGACACGCTGTATTTGGTCAATGGCCTCCACCCGCTAACCCTGCGCTGGGAAGAAGCCCGCACTCCAGAATCCCAGCCAGACACTCCACCAGGCACCCCTCCTGGGACCCGAGAGGGAGAGGAGGAAAATGTGGAGCAGCAGAAAAAGCGGATGAGGAAGTCATCCCCTGGCTGGGAGACCTTCGAGAAACTGCTGGTGTTCACAGCACCTGATGTGAAGCCCCGGGGCAAGGTGAGGCCCAAACTGAAGACTGAGGGAGCTCGTGGCACAGTCAAGTTAACACCCAAACAAAACTTCTTGTTTGGATTTTCATGGTAATTAGCCCTCCGAAGTGAAAATAAGCCATGGAAGGAGGCTGGGTCGGATACGAAACCCATTTTAAAGATTGAAATACTGAGGGTCTCGGGAGGAATGGGAGGTGATAGGGGAGATTTCACTCTCTGCTGTCCAGGTGGCGGCCTTGTCCTTACCTAAGACGGGCAGGCCCGCTGTGACTAGGTTTCTCCATCTTTAAGGGGCGGGCGGTCACAGTCCCAGCTTGCAGAATTGACGCGAACCAGCCTGCGAGCGAGGTGGACCAGAGGTGTAACAGTGCTGCTCTTCCTCTTTTCTGGGTGACGCCAGGTGGCTGCTTTCGATCTGGACGGGACCCTCATCACCACCCGTTCTGGGAAGGTCTTTCCCACTGGCCCCAGTGACTGGAGGTGACTGGAGGCAGGAGGAGGGGGTGGTGAGGTGCATCCGGGCCCCAGGTCACCTTGCACTTCCTCGCCCGCCCTAGGATCTTGTACCTGGAGATTCCACGGAAGCTCTGGGAACTGGCCACCGAGGGTTACAAGGTGTGTGCCCCGATTCACAAGGTGGGCCCGGGCCTGATGAGGAGGGGCCCTGGTGACACCCCATCTCCTTCACAGCTGGTGATCTTCACCAACCAGATGGGCATCGGGCGTGGAAAGCTGCGAGCGGAGGAGTTCAAAGCCAAGGTGGAGGCTGTGGTGGAGAAGCTGGGGGTCCCCTTTCAGGTATGGCTGCTTGGGAGGCTGAAGGGCTATGTGGGGGTCAGAGAGGCTGAGACAGGGGCCAGAGATAGTGCGGTGGGACGGAGAGGAGGAAACAGAGACCCGGGGAGAAGGTGTGACATGGTGAGCCAGCTGGAGATGGGGTGGGGGCCCCGGGGGTGGTTATGCTGACAGACGCGTTGTAAGTGACGCTCGCCTTGGTGAGTGTTGGCGTAGTGTCCTCGGGACTCAGGTGCCCTTGAAGGACTCCTCTGGGTGTCTGAGCAGAGTCAAGGACCGCGTCTGACTCCCACCCGACCCACAGGTGCTGGTGGCCACGCACGCAGGCTTGTACCGGAAGCCGGTGAGCGGCATGTGGGACCACCTGCAGGAGCAGGTGAGCCTCTGACTCCCTGGGCTCCCTGCCCGCCTGCCCACTCCAGGTCTCTGCGCCATGACCTTCCCTGTTACCCCCCCGCCTGGTCTGGCCGCCTTGGTTTCTTTGCTATCATGTCCTAATACTGGTAGGTGAGGCAAGTGGTCTTAAACTCGGACAACCAGAGTGGTCCAGAGAGAAATTACTCGTGGATTCATTGATGGGTTTGTTCTTCAGAACAAACAAAGCTTCTTGAGCTGAACATATTAGTGGACTAGACAGACCTGCCTCCGCCCGGGTGCTCCCAGACTAGGGAGGGCGTGGACGACAAGTGTGTTGATGGATGTGTAAACAGTGAGGGTAAGGCTGGGTATTGATTGAGTAAAGGCTTAAAGCTGGTGAGTGAGGGAGCTGTGTGTCATCTAAGGAAAGAGCCGAGTAACAGCAAGTGCAAGGATTTTGAGGTGGATGGAGTTGGGTGTGTTCTCGGGCAGGGAGGAGGCCTGTGTGGCTACCGCTGAACGGGTGAGGGGCATCAGACTGCGTGGGGTCCAGAGCCGCGCCAGGTGGGGACGGGCGCCCTCTGGCGGCCTCTTGTGGAACAGACGGGTGGCCAGGATGGTCGGGCAAAGCGGGTGAGAAGTGGCGGAGGTCTCAGAGGCTAGACCTGACAGAGCAAACCTCCTGATGGGACCCGTTAGTGCGACAGATGTGGGCGTGAGTTCCTTACTGCCTCTCGTGTGTCCCCGTCCCTGCCCAGGCCAACGAGGGTGTGTCCATCTCCATCGGGGACAGCATCTTTGTGGGAGGTAAGGGCCTGGGGCTAGGGAGGAGGTGGTGGGTGCTGGGCGCTGATGCGGGGGGCAGGGGTGCCCCCAAGGATGCTGGTGGAGACCAGGCTCTGTTCCAGACGCAGCGGGACGCCCAGCCAACTGGGCCCCTGGGCGCAAGAAGAAAGACTTCTCCTGTGCAGACCGCCTGGTGAGTGCCCCACCTCGTCCCACCTCCAGGAGCCTGCCCCCACCCCTCCCGCCGCCCCCCCCAGCTGACTTGCGCTCTTGCCCGCAGTTCGCCCTGAACCTGGGCCTGCCCTTCACCACACCAGAGGAGTTCTTTCTCAAGTGGCCTGCGGCCCGCTTCGAGCTCCCAGCCTTTGACCCAGTGAGGCCTGCAGGGCGGTGAGGGGGGGAGGGTGGGGGGCGCACAGGGATGGGGTGCCGTCTCTTATCTTGTCTGCCCTCCCAGAGGAGCGTCACCCGCTCTGGGCCTCTCTACCTCCCCGAGTCCAGCTCCCTCTTAAGCTCAGACCCAGAGGTGGTCGTCGCCGTGGGATTTCCTGGGGGTGAGACTCCCTGACCCAGAAGCCCCAGCCCCTCTCTGACTCCTCAAGTCCCACTAACCCTGCGCCCTTCACAGCCGGGAAGTCTACCTTCCTCCGGGAGCATCTCGTGTCAGCTGGATACGTCCACGTGAACAGGGTAGGACTTGGTCTTCAGTGCCCCTAACCCTGCAGGAACTGTCCTCTTGGTCTCTGCTCCCTGGACCGCTGTCCTTTCAGACTCTCCCCCGACTCCGTCACTCTGCCTCTGTGTCCCCCCGCCGGTTCTGGGTCCCTGTCCCCCTGGGTCTCCCAGGCCCCATCCCTGATCACTTTCTGGGTCTCCAGGACACTCTGGGCTCGTGGCAGCGCTGTGTGACTGCATGTGAGGCGGCCCTGAAGCAAAGGAAACCGGTCGTGATCGACAACACAAACCCCGACGTGCAGAGCCGGGCCAGGTACCAGGGTCCCAGGGAAGGCCCCTGCAGAGCGGCCCCAGGCCCTTTACCAGCCCCCCGCCCTCCCCTCCCCTCCCCCAGGTACATCAAGTGCGCCCGGGATGCGGGTGTGCCCTGCCGCTGCTTCCTCTTCAGTGCCACCGTGGAGCAGGCGCGCCACAACAACCGGGTGAGCGAGCGGCCCGAGCTGCCCCCCGCCGTACCCCCCACCCCCAGCCCTGGCCTCACCAGCCAACCTCTGCCCCCGCAGTTCCGGGAGATGACAGACTCCTCCCACGTGCCCGTGTCTGATGTTGTCATTTACGGCTACAGGTGAGGGCCGCAGGGTGAGGTGGGGGGACATCGGGTTGAGCCCCAAGGTTGGGCCTCGCCTCCAGCCCGCAACCTCTGCCGCCAGGAAGCAGTTCGAGGCCCCCACGCTGGCCGAAGGCTTCGCGGCTGTCCTGGAGATCCCGTTTCGGCTGCACGTGGCGCCGCAGCTTGAGCGGCTATACCGCCAGTTCTCAGAAGGCTGAGCCACCCTGCGCCCTCCGGCCCTCGCCCCTCCCCACAATAAATGCTGATTTTTTTTCCCCTAACGCTTGGCCAGCATTTTGCTGGGGAGAAGGGTGGATCACCCAGCTAGGCCAGTAGCACAGACCTGCTGGGCCCAGGGTCCCAGGAAGGCACTACTGGGGGGACTGCCCCCCTGGGAACCCCTGCCTCTCGTGGGCTGCGGAGGTTTACGGTGGTGGCAGCTGGAACCTGCCTGGCCCTGCCTTGTATCTGCTTCCAGCCAAGGGAGGTCCTTGGAAGCCACAGGGCAGGGAGGGCAGCCTGGAGCAGCTGCAGGAGAAACCCCGAAGACTTGGAGCAGCGGGCAGCTCCGTGCGTGGTGGCATCCTCTCCCGGCTCCGGTGAGAGGGGCCAGCCTCTCCGAAGCCGGGGGTCTAAACAGAGCCAAATGGCCAGAAGGCTTTTAAAAGACTTTATTGGGGAAACGTACAGGGGGGGCTGTCCTTGGAGACATCGCAGGACACTGTCCTCCATCTCGCAGGGCGGGCGCAATCCCCAGGGGCCCCTGCTCAGAAGCATCTGACCTGGGGGTGGGGTGGGGGGGGGGGCGAGAAAGCGAGACTGGGTGGGGGGCCCCCACACCCTGCGGCCCTGACCCTGAGGCTCCAGGGTCCAAGGAAGGGCCTGACCCTGCCCCAGGCTGGAAGGCTCAGGGGGGCAGGCGGGCCTCTCCCTCTCGGGTCTCCTAGAGGCCAGGGTCACACCACCTCCCAACCGCAGGTGTGTCCATGGGGCCCTCCTGCCCCCGGCCCGCTGCCACTCACCAGTCTTCGCAGGGGCCTCGTCTGTGACTCCTGGAGAGGCCCGGCCCCGGGGGGGCCCACTACCCCCCCATCTGTGGGGAAGGACAGCAGGGAGGAGTCAGCGGCAGGGCAGGGCAGGGGGCGAAGGGGCATTAGAAGGGGCGCGGGGGGCCCTCACCCCTCGCTGCTGCTGCTCCTGCTCCAGGTTCCGCTGCAGCACCTGCTGCTGGTTGGCGATGACGCGCCGGATGCCGTTGACGAAGTTGCCCTGGTCGTGCGGGATGAGGCCGATGAAGATCTTCTTCTCCGAGGAGTACAGAAGCATGAGGACGCGGACCTCGCAGGCGGCCTTGTAGGAGAAGTGCACGCAGCCGGCCTGGCGGTGCAGAGTGGTCACGCCGGTCCTCTGCGCGCTCCGGGCCAGAGCACGGAGCATTCCGGGCCGTCCCCGGCCCTGTCATCGCTCCCATGAGGGGACCCGAGACAGAAGCCAGAAATGCCTCCCCGAGGGCCCGCCCAGCACACTCCGGTGATCCTGTGACCCCAACGCCAGCCGGGTAAGCGCCCAGGACCAGCCACAGCTGTGACGGACAGCACCGCACAGGAGCCACCCCGTGCTAGCAGCCAGCCAGCGGGGCCCCAGGGCCACCTCCAACCGGGAAGCCCTACAGGCAGCAGGGGGCAGGGAGGCTGGGCAGTGGGTGACGCACCACGTGGCTCGGCAGCACAGCACCCACAGGCACCAAGCGCCTCCTGACCCCTCGCCGGATCCTCGCCCTCTGCAGGCCCGGGGTCACCAACCCTGTCTCCCTGGCTGAGAGCCTGAGGCCCTGCAGGCCCCCAGAAAGGGCTGTGTGCCACCACGGGGGCCGGCCCTCCCAGCACCCACCAGAGCTGAGAGGCTGCGGGGTCTCCCTGAGGGAACTCTGCTTTAAACTCTTTACAACAGAAAGCATATACAACTAGTCCCTCAAAAGCACGAAGGCACAGCTATGACACCTTCAGCTGATTTAAAATAAATGCTAAGCTGAGCTGGGGACAGCCGGGACCAGTAAAGCAAACACCCAAAACTGGACACGGACAGCTGTGGCTTCAGGAGCCCAGAAGCCCGACGCCCTCACTTCGTAGATGGAGAGACTGAGGCCTGCAGAGCAGAGAGACCAATTGAGACGCGCAGCAGATGAGCGCCAGGGCTTTAAGAGCCCAAACTGGAGGCAGACAGACCCCGTCCCAGGGAAGGGAGAGGACATGGGGCAGGTAAGGACCTGGGAGCAGGGGGGAACCCAGACAGCGCAGCAGGCCCCAGAGGCCCAGCACGTGCGGGCACGGCCTCTGAGCCTCAGTTTCCCCATCTGTGACCCCGGGTCAGGACAAGTCCTGTCCAGGCCCAGAGCACTGCACGCTTCCCACGGCCGGCTGGGGGGAACTTTCATTCCGTCTCCTCTCAGTTTCTGCACACCGAGCCGCTGTCTGGGGGTCGTCAGCCCTGCGCGCACCCCGCCCCACTCACAAAGCCGTTGTCCATGATCCGGCACAGGCTCTTCAGCGTCTCCAGGTCCTTGGTGAAGTGGAACTGCACCAGGCGGGAGTTCCGGAAGAGCGGCACCAGCGTGGTCTGCGGGGCCCGGGGGCGGCTCCATGAGGCCCCCAGCCGGCGGCCACCCCACGACCCCGCACATCGCCCCGGCTGGGACCCGCCGAAGCAGGCCTGTAGCACCCCACCCTCCTCCACGCGTGGAGCAGGCAGCGCCCTCTGCCCGCCCCCACCCCGGGGGTGGAGGCGGCACCCTTCCCCGCTCACCAGGAGCTGCTGCGGGATGAGCTGCATGTACAGCTTCCGAGGCCACTGCTCCGTCCTCCTGTGGGGTCGCACCCGCGGGTCAGGAGGGGGGGCTCCCGCCAGCCCCGCCCATGTCCGCCAGCCCCGACCCCTGACCGCCACCCGCCACTCACAGGATCTCCCCTTGGTTCACGTAGATGTGCGAGGGCAGCCACCGCTTAGACCGGCTGTGGGGCTCAGGCCTGGGCTTTTGGGAGGAAAGACGGGAAGAGGTCAGGAGTGGGAAGTGCCCTGGGTCAGGGACGAAGCATTGGTCCCAAGGTCCCCCGGCCTCACCTCCTGCCACTCCATGACTCCGCTCCATGCCAGGAACTTGTTGTTGACGATCTGGACGGGGCCCGCCACGCCGCCGGGTCCCACTGCCTGTGGGAGGAGACAGGTGGGCTTGTACCCCAGGCTCCCTAAGGAAGGAGCCTGGGAACCTGGAGGCTGCCCCAGGGCCCAGCCCCGCCTCGGACCCCTACCGGGCTTCTGTTGCCAGGCTGCCCACAGGCCTGGAGGACGCCCCAGCACTGGCCCAACCCTGCAACCCCCGTGCCCTCGGCTGGGACACTTCTGGGTGAAGCGGACGCTGTGAACCGCTGGTGAGGTGTGAGCCACGGCGTGCACACACCCCACTCCGCCAGACTGCTGTGCCCGCGAGCCCATCCAGCTCCCCGCGCCCCACGGGCCCTGCGAGCGGCAGCCCCGGGGCACACCTGTTTCCGGGTGGTGATGACCTGCCGGATGGCGTTGACGAAGCCGCTCTGGTCGTAGGGGATGAGGCCCATGAAGATCTTCTTCTTGGACGAGTAGAGGAGCATGAGCACGCGCACCTCGCACGGAGAGATGTGCGGGAAGAGCATGCAGCCCGCCTGCGGGAGGGGAGGGCATCAAGAGACAGAAACCGCCCAAGTGACCCGGGGCCGCCATCCTGAGCACCTATGGACCTGCACCTCGGTGTCCCCCCAACCATGAATCTGGGGTCAGGACAGGCCCCACGGGGAGGGGGGAGGGTCCTGAGAGGGCTCCATCTCCCACGCCCCGCCCCCTACCCCAGACCAGCCCTGTCCTGGGAGCCCGGGCCCAGCAGAGGCCACCACACCTGGGGGAGATGCCAGACCAGAGCCTGCAAGCAGACCCAGCTCTGCTTCCTCCTAGCTTTGACCCAAGGCAAGTCACCTCTGCACCTCAGTTTCCCCATCTGTATGATGGCATAACAGTGCACACAGCAAGTGCCACATAAACGCTTGTTGCATGAGAAGCTACTGCCTCCTTGGTGGGACTACAGGAGAACCTGAGCCACACAAGCGTCCCCATCCCCATCGGGGTGGAGCAAGCGCTTTCTCAGCAAACAGTGCTGAACA
The DNA here is from genome assembly GCF_019320065.1 of Cervus canadensis. NCBI lineage: Eukaryota > Metazoa > Chordata > Mammalia > Artiodactyla > Cervidae > Cervus > Cervus canadensis. Next base: position 21,130,741 of record NC_057403.1, on the reverse strand, counting down.
CGGGTAACCAGGCAGGAGAGACACCCCACATCTGTCACAACCCCAAGAAGACCGCACAGCGCCCCCTGAAGACCACAGCCGGGAGGCGGTCTGTCCCAAAGGGGACTGAGGACTGGAGAGACCCCAGAGTGGAGCCCTCCAGGCAGCTCCCTTTGGGCAGCTGCTGGTAACGGGCCCACACCAGCTGTGTCTGAACCCTGATTCAACAACCTCACCAGCTCCAGTTTACTGAGCACTCACTACACTCAGACTACTGCCTCAGTTTTACACAAGCGCCCTGGCCTCCCCCCAGGATATCCCAGATGAGGAACCTGACTATTCCCTGTTCCAGCTCTTTTCCGCCAGCCCCACTTCCAGGTCCCTGCCAGGGGCTGTGACCCCCAACAAGCTCCCAGCTCCCTGGAGGGCTGGCCAGGCCCCCCCTTTGCTCCTGTGCCCAGCGCCCGCCCCGGCCTGGCGGGGAGCTGGGTTCCTCTGCTGTCCCCTCTAAGCAGTGAGACCCCAGTTCACAGGGACGGGGATGCCCCTGGAGGTCTCCCAGGACCTTGCCACCTGCTTCGACTGTCCCGGCAGAGCTCTGCCTACCGCTTGGTCACCACAGTGTTCCCAGGGCCTCTGTCCCTGCCCGCCCCCCAGCACCCCTGCCCCACTCACGAAGCCGTTGCCCATGACCCGGCAGAGCCCCTTGAGGGAGTCACAGTCTCTGTTGGTGAAGTGGAACTGTGCCAGCTGGGAGTTGCGGAACAGGGGGCCCAGGGTGGTCTGGGGGCGACACGGGGGCAGCAGGTTCAGGGCTGGGCAGGTGCTCGCAGCCACGGGGGGCGGGCGGGTGAGGGTGGGGTCTCACCAGCAGCTGCTGCGGGATCAGTTGCATGATCAGCTTCTGCGGCCACTGGTCAGTCTCCCTGCAGGAGGAGAGGGTCAGCAGAGCGCACCCCTTCTGCCGCCCGCCCTCGCACCCCACCTGCACTCACAGGTTCTCGCCCTGGTTCACGTAGGCCTGGCAGGGGAGGGCCCGCTTCAGCTTCGCGGTGGAGTCCGAGTAGGGTCTGCGCTTCTGTGTTGGGGGCAGAGGGGTCTCTGGACACGCCCGCTGTGCAGGCTGGCCCCCCACCTGCAAGACCCCCAGGTCAGCCCCCACCCCGCAGACTCCCAAGGTGCCGACCACGGGTGCTCACCTCCTGCCACTCCAGGACTCCACTCCAGGCCAGCAGCTTGTTGCTGAGCCGGTGCTCGCTGACAGCCAGGCCCCCGAGGGCGAGTCCGGGCGAGGAGGGCCCAATGGGGCCCAGGGCCCCAAAGACTCGAGCACCTTGCTGTGGAAGAGGGGGAGGCAATTGAGGAGCTGCTCTCCACCCACCCCAGAAGGAACACCCCAACGTCCAGACCCCAGGCCCCCTGCGCAAACCACCCCAGGCAGTCTCCAAACCCTTCCTTCCAGAACCTAGACCCGGACTGGGTGGTCCCCCCGCCCCCCGTCCTTTTCTGGCCGGAGCCTGCCTGTCCCCAACACTGGTGCCTGAAAGCGACCAGCTGCTTCCCCTTCAGCCTTTGCTCAGGCCAGGCTCTACCCTGGCCTGCCATGCCCTCCCCTTCAAGAGATGTGCCCCACTCATCCTCCCAGGATCATCAATTTTGGGTCCCTTTATTGAGATGCAACTCAGAAGCAGCTCTCTGGGGCTCCGGAGCCGCCTCAGAACACGCCCACGATGCACAGCCAGACTGGGCTCTGGCTGGCTGGCACATCGGCTTGCCCCATCCCGCCCAAGCACAGAACTCTCTTCCACGGTTCCTGCGGCCCTAGAGAGAAAATCCAGGCTCCCCTCCGGCTCCCGCCAGGCGGGCTCCAGCCCTCCTTCACACAGCCCAGGCTGCAGCCACTTCAGGCTGATCCTGGGGAGGCAGGAGGAAGTGACCGGAAGCAGAGAGAACAGAACCCTCTGGGAACCGGGAGCCGGACAACAAACGGAGGATCTCCCAAACACAGTGTCTTGAGAGCATGTGCAAAACACCAGAATGTTGCGGCAATAAAACCAAGCAGGACACATCCTACACATGGGGCACTATCCAGTCACCTTACACACACACACACACACACAACCAAAAACATCTCAAAACAAACAAGGGAGCGCTTAGGACAGCCGGTCAACAGGAAACTCTTGAAAACTTCTCTAGTAGGTGCCTCCAGGCAGTCAGAAAAAATAAAAGTGGTTATTACTTTTCATCTTACTACTAATGAGTATTTTTTCCAAATTTCCTATAATGCACACAGGTGTCTTCTGCCCCAGAATATGAGACAGGAAAAACTGTATTTCGCAAGAGCTTAAAAGGCAAAGAAATCTGAGCTCTCCATGTGGGCAGGTGGTTCTGGGATTCAGACAATCCAGTGAGATCAGGAAGAAAGGCAGAGAGCTTCCCGCTCTAAGAACATGGTGGTGTGTGTTCCTGAGATGGAGATAGACTGTCGGAGCCCTGGGGCGCAGGCACCACAGCCAGAGCCCAAAACATCCAAGAAACTAGTTAGATCACACAACTGTAGAAGCCTCTGGGATCCAGACAAACGCACTTAAGGACCCGGGTAATATGAGCACCAGGGACACCTGTTTAAACTCTACCGTATTTCTAGCCATCAGACTGAGCACGTTTTAATCTGGGAGGGGGGGGGGGGGGGAAGATCAGGGAAGCTTAAGCCCAGGTCTCACCGAACGCAGGATGAGCATCAAGGTGGAGAGTCACGTTTAAGAACTAGACCTAAATACAATCCTAAAAGGACTGTCACATCTGGACAGGTGTGTGTAAAGCCTGGCTGTGCCTCCCACATGTGTTTTGCTAATCACTGCGCAGGAAGCCTATTTAGTACTGAGAAAAGAGATGAACGCCTTAAGACGCACGTTTAAGGACCCAGGAGACGCTTGTTCACAGGCGGACGTGAACGCTAAGAAACCCGCCTCCCCAGGGAAGCAATGGAGTGAAGGGTGATGTTAAGAGCAGAGAGGTGTTCAGAGGCCGGGCATCTGACTCTTAACACCGAGAAAACCTGCTTAAGGCTGGTGTGCAGCTGCCACAGGTCCCCGCCACGTACAACGGTGAGGCAGGGTATTTATTAATTAGCCCCAGGTTAGGGTAAGCGGCGCATCTGAACAAACGTGTCACGGTTTAGCTGTGCGTGTTTTTAAACGTCGCGATGTGTGAATTTACCGCCCCGCAAAAACCTTACGAAAAATTTTTAAAAGCATGTACAGGTTGTGGGTCTGGGGAAGCGTGTCTAACTCAGCGTCCCTGCGAAGCTGTGTTTATGTTTAAGATCTGGGCTTACCGCGATCAGTGGGACATCCCACACCTGGGCAAGCGCGCAAACGAACCCCCGGCGCACACGCCTCGGGCGCCCTGCAGAACGCCCCCGAGGGCAACACCTGGGCGCCCGAGTGCGAGACACGGGGCCCCTAGCCGCCATCTCCCCCCGCCCCTCCCCCATCTCCAGCTTCTCTGCGCGGAGAGAGAGCAACTTTCCAATTGGAAAAACAACAGTACACGCCGACCGTCCGCCCGCCCCCCACCCAGCGTTCAAATCAGGCCGCGGAGTCAGCAGTAATTTGAGCCCTTACCGCCCCCGTACCCCACCCCCGCCACCCCATCCCGAACGCGAAACAAAGGGGAGAGCCCGGCGCGTACCACCCGGGGGGTTTCACGGGGGAAGCGGGTCCCAATGTGGGACCACCCTTCGGGTCACCGGAGAAACCCCCGAGGGGGTGGGAGCTGGGGACAAAGACGCCAGCCCGGGGGAGGGGCCGGCGGGGGCGGGGCCGTGGAAAGCTCTGGAAAAAGGGCGGGGGGCTCACCATGGGAGGGGCCGAGCGAGCCCGGATCCGCGGCGGCTGCGGGCCTCGAGGGCTGGCCGGCCAGGAGCGCGAGCGGGCAGCGCGCGCCGTGAGGGGCCGCAGGGGGCGGCCTCGACCCCCGAGGGGGCCCCCAGCGCCGGAGCGGTGCGGGGCGCGGCGCGGACGGACCATGGCGGGCGCGGGCCGAGCGGGCTGGGGGGCTGCCACGGGCCTCACGGGGGGCTGCGGGCTGCGCCGACTGAGGGGCGCGGGCGCGCGGCTCCGGGGGAGACGGGCCGGGCTGTACCAAGCGCAGGGGACGCGCCTCCGGAGAGGGGTCGCCGCGGCCAAACCACTGCGGCGAGCAGGGGCGCGCGGCGCGTACCAACCGCGTCCGCGAGGGGGCGTGGCCGGGGCGTACCAAACAGGGCCGGGGGTGCCCGAGAAAGGGTGTGTGGGGCGGGGAACTCGGCAATTGGACGGGACAATGGGCCGCACGCGCACGAAGGGGAGGGGCTGAGACGACGTGAAAGAAACCACCTCAGGGGGCGGGGCTGGGAGGCCACACCGAAGGGAGACGGGGCGGGGGGCGGGGAATGAATGTAGAGGGTGATACCAAGCGGGCTCCGGGCCTGGGGGGGGGGCATGCCGGGAGGCCGACGGAACCGGGAGACTACGTCGGGACGCGTCAGAAAGAGAGGAAGGAAGGAATAATAGGCCTGGAGGCAAGCGAACCGGCCTAGAGGTTCGGAAATACGGATCGCTCCAGAAACTCAGGAGAGGACTTAGGGTTTCAAGGCAGTGACGTGGCCAGGCGGGCGAGGGACCACAACTCCCAGCGGCCTCCGCGCGGCTTGGGCGGAGCCGGCGGTCCCACAGCTGCGTGCCCATTGGCTCCCGCGACCTAGGCTCCGCCCGCCTCCCTCTACTTCTCCTTGCCACTCGCCTCTCAGGGCCATTCATTGATTCGCTCATTCACTCAGCGATTAAAGGACTGCGTATTCACATGCTAGTAGCTGTGTATAACATTTCTTGCTTCAGTTTCCTTGTTTCTTAAATGTGGATACTAGCTAACCCTAAAATGGCTATGAGAATCAAAAGAGTTGATGAAGTATTAGATCGGTATTTGGTACAGTAACGACCTAAATGATGGTTTTTCTCCTTTTAAAATCATTATTATTAGTGCCATTTCCAGTTCTGTGCTGGGCACCAATTGTGACAAAGAGACCAGGCCCACTGGAGAAAATAAATAATCGCATTTTGTGAAGTGTTACAAATAGAGCAAATGCACTCTATGGGGGATGGGATGGTGACCGTGAGAAGTCAGGAAAGTGACCTTTAGGCAGCCTGCAAGTCCACAGAGGCTGCAAGAGTGTGCTAAGATGAGGGACCAGCCAGGGCACAAATCCTGAGAGTAGAAGGAAAGCGGGGGTGGGGGGGTGGGAGATGGTGGGGGAGGCGTGGAGCACGACTGGAGCAGAGAGGGTCAAGGAGAGCTGAGGAAGCAGACAGTGGCCAGGTGCCGCAAGCAGCGTCCTATAGCCTCGCGATGGAATTTGGATTTTAGTCTCACTTTGCTGGGGAACCATCAAAAGGTTTTTTATCAAGGAAGGGACAAAGTCTCATTTACATTTTAAACAAATCATTCACAAATGCATAGAGTCATGCCCACAATGTCTCTACAAGTCTACAAAAGAAGCTGGATCCAGAGTCACCTCTGAGGAGAGAAGACAGCAGATGGAAGAGTCAAAGACATGGAAAGGAGACTCAGTTTGTTCTTGTAGACTATTTGGAATTCTTACCATATGCAACCTTTTGAAACAGTAACATCTATTTTTTTAAAGATCCCTCCAGCTGCTGCATTGAATATGAGGTAAGGGCTAGTGGAACAGGAGGGCAGATAGGAGACTATGGCAATAAGCCAGCTGAGAGTCACAGGTGGCTTAGACCGCAGGGAGTGTGGCCACAGTGGAAGTACACACTTTCACAATGTATTTTCAAGCTGAAGCCCAAAGGACTTGTGCAGGGAGTGAAAGTGAGAGGGTGAAGTAATTTCAAGGGTTTTGCTTGTACAGAGGTGTCATTTCGTGAAAGGGAAATGACTGTGGGAGGAGCAGGGTGGGGTGGGCAGAGATGGAGCTCCAAATCTGACCTGGATTGTGGCCAAATAGGGAATCACTACTCTCTGGACCCAGACTGCCAGCTAGATATCAACAGTTACCTCCAGAGGCCTGACTATGTCAAGAGACCCCACTCCTGGCAGTAGGAAGGAGAATCGTAAGGACAGAAGTCCCCTTCTCCTCAATCTATTTTCTGTTTCTACGTGGTACATTTGCAATGTTGACTAAACAGTGTAAATGGGGGGAGGTCTGGAGACACAACTTTGAGAGCCTTCAGTGTTTCATGAGAATGAATGAGATCAGGAGGATGTGTGTGTGTACAGAGGCTGGGACACTCCATCCTTTTAGAGTTCAGATCTATGAGGAGCAATCAGATGGGAGGAGAAGCCCCAGGTAAGGTCATATTTGAGCCCCAAATCTGACCTGGATTGTGGCCAAATAGGGAATCACTACTCTCTGGACCCAGACAGCCAACTAGATATCAACAGTTACCTCTAGAGGCCTGACTATGTCAGGAGACCCCACTGCTGGCAGTAGGAAGAAGAATTGCAGGGACAGAAGGCCCTTTCTCCTCCTTAATCTCCCTAAACCCTCAATTCTCATCATTCTTAGTACAGGCCATTGTGGTCTCTCGAATGGTTAATAGCCTTCTAACTCCTGTCACCTTGACTTTCATTTCACTCATCAGAAGACTCCAATGAGTCTTCCTTGGTGGCACAGTGGATAAGAGTCCACCTGCCAATGTAGGGGACACGGGTTTGATCCCCATTCGGGCAAGATTTCACAATGCTGCAGAACAGCTAAGCCTGCGCACCACAACTGCTGAGTCTGCACGCTGCAACAGCTGAAGGCCACACCTGGAGCCTGTGTTCTGAGACAAGAAGCCACCGCGGTGAGAAGCCTGTGCGCTGCGACCAAGAGGAGCCCCCAGCTCACCGCAACTAAAGAAAGCCCGCGCAAAGCAATGAAGACCCAGCGCAGCCAAAAATAAATAAAAATATAAAAGAAAAATTAAAAAAAAAAAAGACTCCAGTGGCTTGCGAGTGCCCTTAGAATTAATTACAAACTCTTCCTCTAAGGCCCCACATGGTGGGACCCCTGCTGCTGTCTCTAGACTGACCTCTTCTGTGCTCTTTCTGTTCTCCACCTAGTTGATGCCTTCCCATACTTCAGATCCCATCAGGACAATGTGTTGGTGTGAATTCCTAGGATTTTGTATAAGCATGGAGAAAGGTGTGCCAGGATCCACTCCAGCATGAGCAAAATGGCAACATGTCAGAATGAGAAATGAAAACACAGGGTGAAATTCTATTAGTAATTACTGTAATTAGTACAGTACAGCTCTCTGAAACCATCTAGCTTATCAAATTTGCCAATTTGTAAGACACGGTTCATCGTATCTGTAAAATCTGCCCAGCCTAGCTAGCTATTATTATGACTAAGCGGTTCTGCTCCCATCTGTTAAAGCAGTACACTTCCTGAGGAGTAGCTGTCTGTTACCAAACTTGTTTATGCCAGTTAAGCCTCAGTTAATAACTTCACCCTATCAAATGAATTAAATATTAATACAAGAGAGTTGTTTGCATGCAAAGCGTGTTGCCTGAATTGGAAAGAATAAAAGTGAGTTGCTTTAAAAAAATGTTGCCAGATGAGTTGCAAGCAAAGTAACTGTAAATGATTAAACAGAAAAGCTCATAAAAACCTAGGAAGGTCTAGCCTTCAGTTTGCTTAATAAGTGTCTTCAGGTTCTCCTGTCACTTTTTAAAAAGAATTGGAAATGATAAATTACTTTTTATGGTTTATGGGTGCAGTTTATGTAAGCATGTGACACAGTATGAAAACTGGGAGGCTGCCTGGTTGTCAGAGCTGGTGCCTGCCTGTAAAACTTAATTTAAAAATATATAATTCTTGGAGAAACTTCCCTGATGTGGTTAAGACTCTGTGCTTACGCTGCAGGGGGCGTGGGTTCAACTCCTGGTTGGGGAACTAAGATCCTGCATGCTGTGTGCGGTGCGGCCAAAAATATAAAATTAAAAAAAAATAAAACATATCATCCTTGAAAAAGCAATAATAATAATAAATGTCTTAGACACTGCTAAGAACTTCCCGTCTGAGTTCACTGAACCCTTACACACTAGGCCATGAGAGTGACAACCTTCTCATCTCATTCTGCAGATAGGGAAACCAACAGCCACCAGCTGCCCCTCAACAGGCACTGTTCCGAACACTCCCCACATTGCAAAAACCCGGACCTCGCCCATCTCCAAGCCCAGAGGGCTTTCTCCTTGCCTTCAGAAGCAAGGTGCCTTGAGACGGCCGTGTTCTGCCCAGCCTCTTCCCACGCAGTATCATTCACACTGGTGAACTGGCAAGAAATGAGTTGGTACAATCACTGACATACCACATTATATTTTTGGAGGAGGCAATTTGGCAGTTTGGTCGCAGTTTAAAATGGGCACCCCGCTAAAAAATTAAAATGGGCACCCCAAAAGACCAGAAACATTCTACATAGCCAATAAGAGACCGACTGGGAAAATGATGGCATTCCTGGGGGGAGTACTATGCAGCCATACAAATGGATGAGAGACTTCCCTGGTGGTCCAGAGGTTAAGATCCCATGCTTACAATACAGCGGGTGCAGGTTTGATCCCTGGTCTAGGAGTTATTAATAAGATCCCAGATACCTCACAGCCAAAAAACCAAAACATAAAACAGAAGCAGTATTGTAACAAATTCAACACTTTAAAAATGGTCCATTAAAAAAAAAAAAGAAGGCTTTTTGTCCTGGTATAACCAGCAAGATAAAAAAGATTCTCATATAAAAAAAGTAATCTACAGAACAAGGCAGAGTAAGTTCTAGAGACCTTCTGTAGAACAAAGAGCCTGTGCTTACTGACACTCTACCATGCACTGAAATTTAAGAGGATAGATCTGTTGAAGTGTCCTTACCACACATACACATAATACACAGAAAACTGAAGGGACACAAGAAAACTTTTGGAGGTGATGAATGCCCGCTACCTCGTTTGTAATGATTCTTTCACAAGTGGATGCATATATCCAAACTCAATCATACACCTCCATAAAGCTGCTTATAACAATATAAAGCAAGCTGCCACTGGCTAGAAGAGCCAGAAAACGAATATATTTTTGTTCGCTTCTACCAGCTAGTCCAGATCTCCAAAGAACACACAAGAAATCGGTAACTAGTCTCCAGAGAGGGCTGGGAGAGACCATGCATTGGATTGATTTGGAGGCCTCTAAAAGTGTGAACCACAGGAGGCTTTATTATGCAAAAAAATAAGTTGAATTTTTCATAAGTGAAGTAAATAAGAATAGAATCGGCATACACCTCAATTTGGAAATTCTCCACTTGGAAATATATCACATGGGAATTCCTGAATAGGAACTCCCCTGGCTGTCCAGTGATTAATAAAGCTCGCTTCCACTGCATGGGGCACAGGTTTGATCCCTGGTCAGAGAATTAAGATCCTGCATGCCCCTGGGTGTGGCCAAAAAAAAAAAAAAAGGAATGCCTATACAAATGAAGGGGAAGAGATACATGTTCATGCTGATTCTCTGTGGCACTTTTTATAATAGTGGAAAACTATACAGCTATCCAGCTGCCGCGAAGAATGTGGCAAAGAGCCTCAAAGACAGCCCCCATGACCCCCACCTCCTAGTATTATAATCTTTGTATTGTCCTCAGCCTCAGTGTGGGCTGGACCTAGCAACTGTTCTAATGAACAGAATACAGCAAAAGTGATAGGCTATCACTTCCACTATTGGGTTACAAAAAAAAAAAAAAAAACTGGCTTCCACCTTGTCTGTCTTATGAAAAGGACTGCAAGGTGAGGAACCAAGCGAGACCTCCAGTCAAGAGCAAGCAAGGAACTGAGGTGCTGTGTCCAGGCAAAGGTGAAAAAAAGATCCTGCCCCCAGGCATGTGAACGAGCTTGGAAGTGGGCCCTCCCCCAGTGGAGCCTTCAGATGAGACTGCAGCCCCAGCCTGACTGCCACCTCAAGAGACTTGAGCCAGAAGCATCAGCTAAGCTGGGCCTGGATTCCTGATGGAGAAACTGTGAGACAGCAAATGCTATTGTTTTAAGCCACGGAATGGTTACATCAACAGGCAGTTTATGCAGACTGGATGGTTTGTGGGATTGGAATGTGTCCACTTAATGCACCAGGGGAAGCAACCATTTACCAACAGGACACAGAGTTACTTGTATTGAATGATGTGGAGGAATGGCCATGATTCAAGCGGGGGTGGGGGTGGGGGTGGGGAAGGCAAGATAAAGAACAGATAGAAACTGACCTCAGTTACATAAAACATTTAAGAAACTATCAATGTGTATCTACAACCATAAGCGTATAAACCCAAACACCAAACTGATGAACCTGCCTCTGAGGAGGCTGGTGGTTTGCTCAGTGTTTGAAGTGAGAGGGGAGAATGAGGTATGAAACAATACTCCACTTTTTGTTCTACACTTCGGTGGGTTTTTTCCATCTTTGTGAAACTAGATTCCTATGTAACTTAATAAAATTTTAAGATTTCCTTAAAAGCCCAAGGTGATAGGAAAATATTAGTGAGTTTTATGTACCTTGAGACAACTATGTTTTTTAGAGGGTGTCATTTTTCTCAAACTTTCTTCATAGAAGTAGGAGGCGGGCACTCTCTCACCCAAGACAGATATCTAACCATTAATGTGTCAGTGATCTAGCTTTTTTTCCTTTTTCCCAATTATGTTCTCCCACTTTTGCCAGATCTGTTCCTGTAGAAGAATTCTCATCAGTTTCCCAGTCTTGCTTCCAGCCCTGCATGCCTGGCCGGAAAAGCAAATTGGTCAGAAATGAAATGTTTCTAACCAGTCACTCACCCAAATTACAACTGTCATGGATGCCCTGGTGGTTCTGACAAAGTAGCATGCATTTTTAGACATAGTTTTGCCCTCTAGGAGCATATTTTGACCAGTGATGGCAACCTGGCTAATGGCAGCTCTCCTTCAAGGGCTCAATCCTGCAGGACTTACTTCTAGCCACATGGGGTCAGAGATTCAGAGGCACGGGGACCTGCCTAAAGCCACACAGCTCATTGGTACAGAAGCTGGAATCTCAGCCCTGATGTTTAAGGCCTGTACTACTTCTACACTGCAGCAGCTTTAACCATATCTCATGCTCAGAGAAAAACTTTCCGGAAAGTCCTGCTCTCTTGGTGCTGGCTGGTTCTGAGAGGCTGTTGTCTACACCTGGGCTGTGAAATGTGGAGGTGAGCTCTGTGCGTGCACCTCCTCTCTCTGGGCACGCCGTAACCCACGGCTAGCTTCTCTTCTGGGATACAGTATGGGGTGATGACACGTGACAGTCTTCAGTTCATCTAACTGGGTGCTGAGGTCAAGGGCCCCCAGTGACTGGGAACAGCCATTGGTTTGTTTGATCAATTTGTCCCGGAAGGCCTGGAGGAGTGTCTGTGTTTGCCCACGGGGCCATGTCCACCCTGGTGGGAACAGCATGGCCTGCGCCCTGCTAGTCTTCTTCCCTTTTGGTGGCTTTGGACGCCAGGCAGTCACTCTCTCCTTGGAAACTCTCGGCTTCCAGAACACACCTGCCGGCTCCTCCTGTCCCCCAGCCGGGGCCCAGCCCTCACATGTGGGTCCTCCTCTGGCCTCTGGCCTTGTCCTCGCGTCTTCTTGTTCCAGAGGTCACAAAATGGCGGCCCGGCGGCCTCTTGAGACCCACCAGCGGGTTTTGTTTGGTCCTCACAGTGTTTTTTTGTTTGTTTTAATTTGAATGCTGTGAGGCGGGGCAAGCACTCCCCAAGTTCGCCACAGTCCCCGTCAGTCCCTGTCGTCTTACACCCGTCCGTGTCACGCATTTCCATCACCTGCCTGGCCCCTGGAGCCATCTGAGTTTTCGAGAACCCCTGCAACGCACGCCACGGGGGAGACCTCGCCCACTCTCCCTCCGACCTCTTGTCCACACCAGAGTCGCCGAGGGGGCTTGCGTTTGATGCTGAAGCCCAGCCTCCCTCCCTCCCCCATTGGAGTATTCGCTTCGACGGTTCTAGAGGACTCTAGGGCTGGGATCGTAAACTCAAATGCCTGCAGGAGCCAGGTGGGCCACATAAATGAGTGAACTCGCCAGGTATAAGAAAAGTCGACGGCCAGAAATATAATCAAATGGAATCTTTACTGAACGCTGGTGAATGCATGGAACATAATACAAACAGGTATGGAACTGGAGTTTATCTTTTAAATCCAAATTGAAAAAATACAAATTGAAAAATAGAAATATTTAATTACTGAATTTTTTTTTTTCTTTTGTAATTCTTCTGCTCTCTGGACTACGAAGCCAGAGGGCGGGCCTCATCCATGCCACCCCCAGATGTCAAGGGCGGGACTGGTGGCTGAGAACTCGACCTGGACTCCTGAAGCTGGGAGCGGCATTGAACTTGATTCAGTTTTTTAACGGAAAACGGCTGTTCACAAGCGTGGGTGCATCTGAACACCAAGATTCAGGACGACTACTGGAGAGTGGTGAGGGGCTGTCATCTTCTGAGGGAACCCACTGAGCGACCAGCAGCCCCCTGCCCTGGAGTTCAGCAGCTAGTATTTGCGGTTTGCGTTCACACGATCGACAGTAACCAAGAAGAGCAAATGGGACAGTGTTAGTTCATTCTCATCAAGTCTGGAGGCTGGGCGCCTTGGGGCAGTTTGGTCTCTAGCCCCACAAGTTGAATGAACGCTGTCCAGGCCATGCCTTTCCTCTCTGGAAACCAACTGCAGCCAACAGAAGGGAGTCAAAATCCTCCCTGCCAACAGCTTCCCCATGTCTGCCTGGACTGGATGAACACGATCATACATTCAAGTAGCTGTTTGTGAATGTCCTTGGGAGAAAAAGAGTGTTCAGACGGTAGGAACTTTGACCCAAAGTCTCTGACTGACCTTCTCAGGGGAACCGAGGTGTGGGTTCTGGCTCACCTGAAATGAGCCAAGTTGATGGACTCCAACAGTTCAGACTGCTTCCCCATGTCACATGACGACAAGGTCGCAGAGCTTCTATAAAAGACACTGGGTCAAGTTCGTCACCAGCCTGCCCGTGGTTAAAGTACAAAAAGCCTGTCACGGGTGCCGTGTCACGTATCCCACCCCACTGACCTTTCACACCAAGGTCGGTGCCTGGTAATTGATGCCATGACCTGCCTTGAGTCTGTGCCAATGACGCCACCTCGGATCGAGGCGACCCGCCTGCGTCCCCCGTGACACAGATGGTTTGATCACCACCGCGGTCTGCAGCTGTGCTTAGGTGTTTAGACCAGCTTTCGTGAAAAATGTGTTTCTCTTGACACACAGAAAACAAGTCACTTCCCAGGGTCGGGCCTGCCTTGGCACCATGTCACAGCTTTCTTCGGTCACATCGAGATTCTCCACACCACAAATAAATAAAGCTAACTGGGTGGTGATAGTTCATGAGCAGAGATAGTAAAGGCCATGACTGATCTGACGCGGTCGAGCAACTGGACTTGTCAATCTTCAGATTTCTCTTCCCCTCCCGCGAGACGCGGATGCCTGCTAGACTCAGACGACAGTCCAAGCAGACGGGGGTTTCTGTTCAGGGGGCGTCTCTTTGGCTCCCTTATAAACTGGATGTCCGTGGGCTGGAACGCCCGGGTAATTTGTGCCACGTGACTCCGGACCCTCGAGCGGCAGCCGTGCTGCTGCTCCCGTCGGCTTTCTGAAAGCGGCCCTACTGACACTTGAGGCCCTTCTTCAGCTCGCTGAGAAGCGCGTCCCGCGTCTGCTCCGTGTACTGGTCGAAACTCTTACTGTGCTTCGATTCATAGTGACGCTTCAGGTTGTATTCTTTCAACACAGACACGATTTTTTTGCATATTAAGCACGTAGGCATGCTCTTCACCTCCACAAAGAAATAGGCTCGCTCCCATTTCTCTCGAAACACGTGGCCCTCTCGTTCTCTCTTTCGTTTTGCCACTTTTGGTAGAGACATGGGTACAAGAAAGATTTCACTGTCTCCGAATACTACCCCAGGGACACCAACCGTGCCAGCCCCATGCCGAAGGAGACAGCCTCCTGCCTCGTGGTGGGGGAGTCAGGAGGGAGTGGTGGGGACTGTGGCGAACCAGAGAGCACACGCCCCATGGAGAGGGACGGCTCCAGCCCACTGTTTGCTGGGCAGGAGGGTGGCCCCAGGGGAGCCAGATCTTCTGACTTGTCAAGAGAAGACGAGACTGCAGATTTTGTGTGTGTATGTGTGGGTGTGTGGGTGTTTGAGCAAGAGACTCATCCTGATTTTTACAACTAACTCATTAGGGAAAAAATGCCACATAGCCTAACACAGGGAAGGCCAAACAAAACTCATCTGTAGAGTGGCCCAGGGGCCACCAGATTGCAACCTCTCTCCTGGGACAGGGACCTGGGCATCTGATGCTAACAGGCATCTCAAGCAATGCAGATGCTGGTGGTCCACCTCTGGACCACATTCTGAGCATCACTGCTCCGGGGTTGGTCTGACAACAGACAACTAAGTCTCTGCCTACAGGCCAGAGCAGCTGCCCCTGGGATGTCTCCCTAAGGACAGCCTCAGGCCCCTTGCCTCATTGCACCCCAAACCTGTACCTCTTCCTTACAGCCCCGCCGGGTCTCCCATCACCAGGATGGCCCCACTGTCCACTCTATCCAAAGCCCTGGAAGCCTGGTCTCTGCCTGCTCTCTCCACACGAGACCTCTCCCGTTCCTGCGTCTTCAACCACCAAAGCACACAGGCTGCCGCTAAGCACACTCCCCGGGCTCCCAGCGTGGCCCCGGTCCCTCGGATGTCCCGGACCATCAGCGATCACCACTGGCTCCTTCTCCCGGCTCCCACCTCAGGGAGGCCCACCGTCTACCAGCACTCAGGCCAGGTCCTGGGGACCACCCTGGACCCCACCCTCTACCCGCAATTTTTTGCACATGGGCACGCCAGTCTGTGGCCTCAGCCCTCCTGCCCCCCAACTCCGGCCCCTCCTCTGGCCTCTCCCTCCCTAGGAACATGACCCGCGGCTCCTCCCCACCTCCTGTCTTGCCCCCTCACCTCCCGCAGCCCCCAGGGGGCTGACCCCCAACCGACCTGGCCCTGGCCCCCAGCCTGGCCCGCTGCAGCCCTGCCGCGTCCCGCGGACAAGCCTCCAGCTGCTGAGTCTGGAATGAGCTCCCTCCCCGCCTGACGCCTGCTTGCCTCTCCAGGCCTGCCTTCCCCCACAAAGGCTCGTGCTCCCAGAGGCCTCGACTGACTTGTCCTCTGACCATTCCAGGCTTCCTCCTGCCCCACACGTTCCTTTCTGTCATCTTGGCACCTAGACTGTCACTGCCTTCCTTCACGGCCTCGCTGACTGCCACTAACAGGCGTCCTCTGGGCCCGCCTGGTACCCTCTCTACCTCCATGGGCGCTCGTGGTCCTAGGACCTCTGCCTACAGCCTCCTCACCTCCCCAGAGCCAGGCTGCACCAGAGGGCCTGACTTACCACCGAGGCCCCGGCCTCACCAGCCAGGGGCCTCGGGGGCGTCTGCTGAAGCAAGAACAAGGGCAGAGGTGTCTCCCCCCATCTCCTCTTGCCCAGTTCTGGGGGATGTCAGTGACGGGAGCCGGGGCGTGTGTTAAAAGGAACTTTATTGGGTGTCGGGGTTCAGATGAGGTCCATGAGGATGTCGTCCTCCATGACGCTGGGCTGCAGGCCCGGCTGGGGGACCGGGCCCCGGGGCCCCCCGCTGAGCAGCATCTGACCTGGGGGGCAGTGGGAAGGGACTGCATCTCCCGGTGGTCCCTGGGGCCCGGGAGGGCCCTGGGCCTGAGTCCTCCCTCCACCTCTGGAGGCCCGAGGCACGGGGGGGTCGAGGGAGCCCCGGGGGGACCCCAGAGGCGCCTCCTGACCCCACGTGGCCCTGGGCTGTCTGCCTCCTGAGAGCCTGTGGGGGCCCGTCCCCAGCACAACTCTCAGGCCCTGAGACTTTCCCAGCAACCCCGGAGGACACGGAGGTGGGGAGTGGGGGGAGGGGGAGAGCGCCTGTTGCCTTGGCTCTCAGTGCCCTGGGCTGTACCTCCCGGGGGCCCATGGAGCCCCCATGAGCTGCAAGGGCTCCCGCTATTCCTGGGTCCCAGGACTTCACTCCCCAGAAGTCATGGGACACTGGGACACAGCCCAGGCCCCAGCCTCCCCCGAACATCTTACCTGGCAGTGGAGCCCGTGGGGGGAGCTGAGAAGGCCAGGACTGGGCCGGTGGCGGGTGAAGCAGAGGGGGCCCCAGCTGGGGCTGCCCTAGGCCCTGGTGCGGCGGGGGCAGCAGCGCAGGGGCCCCTGGCGGCTGGAGGTGGTGGAGGGAGGCCTGAGGGGGGGGCACCCCAGTCTGGGGCTGGGGGGCGGGCAGAGAAAGTGGCTCAGAGGCCCCGGCGGAGAGCACCCACCCACCTCACTCCCTGGTGCGGCCTCTGGTCTCCCTTCAGAATCTCAGCAGAAGCCCACGTAGGACGGGTGGGGCAGGGCCGGGCCGACCTCCAGGCACTCGCTCCCATCAAACCAACCTCCCGCTTCCATGAGGAAAGGAATCCAACTGTCAAGCCCAGGACCCCCAGCTCCCATATGCCCCCCTCCCTGAATCTCACCGGGGGCGGGTTGAGGAGGAGGCTCCGCAGCTGGGGGTTGGCCCCAGGATTCTGGGGCCGGAGGAGGGGTCCAGGAGGGGGTGGGCCGGGAGCTGCTCCAGGAGGGCCTTGCGGGGCGCCTGGAGGGGCCGGGGCAGCACCCTGGGGCTGGGGCTGCCCAGTGGCCGCAGAGGCCCCCACGGTACCCTGAGGCTGGGGCTGCGGCGGGCGGAGCTGGAGCTGACGGGAAGAACAGGGGTGAGGGACGGAGCCCCCAGACCCCTCCACCTCTTCGGCGAGGTCAGAATCACGGCGTCCTCTGCACACCCCCCCACCGCGACCCTGTCCTCACCAGGTTCTGCGAGGGTCTTGCCTGGTCCTCCAGAATGGGACCCAGCCCAGGGGGTGCCTGCTGGGCCCCCATCTGTGTGGGGAGAGAGGAAGCAGGTCAGTGGCTGGGCGGGGATCCCCGTGCCGGGGAGGGTCTGTGCCCTGAATGGGACCCTGTCAGGAGCCGGGAACGTTTTCCTGGGCTGGGGGGCGGGGTGTCTAGGATGTAAACTTTATGCCCCTCAAGAAGGAACTGTGTCTTAAGAGATTCAACAAGAACACTCCTTATATAGGAGACAGGCTGCAGGGAAACATGGGCTGAGACTGAACTTGGCGGAGGAGGACGTGCCCAGCCCCGGAGCCCCGGGGGTCCTGCCGTCAGAGTGGGGGCCCAGGGGGGCAGCACAGGCACCGGGGCGGGGAGCTGCAACGTCGCTCACCCCGCGCTGCTGCTCCAGCTTCTGCTGCTGCACCTGCTTGTGGTTGGTGATGACCTGCCGGATGCCATTGACAAAGCCGCTCTGGTCATAGGGGATGAGGCCCATGAAGATCTTCTTCTTGGACGAGTAGAGGAGCATGAGCACACGCACCTCGCACGGGGCCGTGTGGGGGAAGTGCACGCAGCCCGCCTGCGGGAGGGGATCGAACTGTCACACCCTGCAGGAGGCGGCACCCCACCTCTCTGGGTTTTAGAAGGTTCTAGAAGCCCCACAGGCCAGGAGCAGCCAGCTTTCTGCTCTGAAAGGTGGCGGAGACTCCAAGTTTGGCTTGAGGCTGCTCCAGAGAGCTGGGTGCCCGAAGGAACAGGGTGCAGCTGGGCCCCTGCTAATGGCTGGGTGGAGAGCAGAGGAAGCCCCCTCCAATCTTGCCCCCCTCAAAGGGCTCGCAGCTGAGAGGGAGGGAATTCTACACAAAGCTGACACGGGAAGTGTGTGCTCAATGGTGGTGGCAGACACCCTGACTGACAGGAGTCCGAGAGGCCCCTGGGGCGCCACACCCCCTCGACCTCAGCGTCTGCAGTGAGACTTGCAGGAGGCGGCGCTCACACCTCAAGGGATGGACCTGGGTATCACACCCGCCATCCTGCACGTGGCTGGCTACACAGGAAGTGCCCAGGGAACGCTAGTGAACGTGAAGCAAGGCCGTAACACGCGAGGCTTCTGGGAGAGGGCTCTTAGTGGAGGAGGCGCTGAGGAGCTTAGGGAACCAGTGAAAGGAACCTCGGCCAAGCCAGTCTCACTTTCTCTGGCAAGGTAGACCCTGCTAGTTGCTTAACATCTGCCCCCTCCCTGCGAGGAGAACCCTGATAGTTTGGGTAGCAACCCGTCTGGGCCCCAGTGCCCTCACTGGTGCCTGCTCCCCTGTGGTCTCCTCTGTCTCTATGGGTGGCCCAGGGGCCCGGGTCTAGCCCAAGACGTGAAGGGAAGCCTGCTTGTGTGTGTGGGAATGTGCTTTCCTAAAGAAGGGGAAATACAGGCTGATAATACACCTCCTTCTTGCCCTCCTACATCAAGTCAGACAGGATTCCTTGAGCTTCAGAAACTATCTCACAGCCACGAGAGAGAAACAAGGAGAACCCCAGAGATCCTGGCCCTGATGAAAAGGGGCTACAGACCTAACTCTGAGAGTGCCCTCCTCTGGATGTCCTGTTGCACGTCACAAGTGAATGCCTGCTTGTACCAGGCTCTCAGAACCCAGATGCCACGCTGTGAGGGAGCCTGAGCCACACGGGGAGGCCACAAGGAGGCACTCGGATGACCAGGCGCAGCTGAACCCCAGCTGACGGGCAGCACCATGAGAGGGGGCCACCTTGACCTCCAGCCCAGATGAGCTTTCAGGTGAGCACAATCTTAGCTGCTATCTGATGGCAACCCCATCAAAGACCCCGAGCAGGACTAGCCCAGCTGAGCCCAGCGGACCCACACAAGACTGCAAGAAATGATAAACTGCTGGTCCAAGCCTTCACCCCAAGCACCTATCTGTTCTAAAACCTCTGCCAGTTGGGTGTGCTGTGACTTGCAGTTGGAGGCATTCTTAACTCTCAGGATTGCCTTCTTTTTTTTTTCAGGATTGCCTTCTTTAGAGAATTTTCCTGAAGGATCCATGAGGTAACCTATGAGGAATCCTCTCTCGTGGAAAAGAGCTGGGTTCACAGAATGGACTCAGTAACTGGTTCTGCTCCTATTTCAAGACCCTCCCTTAGTGCAATGAGCTGAATGGTGTCCTCCAAAAACACATGTTGAAGTTCCAGACCGTGGCACCTGGGAACGTGACCTTATTGAAAACAGGGTGTTTGTGGAGGTAACAAGTTAGGATGAGGCCATTCAAGTGGGCCCCAGTCCAAATAACAGGTGTCCTCATAAGAACACAGACACACACAAGAGACCACCACATGAAGACACACAGTGAGGACGGCCGAGACGATGAGAACAGGAGACTGGACTCAGGCTATCTAAAGCCAAGCCCGCCTGGGGCTACCACCTACAGGAGGCAAGGAGGGGTCTTCGCCCAGAGCCTTTAGAGCACGTGGCCCTGCCTACACCCTGATTTGATTATATTTCTCTTTTCTAGAAGTGCGGGAGAACACATTTCTGCTGTTCTTGGCCCCAGGAAGCCATGACACCTCGCAAACCTGTCAGAGCCCAGAGCTTTCTCCGATGGCTCCTATCACTCCCTGCCACAGTTTTAATGTGGAAGAGACCTCAATCCGGCGCAGAGTTGAAGAGCCCAGCGTCACAAAGGTGGCCCCACCATCAAAAATGGCTCCCTGGGCCCAGGGGGACAGGAAGCCACCGCCCGGCCACCCGACTCACGAAGCCGTTGCCCATGATGCGGTAGAGGCCTTTGAGAGAGTCCAGGTCCTTGTTGGTGAAGTGGAACTGGACCATCCTCGAGTTCCGGAACAAAGGGCCCAGGGTGGTCTGCGGGAGACACCCAGGTCAGCGGGCGTGTGGAGCGGGCCTTGAGGAGGGGAGGACAGAGGCGGAGGGGCAGGCAGTCACCCACCGCCGGCACTCACCAGCAGCTGCTGGGGGATGAGCTGCATGATCAGCTTCTGGGGCCACTGCTCTGTTTTCCTGCGGCGACACCGGGAGACATGTCAGGAGTCGCACACCCCGGCTCACCACCCACCCTGCCCTGGACACCTACAGGTTCTCGCCGTGATTCACATAGACCTGACAAGGCAGTGACCGGGTGAGCTTGGTGTTGGCGTCCACGGAGGCGGGCTTGGGCTTCTAAGGGGGAAAGAAAGGCGTGTCTGGGTGAGAAGGGCCCTGAGCCTCCATCCCTTTGACCTCTCCGCCCTTCCCAGGGAGCCCCTAAAGCTCAGGATAACCCCCCAGTTTAAGGCCCACAAGCCCTGGACCCCTTCATCAGACCACCAATCTCGCAATCCTCCAGCCTTCAAGTTTCACAAATGTGGGCCTCCTCCTCCTGCCTGCAAACCCCACCACCCACTGTCCCCTCCATGCCACGATCTCCTGGGTCCTCCTTAGACCGAGAAGCTGAGACTTCTCTCAACCCTGAACTCTGAGCTACACATCCCAAGCTTCCTCCGGACTATCCTGAGGACGACAAATCCCATGACCCCAGGGGCGCCAGTCCAGCCCTGCGACACACCAGGGCTGGCCCGAGGGAGCCGCTCACCTCCTGCCACTCGAGGACCCCGCTCCAGGCCAGGTGTTTGTTGGAGACTGACTGCTGCCCGCCAAGGGCTGGGGCCCCAAGCTGGGCCGGGGAAGGGCCGCTCACCCCGCCCGGGGCCACAGTGCCCGCCTGCCAGAGGGGAAAGAGAAGGGCCACAGGGCAGGGTCAGACCATCTCCTGAGAGGGGCTGTCCTGAGAGGGCCAGGCTAACAAGCAGAAGAGGACAAAGGTCCCTTCCTATGTACCCCCAGGCCCAGAACACCACTGGGCCACACCTGGGACCACAGATGCTCTAATCCTGTAGAATTCAGGTTCTCTTGAGAACCCTGGACTCCTAGGACCCTTTGGGCTCCTCAGAACAGTCTTTACCCGCCCAGAGTACCAGCCCCACGATTCTACCCCCAGACCCATTTGTCTCAGCCTCGCCTGTAGTGCAGGCTCTGTGAGCTCCCGAGGACCTCAAACAACAAGACCCACGTGCCCTCGGGCCCTCTTCAGGAAGGCCGACCTCTCCTCCCCCTGCACTGTTGGCAGCCAGGAGGCAGGCACCTACCATGGACGGTGCCCCGGGCTGTGTAGGGGGGGCCAGGCCCGGGCCTGGGGCCACGGTGGAGACCAGGCTGGGCTGGGAAGCGGGAGGCGGCTTGGGGGCACCAGGGGGCCCTGGGGGCAGCTGGGTGGCCTGGGTCTGGCTGTAGGGGGGACCCACTCCTGGAGTGGCTTGCTGAAGAGGGTTGATGGGCGAGACTGTGGGAGAGACCAAGGGAAGCAATGTGGGCGGGGGTGCGGAGACCTGGCTGCCCAAGCCCACAGCCCTGCCAGTACTCACAGCGAGGGCCCAGCCCCGCCTTCTGGTTCTTGGCCGCCTCCACGGCATTCTGGGCAGCCACCTGAGCGGCACTCAGGTTCCCGGGGACCTGATGACAGAGGGGAGGGCCTGGTGAGGGCCATCCTGCCCAGCGCCAACATCCTAAGAGGACGTGACTCCTGGCCTGAAGAGTCCCCCCTGCAGGTGTCTCAGGGGATACCCCCTAATCCCCAAGGCTTAACAATTCCAACCAGGCCTCTCCCGAGGGGCCAGGGTCTCCGCCAAGCCCTAGGAGCACGTCCCTCCCCTGGCAATGTCCACACCTGGTACTGCTGGGGGACCGGTGGCAGAGGCTGCTGGGGGGCTGTCGAGAGTGTGGCGCCCGCGGGTGCAGCTGGAGGCAGGGGCACAGGCTGCTTGGGCTGGAGGGGGCCTGGGGCTGAGCCACCCCCGACTGAGCACCGAGGATGATCAGGAGAGCCCATTAAGAAGGGGATTGAGAGACACGAAGAACATCCGAGTGAGAGGGAGCCGGGGAGGACACCCCCCAACCCTGTGCCCCCCAGCAGCCCCCAGGCTCACCCGGCAGCACAAGCCCCCGCACCAGCACCATGTGCCGTGGGTCCTGGCTCACGTCTGCTGGCGGCTGCAGGGGCTCCAGCATGGCTGGAGGAGCCGCCTTCTCAAACAGCAGCCTCAAGGCAGGCAGCTTCCGGGGGGACACGATGGAGAAGTAGATTCCTCGCTGCACAAGAGGGGACAAGCAGTCAGGATGAAGCCTCAGGGCCAAGTCCCCGCCAGGCTCTGGGACAGGAGACCCAAGACCTAGACTAGCTGCCCTGGGCAATTCTGGGTTGCAGCTCTCCCCACAGAGCCAGCTGGGCTGGCGAAGGCGCCTGTGCCCACCCTGAGACCCAGGCCGGCAGCCCCCAGCCCTCCTCCCTCCGATCAGGAGGCGTCACCTCTCCGATCTTCTGCACCAGCGTCTCCGTCGTGCACCCTGAGTACGTGGTGCTCTCGACAGCAGGCAGCAGGTACGGGGGCGAGTTGCAGATAAGGAGGCAGACTCGGTGTGTCTGGCCGCTACCAGGGACAAGGAAAGGTGGGGAGAGGATGGCCGCAGGGACCCCGAGGAAAGACCCGAGCCAGCAGCAGCAGTGACCAAGTCCTCCACCCCCCAGGAAGTCCAGAGTGGGAACCCATTTCCCAGCTGAGAACGCTGAGGCCCAGAGAGCCTCCTGAGTTGCTGGAAGTCACCCAGCCACAGGGAAGGCAGGAGGCGCGCTCCGAGCCAGCTCCCCTTTCAGACGAGGATTCCGAGACAGGGAGTGGGCCAGGGGACACCTCCTGCCTCTGGCTCCCAGTGCCCGGCACAGACAGCCCACCCAACGCCCCAGGGAGGCCAGGGGTGGAGCCTGTGACCCACCAAGCAGCCTACGGGCCAGGTGGACAGATGGGCGTGGGCCCCGCACTGGGCACACTCACATCTGCTCCCGCATCTTCTTGAAGTCGTCGAACAGCTGCAGGGCCGTGCTGAGGCCTTCAGCGATGAGGCTGCAGCTCTCGCCACCCCCACCCATGAACCTGCAGGGGGCACGTGGTCAGCCTCTGGGATGACCAGGGCCGCCACCCCCCAGTCCCCAGGAGGGGCCCACACTTGGGCCGAGCCTCTCCACAGTCTGTGCCCCTCAGGATGGGGGCACTCGGAGTGTCCCGCCCTATCCCCAGTGCTGACACAAGGACAGGGGACGTTTGTCACTTCCTGCGAGGGGGTCCCTCTGGCAAGAGGCCCCATCGGAGGACAGAACAGAGTAAGGACCCAGGACGCTAAGCCCAGGAGCCTACGCTGTGGCCCAGTCCCCACGCGCCTGCCCCGCGCTGGGCCGTCTGCCTGGCCTTCCCCTACCTTCCCAGCCTGCTGTGGGGCCTCCTCTGCCCTCCCACCTTTAGGGGTGAAACTGCATCCCTCAAAAAGGCATGCTGAAGTCCTGACCCCCCACTACCACAGGATGCAACCGGATTTGGAAACAGGGTCTTTACAGAGGTGAACAGGCCACGATGAGGTCGGAAGGGTGGCCTGAACCCAATATGACCAGTGTCCGTATAAGGGGGACAGGGAAGCAGAGACACGCTCAGAGGAAAGCGAACATGGATGTGATGAGAGAGGGGGCGGGACGCCACGTGGCGATCAGAGGGACACTGCACAGGCCAAGGAATGTCTGGGGCAACGGGAAACTGGAAGAGGCAAGGAAGGACGACCCTCCCCTACATGTTCCAGAGGGAGCATGGCACTCCCCCCACCCCACCCCCGCCGTCATCTCACACTCCTGGACCCAGAACTGAGAGACGGTAACTTGCTGTGGTTATAAACCACCTTGTTTCCAGTACTTTGTCCCAGCGGCCCCAGGAAACTATGACACAGGAAACTATAAACACAGACTTGGTCTCTCCTCCACCTGATCTACAGAGGGGTCACCGGTGTCCGTCCCTGTGGGGTGGGTGGCAGGCCTCTGCCGGACGGCAGCTGCTACCGCCATGACTCTCTGGGTCACGTGATGGCAAGGCTGACCCTCTGCTGCGGGGGACATCTGGGCAGACTGGGTCCTGTGGCTCTGCACCATGGCCCTTGTGTCTGTGTCTCCCCCACCAAGCATGGATGAGGTCTGGACTGTTCTTGTCCCCAGCCACACACACCCTGCCCCCCAGTATGGCACAGGGGAGGGCTTGGAACTGTGTGTTACATAAACAAATGGCTTCAAATCCAGCCTTGGTCATCAAGAACAGAGCTGAGCCCGCCCCGCCCCGGGCCCTGCCCACCTCGCTCCATCGCCCCCTGGGTACATCCGAGAAGGTCTTGGATGCCCCCGGAGTCTGTCATCCGCCATACACCCCAGTCTCTGCCTGTGCTGTCCCCCCAAAGACCACACACCGCCTCCCACTCTGGCCCAGGTGGAAACCCTGCACATCTATCCCAACTCCCATGTCATCCTCCTCTAGGAAGCCTTCCCCACCTGCCACGTGAATTTAGAGCCCACCCTCGATCACAGCACATGTCCCCCAATACTGTGACTATCAAGCTTCCTCCTGCAGCCTACCTGCCCCTAAGAAAGCGCAGCCCTCTGTGAGACCTGAGCCAGCTCCACGATGTGCCTGAGGACACACGGGCTCCAGGAAGTGCCTCCTGAGTAAGTGAGCCGCCAAAGCGTGACCCCTCTGTGCTCTACCTGAATTCCTCCCCAGTGCAGACTTTGGTCCTCTGCTCCTACACTCAGCCCACACCGCTCCTCCTCCCCAGCACCCATTCCCCAGATCTCCTCCTCCTCACCATCCAGACTCTGGTTTGCACATGAATTTTAACACCACAGAGCTGGGGCAGAGGCCAATGAATCAACCAACCCTGGATCCACCCTGCTGCCAACTGCCTGTGCTGGAAGAAATCAAGCCATCTTCCTGGCCGGGCTAAGGGTAGGGGTGAGGGGTAGGGGGAGAGACAGGAAGCAGCTGCCGCAGGCATGCGGGGTCTTCTCTTAGAGGGATAAAATGTTCCAGAACTAAACAGAGAAGATGGCTGCACATTTTAAATGTACTAAATACCACTGACTTGTCCACTTGAAAATGACTGCTTGTGTTATGGGAATTTCACCTCAATTTCTAAAAACAAATAATAATTTGAAGGAAAGTGAGATCGACTGACCACTCTGAGACCCTAGAGTTTGCTTTTTTTTTTTTCCCTTAATGAATATTAAACATAAGCCATCTGTTACCAGCTCAGAGAAAGACACAGAACAAATATTTTGTCTAAGAAAAACTTAAAACTGGGGAGCAGGAAAAAAAAATATATGGACGGTTGGGAAGTAGGTTTTTAAATATCAAAAAATTTCAAATAAATCCCTCAGATTAGAAATAGAAAGTGAAAGTGAAAAATGAAAGTGTCCTGGGTGATACAGGTGGGCTCTGACCCACTGCTTCCTTATCCTCACGCCCTGCTCCAATTGTTCCTCCTGAGGTCATACCCCTGAGTCCTTGTCATCCACTTTCACAGCCTAAGAAGCCCCTCCCCTGGAGCCCCCCAGAGGGACTAGTCAAAATGAATGAATGTGAACCGCAGCCAGCTCTGACCAATGACTGCCGCAGCCTGTCACCCCATGGAAACACTAGCTCCAGAGGGCCAGGACCCTGCTTGCCTCCTGCCCCCTCAGTACCTGAAACAATTTGCCCCACAAATTGTCTGCTGAATGAATGAACGCACAAACCAGTGCACGAATGAAGGCATAAACGCAATGTCACAAAACTATGGGGAAGACAACTGGGCTGTCCCTCCTGATGCTGTATCACTCGCTGTAGGCGGTGGGGGAATCGCCTCACTCGTCAGACAGGAAATGTAACATCAGAAATGAAACTCCTCAAAGCAAGAACTTTCCAAAAATCACACTGCCTGCCTTGTACTGTAAGTAATGGATGTTTCAGGAAAAGATAAGATTTCTCCACGTGGACAAGACTTGCTGACTTTCTTTGTGATCTCTGTTACAGACTTCCCCAGAACGTCACAGAAACCGAATTTAGATGGTTACACAGGACCTGATAAAACAGTGCCGACTATGAATATTCAATAATGGCTTAAAGTGTTTATCGGCTGATTGGGAGGATTCTGGTGAGCAGGCAGCACACAAAGCTTTCTTCTTTGGTTAAACAGACAGTGTATTCTAATCTGGTTAAGGGAGAGGGTGGATATGGGATGGAAGTGTTCACAAAGTATTTCCCTCTTATCTTCCTAGTGCCCTTGACATTTTAAACAAGGGGGTTCGACTCTTCCTCCTGACATCCACCATAAGGTTCACTTTCCTGGTGATTCTCTTCCCTAAAGCTTTCACTCGTTTATTTATTCAGCAAAGGTCTCCCAGGCCTCTTGGGTCTCAGGCCCCTGCTGGAGGCAAACAGCAGGAGAAATACCCAAGACCTGGGCATTCACAGCCCAGGGTGTGGAGCTGTAACAGGGAAACACCTGGGAGCAATGGGGCAGAGGAGAGAGCAGCTGACGGCTCGCTGGAATCAGGGAAGGACGTTGCGTTGGGTCTTGATGTTTATATAGGCGTTTACCAGGGAGAACCAGAGTATGAAGTACATTGTGGACATTCGTTCATTCACTTGTTCTACAAACCTTTCCTTAGGGCTCTTTCATGCCAGGCCCTGTGCTGGGTGCTAGAGACTTGAGGGACATCAGACTTGGACTTGAACCTCAAGGAGCCCCCATTCCGCAGTATTCAAATCTCACCACAATATATTCCAGAGGTTCTCTACTGGGGCGGATTCTGTCCCCAAAGGGACATCTGATAATGTCTGGAGACATCTTTGTTTTTATTGTTTATCACACTGGGGAGGGAGGGGACCACTGGCATTTGCGGGGTAGGGGCCGGGGATGCTACTGAACTCCTTACAATGCACAGGAATGCCCCCTACCCCTCCACAACATACATACAACAATCACCTGGCCCAAAGGGTCAACAGTGCTGAGGGTGAGAGACCCTGCTCTACCTGGACCATGAATTCAAACCACCATGAGAGGGGAACGTGAACGTGCAGCGCCTGGTCTAGCACATGGAGCCTGAAACAAACCAAGCGTTCAACAAACATTTTCTGCAGGGGTGAATGAAGATAACAGCAGCCCACAAATCCGTGTTGTTTAACGGACTCTGACCAGACCCTGAGCTGAACACAGTACGAAGATTAGCTTCTGTGACCCTCCCCAGAGTGCCGATATGGACTACCATTATCCCTCTGCAGACCAAGAAACCAAAACACAAAAGAACAGCAAAAGCTGAGGGAGCACTTAATTGTGTCAGGCACTGTTTTCAACAGTCATCCACTATTCGATGCCCAAAGTTCCCTACAGTGTCACCAGAACCAGATCTCCGATGAGCGCCATCTCCTGGTATTCATGCCCCCTCCAACACTGAACAGAACTGACCTGTATATGAAACAGGATGTGACACAAATGATGGTGTGTGACTTCTAAGATTTGATTATGAAAAGCTCTGTGGCCTCCTTTTGCTCTTTCTGTTGGATTGCTCAGGCTGAAGAAGGCCAGCTGCCATGTTGGAAGAAGACTCAAGCAGCCCCATGGAGAGATGTCTTAGGAATAACAGCTGGCAAGGAACTGAGGCCTCTAGCCAATAGCCACAGGGTTAGCCACCCTGGAAATGGATCCTCTGGTCTCGATCAAACAGTCGGATGACTGCGGTCCCAGCTCATCATGACTGAAATCCCACGAGAGACCGTGAGAACCATCCATCAAAGCCACCCCTGAATTCCTTACTTAAGGAAACAAGCCACTAGTTTTTTTTTTGGCTGTGCCCCTCAGCATGTGGGATCTTAGTTCCTCCACCAAGGATCGGACCCATGTCCCTTGCAGTGGAAGCACAGAGTCCCAACTGGTGGACCGTCAGAGAATTTCCAAGTCACTAAGCTTTAATCTGTTTTCTCAACACTGGAATAGTAACAGGATGACTATAAGTACTATTACCGTTCCCCTTTTAGAGATAAGTTCTATTAGACACAGGGGACAGGGACTCGTGGGTCTGGGAGTCCTGTTGTGGTAGAACTGAAAAGTGGCCCCAGGCTGTCTGCACCTGCAGTGTGAAGTATCAAAAGTCATTTCAAAGCACAGAGTCTTAGTCCCACCCCTCTTGCACTCAGGTTTCAATGCCCCTAGTAGAAAAAGAAAAACTAGAGTAGACAGGAGAAGCAACAGACAGAAAGGGGAAGAACACATGAGGAGTAGGACAGGGGTGCTGGACTTCCCCAGGCCTCCTTGACCAAGAAGTTCTTTCTACTTCCAAGCCAGAGAGCAACATCAGCTGAGCATACAGAACCAACCACTGAAGTGACCTAGGGACAAAACTACAATCCCCATCACAACCCTTTTTAGCAACTGATGTGAGGTGCTGGATCCAGCAGCTCAAATCCACGCCACCATTCCTCTGCGGTCCCTCCCAGGTTCCCCCAACCCTTCCCGAAGCCGAGAAAAGAGCTCACTTAATGCCATCGAGCCAGGTGACAAACTCATAGGCGCTGCTGGTGGGAGCGTGACATTGTACGTAGGACTCTGGAGCGCAGTCCACCGTGTTGAACACCACGAGGCTGTACTGGGTGCCCCCATACTGGGAGGGGAGGACAGAAGAACTTTTCATCTGGGACCCAGTTCCTTCCCCCCTCGGACCCAGGACCCAAGTCCCTCCCCTCTCTGACGCAGGGGTCCAGACCCCAGCCTCTCCTCCCTCGGACCCGGGGGTCCGGACCCCAATACTCCCACCTCAGACCCAGGACCCGAGCCCCTCTCCCCTCGGGCCCATCACCTGAGCCTCCTCCCCTCTCGGACCCATAAGTCCGGACCCCAGTCCCTCCTCCCTCGGACCCGGGGGTCCGGACCCCAGTACTCCTGCCTCGGACCCAAGACCCGAGCCCTTCCCGCCTCGGACCCAAGACCCGAGCCTCCTCCCCTCTGGGACCCAGAAGTCCGGACCCCAGCCCATCCTCCCTCGGACCCAGGACCCGAGCCTCATTCTCCTGGAAACCAGAGTCCTAGACCCCAGCCCCTCCTCGCTCGGACCCACGAATCCCGACCCCAGACCCTCGGACCCGGGAGTCCAAACACCAGCCCCTCCCGCCTCTGACCCAGGAGTCCAGACCCAAGCCCCTCCCACCTCGGGCCCAGGGTCCAGGTACCGCCCCCTCCTCCCGCAGACCCGAGAGTCCGGACTCCCATCTCCCCTCAAACTCGAGAGTTCCAAGACTCACGTCTCCCCCGAAGTCCGTCTCGGCAGGAGGACCGCCATTAAAATACCTGTGAGGGTCGGAAGTGAAAGGTCGGGATGAGGAGAGAGACTGAGAAAAACTAAACTCGGAGGGCGGGGTTGGGGCCGCGGAAACGGCACTCACTCTATGGCCGGGAGCAGGTAGTGCTTGCGGAGCCCTTCGAAGTAGGGCCCTAGGTTGGCCGTGCCCTCAATTACAAACACCACATCAGCCACGAGGCCCCCGGCGCGGGCCGGGCCCTCCGACCCGGGGACCATGCCCCGCGCCGCGGATGCCGCCGCCGTCGCCGCCACCGCCGCTGCCGCCGCCGCCGCCTCAGACACCGCGGGCTGAGCGGAAGTGCGCTTGCGCCTCGCGCGCCCCCGCGCAGGACGGCCTCTCGGCGCTGGCGGCGCGCTGGCGGCCATGTTTGTGCGGGGCGCTCACGGCGGGTGGGTTTATCTCCATCCTCCGTCGCACCCAGTGTGTGCAAGACTCAAAAAGTACCTAGAGAACTCCTTCGGGGACCAGAGGTGGAAGTTTGAATTATTGGCAGAACTTTCGAGGGCGAAATATACTGAAAGCGGCGCATCAGACGCCATTTTTGAGGGGGGCGACCTTTCTGACACTGCTTTCAGTGGAAGGGCCAGGAGATCTGGTTGCTATGCAACGCATACGCTGCCCTTGTTTTCCTAAAAAGACAGATTAGGTTTCTAGTTAAGTTCTTTCTGGTTCTTGGGGGGTGGGGGTGGGTGGGTCGTGTGAAGGGTCCAATCACACGTCTGAAACGGGGTTACTAGGCAACGCTTTAAGGTGGCAAATCAACTCTGAAGGGAGTGCAGCTGTTTTTTCCCCACTAAAAGAAGCCGAACTCTAACCCAAGTGGAGGTTGCTAAGCAACACCTGATAGTTGTTTTCTGGGAGAAGAGCCAGAAACTAGCCTAGGACATAAATACATTCCAGGTGGATTAAAAATGTAAATATAA
This sequence comes from Cervus canadensis, assembly GCF_019320065.1. NCBI lineage: Eukaryota > Metazoa > Chordata > Mammalia > Artiodactyla > Cervidae > Cervus > Cervus canadensis. The sequence continues at coordinate 21,100,605 of NC_057403.1, read as the reverse complement.
CAAATGAAACCATAACACTGTATAATCCTGAAGACTGGGAGAAAAAGAGTTTCTTATCATTACAGCAAAGCCAGAGGACGGAAAATATTGAACTGTTTGTCCTCATAAGACTTCATAAACCAAGCTGAAAACGATACCGTAAACTGCGGAAGTCACTGTAACACTTGTGTTGACAGAAATTTACTACCCAAATACGTATTACTAATCAATAAAAACTTAGGAAAACAGAAATACTTTATTTTTTTTAATTGGGGAGGAAACTAAGGTTTTTCCCATACGCAAAAAAAAATATTAAAAGAAAATCGCTCATATTCACAAGTTGATAAGTGTTAACACAGGGGCCAATGATATGTCATTTTATCTTTGTCATGTTAATTAATGTTGGAGAAATAAGTCCATGAGGGTGGGAAGGTTTGGGTGAAATGAGCAGGCTCAGACGTGATCTAGTGGAGATGAAAACTAAACAGCTTGCTCCAATACAGTTTGTCAATATATTTCAAGGTAAAAGACTGCATTGCTTTGCACTCAGCAGTGTCACCATTTTGTCACATGTACTTTATTGATCCCTTTTATTTTCTTTGCTGAACGCTTGTAAAGCAAATCCCAACATCGTATCATTTTACCTCTACGTGCTAGATAGTCATCTCCAAAAAGTTGCAGAAAACCACTATGCCATTAACACCTCTAACAAAATTCTTATCTCTTGGTATTGTCCAACACTTAAATCCATAATCAAAATTCCCCAGTTTTCACAAGATGTCTTCTTATAGTTGTTTTATTTGCATCAAGATCCAACAATGACCGAACCTGTGTTTAGACATCTTAAAATTCCTTTAAATCTAAAGCAGATCTCTTCTTTTGTATGCTAGTGTAATTAAATTTTAATAAAATCATAAGGAAGATAAAAGTAAACTGGAGAAAAGCAAAGTGATCAACAGGTATGGAGCTTGAAATGGTACCTAAAATTCCCTCCTAACAATAAGGAAACTTTCCTTTAGATAAGCTGAATGCAAAGTTGGTTCTGTTTAACTGATTTTTAACCGTTACCATTGTTACCATTAATGGATTACGAATAGTAAAACAAACAATGAGATATTTCAGCTTGGACTTCAGCTTCTGGCATTGATAATTAGATGATATGACATTGTTTTTGCGACATTGGTGGTTTCATAAGAGGTATGGGTAGTCTTTAAGGATCTCACCTCCCCCAGAATGGAAACAGAAATTGACAACAAAAAAGATAGGGTTGGAAAAGAAATTCCAGAGGTGCTCATTGGCATTACCAAGAACCTTATGGCAGCTGTGATGTGAAAAACTTGGTGTAGTTCCTCAGCTAAGCAATGGCCTTCCACAGCAGCTGATCTAATTCTGGGCTAGTCTTCGAGCCTCTCACACAGAATGAAGTAAATCAGAAAGAGAAAAGCAAGTATATTAATGCAAACATATGGAATCTAGAAAAATGGTACTGATGAATCTAGTAGAGGGACTTGTGGACACAGTAGGGGAAGGTGAGGGAGGGACGAATTGAGAAAGTAGCATTTACATATATACACAGTCATGTGTAAAATAGTGGGAAGTTGCTAAACACCACGGGGAGCCCAGCCTGACACTCTGTGATGACCTGGAGGGTGAATCCTCCCTAGAGGACTCTGATCAATAGCACAAAGACCACAGCTGCAGAGACAAGGATTGAAATTAGAACTCACAGAAGCAAAAATTAACAGGAGGCAGCCCCACCCCCACCCCCAGGATTCAGGTACAGGAATTGCCAGGTTCAAAAGGTACCACAATATGCAAAATAATAGAAATAAAGGACACTAAGTTACCTTGGGCTGTGTAACAAATTACCCCAAAACTTAGTGGCATGAAAGGACAACATTGTTACTTTGAAGTTCCTGTAGATCAGGAATTGAGATGTGGCTTAGCTGGGTCCCATGCTCCAGAGTTCCTTACAGGCTATAATCAAAGGGTCAGCAAGGGCTGTAATCATCTCAAGGCACGGCTAGGAAGGACCTGCTCCCACGCTCATTCTTGTCATTGTTGGCAGGGTTCAGTTCCTCCCAGGTTATTGACTAGAGGTTCCATGTGTTACTGACCAGGGTCCTTGGACTTTTTAATCAATAGAAATTGATAAGAGGCCAAATGAGAAATTCAGGCAAGGCTTTATTGGGACCCTCCCACAGACTCTTAGCTTGAGGGAGGGAAAAGAACAAGAAACAGGCACCCCTGCTAGCTTGTGAGGGGAAGTAGGCTGGTTCTTTAAATGAGGTGAGGGTGGGGACGGGTTGGGCTGGAAAGGTGGCTTAGGTGGTCTGCCCGCCCCTTGGTGGTGCTGTGTGCGGGGCACAGTACCCTCCTTTTGCTCCTGGAGCCTCAGAAGTGGCAACTGGTTTGTGGCCTTTTTGTATCTTATTGAACATCATTATTTTGGCTCAGCAGTGAAAAGAAAAAAAAAAAAAATCTGCTTTCAATGCAGGAACTGCAGGAGACGTAGGTTTGACCCCTGGTGGGGAAGATCCTTTGAAGGAGACCTTGGCAACCCACTTCAGGATTCTTGCCTGGAGAATCCCATGGACAGAGGAGCCTGGTGGGCTACAGTCCATGGGATTGCAAAGAGGCGGACACAAAGCGACTTTGCACATATGTACATAATTTTCCCCAACTGGGAAAACATTATGCATGCAGTTATTTTTAGTCTCATAGTTTCATTGTATCCTCTTGCTCAAGGAGATGTCTGGCTTAAGTGCAAGCGCTCTAGGAAAGGTTCCCAAGTTTCAGGTCCCAGCCTGACTCACAAGGACCTCTTTTTAGATCAGTCACGACATGGCATTGGCTGCATCAGAGTGAACAAGAGAGGGCAAGAGAGAGAATACAAAGAAGGATGGAAGTTGCCATCTTTATAACCTAATCTCTGAAGTGACATCCCACCACTTTTGCCAAGTTCTTTTTTTATTATTTATTTGGCTCTGCCAGTTCTTAGTTGTGGCACATGAAATCTTCGCTGAGGCCTGTGAACTCTTAGTGACAGGATAAGGGATCTAGTTCCCTGTGCGTGCCACGTGCATGCTCGGTCACTTTAGTTGTGTCCAACTCTTTGCGACCCCATGGACTGTAGCCCGCCAGGCTCCTCCGTCCGTGGGATTCTCCAGGCAAGAATACTGGAGTGGGTTGCCATTGCCAGGGTTGAAACCCAGAGCCCCCTGCATGGGGAGTGTGGAATCTTAGCCCTGGACCCCCAGGGAAGTTCCATATCCATGTAATTGTTTGTGTCTCTAATTCCAAAGTCCCAATCTATCACTCCCCTGGCTGTTCATTTTTATCCTTTGTAATATCCTTTATAATAAACCAACAATAGTGAGTAAAATGTTTCCGTGGGTTCTGTGAACCCTAACATCAAATTATTGAACATGAGAATGAAATAGTGTTCAAGCCCTGTGTCCTTGTCTTTTGAAGTAAAGTGCTGACCCAAAAGTTAATGATTTGGAAATATGAAGATGTAGAAACAAAGAATAGCTGTTGAACTGGGGAACTGGTAACAATTTAGACTATAATTCTGCCACACAGCAGAACCAGCAAAATCCCAGTTCTCTGAAAGATATAGATAAAGGCCTGACACACATTCCTAAGTTGTTTTTTACAGGAAGCAGACCGGCTCCAGATGAAAACTGCTGACCACAAAAATGCAGACCCTAGACTAGCTGAAACCAGAAAATTGATGATGCTTGAAACTTCACCTAAATGCTAACCAATCCAAGAATGGTCCACGAGCTGATCATACCCTGCTTCCTGAACACTGTGACACTCCTCACTGTCCGTTCCAGGGTGGGTCACACAGTCTTTAGGACATCAGCCCACTATGGTCCCTTTTTGCCTGGCAAAGAAATAAAAGCTACTCTTCTCTACTTCACCCAAAACTCTTATCTCCGCATTTCTATTCAGCAATGGTGAATAGAGGCCAAGTTAGGGCAATAAGAAGAGGGGGCCATGGGGATCCCTGTTACATGTAGGCCACTCAGACCAAAGTGTGGGTAACCTGGGGACCCACTAGTTCTAACTGGTGTGTGAAGTGGCTGTAGTCTTGTGAATCTGAGACCTTAAGGATGTGAGTGTGTGTGTATGTAACTCTAGGTGGTTGGTGTCAGAATGTAATTGGCTTATAAGATAGTCTGTGTCCAAAAAAAAAAAAAAGATAGTCTGTGTCCACAGAAAACTGGGGAACTGCTTGGTGTGGAAAACCTACACATTTGGTATTAGAAATATTGTGAGTAGAGAAAGAGTTTTCCAGTAGGAAACCCTCTAGGAAGTAGGAAATTTTTCTTTCTTTTTTTTATTTTTTATTTTTTTGGAAATTTTTCAACTATCCCTGGAAAGTGATCTGAAATGCAAGAAGGAACAGGGAGGACAAAATGAATCATAAACATACAATTACAATTGCCTGCATAAAATAAGAAAAAGTATTCAATGAAGGCATTTTAAAAAGTCAAATTAGAATGCTAGCAACACTAGTCGCTTAGTCTGGAGGGAGTTTAATGGAGTTAACTTGTCACATTCTTTCTATTTTTTGAGAGAGGGTTTAAAAATCTTTAACCTTTTGCTGAATTAAATGTGACGGCAAAATTTCAAAAATAATAAAAGAGAATTAATGTATAAATTTGAAGCCAGAAGAAAGAGGACAAAATGGACTGAGGAAACAAATCCATTAAAAGGAGGAAATAAGCATGGAAAAGGCAGGACAACAAGAAATATACAAATAAAATGATAGAAATAGGTCCCTCTTGCCTCTGAGATAGTCCCCATGCTGTCTATGGAGTGTTCTACCTCTTACCAAAAAAAGTAAAGTGATAGAAATAAACCTAAGTATATCAGAACTCTAAATAAATATAAGAAGACTAAAGGAGAAATTCATAGAACTACAAGGAAAAATTGATATTTTACTTCATGTGTTATTTTATGCACTTTATTCCTCTTTAAGTTTCATGTAATTTAATGTACAAGTAAATGTCTTATTTCTTATCAGCTATTAGAAATCAAATCCAGAATGCAGGCAAAACATGTTTAAAAGAAATAAATGCTTTCTTAATACAACTATATGTTTTGTAAATGTATTTGCAGAAATGAAGGCAGCTGTTCTGAGAAAAACGATCTGATTAACTGATAACTTAATGAATATTTACTTTATACCTTTAAACACATAGTGATAAGAACCTAACTTACATCAGTATAGAATGAGCTAAATATATTTTGTTACATCCATGATATAGGTTAGGATAAGACATTTTAAAAAGACGAAGTATATTTATACAATTTCATGAGAAAAACAAAGTTTGAAAACAACATTAGCACAGTAGTATCTGTGAAAACGTGAATATCCTGTGTTAAACTGTTAACTTTTTATTTCAGGGAAAGGATTTCGGTAGGAGTATTTTCACATTCTGCACTATACACTATCATGTGTAAATTCATTATAAATAATATTATTTTACGATTCTAGAATATAAAGGATTTCATCTTTCTTATTCTAATAACAAAAACAACCAAGTCATTTGTTGGTTACTAGGCAACTCTTGCCGGACCAAACCATCCTCGAAAGTAAGGGGGGAGATGGTGTCTTTCTCAATTTTGCTCCAAGGAAGATTGCTCGTGATTCGTCATGCGGCCATCTTTGAGAGGGGCACAACTATTTATAGCCTTAGAAGGAAAATAAGACTGGTCGTTGCTAGGAAACCCCAAGGCGCGGTCGGCATCTTTGAGCCCGTAGTGTTTCCTACCATAAAAGAGAAAGCCAAGCTAAAGCGGTTGCTAGGCAACGCTTCGGCATCGTCGCCATCTTTGAGTGTGGTACGGTTGTTTGTCAATTCAGAATGTGAAACACACTCGCTTACGTGGTGGTTACGAGGGAGCGCCTTGGAGTAGTCACTACCTTCAAATTGGGCTCTTCATCCTCTTCTTTAAATAGAGTCAAATCGCTTCAAGTAGCGACCAGTCAGCTTAGCAAATACAAAGCCGCCATCTTTGTTAGGGGTATTGTGACTTCCGGCTGGGGCGGAAGAGAGCGTAACGGGGCTCGGGGGGAGGTGCTGGAAAAGGGCTTGAGGAGGGGTTTGAGTTGGGATGAGGAAGGCGGGAATCTAGTCCTCTTCCAATCAGCTCCCTATCTCGCCCTCTGGCGGCTCCGGACAGCAGCAGCCCGACTTCGTGTGACTATGGGCGTGCTCCGAGGCGGGCATTGACTCTCCCGACGAGGGGACTGGGTGGCGAGCGTTCCAGATGGGGGAGGAGGGGACCGAGGGCACGATACATCTTCTGTGCCTCGCGGCATCTAGCGGGGTCCCCCTGTTTTGCAGGAGCAGCCGCGGTGGCGCCCCCGCCCGCCAACAGGTGGGACCCTGGGCGCCTGGATCTCTGAAATAGCAGGGATTTAGAAGGACTCTGGGTCCTCAAGGGAGTAGAGGCTGGGGAAGTTTCAGAGTTGTGTTTAGACCGTCGAAGGTGCAATTGACCAGTAATCCTGGTTCCTTGAAGAGGAGGGGCCAGGGGCTCTAGAGAGAGGAACGGGGTTGGGGGCCTGAGTAGTTGGTTCTCAAGGAGGAGGAAACTGGGGGGCTCTTGTCTCAAGTTCCCAATCTTTCCCCAGCTCCCATTCTCTGTCATCGGCTCCCTCAATGGAGTCCACATGTTTGGGCAGAATCTCGAGGTGCAACTGAGCTCTGCGAGGACGGAAGACACAACCGTGGTGTGGAAGAGCTTCCACGACAGGTCTCCAAGAGCAGCTTGGGGGCAGGGCCAGGGGGACAGCCCCTGTTGAAGATGACCCCCAAGCTGTCCAGCTTTCCAGCGCCAGCTGAGACTGGGCTGTGGGATCTTTGACAAGGCATTCAGCCTGATTGCTGAGCTTCTTTGTACGAGAGGCCGGTTGTGCTGGGGCATGGATCCAGGGTAGACCTACTCTCCTCTTTGCCTTGTTTACTTGGCCTGGACTCATACTTCTCACCTTCCTTTCTCACAGCATCACCCTCATTGTTCTGTCGTCTGAGGAGGGCACCTCGGAGCTGAGGCTGGAGAGGCTACTCCAGATGGTGTTTGGGGCCATGGTGAGACTCCCTAACCCTCTTTTTAAAAAAAAGTTCTTGTTTGTTTTTGTCCACACCCTGTGGCATGTGGGATCATAGTTCCCAGACCAGGGACTGAACCTGCCCCCTGCTGGGTGGAAGTGCAGTGTCTTAACCACTGGACCACTAGGGAAGAGAGAGAAGTCAGTTGTGTGCGAGTCTTTGTGACTCTATGGACTGTAGCCTGCCAGGCTCCTCCATCCATGGGATTCTCCAGGCAAGAATACTGGAGTACTAGGGAAGTCCCTCCTTAACTCTCTTTCCCAACCCCAGGAATCTGAGCTCTCAGCATCCCTCTCCCTCAGACCCAGGAGTCCAGACTCCCAACAGCCTCCTGTAGAACCCAGGAATTCTGGCCCTCAGTCCGACTCCTCCCTCAGACACAGGAGTCTGAGTCCCAACCCCTCCTGTCTTATAACCAATTGTCCAGGGCCCCTACTCTCCTATATGGTTCTTCTAGGTTCTTCTCGTGGGACTTGAAGAGCTAACCAATATCCGCAACGTAGAGAGACTGAAGAAGGAGCTGAGGGTGAGGCTGTAGGACATGAGGATGGGAAGTTAGGATACCTGGTCACTGATATTTGGGAACTATAGTTCCCAGAAACCCCTGGGGCAGCCTTATCCATTGGGCTCCCAAGGCATCTTGGTTGTCTGACATCCCCCAGGAAGGCTCAGTGGGCCAGTTTTCTGGGGGGAGCCAGCAGATTTGGGTGCCACCTGGGTCTTAGGCTCCTCCATTTTCCCTTCTGCTAGGCCAGTTACCGCCTCATCGACAGCTTCCTGGGGGACTCAGAGCTCATCGGGGACCTGACCCAGTGTGTGGACTGTGTGGTTCCTCCTGAGGGGTCCCTGCTGCAGGTATTGGGAATGCCTTGTAAACTTTTAAAACTATCCCTCTGGCCCTGTGTCAGAGGCCAGTGTCCGTCCTCTTATCTTTGGACCATTGCCTCTTCCTATCCTTTTGGCTTCCAGTCCAGCTCCCACTTGACCCCGGAAGGATCTTTCTACACATAGAGCTGACACTGCCCCTCCCCTGGTCACAGCCCACCCGAGACTTCCATCAGCCCCAGGACAAGGTCCTAGCCCCTTAGTCTCATGTTGAGGACCTGAGGAATCTGATGCCCGCCTGCCTTCTTGCCCTAACCTCTGCTAACTCCTAACTCCACAGTCCACCCTCTCCCAGCTGCCTCATCAGTCTCACAAATCCCTACAACTCCCCAGTTTCTCTGCCCTGGCACATCCTGTTCTTTCTTCCACGGAAATCTCTATCTGCTCTTCCTTAAATATTGATCTGATTTCATCTGGCATGGCTGCCTCCCAGCAGTGTGGCTCTGGGCAGCTGACAACCTCTCTGAGCTTCAGTAGCTTGTAGATTGCACCCACCTGGCACTTAATAGCACTCAATAAACCGTGGCTGCTGCTGTTAAAAGGACGTGTCAGACTAGGCAGCGGTCACCCTACCTGTTTAATTTTACTGTGTGACTCGGGGACGGTAGCTGCATGTGAAGGTGAAGGAACTCAGGCCCAGGGCGGGTGAGACACAGGAGCACGGCCACCAAGCTCGCTTTGAACTGTACGCCGGTCTCTTCCCCTACTCACCCACCTGGGAAGTCTGTCGCCCCTGCTCTCGTTCTCTGACTCGCGGCCGGCCTGCCTCCCTTACCCAGGAAGCCCTCTCCGGGTTCGCTGAGGCGGCGGGCACGGCCTTCGTCAGCCTGGTCGTGTCGGGCCGGGTGGTGGCAGCGACCGAGAGCTGGTGGCGGCTGGGGATGCCGGAGGCCGTGCTGCTCCCCTGGCTGGTGGGGTCCCTGCCGCCGCAGGCCGCTCGCGACTACCCGGTGTACCTGCCGCACGGGAGCCCCACGGTGAGTGAGTGGGTGGGGCGGGCAGGGGGGAACGGTGAGGGCTGGGAGGAGCGCGCCAGGGGTGGGACCTGGAGGACCGCCTCTAGGAGACCGGGCTTGCGAAGAGAAGAGGAGGCGCTCCGGCCAGCCCACCCTCGCTGCTGCAGGTTCCGCACCGGCTGCTGACCCTGACGCTTCTGCCGGACTTGGAACTGTGTCTGCTCTGCGGCCCGCGGCCTCACCTCAGCCAGCTGGATGCGCAGGTGAATCGGGGCTCCGTCCCGCTTTGCTTCTAGTTCACCTTTCTACTCGCGGGCCCTGGCACTCCTTTGAGCACCATGCCAGGCGAGTGCGCCTTTACCCTGGACCCGCCCTGTGTCCGGCCCGCCCCTCGTAGATCCGCCCTCTCTAGGCCCCGCCCCCACAGGCCCCACCCTCTAGTGGCCCCGCTCCTTTGGGCTCCGCCTCCGGGGCCCCTCTTCCCCATCCTTCCAGGCCCCTCTCTCTTCCCTCCCGCTGCCCTCTCTGCCTTTGTGGTCTCCTCCCCAGCTCCCTGGCCAAACTGCCTCCCCTGGGTACCCCCCCCAACCTCGCCCTTGGGCCCCGCCTCTCTTGCTGACCACGCCCCCTGCAGCTTCTGGAGCGCTGGTGGCAGCCCCTACTGGAGCCGCTGCGGGGCTGCCTGCCGCTGGGACCCCGAGCGCTGCCCGCGGGCTTCCCGCTGCACACGGACATCCTCGGGTAGGGCGCGGCAGGGGGAGTGGGTTGGGGGTCCTCAGCACCTCTTTCCTGGCCGTGACAGCTGTTTCCTCACAGGCTGCTGCTCCTCCACCTGGAACTGAAACGCTGTCTCTTCACAGTGGAGCCCTCTCGGGATAAAGGTGACTGGGAGGTGGGCGGGGGCCGGGAGGGGCGGGGGGCTGGGCAGGGGCTCTGCCTTACCGCGCCCCGCTTCCTCCTTCAGAACCGTCTCCGGAGCACCGCCGGCGCCTTCTCCGCTCTTTCTACACCCTGGTCACCGCCACTCACTTCCCACCAGGTCAGCGGCGGGCACAGCGACCCCTTTGCACAGGCTGGGGCACTGGGTCCCAGTTCTCACGAGGCGGGAGTAAGAGGCGGGAGAGGGGAAAGCAGTAGGAGAAGCGTGGACTGGGCATGGCTATCTGTGAGCCCTGGGCATGTACACAGGCAAGGAGGGAAGAGAGCTGAAGGGAAGGGCAGGGAGGGCCCAGCCTGCAGGCTTCAGAGCCTCCTGGCTGACCCTAAACACCGAGACCTCATCTCCTGCCAGGTGCTGCTTGTGTATTGATTCACTTCTTCCTCTAGCTTCCCTTATAGCTCAGTTGGTAAAGAATCTGTCCGTGATGTGGGAGACCTGGGTTCGATCCCTGGGTTGGGAAGATCCCCTGGACAAGGGAAAGGTTACCCACACCAGTATTCTGGTCTGGAGAATTCCATGGACTATACAGTCACAAAGAGCTGGAAAAGACTGAGCAACTTTCACATCATTTCCATATTATAGATGAGCTAACAGGTTTAGCTAAACAGCAGAGTTCAGCTGTAATTCAAACACAGGCAGCCTGGCTTCCACATCCACACGCTCCCGCTCTACTGCTGAAAATACAGGCTTTGGGTGGAGAAGGGTGGTAGACTCCACAGAACTCAGGTCCAGGAGGAAAAGCTGTCACGCAGAACCTGAGGCCCAAAGAAAGGGACCTAGAGTGATACTACAATCCCAGCAAAGACCCTGATGAGTTAACAAGATGGTGAAAAGTCCTCCCTGGAGGAGTAAAGAACTGCCCCTTCCTAGCCGTGCGACTCCACCTCCGCACCTGCTTCCCAAGTGGGGTGGGGTCCTCTGGAGGCCAGTGCCTGGCTCCTGGGCAGCATCTCTTGCATGTCTGTGATCTGTACTGTAACCAGGTTCCTTGGAGCTGCACACAGAGTATCCCCAGGAAAGTGGGGCACTGGGGCTGGAAGAGGGGGAGAAAGTCTGATCTCAAGTCCTGACAGCTGGCTGGAGCTGGAGGCTCTTCCATCAGATGTCAAACTTAGCCCAGGATGGGGGTGGCTCCCTCAGGTTGGCATCCTAGTTGTCCAGGCCTCACTGGTCACCTTGACCCTCGCTGTCCTTCCTTCAGAGCCGGGGCAGCCAGAGGAGAAAGCAGAAGAGGCTGTCCACCGGGCCCAGGTAGCCAGAGCCTGCTACTTGGTGTCGGGGACTGAGGAGCCAGGCACAGGATGGCGGCTGGTGGCGCTGCAGTTGGGGCCACGGCGGCTGCTGCTGCTGCTGTCTGCTCAAAGCCCCACATATGGGCTGCGGGGCCTGGCCACCCACACTCTGCATGCCCTCACCCCACTCCTCTGACCACTGGACTTGAGCACCAGACACAGACAAGGATGGGGGCTACTAGCGTCTCTCTGTTTATTCGCTCACAATAATACACAGCCCCTGGAAGGGGAGGGGGCAGGAGGGGCTATGACAGGGATGGGGTGGGAGGGGAGGAGGCACCCACTTCCCCGGCCCCTCTCCCCTCTGTGCTTTGGGGGAAAAGGGAGGGAGGGGGCTCCCCCTTACCCCCCCAGAATGTAAACAGCAGCAGATGAACAAAAATAAAAATACAAAAGGCCGGAGGAAGTTCCTGGGCGTCCCCCAACCCCAGGGTCTTCCCTGTCACCAGAAGAGGTCCCTCGCTGCCCCATCCACCAAAGCTGCCTCAGTCCTGGGGGCTGCCCAGTGCCGGCCACATCCCCGGGGGGCAGAGTCCAGGGCTCAGAACTGCTGGGCCAGCAGCTCACACAGGTGACGGGAGACGGGCTCCTTGCTGGTGCGCAGGGTCAGCCGGTACATCTAGGGGGGACAGGGCAACTCAGGGAGGAGGCAGAGGGGATGGAGAGCGTGGGGGAGAGGGGTTAGATACAGGGCAGATAAATGATGAGACAGAAAGGATCAAGGGGTCAGAAAGGTGATATAAGAGAGGGAAAGGATGAAAGGTAAAAAGAGGTCACAAAGGGTGTAAAGGATATAGAGAGACAAAAGCGGGGAGGAAAAGGGAGAGGAAGACAGAAGAGCAGAGAATGCACGCGGAGCAGGCGGCCTTGGGAACCACCACTCACCTGAGCCTGGGCGTTGGGCTCCAGCCGGAGCAGACAGCCCACCTGCAGGGCTTTAGTCTGGATGATTCCAGCCCCCACGAAGTTCTCAGGGTTGGGGTCCACATTGTCCAGGAGAGCAGAGCCAAACCCCAGGAGCTAAGGGGGACAGGGGGTGCCCGATCTCTGTTAGCTCCCAGACAGCAACATTCCAGTTACCCCAAACCCTTGGAGTGGAAATTAGTCCCACTTTACCGATGGGAAAACAGGTTCAAGTAGAGCAGCCACCGCACCCCAAATCCCAGAGTTCGGGAGAGGAGAGGCAGGACTGGAATGGTAGACCCCGTGCCTCTCCTGTCTAGCCTCTCACCTTGGCCTTAGTGACCTCCGCGTCCATGGGGTGGTTGGCTTTGAAGATTTTCTGGGCCTCTTGTTGGGGGCTAGGGGCGGGAGAAGGTCCAGGTCAGGGATCTGGAAGCCCCAGTCCCGCCCACCCTGAGGGCGGCTTTGGCTCCCTTCCCCCGCGGCTCACAGGCTTAGCTGTTTCCAACGCTGGAAGAAGTCCTGGGCCGCCATCTCCGTCGGCTGGAAGAACTTGTTGATGGTCACTGGGAGCTTCAGGGTGAGGGACTGGGGGGCGCCCCCGTACCTGTTGGGAGAGAGCCGGCTCATCAGGCCCCGCCCTCGTTCTGAAGGCCCCGCCCACCCGGCAGCGCCCCGCCTCCTGACTCACCGGAAGCGCACCGACAGGAGCGGCGGCGTCAGGAAGTCCCGCAGACACTCAATGTTGAGCACCTGCTGCACCTGCGCCCCGCCGTCCACCTGCGAGGCCACCCGCTTGGTCTGCACGGCCAGCTGTGCCCGCCCGTGGTCAAGGAAGCCAGAAATGCGAGTGGGGGAGTGGGGAGGAATGGAGGGGCGCCGAGGAGGGCAAAGGGACTTCACCATCATCACCTGATGGTTCAGAATTTTCCTGGCGGCCCCAGCCTGCAGGTCTCTGAGGGGCCCAGCCCTGCCGTCCCGGGCTCATCTAACATGACCCAGCTCCAAAGTCCTTCCTAATCCAAACCTCTGACCTGGGTGCCTCTGGCTTTCCACACCGGGCTCAGCCACCTCCATTATGGCACAGGTCACGCCCTGGCTCTGACGGCTGACCTGGGTTTGAATCCCAGCTCTTCTTAGAGGTTAAGACGTCACTTAACCTCTCTTAGCCTCATCGTCGAAATGGATGTAAGTGTCCTCAGCAGTCAATGAAATAATCTCCCACAAGTACTTGTCAGTGTGTCTGGCACATGGTAAGTTCACTGAAATGGTAGCAATGAGTATTACTACCACCATCTACCTTTGTGTCAACAACCCATTGGCAAGTTGGGGTCTTATGTCTCTCCCCCCGCCCCTGCCCAGCACAAAGCTGAGCCTCCGGGAGGTCTCTGGAAATGTTGAATGAAACAAAGCTAAAATGGTCTTCAAGTTTTGGGGTATAATCACTCTAATTTCCAAGTTGTGGAAACTGAGGCCCAGAGAAGGGGGGACAGGGGACTGACACTGCTCAAGCAGTTCCTTCATGCCAGCCACCCTTCCAGGGTCTTCCAGCCACACTGATCTTCAAAACAAGACTGAGAAGGAAGAGGAGGATCCACACTTCACCGAAGGGAGTGTAGGGCTCGGAGAGGCCAAGTGACTGGCCGAGGCACTGGAATCATGGGTGTGGAACCCGATGGAAGAAAAGGTTAGGACACAGCGAGGGGCCTGACAGGGACCAACTGATGCCCAGAGCATGTGGGATTCAGGAAATAACACCTCCTGCATCCCTGTCATGTCATGTCAGTGTCCTCTCCTGTCCTGGGAAAGAGGCTCAATCCCTCTTACAGATGATGCTAAATCTCAGAGAAGTACCATGGGCTCAGGCTCTCAAGTAAGGGGGCCAAAGAGGGATCTGGATCTGTTTCCCGGCTGCCAGGAAGGCAGACCTGGAGGAGCAGGGCTGGGCCAGGCCGAGAGGATATGAGTCTGGAGGTCTCCGGGGTGGACCACAGTGGGAGAGAAGTTCTGGAACTGCACCGAGGTCTTGTTGCCATAAAAGAGATACATGCGGCCTGTGGGAGCAGGGGTGAGAGGCAGAGCTCCATCTGAGTTCCTTCCATGTCCTCCCCAAGTCGGGGTCTCCCGGAAACCTCACCCCATTGCCCTCTGGACCCACCCAAGTTCTGCCGGAACTCTGACTTGACTCCAATCTGCAGCAGCTGGTTCTCAAACAGCACCCCGTTGTTCCTGCATACGAACCTGCGTGGGGCAGTGGGGGGTCAGGATAACGGTGCCTGCCTGGGCTCTGCTCTGTGCTCCCCACTCATCCCTACTTCCGTCCCCAACCTCACCCACAACTCACTTATTCAGCAGCTCATCGGCTTCGGGGATGGGCGGGCCAATGTCCTCAGGACCTGCGCTGCAGGTGGGAAAGGAGGGAGATGGGAGGGGGCTTGGGGAACTAGAGGTCAAGGCCCAGAGCTAGTGGTGGGAGACAGCAAGCCCTGAAGGAACAGAAGCCCAGAATCCACATACCTGGATTTCCCCACAGAGCCCCTCAATCAGACTGGCAATTGCCTCTGATCGGAAGAGGACCCTGGCAGGAGCCATCACCCCCCTACCCTATACCAGACGGCCCTGATTCTCACTCCCAAGCCCTCGCAGCTCATCAGGAGAGACTGCTGGGAGCTCCCAGTCCCCTAACCCTCCCGGGGGGATACAAAAGTCTGCCCCCCAACCCCCTGAGGCCACCCCTTACTCAGCAGCTGGAGCTGGATCAGCCAGCAAAGCCATGGGGCTCTCAGGGGCAGGCGGCTCCAGCTCGCTGGGCCATCCAATCCCAGAGCAGACAAGAGAAGACAGGCGTGGCAGGCAGCCAATCCCAGAGAGGCAGCAAGAGGGCGGAGAGAGAAAGAGAGAGAGACGGGAGGAGAGAAGGAGAAGGAAGAGCAGGCTGAGACGGTGACAGGGAAGGACAACACAGGGTGGCCAGGGTCAGCGAGAGCCCAGAGAGGCCCAGAGGGAGGGAGGGATGGGGGAGACCGGGGCAGGCAGCAGCCAGGGAAGACACGAGGCTCAGGGAGAGGGGAGTTGGGGTGGGGGGCAGATGAAAAGGGGGCCGCCCTGGGCCCAAGGCCGGTACCTGAGGAAGGCCTCCTCGGGGCTGGGCCCCAGGCCGGGCTGGGCGGCTGGGCTGTCGGAGAAGACGTCCACGAGGAGGTTGCCTGCACCCGAGGGGGCCGGGGGGGCCGCGGGGGGAGGGGCTGCCCGCAGCCCCAGGAGGTCGGCGGAGGGCGAGGGTGTGGACTGCGGGCAACGTGGAGGCAGGTGAGAAGGGGCTGGCCTGGCCGGGCCCAGCTGCCCCGCCCCCGGCCCAGCTCCCCGGAACTTACCACGGTGCTGGGGGTGGGCTCCACGCCCCCATTGATGTCGTGGCTGCTGGGGTCCCTCCTGCTGTCGTCCAGGGCGCTGCCGGCCCCCGGCCCCTTCTTGCGCTTCAGCTTGGCCAGGATGGACGACTCGCGCTCGGGGAAGGGTGGCATCTCCTCCAGCACCGTGGCCTGCAGGGTTCGGTCAGGGACGGGAGTCAGCACCGGTCTCCAGCGGGAGTGGGGGCAAGGCACAGGGGCGGGGCACGTGGGGACTGGGCTCTGACCAGGACGTCCGTGCTGGCCACCGAGCTGAGGGTGAGGTACTCGACGGCCCGCTGCTGGAGCTCCACGTCGGCGTTGCGCAGCTGGGAGCCGGCCCGCAGCACGCCCTGGATGGTGGCCTTGGTCTCCGGGAAGAGGTTGATGAACTTGATGTAGGTGGAGAGCAGCAGGGCCCGCGTGGCCACGCTGCACAGGTGAAACTTGGAGTGCAGCAGGGAGAACTGCACCGGGGGGCTGCAGAGAGTGGGCAGATGTCGGTGGGCGCCGGCTGCACCGCCCTCTCCCAGCAGCCCCTGTGGGAGGTGCCGCCTCCCTCAGAGGGACCCTTCCCAGGACCCCAGGTGGGCCCTGGACCCCCAAACCCCTCACCTGGAGCGGGGGTCCCCAGCAATCAGGTTCCCGAACTCCCCGAGGATGTAGCCGCCAACCTTCACCATGTTCTCATGGCAGGCGGGCGCCTGGAGCGCCTGCGGGCGGGAACAGCGGTGAGCAGCAGCATCCTGGCTCAGGAGCGCTCAGCATGTACCCGGCGCTCCACTGAGCCCTTGACTCCTATTAACTGCAGAAGCCTGGTGACTGCTGTGGGTGGGTTTACAGCTGGGGAAACTGAGGCACCGAGCAGTTAAGTGACTGAACTGAGCTGGGAATAAAACGGAGCTGAATGGGAACTCTTGTCTGGAGCGGAAAGAGCGGGAAACTGGCGGAAATCAGGGACCAGTGACTACACACCGGGCGTCCTGTGCCCTGCTGACCCTCACATTGGCCCGTGGTGGCCCGGCCCCTCTGAGGATGAGGCCCGGGCCAGCTGGCCCCACAGCCCCAGCTATCCTGGCTCTGCCCTGATGCCCCATTGTGGGGTGAGACAGGGGCGCTGACCTCGAAGACGGTCTTGGCAGCGTAGCCCTGCACGTCGTCGCGGTTGGTAACGATCTGCAGCACACGGTACCACACCTCCTCGCTCACGTAGTCGCCCGCGATGCGGATGAGGTTGAGGATGGTGTCCACGTACCAGCTGTAGTCCACGGCGTACTTCTCAGCCAGGATGGCCACCTTCAGGACCTACCAGCCGGAGGGAAGGTCGGGCGTGCGTGTGTGTCCCAGGCAGGGGAACTGGGGTGTGGACTCGCCACATCTGATGCCCAGCATGTCCCCACCTGGAGGGGGGCCCCTCCTCCCTCAGGCCCCGGAGTCTGGGTGCCCGGCCCCTCCCAGGACTCACGATCTCTTCACGAATGGCGTAGTCAGCCGTCTCCAGGTACCGCAGCATCTCTGACACGATCTGCTTGGCATTGCTCCGGTCACACATGGCGTAGAGGAGGTCAGCCGCTCGCTGCCGCACGCTGACGTCCCGCTCCGTCTGAGGAAGGAGAGCAGGTAGGGCATGTTCTAGGCTCCCTTCTGACCTGGGCTGGTCACCGAGGGCCGCTGGATCCCCGAGCAGCTCCGAGGGAGCAGAGGAGCCACAAGCCAGGTCAGTGTGGCCGGGACAGGCGCCCAGAGGTCGCACCTTGAGGGCGTTGATGACGGTGTCGATGTGCGTCTTGACCGCCTCGTGGGAGAACTCGGAGCTGGCCAGCGTGCACATGCTCTCCAGGGCCAGGTAGCGCAGGTTGGTCTCCCGGTGCTGCAGGAACTGGCCCAGCTGGTTACAGGCCCGAACCAGGAGGTTGGGCTCACTGCCGGTGCGAGAGGGAGAGATGGGGGGCGGGGGCGGTGAGAACACACAGCTGATGTGAGCAGATGGAGGACTGGCCCCAGCCGACGCATCTTGCATCCCCCTCAGGACCCCACTCTGAGTTCCTGCCCTGTCCCAGTCACAACCATGCCTGGGGACTCGACACCTGGGCCGTCCAACACAGATATGGAGAGCCAGGAATTCTGCCCCGCAGAAAGGGCCCAGCGCCCGTGAGTCACGGCAACACCCCACAACCACATTGCCCTCCTACCTCGAAGTCACGTTCCCAGACCCCGTCCCCTAGGACCTGGGAGTCTGGCCCCCACAGGCACCTGTCATAGTGGATAATGAGGCTGATGGTCTCGAAGAGGATGGCGTTCTTGGCGTTGGAGTGCTGGACCTTCTTGGACTTGGGCGGCTCCTGGGCCTTGTTGAGCACGGTCTCCAGGCACTCTACCAGTCGCCCCTTCACAGCCGCGTCCTCTGAGGAAACGGAGGGCACGCCCCGGGTTGAGCTCCCTGCAGGTAGGGCCCCCCACGCCATGGCCCCCATCCTCCAGAGGAAGAGGGAGGGCCCAGCAGCTTCGGGCTGGTGTCTTGACTCCCCCAAGCCCTTCTGGGGCCCCCAGGCCACACAGGGAGGCTGATGGAGGACAGGACCCCAGACCTGGGCCCTCGCTCTGCTCTGTGCTAACTCTGCTGGGCCAGAGGCGGACCCTGGGAGCCCTCCATCCCCCGCTGCAGCACCCAGGCCCTGTAGGAGTCTCACAGAGCAGACAGCACCAGGAACCCTCCCCAGAGACACCCCCAAGCCCGGCCCTTCCCACGGAGGGGTCTGAGCGCCTGAGACAGTTGCTAACCAAGAGCTCACAAAATCCGGAGAACTGCCATTCCCTCGCCCGTGAGGTGACCCCAAGTGGACAGAACAGCTGGCAAATGTTCTAGCAAACAATGCGGCACCAGATCTATCAGGAAATTCACGAGACAGAAAACCAGCTAAAGGACCCAGAGAGCAATCAGCCGAATCCAGAACGTTCGACACACCGCAACCCAAAACTCTCCCGTTGTTTACAAAACAGGCAGTGGGAGGCGCAACTATTCCAGGTGTGGGGCAAAAAATGACAAAGACATAATCATAGTTAATTTGCAGTCGTGGACTGTATTTTTTAAGCCCGCCCTGGGCACACCCCAAAATTATGAGGCGGGGCCTGGGCTCTAGCTGTACCTTTTCTTAAGGGGTGAGCAAAGAAGCTCAGCTGGGAGAGCCTTCCCCAGGGACTCACGACAAAATTCATCCCTGGTTTCCCAGGCTGAGAAGGGCCTTCGGTTTCACGTACACTCTGCTACAGGGTGCAGACTGGCTGCGGAGATTCAGGGCCGCACACCAGCCACCATCCCCAGCAGGTGCTCAGCACCCTGGCTGAATCAAAGGGCACTGTTTCTGAAGCACCTACTATGTGCTGAGCACCTCAGCACAGGGTCCCTCAAACTGCTCTGTGAGGTCAGACACCCGAGGATCGGGACGTTCCGGGGGAGCCCGGCCCACATGAGAGGGAAGGGGTTACGTGCACAGACTCAGTGGTCAGGCTCTGCTCTTTGTCGCTGCCCAGGGCCTGGAATCACTGCAGATGGTGATTGCAGCCATGAAATTAAAAGATGCTTACTCCTTGGAAGGAAAGTTATGACCGACCTAGACAGCATAGTAAAAAGCAGAGACATTACTTTGCCAACAAAGGTCCGTTTAGTCAAGGCTATGGTTTTTCCAGTAGTCATGGATAGATGTGAGAGTTGGACTATAAAGAGAGCTGAGCGCCGAAGAATTGATGCTTTTGAACTGTGGTGTTGGAGAAGACTCTTGAGAGTCCCTTGGACTGCAAGGAGATCCAACCTGTCCATCCTAAAGGAGATCAGTCCTGGGTGTTCATTGGAAGGACTGATGCTGAAGCTGAAACTCCAATACTTTGGCCACCTGATGTGAAGAGCTGACTCATATGAAAAGACCCTGATGCTGGGAAAGATTGAAGGCAGGAGGAGAAGGGGACGACAGAGGATGAGATGGTTGGACGGCATCACCGACTCAATGGACATGAGTTTGAGTAAACTCCGGGGGTTGGTGATGGACAGGGAGGCCTGGCGTGCTGTAGCCCATGGGGTTGGAAAGAGTCGGACACGACTGAGTGACTGAACTGAACTGAACTGAGGGCCTGGAAAGATGCCTCATCTCTAAGCCTCCGTTTCTGAGACAGCTGCCCCCCACCAGCTCTGCAGGAGGCGGCTGGACACCCTGGCACAGCACCTGCTCACTGCAGGCCCTTCGTCCACACCAGCGCTCATGACCACGAGCACTGAGGGCATGAACACCCCTAACAGAGCTACGCTGACTCCTACCACACAGCTTGGAGTTACCCCTTGATGTGCTGGGTGGCCTTGGGCAAGGCCCCCCTCTCCAAGCCTTGGTCTGCTCATCTGTAAGAGAGGTAACAGAGCCCCGACGTTCCGGGCGGGGGCGTGAGTCTGGCTTTACAGGGCCCCTGGGCCATGGCAGGGGAATCAACAGCGATCTGTCCATTCCCTGTGCTGGGGGGAGCACTCCCTGCTGCAGGTAACCCCCCACCCCGGCCCCTCACTGCCTCAACAACATACTGGTCCCAGAGCCTGAGTGGGCCGTGGGCTCGGCACTGCCCCCACTGCGGCCTCAGATCAGGGGCTGGAGGCACCAGGCCAGCCTCCGGGAAATTGACACAGACCCCTGGTGCCCCGCCCCCTGGCCAGCCTTGGAGTCGGGGGACTCCAGGCCCCAGCCCGTGCGGGCTTGTTGGTACCTGGTGGCGGGTAGCACTGCAGCAGCCGCAGGAGCTTCACAGAGAGCCAGGGCGCCGGCACGAAGTAGTAGGTGTAATCCTGGAGGTCAGTGGAGGCCGAGGAGACAATCTGGGGGCAGAGAGGGGTGGGCAGAGGCAGGGGAACGGGGAGGGGCAGCTGTCACAGCGTGAACCTTTATGGAGCAGAAACTGGAGGCTCAGGGAGGGTGGTGAGGAAGCCTCGGGGACACAGAGTGTGACCGGGTGGATCTAAGCCCAAGCTAGGACTGGTCAATCTTTCCAAGTAGAGCTGGTGATAGGTAGGCAGGGAATGTTGGCCAATCCGATCCCCTTCTGTGAACTCCTGATGCCAGCTCGGCACCTCACAACACCCTGGGCCGCCTCCACTAGCAGCTGGACCTCACCAGCTCCCTAGAGCAGGCTCCCTTGTGGCTCTCCCCCAACACCGGAAGCTCCTCAGGAGCAGGAACTGAGTCTGACCCTTTCCTGGGTCCCTGGGCCTACTACACAGTCAGACAAGAGAAGGGCTCAGCGAAGGGGTGGGGGAATTAGTGAAAGAGCGTGTGACTTTATCGTCCTCACAGCAAACTCCTATGCAACCGTGAAAACCCCTTCTCCAGGAAGCAAGCCTCATCCTGCTCTGAGCCCCCTCCATGACAGTAGTTGCCCCCCCTCCACTGTCTGTGTCTCTCCTACCAAGCGTGGCCCACAGGAGTATCTGAATGTGTGGTGAATGAATGAAAAACATGGTTGAACGAATGAGCTAATGTTTTGTTTTCTTTGATTGAGAACCCAGGCCTCTCTTTACCTGCTCAGGAAATGTTTCTATTTACTCCAAGTTTCAACTCAAGCAAGGATCACCTCTACCAGGAAGTCTTCCTGGACTTCTAGGCTGGGTAGAGTGCCTTCTTTGGGGGCCTACAACGTCCTTGCTATCTTCATGACCACACACACTGTCCCTTGTATGATAATCTGTGCCTGAGTTGGTCTGTCCTGCAACGCATCCCTCCTCCAAACAGGAGAGGAAGCCCCTGAAGGCAGGCTTGGGTCTCACTCACCTGTGTCTCCAGTGTCAGCCCGCACAGAGCTGAGCATAGAAGCAGCCTCGGGGCATGTGCCCAGGAGGGAAAGAAAGATGCATGAGAAGGAAAAGCAGGAGAAGCAGCAGGAGGAAACAAGAGGGCGCAAGAGGGAGGGAGGCAGGAGAGCAACCTCCCTTGCTGGGAGCTCCCAGTGCCCTGGGCGCTGTGCTCACATGCTATCCAGGTTAACTCACAGCAGCTATGCTCTGAGACAGGCACCTGGAATCACCCTCTTCAAGCAGATGAGGCCAACGAGGCCCAGAGAGGTGATGCCACTTGCCTAGGGCCCCATAGCCAGGAAGTGGCCAAGCAGGGATGAACTTAGCTCTGCTAAGTTCTTACTTCTTAACCGCCAGGCTGGGTGGTCTCTCAGGGAGCATGAGGGGGACCAGAGGGGTGCCCAGGGAACAGGCACACCAGGGCCACCTTCCCGCAGTCGGCGTGGATACCACACCTACCCGGCTCAGGCGAGACACGGCCAGGGAGACGCACGTCTTGAAGTCATCCGGGTTCTTCTTGCAGAGACAAGTGATGAGGCTGACAGCGGCTGTGACCACGCCCTGCGGGGGCAGGAGAGAGGCAGGTCAGGGCCCTCGGGGGACTGGGGCATCGGGGGAGGGGACAGAGGTCCGAGTCTCTACGCTGGCTGGGCAGGCGCTGGGACGTGGGGGAAACTCTGGGTGTCAGAAACAGCGGCTGGATTTTTTTCTGAGGGGTGGGGTGAGTGATGGATGCTGGGGACACTGGACAGGACCCCTGAGTGGCCAGGTGGGTGTCGGCGACACAGGCAGGGCCTCAGGCATCCGGGGCGTGCCCAGGGAGGGCTGGGTCTTGGGGGCAGGGGCCTTACCATGTGCTGGTCGTTGAGCAGGTGCACCACGCGGGCCGTCCACTCGCCCATGGGCACCAGGTCGGGCGAGGCCTTGTAGAGCCGCAGCAGGCACAGGGCCGCACTCTGCTTCACGCTGTCCATGCTGTCCCTGTGGGGACACAGAGTGGGGTGGGGGTGGGGGTCAGTGCGACCCCAGCCCTGCACACCACCCTCCTCCTCTCTCACTCCTCCCAGGAAGGGTGTCCAGCGAGAGGCGGCAAGAGCCTGGTGGACCCAGGAACCCATCTGGTGCTGCCGTCACGGCCCACCGGGCCCCCAATTCTTCCTCTGCAAAATGGGTTGCATCTTAGTAACCTCATGAGGTCACAGGCAGGGCAGGCGTGGCTCTGCACCTTCACTCAGCTGCCGTCTGCTCATCTGAGCACCGCCTGGGCACCGGCCACCCGTCGGCACTGTGGACTGCGTGTGCGTGCTCAGCAGCTCAGTCGTGTCTGACTCTTTGCAACTCTATGCACTGTAGCCCACCAGACTCCTCTGTCCGTGGGATTTTCCGGGCAAGAATACTGGACAGATTGGTGGACAAATTGGTCCAAAGTGTGTCCTCAGAGAGCTTATGTTCTTGCCAGGGCAGCCCCACCCTACAACAGACGCCGTTGGGGTTCAGTAGCCTCCTCCAGGGCCAGCGACCGCAGGAGCTCTGGGGACGGTGTTTAGGACGAAAGCCTCACTGATGCGGCACCAGGTGAACAGAAAACCGAGAGAAAACACTAAAAATCTACACAGATGTTCCCGGCAGAGTGAAGAGCCTGTGGAGGCCCGGAGGCAGGTGGGCCTGCGTGTGGGAGGAGCTCAGAGGAGGCTTGGCGCCCCTACAGTCTCTAGGCTATCTGAATCTCAGGATCAAGCTTTCACTGATTCTTGTATATTCTTAGCTGTCACCTGTTCAAACACTGCCTGTTACGATTCTCTTCCTTTTCTCCTTCTAGAACTCTGAATGGTGTTGTTAGACTTTATCTCCCTTGACTCCTAGCCTCTCTTCTTTTTTTTTTCAACCCCCGACACCCCAGGGGCAACAACACCCAAAGGCCGCTTGCGATGCCAGGAAGCTCTCAAAGGGGGAGACCAACCACGGAGGCCCGGCAGGCCAGGGGCCTTGGCGTGAGCTCGAATCCCCTTCTCCCCTCTCGCGTCCTAGCCTCTCTTAAATTTTTCCATCTCTTTGCTTCTCTGGGCTGCATTCTGATTAACATGTCTCTATTTACAATCCTTGCTTTGGTTCTGTCTACTCTGCTGCTAAACTAAACCACTTATTTTCTTTATGAAAACTCCCAGTTCTATTTTTGGCTGTATCACGTGGCTTGTGAGATCTTAGTTCCCCGACCAGGTTCATGGGCCCTCGGCAGTGACAATGCTGAGTCCTAGCCACTGGACCACCACAGAATTCCTTGAAAACTCCAATTCAACTGTTATTTTCTGTTTTCTTTTTGCTGGCTCTCCTTCATGGTGCCTTGCAGCCTGCATTTAGTGATTTTTGACTGTGAGCTTCTCATGTAACTTGGAGCTTCATCTAGGGAAATCATAGAGGCTTGTGGTGAAGGTGGCTTTCTCCAGAAAAGACTTGTTTGCGTCTGTCAGGCACTAGCAGGTGGGTAGGGTACTAGCAGTATGTATCTCTTTAAACTAAACTTCGCTTACGGATCTATGGATCACCCAAGAGGGAAAATCAGGCTGAAAACCAGAGTTGTGGCCTGTTCCATGCCAAGACTCGAAAGGGGTAACTCTGCCTATAGTCCCTAAGGGGATTTATTTCTAGGTCACCCTCACTTTGAAGTGTGGCCTCTGGAGCCTCTGCTTGAACAAGCTTTGTCTTCTATTCCCAGAGGCTGCAGGGCCCCAAAACCAATACCCTGCTTCACCCAGTTCAGCAAATGCCCTAAGCAAAATCCAGCTCAAAACACCAACAGTTTTATCTGCTCAAAACACACCAATTGCCTCTCATTTTGATCAGAAGAAAATCCAAACACCACTATGGAAAAACCCAAGCAAACTTTTTGGCCAACCCAATACAAAGCTCATGCCTATCCCAGGGCCTTTGCACTTACTGCTCCTTTTGCTTGGAACACTTTCTCCGATACTTCTGACTGACTGTCTTCTCCTCATCATTCCAGTCTCCAATTACACGGCACCTCCATGCAGACACCCTCCCTGATGAGTCTGATTTAAGTAGCCATCCCCCCACACTGCCACCTGTTTTGTTTTCTTCAGTGTAGCTGTCACTGTCTGAACTCAACTCACTTCTCTGCCTATGCGTTTACTCTTTGGAGCCCCTCTCAGATGCCAGCTCCCTGAGGGTGGGGACAACTGTTCCCCCAGCTCCCTCCTGCCTCCCAACACCCAGAACAGAGCCAGGGACTTTGCAGGTGCTCAAGAAACAGTTGCTCAACGCCCTCCTGATTCAGAAAGATCACAGGCTGATCACTGCCCTTCATGCCTTTCCCTCTTTCACAGCCAACTCCTCCTCCTCACCCAGGTCTCAACCTAATGCCACTTCCTCTGAGAAGCCCTCCGACCCACAGCCTAGTTCAGATGCTCCCACTAAACGCCCTTAGGCTCCTGTGCCCCACAGCAGGGTTCTGAGAGAAAGTAATATGTTTCATCCTGCAATTATTCAATCAATGTTTATCCCCCACCTCTGGACCGTGAACACTTGGGAGGATGATGACCGTGTCTGCCTCTGGTCATGGATACGTCCCCAGCAACGAGCACGGCAACTCACACATAGATGTTCAATAGATGATTGTTGAATGAATGAATGGAGAAGGGACAAAAGTTCTGGAAGGCTGTCACCGACATGATTTAAGGTCACTGCCTCTTCTTCACCAGATGTTAAAGGTCAATCAGAAATTTTGCAAGTTTTATCACTTTCAGTGATAGCCCCTTCATTCCTGTGAGCAAAAAGTCATTTAATTCACTTTGCAGGATGGCTACCCACTCCAGTATCCTTGCTGGAGAATTCCACGGACAGAGGAGCCTGGTGGGCTACAGTCCACAGGGTTGGAAAGAGTCAGACATGACTGAGCAACTAACACTATCATTATATTTATTTCTAGTGTTTCTCATTACTAGATCTGTGCTTTCTATTATTTTTATAAAAAGGTTATTTCACTCCCTTTGTATTGGTTTATCTTATACCATATGGTAACCAAGGTTGTATGAGAGTCAAAGGAAAATGCCTAAGAAACTCTACAAGCCTTTCAATTGCTTCTTATTTGGGACAATACATTTTTCTAGTTCTTAGCAAGAATAGTAAGTTATTAATAAATAGTGACAAATTTCCACTTTTTTAAACTGTACTTTTGACCTTATTTTTTCTTATGGTACATAAACAATAATTTATAAATATGAAAAAGAAAAGGTCCATTAGACAGACATCTCACTGGCTTTGTTGGGGATCTGGCTTACAGGGCCGAGTCGGATTGGTGAGATGACAGGAGACACCCACGGGGCTGTCACCACGCCCAGCGTAATCCCCACGTCCCGGCTGGGAGACCTCGGGCAGGTGACACCACCTCTCTGACCCTCAAACTGGGCTGGGTCTTGTCTAGCCCACCCCGCCAGCTGGGTCCCCAGCGCCTCACCCGGCCACCAAGATGCGAGGGATGTCAGCGGCAAAGGCCTCGCCCATCTCGCGGCTGCCCACGTTGGCGATGCAGTGCAGGGCCAGGCACATGAAGGTGGGGTTGCGGCTGGCCAGGTCGTTCTTGATGGCGTTGTTGATGAGCCGGATCAGCTCGGAGTTGGAGTTCACCAGCACCGAGATGAACAGGTAACCCTGGGTGGCGCGAAGGAGGTGGGGAGCTTGGGGCCTTGTGGCTAACTGACCCAGAGTCCACACCCCCAGCCCCTCCCAACTCAGACCCAGGGGTCCAGACCCCAGCCCCTCCTCCCTCAGACCCAGGATCCAGACCCCAGCCCCTCCTCCCCAGACTCACAATCTGCTTCTCCGTGTACTTGTTGGAGCTCAGCAGGTTCACGGCCTCCATGTGCCCAAAGTCGATGTCGTGGCCAAGCAGGAAGATGAAGAGCAGTTTACACACGTACTTTTTCTTGCTGTAGCCGTCCAAAGCTTTGTCTCCTGGGGTCACAGGAAGGAGGACAGGGTGGCAAAAGTGAGGAAGGATCATACTTCCAAGTCCTGGGTATTCCAGCCCCCAGCCCGCTCCTCCCGCAGACCTAGGAGACGAGCTCCCAGCCTACCCTTGAACTTGGAGCGGATGTTGGCCAGTTCCTTGTTGATTCTCTTAATCTCTGCCTCCTTGCTCTTACCTGGGAAGGAGAAGGCAGGGCAGGTGAGGAGGGTCCCAGAGAGTGGAGCTGCCTGCCCTCACTTTCCGGGGCCAGGATCCTCCCAGGTGGAAGGGCGGATCCTCTCTATGCTGGGGTCCCGGTCTGGGGGCTGAAGTCAGGCCTGGGACTCCATCTCTATATGGGAGCTTCAGGGAACCGAGAACCTGCGCTCGGGGTCCCTACCACCCAGGGGAAAAGCCTGGCACACACTCTGGAGTGATCCCTGACCCCCTCCCTTCTTCCTCCTCCTGTTGCCATCGCATCCATGGCTCTGCACCAGCCCCCAGCTGAAATAAGCCCCTGGTAGAGAATGTGTGATGAATGAATGAGTGAAGAGATCGGCTGCCCTCAGGCTGGCCCCGAGGGCCCTCAACCCCACATCCCCGCTGAGCTCAGCACCCCCTGAAAACCTCCTCTGCCCTCAGCGTCCCAATTGTACTCGCTCACCAGGCCTTGCGTCCTGAGCTCCACGCTGCCCTCCTGTGCCGTCGCCTGGTCCCTCCTCACAACCTGCCAGTTCTCTCCATACCCCATCCCACCCCCGAAGCCTGGCCCACAGACCCACTTCCTCCCTCCCCCCTACACGTCTGTCTGCAACGTCCCTACTCTTCTGCCGAGATCCACCCAGAGGCGGACTCGAGAGGGCCTCCCCGGGCCCCGCGAGCCTCTGTGCTCCTTGATGCCTGGAAGTCCCCATCGGACCACGATCTGACTGGACAGTGACCCGGTCTCGGCTGCCCTCACCGCTGGCTGTGTCCCTCCTCCAGCTTCCCAGTTCCACTTGAGCCAGACTTCACCATCTCACCCTTGACAGGCTTCACCGCTCACTCAGCTCCTCCGAGCAGAGAAACCTAGGTGTCCTCACCCCCTCACTCATTGCCACATCCTCTTTGTTCGACCTTCAGAACACAAGCCCAGGCAACCTCCACCATGACCATCTTGTCCAGACCCCATGCCCGCCCACCTGGATCACTGCAGCAGCCTCCCTGCCTCCCAGGGCAGGGACTCTACCCCGGGGCTAGCAAGCTCTGGTCACCCTCACATCTCGCTGTGTCCGGCCTGGCAGGCCTCCGCCAGTTCCAGGGCCACTCCACACGCCCTCCCACCTCCAGGGCCTTTGCACCTGCTATGCCCATCTGTCCAATTCTCTTCTTGTCATTTGGGTCTCAGCTCTTGTCACCTCCTCCACGCGGCCTTTCCTGGACAGTTCTTTAAAGGCAATGCTTTATTCTTCAGTTTCCTCATTTTAAAAAATGTCCTCCCTGGCACATGTCACATTGCCTAACCATTTCTCTCTACTGTCAAACCTCGGCTCCCCCTTCATTACAAGCCATCATGAGGCAGTTTCTAGAATAGTGCCCAGCATACAGCAGGTTCTTAATAGATGTCTGGTCAGGACTTCCCTGGTGGTCTAGTGGTCAAGGCTCCAAACTCCCAATGCAGGGGGCCTGGGTTCAGTCCCTGGTCAGGGAACTAGATCCCACATGCTGCAACTAAGACCCGGTACAGTCAAATAAATACAAATAAATATTATAAGCAATAAAAATAAATGGCTAGTCATCTGAAGGGTGGAGACTGCTCTGACCCATGGCTTGCGCCCAGGCAACTAGGAGGTTAAAATGAATGAATGAATGAATGAATGAGCACGTAAGAGTATGTCCTCTCCTTCTCTTTAGAAATCCTGCCTCACCAACTACTCCCAACTTCCAGGGAAGCTCCCATAAGCCCCACTTCAGCTATCAACTCCTTCAGGAAGCCCCCTTTGATTAGCACCTCCTGATCAGTTCTAAGCAGATGCTAGAGCTGCCTTGTCCAATATGGCAGCTGTCAGCCAGGCAGCTCTTGAGCACCTGAAAGGTGCCTGCTCTCAAATGAAATGAGTGACAAAAACACATTTAGAAGACTCAGTGGGGGGTAAAAAGGAATGTAAACTATCTCATTACAAAGTTTAAAATATTAATTATTGGTTGTTGTTCAGCTGCTAAGTTGTATCTGACTCTTTACAACCCCATGGACTGCAGCACACCAGGCTCCCCTGTCCTTCACTATCTCCGGAAGTTTGCTCACACTCATGTCCATTGAGTCAGTGATGCCATCCAACCATCTCATCCTCTGCTGTCCCCTTCTCCTCCTGCCCTCAATCTTTCCCAATATCAGGGTCTTTTCTAATGAGTCGGCTCTTCGCATCAGGTGGCCAAAGTGCTGGTGCTTTAGCTTCAGCATCAGTCCTTCCAAGTAATATTCAGGGTTGATTTCCTTGAGGATTGACTGGTTTGATCTCCTTGCAGTTCAAGGGGCTCTTCTCAAGTCTTCTCCAGCAGCACAATTCAAAATCATCAATTCTTTGGAGCTCAACCTTCTTCATGGTCCAACTCTCACATCCATACATGACTATTGGAAAAACCACAGCTTTGACTAGACCAGCTTTTCTCAGCTAAGTGATGTCTCTGCTTTTTAATACTGATATTTAGTTTTGCCATAGCTTTTCTTTCAAGGAGCAAGTGTCTTTTAATTTCATGGCTACAATCACTGTCTGTAGTGATTTTGGAGCCCAAGAAAAAATCTGCCACTGCTTCCATTTTTTCCCCATCTATTTGCCATGAAGTGATGTGACCGGACACCATGATCTTAGTTTTTTGAATGTTGATTTTTAAGCCAGCTTTTTCACTCTCCTCTTTCACCTTCATCAAGAGGGTCTTTAGTTCCTCTTCACGTTCTGCCATTAGGGTGGTTTTAAATGAAAAAAAAAAAAAAATCTAAATACTGATTACTTGTGGAATTGATGCTTTCAAATTGTGGTGCTGGAGAAGACTCTTGAGAGTCCCGTGGACAGCACAGAGATCAAAGCAGTCAATCCTAAAGGAAATCAATCCTGAATATTCATTGGAGGGACTAATGCTGAAACTGAAGTTCCAATACTCTGGGCACTTGATGTGATGAGCTGACTCACTGGAAAAGACTGTTGCTGGGAAAGACTGAGGGCAGTAGAAGGGGGTGACAGTGGATGAGATGGTTGGATGGCATCACAGACCCGACATGAATTTCAGCAAATTCCAGAAGACAGTGGAGGACAAAGAAGCCTGGCATGCTGCAGTCCATGGGGCTGCAAAGAGTCGGACACGACTGAGTGCCTAAGTGTATCAAGTTACATAAATACATTAAAATTAATTTGGCCCATTCCTTTCTGCTTTTTAACAAAAATGTGGCTCCTGAGGAAGTTGAAAACCACACATGCGGCTCACACTCTGGGTAGGACTGCTCTCAGGCTTTCCCCGGGCTCCCCACACTGCCCGGGCCAGCGCTGCTGTGGTGTCTGGGTCTGCCCCGTCCCCAGACCACACTGGGAACCACCTGAGGGCAAGAGTGGGTCACTTTTCTAGTAATGACTCCACGTTTCACAGGCTTACTGAGTGGCTGAGCTCAGGAAAGACAAGACAAGACGATGTGAAAAAATACAAAGTGCCTGAAGAGGTACAGTGACCTGCTCTCAGTCCTCAGGGAGGGAGGAGGGTCTCTGGGACCCAGGCGATGAAGGGCCAGTATCTCCGTGATGAGGTTGAACCGGCCCGTGTGGTCCCAGAGCCCATCTGATGCTTCATTTATTAATTACACGTTTCCTGAGCCCTGCGGGGCAGGCTGAGGGGGGCCACGCCGGCCCCTGGGACTACAGAGATCAGGCACTTCTGAGCCTCCCCCAAGGCCTCCAGGCCTGGTGGGGCACAGGCTGCATACCTCCTGCTCACACCTGAGCAAGGTATGCGCGGATGGAGGTCACAGGGGCAGCCCTGGGGCCTTGCTGGTGGCTGCCGAGAGGAGGGGACATTTGAGGAGGGCCGTGAAAGATGAGGCGAGTTCAGGCGCAGTTCACCAGGGAGAACTAAGCCACGCTGCTGAGTGCCCAGGGGAGTGTGGCCTGGGCGTCAGGACAGCGCCTCCCCTGGGGGCGGGGCAGGGGCGGGAATGGCACCCGCGCAGGGCGGGGCCTCGCATGTGGTGCGCATGCTCCATTCATTCTTCCCAACGTGGAACACTCACTCTAACGAGTTGCCTTAAAGCTATTCTGTAGGGACCAGAAAAGGAAAAAAAAAAAAAAAACAGTTTTTATAAATGGACCACATACCACATGGTGGCTGCCTAACCTTTATTTTACCACAGGTAAATGGAAATCTGAATGGTAATTACATTTCCGACACTAGAGCCCTGGCTTTTGCTTACACATCTATTAAAAGCTTCAAGAAGCAGACAAAACTAACCAAGGGTGTTGGATGACTGAGCAGTGAGCAGGGGGTGCTGGGGAGCTGTGGATGTTTGTTCCTGCATCTGGGGGCCAGTTACACAGCTGTGTTCAACTGGGGAAAATTTATCAGATTTTGATGAATTTTGTTTTCATCAAAATTCATCACTTCTGATCTGTGAGCTTTTTCATAGATATACTATATATATATATGTGTAAGTGAATATATAAATATATTTGTATAGGAATATATATTAACACGTTTTTATAGTTAAGTGTATCAATGACATAGAATAGAATGTCAAACAGATACGGAAAATTTAAAGAATATTCAGGAATTCCTTGGGACTTCCCTGGTGGTTCAGTGGCTTAGACTCCACGCTCCCAACACGGAGGGACCGGGTTCTATAGCTGGTCAGGGAACTAGACCCTGCTGGCCTCAACTAAAGCTCCTATGTGCTGCAAGTAAGACCCAGCACAGCCAAATAAATAAACATTAAGGGACTTACCCACGGTCCAGTGGCTAAGAATCCACCTTCCAATGCAGATGACACGGGTTCAATTTCTGGTCAGGGAACTAAGAACCAACA
Organism: Cervus canadensis; assembly: GCF_019320065.1. NCBI lineage: Eukaryota > Metazoa > Chordata > Mammalia > Artiodactyla > Cervidae > Cervus > Cervus canadensis. Next base: position 21,069,300 of record NC_057403.1, on the reverse strand, counting down.
TGCAGCAGAGCAACTAAGCCCACCCCAAAGCCTGCAGGCCACAACTAAGACCCAGTGCAGCCAAAAAAAAAAAAAAAAAAATTTATGATAGTCAGCTGAGTGAATTATTCAATTATGCTATAGTTGGACATTTCACTCCTTTAATAAAAAATACTAGTGGCTGCTACATGTAAAAATTAAAATAAACTTTTAAAAGTCTTTAAATTGTCCACATCTATTTGATATTGTCTTCTGGATCACCAATATACTTCCCTATAAAAAAGAATTCACAGAAATTACAAAGCATCAGATCTCCCAACAGAGAATGCTCTCTGGCCCAGAGGAAGGGCATTCCGGCAGAGCACATAACCTCTGCATATATCGAGTGCCCACCTCCTCTTATTTCTGCTTGGTGCATTTCAGCAAATATCCAGTGCCCAGGTGCCCAGAGACAGCACCTGGGTGCTGCTGAGGGTAACGCATGGGAGAAAGGGGCTATAGGCAGCTGTGACAGAACTGGGCTGCCTGAAGAAATTTTTCATCATCAGGGCCAGCCTGCAACAGAAGGTGAGCTCCCTGTCACAGGAGGCATGTAAGCACTTCAGGGTGTTTTTTAAAAACATTCCTTTATCCTCAAACATTCCCTGGGTCAGGCTCAGGGATGTCATACCTGCTCTGCCCTGGGGATGCTCCCTGATTGGAGGAGAGGCTGACAGAGATAATGTGGAAAACTTTGACAGAGGCAAACACAGTGAGGGCTGGGAGCCTAGAATCATATGGGAGGAAGAAAGCTTCCCGGTATCCAGCTCCTGGGATACTTTTTTTTTTTTTGGTGGCTGCACAGAAGAGCATGCAGGATCTTAGCTCCCTGATAAGGGATCGAACCTGTGCCCCCTGCGGGGGAAGCGTGGAGCCCTAACCACTGGACTGCCAGGGAATCCCACTCCTGAGATTTGAGGCTTAATGGACGAGGCTGAAATGCACCAAGCAGAAATAAGGGGAGGTGTGCTTGGGGTACGAAGGTCAGCTTGTGTGAAAACCGGGGGGCTAGCACAGCAGGTAGGGGTGGACTGTGGGGTTCCCTGTGGGTGCTGGGAGCCATGGGAGGGCAGGGGCCTCTTCTGCCCGCAGCTGTTCCCGTGAGGGCCGTGCAGGAGGGAAGGAGGCCACCGTCTGGCTACAGGTCAGGGTAGGTGACTGCTGAACACTCCAGATGTACCAGGGGACTCCTGGCTTGGGGAGCTGCAGCTTCCCTGAACATGGTAACCGGGGGCATCGGGGCGCGCCTGTCACTGCCATCAAAGGGACCCTCACCAACCCTGACTGCCGTGAAGGGACTGTCACGCTTTCACATCAGTCAGGTAACCCAGGCACTGTCCGGCGCCTCACTGCCAGGCCCTTCAGTGCCTTCCAGACAACTGCTGTTTACAGCACAAAGGAACAAATGTTTCTCTCTACTAGGATGCGCCCTGCTGTCTCCCACACAAGTCCGGACAGCCCGGAGTCCTCAAAGAGGGTTCTGGGAGATGAGACTGTTGTTGACACTGGATCCCTGTGAAGTTCACGACCTGCTGTCCCTGCTGCGTCCGCTAGGGGAGCCACTGGCCACACGCGGCCACTAGGCACTCCAAATATGGCTGGTGCCTCTGAGGGACTGGATTCCTAATTGACTTGTAAGAAGTTAAAAATTAAAAACTGATCCTCCACTCAGTTACCAGAAAAGTATGTTTGGAACGACTTGGACCCTCTTGTGAAGCTTCTTTTTAACTACAAGTTTTATGAACTATTCAGACAGAGCAAGTTATTTCCAATGAAAATGGAGCTTCCGAGTGGAGAAAGGAACATAAACTGTCTCATTAATCATTGAAAAAATATCGATTACACATTCAGATAATATTTGGGCCATCCCGGGGTAAAGGAAAGAAAACATGTTAAAGTTAATTTCCCCGGTTTTACTTTTTTCATGTGACTCCTGGAAAATTTAAATGTCTGTATGTGGAGGGACCTCCAGATTGTCATATTAAGTGAAGTAACAAATATGTGAGGGAGGCAAGTATCAGATGATATCACTTATCTGTGGAATCTAAGAAAATGATACAAATGAACTTCTTTATGGAACAGAAACAGACTCACAGACATAAAAAACAAATTTAAGGTCACCAAAGGGGATAGCTGGGAAGTTGGGAGGGATAAATTAGGAGTTTGGGATTAACATATACACACTACTATACATAAGAGATAAAGAAGAACCTACTGTATACCACAGGGAACTATACTCAAAATCTTGTAATATCCTAAAATGGAAAAGAACCTTAAAAAGGATATATATGTGTGTGTGTGTGTATGTGTGTATAAATTCAATTTAAAAACTGAGGTATAGTTAATTTCCGACTCATTGGAAAAGACTCTGATGCTAGGAAAGATTGAAGGCAAAAGAAGTAGGGGGCAGAGGATGAGATGGTTAGATAGCATCACTGACTCAGTTCAGTCAGTCAGTTCAGTCGCTCAGTTGTGTCGGACTCTTTGCGACCCCATGGACTGAACAACAACTTAAAAAGAAATGTACATATGTGGATTGCCACATGAAAGCCCTAAGTTAGATGTTATCAAAGTCCTCAACTTCCCCTAGAGAGAATTTTCTCCTTGAGCAACCAAGTCACACCTTGTCATTCCCCAGCTTGAGCTCAGCTGCAAAGACCTCCTGAACTGCTTCCCAATACATGAGGGGGCATGTGCTGCTCTGTAAACCCTGGGCCTCTGCCTGGGAACGCTGGTTCCCCAAGGGCAGGGGTGGGGGCCAGGGCAGTCCTGACACAGCGCTCAGTCGCTACAGTCGTGTCCAACTCTTTGCAACCCCATGGACTGTAGCCCGCCAGGCTCCCCGTCCATGGGATTTTCCAGGCAAGAATACTGGAGTGGGTTCCCATGCCCTCCCCCAGGGGATCTTCCTGACCCAGGGATCGAACCCGCGTCTCTTGCATCTTCTGCCTTGGCAGGCAGGTTCTTTACCACTGGCACCATCTGGGAAGCCCCGTGTCCTGACACAGGGGAGGTGCTGAATGCGATTGTGGACCGAGGTCACAAGAAACACAGCGAGAGGGAGAAAGGGGGCTCAGGCCTGGATTTGTCTGTTGCCGGCATCAAGCCAGTTCCTTTAACACACTGATGCTGGAGCACCACCAAAGTGGGACTCATTCTTTCTGCTGAGTCAAGTCCTATTCCTTCACCGTTCTGAATCTCTCCCTGGCTCCCATCTGGCCCAGTGTAAAGGCAAAGTTCTTACTGGATCCACTAGTTCCCTCTCTGACCACAGCTCCCACCCTCTCCCCACATTCCTATCCCTCAAGCACAGTCCTGCCTCAGGGCCTTTGCACAAGCTGTCTGTGCAACCAAGAATGTCTTTTCCAGATTTCTATGGGCCAATTCACCCAGCAAATTTTGCTCCCACCTCACCTTCTCAGAGAGAGATTCTGACCAGCCAATACCAGAGCACCACCCCTGACCTCGTCCCTACTACACTCCTTCCTCGCTTTATTTTTTCCCAGCACTCTGAACAGCTGAACCCTGTATATTTACTTGTGGGTTGGTCCATCTCCCTGCTAGAATGGAGCACCACAGGGAGGGGACTTCTGCTCACCACTGCGGTCTCATCACTTAGAAGAGCATCTGGCACTCAATCAGTGCTCACAAAGATAGATTCATTCATTCATTCAATCAGCAAATACCTCAAAAGGGCTCCCATGGGCCAGGCCCTGAAGAAGGTGGAACTGGGGACCCAGGGAGCAATCAGACCAGGGCCTGTGTTCCAGGGTTTGGGAATGACTGCCACAAATAGGATGGGTCACAGTTTGTGGTGAAATGTGCCCCCCATGGAGAGCTCGGCCTGCGCTCTCCTCAGGCTTGGGGAGGGCTGGGGCCCTAGAGACAGGGAACCCAGCCCCTGCCTTAGGGAGCTCCCAGCAGATAAGTGTCTGGAGGCCAGACTCCCCCTCCAGACAAGACAGGACCACGCCTTCAGGCTGGGCCTGGCCTCACCCCTCCCTTTCTTATCTGCAGAATTTGCCCTTCCTGGCTCTTCTCCTCAAAGCCTGCCTTCATCCCCTTCTAGATCCTCCCCCCAGCTCCACTGTGCCAATCCTCCAGTAGGAGGACTCCACTCTCCTCCTGTCCTCCACCTGCCCCCTGACCCTACTCTTCCCCTCACTCAGGCTTGAAACCCTCTCCAGTGCTCTCAGGACAAACACCATCTTGGCCTCTGCCCACCTCCCCAAGGTCAGATCGCATCCCTCTCTGCACCAGCCACACAGGCCTTAGTGCAGAGTCTCCACAGGGCCTCAGGACCTTTGCACGTGCTGTCCCTCTGACTTCAGAGCTCACCTCCCCTTCCTCTGGCCTGGCTAACTCCTCTACATTGTCTGGGCAAGGCAATAAGACAGCTCCTGTTCTCCCAACACCATGGCCCTCTCCCTCACTGGACTTAGGACAGCTACAAGCTTTTTTTTCCCCACTTAAAAAAACAAAAAACAAAAAACTGGGGGACTTCCGTGGTGGTCTAGTGGCTAAAACTCCAAGCTCCCAATGCAAAGGGCCTGGGTTTAATCCCTGTTTGGGGAACTAGATTCCACATGCTGCAACCAAGACCCAGTGCAACCAAATAAATAAATATAATAAATATAAAATTTTTGATGAGAACAAGAAGGGAGTCAGGATAGGGCTTGTAAACAAGTCGATATCAATTCTGAAAGTAAATTTCACATGACTTTCTGAGGGGCAACAAGATATACCTTCCTGAGTGCTTTGTAATATATTTAGATCTGACTTTATGTTACATAAAAAAAATTAATTTAATGGATCATCAGACAGCAGCATACGTGAAATAAAAGGACTTGCTGTATAGTACAGGGAACTATATTCAACCACAGTGGAAGAGAATATGCGAACAAAATATATATACGGATAACTGAATCACTTTGCTGTACATCTGAAACTAACACAAGATTGTATATCAATAGTACTTCAGTTAAAGAAAAATTGAGATACAATTCACATAGCACACAGCCCACCACTTGGCAGAGCCATTCAGGGTTTCTTTAGTAGATCCACAGTGCTGTCCATCTATCACCACCATCTAACTCCAAAACATTCTCATTACCCCCTAAAGAAACCCTGTTCTCATTAGAAGTCACTCCACATTCCATCACCCCCTAGGCCCTAGGCAGTCGCTCAACTACTTTCTGATTCTCTGGATTTGCTTCTTCTGTACATTTCTTATAATGGAATCCTACAATATGTAGCCTTTTATGTCTGGCTTTCCCTTAAAATGATGTTTTTCAAGGTTCATCCATGTTGTAGCCTCTACAGTACTTCATTCTTTTTGATGGCTGAATAATATTCTGTTGTGTGGGTATCCACATTGTGTTTTTCCATCCATCTGCTGGTGGACATCTGGGTTTGTTTGCGCTCTCTGGCTATCGGTCATCGATGATGCTGTATGAACATCCATATACAAGTGTTTGGGAGATGGACAGCTGCAATTTTTATGCAGTTCCTGTCTCCCTCTAGGGCTGGGAGGTTCATGGGGGTACAGACAAGTCTGTCCTATCTACCACTGTGTTCCCAGCACCCATGATAAGGTCTGAAACATACCAGCCATTCAGCATACACTCAATGAGAAAACCAAGGACGAGGGGCACCCTGATTCTCCAGTCCTGATTCTTTTGGCTAAACAGCCTCCACTGCCCCCAAGTCGGAGTCTCTCCTCCATCCTCTGGCTTCCCTCTGGGGTCCAGCGGTGACACCCACTTGTTTTCTCTTTCCTTCCCCATCCCCACCATCTAATCCCTTTGTAGATCCACCAAGATCTATCTCTAATCCAAACACACTTCTCACGGTTTCCTTCCCAACCCAGTCGAGTAAGTCACCATCTTGAGCAGGGACGCCTGCAACAGCCCCCTAATTCTTTCCCTGCTTCCATTCCTACCTCCTTGGGTCTATTCTCTATCCAGCAGCCAGAGGAACTATTTTAAAACATCAATCAGCTCCCAGCCCTCCCATGCTCAAAATGTTCCCGCCACCCTCGCTTCAGAGAAAGCCCAAGGTGCTCCCCATGGCCCACAAAACCCTACCCGCTCCCTGTTCCCTCTCTGCCCTTATCTCCCACCTCTCCCTCCCTCCCTCTCTTGGCTCCAACCACACAAGCCCCCTCGCTCTTATCTGAACCCTCACCAAGTGTGCTACAACCTCAGGACCTTTGAACATGCCATTCTGCTGCCTGGACCCCTCTTGCCTCCAAAATCTGTACTGCCTGCCCCTTCTCAATCCTGTTACCGTCCCCCTTTTCCCGTCCTTATTTTTCTTCACAGCACTAGTCATCGTCTGCAGTTCTCCGTGTTTATATTTTAATCTCTCTCCCGGCACGAGTGCTCCAAGGGGCAGGAATTTCTGTTCACTGTGGTAGCCCTCGTCCCTGGAAGTGTCTGGCACATTGGAGTGATCAAAAAGCATTTGTCAAATGAGAACAAATGAATGAATCTTCAGAGGCAAGATGTTCTGGTCAATGGAGTCAGCTGACAAGAAAATGGAGCCTTCAAGAGGTTGAATGACTTGCCAAGGGTCACAGGGCAGGTGTCAGAGGCAATGCACACCTGCTTCTAACAGCTGCCCACCCCCAACCCACAACCCCTCAATGCTCCACCCCTTTCCTAACAAACATAACCTCCCTCTGCCACTTGATACCCAAGTTTCCACCCTTCTCACTCGCTGAGCACCTACTATGTGCCAGATCATCCCATACCTGCTAAATTCTAAAATCATCACTGGGCACTTGCAGAGGCCGCTCCTCAGATTTGGCCAAACAACAAAAACAGGAGCCAAGATATCTAGTGCCTGGAATGTGTGAAATGCCTCACTCACATACAGTTATCATCACGACCCCATCAGGAAGAGGCCATCAGCAGTCCCTCCTGACAGATGAGGAAACCGAGAGGTGAAGTCCCTCATTCAAGGTCACAAGACAAGGGGACGGGAGCACTCAAACTCGAACCCAAGCCTGGCTGACCCTGGAGCCTGTGCGGATACAGCCTCTGAAGCTCTTGGCAGCTCCAAACACCAACACCCGCTCCCAAGAGCTAGGAGCTGACTTGGCGCCAGGCCTCCCATAGTCACGACCATTCTTCCTGCTGGTGACAGCTGTCCCCATGTTGATGTGGTCAGAGGGGAGAAGGCTCCAGATTCAGAGCCGTCCTGCTCCCTGACCCATGACCCCTCTGGAACCAGGCTTCCCCCCACGCCCCCCAGCTGTCCAGATCTCTTCCCCATGGATTTCTAAGGCCCCCCAGGCCCTTTCTTTGAGATCTGAGCTCTCTCCCTTCTGGCACTTCCCCCAAGTCCCCACATTATAATGACCTCCTCTTTCCAGGACTCTCCATCTGCAGCGCTCCTCCTCCATGCTCCCCTCAGTAACCCCTCGAGCCCCTTCTCCACTGCCCCCTACGTCTCCGAAGCAATCCTCCACTCACGAGCCCCTCTATGCCTCACCAAGGTCCCAGAGAGTCTCCCTTGTTCCCATGTCTCCTCCCCAAATCCCTGGGACTTTCTATCATTCTCAAGTCCTCTCTATGAACCAGTTGAGCGCCTCCGTGACCTGTCTAGCCCCTTGGCCTCTATGACACCCCCTGCCCAGGCCCTCAAGCCCGGTTCCTTTTAGGTTTCCTGTGTTTCGCATCCTCCCAGTCCTCTCTGGCCTCCTCCTACTCTACCTCTCCACAGGGTACCCCCACCCGCCCTCCCTCCCATGCACCTTCTTCCTTTTCCATCTACAACAGGGAATCTCTCTAACCCCACCGCTAATACGATCCCCCAGCCTTCCTTCCACTCCCAGGGGACACCTCCATGCCCTGTTCCCGGGACTTTACTAATCTCCTCTCTATTAAGACCCTCCGCGACGCCTCTAACCACTCCGCGTCGACACCTCGAGAGGCACACTATGACACCCTAAACCCCTCCATTCACTTCAACCCACCCTTAAGTTTCCACCCCCCCACCCCGGTGGCCTCTCTCGCCTCTCACTCTATGGCCGCAATGGATTTCTAACCCTTGGGCCCCTCTGTAACCCACCCCCGAACCCTTCAATTCCACGCTCTCCCCCCTGTCCGATCTCCCCCGGCCGCGCTCTCACAGTTCCGGATGTCGGAGATGAACACGGCGAGCCCCCGCATCCCATCGCCCTTGGACACGGCCGGCATGATGGCGGTGGCGTCGGCTCCAGGCCTGGCCGGGCAGGGCACGGCACAGCGGGGGCTGGCAGGCGCGGGGGGGACCGGGAGGAAAGGACCCCAGGCAGCGCTGAGAAGACGAGCCGGCCGGGGCGGGGGGCGGGCGGGCGGGGAGGGCGGGCTGGCAGGCGGGCGGGCGGGCGGGCAGGCCGCGGCTCCGCCCCCGGCCCCTCCCCTCGCCTCCGCCGGCCTGCGCTCTCAGGGCCGCCTATAGGCTGCAATTACTGGCGCTCAGACGCAGGCTCGACCCCTCCGCCTGTCTCATTGGTCGCTGGACAAAGGCGTGCGGTGCCGATTGGTCCAGCGCCCCGCTATTTCCGCTCGGGGAGTGAGGGGGTGGGGGCGTTGACCAAAAGACGGGCGGAGTTCGTGACGTACAGTGGGACCGCCCCCTCCGCTCGGCCGGGTGAGGGACCGATTGGATCCGGAGGCTCTCCCAGGAGGGAGGGACTGACGCGAAGGACGGAGGGGGCGTGGACTTGCAGAGGCAGGACTCACGTTGACGGAGGCCAATGGGCGGGTAGATCGCCCCCGCGGGCGTCGCGGATTGGGCCGGTGTCGGGGCAAAGGAGGAAGGCGACGATCCGTAGAGAAGGAAGGAGAAAGGGGGGTCGTTACTCGCCTGGGCTGGGATAGGTGGAGCGGCTCCTGCAATTCCCTGCTGCAGAGAAGAAGTTGGGAGGGGCGGGAGAGCGTGAGGTGCTTACTGCGCAAGCGTCTTTCTGTTCCCTTTTCTCCCCCTCTCCTCTCCTCCACCCCCGGACTCCTTAAATCTTCTTCCAGGGAGACGTCCCTACCTCCTCCCCCTCCCTTCTTCCTTCCTTTCCCTTCTCTAGCCGCCGAGATGTTGGGACCTAACTTCTCCGGAAGCCTAGTATCCCAGAGCTGAGGAAACAGTAATTCAAGTCTACTCCCATTAAGCAGAGGTTAAAACTGACGTCCAGAGAGATTGAATGACATGCCCAAGGTCACAGAGCTCGGGATTAAACTATATTCTGGCATTCTAATAACAATGGCTTTTGTTGTTGTTGCAACTGTAACACCATTAAATAGATATCAAATACAAATTGCGAGTCTTTCCACCAGACTTTGAGTTCTTCCTGAACAAGAAGGGGACCTGGTAATGAATGAAGAACGTTCGATAAGGAAAGCAGTCGGTGAACCCGCTTTGTTTGGCCCAACCAACACCGCTTGTCGCTCCAGAGACCTTCCTCGTTAGACTGTATTTGGGGAAGGCAAAACCTCAGAAACTCCAACGCCAAAACCTCAGAAACTCCAACGCCCTGGGCTATTGAGAAATTTGGGGCAAAGGGAACTGGAAGAGTCCATTCTAGCACCTAGAAGAACTAAGTCCCCCGTCAGGTTTTTCCAATATCAGAAGCCTAGTATGCTTGGATTGAGCCTTAAGGGAGTGTCACGGGTCCGGGAACATCCCCTGCGGGGATGGGGACGGGGCAGAAGAGCCCATCTTCCAGGTTCAATGGATTCGTCCATTTGGGCTTCCAGGGATAGGGCTTGGGAAAGTCTATTTTGGATTCCAGGAGGACAAACATCTCTGGTGTCGGGGGAAGCTGTCTGCCCCTAAAGACTATATAGAATGGTCCGATAAACAACAACAACAACAAATTATTAGGACCAATAGGAGTTGGAAAAACTCCTTTTTATGGAAGATAATGTCAAACAATCCAAGGACTGGAGGAGTCCATTCATGACAAGGGAAGAAGCACTTTTCTCCCTGAGGATAACACCATTAAATATAGATAGATACCAGATAGATAGTAGTGGGTTGGAATTAGTCTGCTTTTCAGGCGATGCAAAGAGAGACATCCAGAGCCGGATGAACAGAATTATGTCCCTAAGGAAGAGGGAAAAGCCACCCTCTTCGTAGACTTCATGGGGATGGATTTGGCACCCCCAACAGGAGCTCATGGGCTCACCAGTGCCAAGTTAGAGCAGCGCCTTCCAAAAGAAATGCAGTGGGAGCCACAAAAACAGTCACAAATATGCTCCTCCCACGTTAAAAAAGTAAAAAGAAAAGGTGAGATGAATCTTAATAATATATTTCATTTAACCCCTCGCACCCAAATATTGGGCTTCCCTGGTGGCTCAGTGGGTTCGATCCCTGGGTTGAGAAGATCCCCTGCAGGAGGGCATGGCAACCCACTCCAGTATTCTTGCCTGGAGAATCCCATGGACAGAGGAGCCTGGCAGACTACAGTCCATGGGGTCACAAAAAGTCAGACACGACTGAATGACTAAGCACAGCACAGATGGTTCAGTGGTAAAAAATCCGCTTGCCAATACAGGGGATACGGGTTCGATCCCTGGGTCAGAGTGATCCCCTGGAGAAGGAAATGGCACCCCACTCCACTACTCTTGCCTGGGAAATCCCATAGATAGAGGAGCCTGGTGGGTTATAGTCCCTTGGTCGCAAAAGATTTGAACATGACTTAGTGACCCAACAACAAACAACAACCCAAATATTATGATTTCAACATAGCTGACATATCATCCTAAGTGTTTGAAATCTGGTGTTTATAAACATAGCACATCTCAGTGGAGACTCACCATGTCGCAATCGCTCAGCAGCCACGGGGCATTATCAGAGGCCGAAAATTAGAGACCGGATTTGAGCAAGACCATTCTGGGGTGCAAGGGCTCAGCAGGTGACTCTTTGCTAAGTTTTAAGACCATCATGAAGAAGCTCATGTGTGGGGGTCTAGCTGAGGTTTAGACAAGTCCTTGTTGGTTTCAGGATGGAGCACAAAGAAAGAGAACACCAGAAGTCCCTCGAAGAGCTCACAGGTTGAACCACGATAGTTTCTGAGATTCTGACCTGAGCAAATCAACTCAATTTTCACCAGAAAAACGGCTCATCCCCCATCTTCCCATTTTGGTAGATGGGCCCACCATCAATCACCCAGGCACTCTTACCAGAAAGGACCCCGCCGTGTCCTTCACACCAAACCAAAGCCAGAACACACCCGAAATCCAGCCACTTCCTCTCACAGCCACTGCCTCCCCCTGTGCAGACCACCATCACCATCGTCTTTTGCTGGAACCATGCTATGACCTCCCACACTGTTTTCCCTGCTTCCATCCTGGCCACTCAGGGTGCTTTTTACAACATCAGTCAGCTGTGTCCCTCCCCAGCTTAAATGCATCAGCCATACTGGCCTCCTCTTGGCCACTCAGACCCTCCAGACTCATTCCTTTGGCTATCTGATGCGAAGAGTCGACTCATTGGTAATGACCCTGATGCTAGGAAAGATTGAGGGCAGGAGGAGAAGGGGGCGACAGAGGATGAGATGATTGGAGAGCATCACCGACTCAATGGACCTGTCTCACTCCAAGAGACAGTGAAGGACAGAGGAGCCTGGCATGCTGCTGTCCATTGCAAAGTGTCGGACATGACTTAGTGACTAAACAACAACATGAAGACTCATTCCTGCCCCCTGCCCACCCTGGCTTTCCCTGCGGCTGGCTTGTCCTTCGGGTCACAACAGAATGGCCCCTCTTCGGAGAGAAATTCCGGATTTAGGGATTTAAAGTGATCTCTCCCTGTTATACTTGCATACATTATCCAGTATTTTTTAAAAATGTGTTTTAGCAATTCCATTCCTGGGCATATATACAGAAAAGATGAAAAACTCTCCTTTGAAAAGACAGATGCACTCCAGAGCTCATAGCCCACCATTTACAATAACCAAGACACAGAAGCAACCTAAATGTCTATCAACAGAGGAGTGGATAAAGAAGATATGGTCTATATACACAATGGAATATTACTCAGCTATGAAAAAGAACAAAATAATGTCATTTGCAGCGACACAGATGGACACAGAGATTATCACACTAAGTGAAGTAAGTCAGAGAAGGACAAGTACCAAATGATATCACTTATATGTGGACCCTTATAAAATGATACAGGGGGACTTCCCTGATGGTTCAGTGGTTGAGAATCCACCTGACAATGTACAGGGGTTTGATCCCCGATCCAGGAAGATCCCACGTGACATGGAGCAAATAAGCCCACGCGCCCCAACTAGAGAGCCCACATTCTAGAACCTGTGAATCACAAAATACTGAAGGCCGAGAGCCCTAGAGCCTGTCCCCCACAACAAGACAAACCAGCACAATGAGAAGCCCGCACACCACACAGCGCAGCTAGAGCTAGCCCCAGCTCTCTGCAACTAGAGAAAAGCCCGCACAGCAATGAAGACCCAGTGCAGCCAAAAATTAATTAATTAATTAATTTTAAAAAATGCTACAGGGAATTCCCTGGCATTCCAGTGGTTAGGACTTGTTGCTTTCGCTGCTGGGGCTGGGGTTCAATCCTTGGTTGGGGAACTAAGATCCCGGAAGCCACACGGCACAGCCAAAAAAAAAAAAAAACCAACAACAAAAATATACGTCAACTTTATTCAATAAAGAAACCATTAAAAAAAAAAAAGTTGTAGACATCAATACACGTCAACCCTGTTATGGGCTGAATTACATCCTGCAAAAGAGGTTCAAGTTCTAACCTGCAATAACTGTGAATGCGCCCCTATTCGGAAGTAGGGTCTCTAGCAATGATCAAGTTAAGACGCAGTCATCTGGGTGGGCCCTGATCCAGTATGTGTTCTTAAAAGAGAGGAAATTTGGAAACTGATCCAGAGAGAAGACAGTGTGAAGAGTCCTAACCCCTGGACCACCAGGGAAGTCCTTAGTTTGACCACCAGGGAAGTCCTTAGTTTTGGGGGGTTTTTTAATCCACAGAATTCACACAATAAGAGGCTCAGATCCCAGGCACACAAATCGATGAGCTTGGACAAATGTCCACTTTGCCGTAACCCGGTTTTGATTCCCTTCATATCACATTCGGACACCTGCTATTTTTAGTTTGTTTCTACTGCTTGTCTGTCTGTTCCCTTCCAACCTCCCATAGAATGTGAGATCCTCCAGTGACCCTCCTTTCCAATCCTCATCCCCCCCCCAGACCCTGGGCACAAGTCCCACACGATGAATCAAGTCTGAATGCGGATGGCGGGGCTGGGGGTGAGTGGGGAGAGTGCTGAAACAGAGTTTCGGGGAAAGGGAATTTGGACCCCTCCCAAGAAACAGTGAGCTAGTCCACCGTTCAGAATGAATCAGTTTCACTATGGTTCTGAAGTGGGGGGAAGATCAGGGCAGAACTAGCAACCCAGACAAGGAAGAGTTCACCGAGCCCCCCGGGGGAAGGTGATAAGTCACGTTTCCACCCCTGTGCTCCCCACCCCCCCACCTTACTGGAGCCCAGTGGTTGGGTCCTTTATGAGTCAGGCTTGTGGGGACCGGGGACCTTGAGGGGCAGTGGTCAGAATAGGTGGACAGTCTCGGAGGAGGGAGCCCCTGGCAGCCGGGCCACCCACACGCCATGGCGAGCGTGGTGGTGAAGACAATCTGGCAGTCCAAAGAGATCCATGAGGCCGGGGACCCCCACGCGGGGGTCGAGAGCCGCTCCCAGCTGGTCCCCGAGACTCCTGGGGGGGTAACCAGCCCAGTCAAGGGGATCGCGAAGAAAAAGAAGGCTGTGTCGTTCCACGGGTGGGTTTGTTGCACTCTGTTGGGGTCCTAGCGCCCAGAGCTGCCTCCAACAGAGCACGAGTCCCACCGTGGGTGCTGGAGGAAGGGGTGGGGAAGAAGAGGACGGGGCAGAGGAGAGGCAGGCAGGGGGCCAGTGGCCAAGGGGGATTCAAGAGTGTAAGAGGAAGAAGGTAGTGGGGATGGAGTCAGAGGGACTAGGGGATGTGCAGGCAGGGAGGCGGGAGGGGCAGTGCCCTGCTGGGGCCGCACCCTGACCCTCCTGCCCATTTCTCCGCCCCAGGGTTGAGCCTCGGATGTCCCATGAGCCGATGCACTGGTGCCTGAACCTCAAACGGTCCTCAGCCTGCACCAATGTGTCCCTGCTCAACCTGGCGGCCATGGAGCCCACTGACTCCTCGGGGACAGACTCAACCATGGAAGACAGCAGCTCACTGGCACTGCCCGTGCCCCCTGCCTCCCCTACCCCACCCTGGGCCCCAGATGACCCAGACATCACAGAAATACTGGTGAGGGACCCCTGGCTGGGCTGGGGAAGACCAGGGTCCTCACCCTGGTGGTAGACAACTGAGGATCGGGGGGTGGCAGTCTTCATGATTGGAAATGAGAAAGTTCTGGTCACCCTACAGGGCCCTGACAGGCAGCCACGAATCTGCTCCATTAGGGGTAAATGATGCCTGCTGCCTGGAAGCTGGACTTTCATTCATTCAGTCACTTCCAAATGCCCTGAGTGAGGCTGGGGTCACAGCTGGGAATCGGGCCAGGTCCCTGCTCCAGGGAAGCTCCCAGTCTGGTGGGAGTGACAGATACAGATGGGATGATAAATTCCATGATGGAGGTAACACCAGAGATCCCAGAAAAGGGCCCCTCAAACCAGACTAGGTTATCAGGGAAAGCTTCCTGGAGGAGGTGGTGTTGGCACTGGGCTTTGAAGGATGAGTATGAGTTCTCAGAGGGGACCACTTCAGAAGGTGTGACAAAACTGCAAAGTGAGCAAAATCTAGGAAAATTTGGAGAATTTCTTACTACAGCATAGAATGCTACCTGTGTGCATGCTTAGTTGTGTCCAGCTCTTTGCAATCCTGTGGACTATAGCCCACCAGGCTCCTCAGTTGACAGGATTCTCCAAGCAAGAATACTGGAGTGGGTTGCCTGACCAACTCCAGGGGATCTTCCCGATTCAGGAATTGAACCAAAGTCTCCTGTGTCTCCTGCATTGCAGGCAGATTCTTTAACCAGTGCTATACCTTGGTCCTTTAACACCCCTATCACCTTCCACCCCTTGCCAGGTTTCTCCAGGGCCAGGCTCTGAACTAGGCTTGACACAGACATTGAGAATCACACTTACAATAACCCTGGTTATAATGATACTAAGATTCATTAACAGATACTGAACACTTTCTGTGTTCCAGAGCCTCAGTTTCTTCATCTGTAAAATGGAGACACATGTGTATGTTCTTTCAAGAAATATTTCTTAAACACCTACAAATGTGTCAGGCACCGGTCTAGGAGCGGGAAATACAACAGCACATAAGACAGAGTTCTGTAGAGAACTTCACCCTCTTCATGAGGTTGTCATGACAATGAAATGCAATTCATTCATGTAAAATGTGTAGCCCAAGAGTCAGCCGTATGCACAGAATACAGGTTAGTTGTTGTTATCCTCTCTTCACATATGAAGATACTCAGGCTCTAGAAGGTTAGACAGCACCCCCAAAGTCACACAGCTTCTAAGTAGTGGGGCCAGGTTTAGGAGTCAGGGGTGGGGGGAGGCACCCCGCATTGATGGGGGCAGTAGAGGTCACTGTGGGAGCCCTGAAGAGCAAGGCCTTGGCCCAACTGGCCGTGGTCAAGAAAGGCTTTCTCTCTGGAAGAGGCAACTCCCAGGTTGGATCTTGAAGATAAGCAAGGTGGAATACAGGGAAGGGTGTTCCACCTAGCTGGAACAGCATAAACAGAAGGACAGGGGTTGAAAAGAGCCCTGGGGGGAACAGGCCCTTGTGGTTCAATTGTGGTGTGTGGGAGAGGTGAGGCTGGCAGGGGCTGGAACACAGAACACAGAGGCTGAGAAGTGTGGACATTCTCCTGAGAGCAATAGGGAGCCATTGAGTGTTCCTGGGCAAGGGGAGACAAGCCACACTGGAGTTTGGGCTCTGTGCCCATTTACTGAGCACCTACTATGTGCCAGGCACTGTGCCACATCCCTGTGGTGGGGAGGGGTTCTCATTTTCCTCTCTGAGAAGTTCTGCAAGGAAAGGGAATAATGACCCATTTGAAGAAGAAAAAAAATAATTAGTGAGGCAGAGAGAGGTGGAGTGACCCCCTGCAAGGTCAGAGAGCTTGTAAGAAGCAGGGCCAGGACCAGGGGTTTAGTGGGTCTGATGCTTTCTTTCCTTAGGAGATGCCTCTGGGCCCAGGTGGGAGATGTTTGGAGGGGAGAGACCGAAGGCAGACGGGCCAGAGAGGAGGCCAGGCGAAGGTCCCGGGTAAGAGGACCAGGTCGAGAGAAGGGAGCGGGCAGAGAGTCCAGCTGGGATGGATGGCCCGGGAGGCATCTCCTCCCCCTCGCTGCCAGCATCGCTCAGGCAGCTCTTGCAGAGGTCCACCTCCCACTGGAGCTATTTCTGAGTCACATCCCCCAGAGGACTGTGATGCCTGAGAAAGAGCCCTGGGCGGCCAAGATCAAGGTCTGCTGCAGCTGCGAGCTCACTGTCGGGCTGCAGGGGAGCCCCGGCCTCCACGAGGCTTCTCCGTAAAATGGAGAAAATTACTGACAGGCAGCACCTTGGGCAAGAACAGTGAAGAGGTGGGCAGTAACAGGGACTGGCACACAGCATCAGAGCTATATCAGGAGAGAAAGCTGGAGATGGACCGAGAGGAGGGGGCAGAAACCCAGAGATCAAGGAGGACCAAGATCCGGGGCAGGGGTGACAGGGACCCCAGGAGAGGAGGACTTGGACCTAGGGAGGGGGCCAGAGACCAACTGAGGAGGAGACAGAAAACCAGAGACAGAGGAGGTGGGCAGAGGCCTAGAGAAGGAAGGAATGGACACCATAGAGAGAAGTGGGACAGAGAACCGGACAGAAGAGGAAGACAGCCCTGAGTGATGGAGACCCCCGGGGAGAGAATGACAATTCCCAGAGTGGACGGAGGGTCGGAAGAAGATGGTGAAGCAGACAGCTTTGGTTTGTGTTTTCCTTTTTGTTGTTTTTTTTTGGCCATGCCGGTGCAGCTTGTGGGTTTTTAGTTCCCTAGCCAGGGATCGAACTTGAGCCAATAGCAGTGAGAGACAGAGTCCTCACACAGGGAAGTTCCTGGTTCATAGCTTAAGCTCTGACATCTTTATGAGGCCAGAGGATGCAACTGAGGAGGTGGTATTGCTTTTAGGAAATGTCAGTGCCTCCGTGCAGAAATGGACAGATTAGGTCTTTGCAGCCTTGCTTCCCATTTGTCCTGCTGCCTGCAGACCTCCCTGAGGCAGCTGTGCAATCTCAGTGCTAAGCCCCTTCTTGGTAGGTCATGTCCTACTGTCATTACTTTTAATGATGCTGACACTAATCATGGTGCTTGCCTTATGGATCCTAACATCTTGTTGACCCTTCCTCACCACCATCTGCCAAGGTATCATCATTCCCATTGGACAAGAAAGGAAATTGAGGCAGGCTTGGAATGGGGAATTGGACTGCCCAGCTGCATGGCGTGTGGGTGGCCAAGGAGGAGGGGTTTATCTCCAGATCTGGCTGCTGCCCACCTCCACCGTGGGGCTTCCCCAGTGGCCCAGTGGTAAAGAAGCCACCTACAATGCGGGAGACGCAGGTTCCATCCCTGGGTCGGGAAGATCCCCTGAAGGAGGGCATGGCAACCCACTCCAGTATTCTTGCCTAGAGAATCCCCGTAGATAGAGCAGCCTGGTGGGCTATGGTCCATGGGGTGGCAAAGAGGCAGACGCCACTGCAGCGACAGATCAGGTATGCATGCACTTCCACCATTTCACTTTCCAGCCAAGGCTGACGGGCTCAGCCTTCACTATTTCCCAAATCTGCTCTCAGAGAAGCTAAAACTCACCTCCAGTGACCCCAGCTTTTCTCCAGTGCCCTTTCTCTTTTCCCACGTGTTGACCAGCGGCCTTTCTGGGTCAGCCTGTACTCTTCCCAACAGCAGCTCCGTGAAGGTAGCGATTAGTCCTTCCCTGTTTTACAAGGAGAGAAACAGAGGCTTAGAGAAGTGAAGTCCCCTCCCTGAGGCCTTATAGCTAGTAAGTGGGAGAACTGAGTTGACCCCAGGACCTGCTCTCCTAGTTTTCCAGAACCTCTACCTACAAAAAGTCCAAGACTTAAAAAAAAAAAAAAAAGAATTCCAAGACTTTGTGGGTCTTCAGTTCTAAAATATCATTCTGTGTATCTGTTAGTGATTGCAGTGAAACAAGCGATCCATGACCTTAAAACAAATCTGGAGTGGTTTAGTTGGGTGCTCCTGGCTTAGGGTTGCAGTCAAGATTTTGGCAGGGTGGGACTTCCTTGGCCTGTCAGTGTTTAAGACCTCATGCTTTCACTGCAGGGGGTGCGAGTTTCATCCCTAGTCAGGGAACTAAGATCCCACATGCTGCTCCGTGAAAAAAAAAAAAAAAAAAGATTTTGGCAGGGGCCATATTCATCTGATGGCTTCCCAGGTGGCACCAGTGGTAAAGAATCCACTTGCCAACACAGGAGATAACAAGAGACATGGGCTTGATCCCTGGGTTGGGAAGATCCCCTGGAGGAGGAAATGGCACCCCACTCCAGTATTCTTGCCTGGAGAAAATCCCATGGATGAGGAGTCTCGTGGGCTACATTCCATGGGGTCACAAAGAGTTGGACCCAACTGAGCGATTAAGCACACAGAGTCATCTGAAGGTTTGACTGGGGATGGAGGGGGTGCTTTCAAGATGGCGCACTCATATACTCTTGGTTGGTGGCCTCAGTTTCTTTCCACATGGGCCTCTCCAGAAGGAGCTGCTTACGGCCTGGCAGTTATCATCCTCCAGAGCCAGACAGAGCAAGAAGGAAGCCACAGTTCCTTTCGTGAACTAGTTTCTTAAGTCACATACCATCACTCTGACTTATGCTATTTACTGGGTATGAGTCACTAGGTCCAGCCAACACTCAAGTGAGGGAGTAAGGTACTACATTTGGAAACAGCCTCAAAAAATTTATGGGTGTATTTATTTTTTTATTTTATTTTTTGCATATGCTGGCTCCTTGCTGCCTGGGCGCGGGGAGGGTTTGAGTTAACGTATCGTATAGTTTTGTATTATGTATCCTCTTCCAGACCGCTCCAACTGGGAATTTAGCAATTATGCAAGTTCTTCCCCTTTGGGTTTGAAATCTGTAGGCAAGAGGTTATCTAAGACCTTTGAGGGTCTACGTGGAACATTCTCGAACTGATTTTGAAAAGTCAGTACTAATTGCTATGCAAAATTAGCCAGCAGCAGGGAGAACCTCTGTGGGTGTATTTAAAACCACTATGGCTTTGTTGTTGGTTTTATTGTTTTTAATTATTTTTTTTTTGTAGGTGCTTTTTACCAGGATGAGGAAGTTCCCTTGTACTTTTAGTTTGAGTGTTTTTTTTGTTTGTTTTTGTTGTTGTTGTTGTTGTTGTTTTTATCATGAAAGGGTATTGGATTTTGTCAAAAGCTATTTCTGTATTCATTGACATGATTGTATTGTACCCTCACCTTGTATTTTACTAATATGATATGTTACATGAGTTAATCTTCATGTTGAACCAATTTTGCATGCCTGGGGTAAATTATATATGGTGTAATGTATAATCCTTTTCTTTTTTTTTTTTTTTTAAAGGTTTCCCACGTGACTCAATGAGTAAAGAATCTGCCTGCAATGCAGGAAACTCAGATTCAGTCCCTGGGTTGGGAAGATTCCCTAGAGGAGGGCATGGCAACCCACTCCAGTATTCCTACCTAGAAAATCTAATGGACAGAGGAGCCTGGTAGGCTACAGTCCATGGGGTCGCAAAGAGTCAGACGTGACTAAGCACACATGCACATAATCCTTTTTATATGCTGCTGGATTTTGTTGAAATTTTTGTGGCTGTTTTCAGAAGGGATATTGGTCTGCAGTTTTACTATCTGGTGATGTCTTTGGTTTTGGTATTAGGGTAACACTGGCTTCATAGAATAAGTTAGTTCCCTCCTCTTCTGTTTTTTTGGTGAAGAGTTTGAGATAAAGTGGCAGCAACTCTTTAAAAAAAAAATTGGTAGAATTCACCAGTGAAGTCATCTGGGCTTTTTTTTGTTGGAAGTTTTACAGTTACTAACTCAAAACTCTTTACTTGTTATAGGGCTATTCAGATGTCCTATCTCTTCTCCAGTTAGTGTTTTGCAAAGATTTTTTCCGTTTCATCTAGGTTATCAAATTTGATGGCATCCAATTGTTCATAGAGTTCGCCTGTGATCCTTTCTCTTACCATTAAGACTGGTAGTAATGTCCCATTTTTCCTTCTTGATTTTAGTGATTTGAGTATTCTTCCTCTTTTTCATAGTTAGTCTAGCTAAGAATTTGGCAATTTTGTCGATCTTTTAAAAACAACTTCCGGTATGCTGATTTTCCTCTACTGTTCCATTGTTTCATCTTCTCCATTCTAATCTTTGTTCATTTTCTCTCATTCCAAAGTATAATTTCTCTTGTGATTCTTCTTCCACCCATTGATTATTTATGAGTGTGTTGTTTAATTTCCATATCAATATTTGTGAGTTCCTCAAATTTCCTTCTGCGTTTGATTCCTAATTTCATTCTACTGAGGTCTTTGAGGTCAGAAAGCACACTTTGTTTTTATATCCTTTAGGGTCTGTCCTTGACCACATGAAGAATGTTTCATTCCACTTGAGAAGAATGTGTTATTCTGCTATTCTGTGTTATGTTCTATAGATGTCTGTTAGGTTTGGTTGATTTATAATGTTCAAGTCTTCTATCTCCTTGCTGATCTACTTTCTAGTTTTCAATTCATTCTTTATTGGGGGATGGGGAGGGGAGGGCGCTGTG
Source organism: Cervus canadensis (assembly GCF_019320065.1). NCBI lineage: Eukaryota > Metazoa > Chordata > Mammalia > Artiodactyla > Cervidae > Cervus > Cervus canadensis. The sequence continues at coordinate 21,048,446 of NC_057403.1, read as the reverse complement.
ACACACTGCATGCGGCATCTTAGTTCCCTGACCCAGGGATTGAATCTGGGCCCTCAGCAGTAAAAGCACTGAGTCCTAGCCCCTGGACTGCCAGGGAATTCCCAATTCTGTTAGTTTTTGATACATGTGATTTGAAGCTCTATTAGATGCAATATATATTTATGATTGTTGTAATCTTCCCAATGACTTGAGTCAGTTTTGGTCACTTTTTTTCATTGTTTTCATTGAGGGATGTAATTTGGGGGTTTCCAACTCCTCCATTTTGCTGATATCACCTTAATACAGGATTTATCACGGTATTTATCCAGAGCAGTTGTGCAAGAAATGTGAAGTTGTTCCCATTTTACAATGGAGGAAGCTTGTTCTCTTTTTTCTTTGTGTATTACTTAAGCAGCTGTGAAAGAAACCCAAAATATCTGGTTGAAGCAGGATAATTTATTGCTGACATAAACATCTCAAGTATAGCAGATCTCTTCGAATGAAGCAGGTTAGAGGCCCCAGGGTTCTAGAGGCTCAGTTACTAAGTCACAAGTTTGGCTGCTGTAACATAAAAGACACAAAGTATCAGTGTTGTTTTTTTTTAAATATTTATTTGGCTGCACTGGGTCTTCCTTGTGACATGTGGGGTCTTTAGTTACCGTACTCAGGATATTTTTAGTTGTGGCATGTGTTTATGCAACTCTCAGTTGCAGCATGGAGGATCTTACTTCCCTGACCAGGGATCGAACTCAGGCCCCCTGCATTGAGAGAACAGAATCTTAGCCACTGGAGCACCAGGGAAGTCCCAAAAGTAGCATAGTTTAAACAAGGTGGAAAATGTTCTCCTTCTCACATGTAAAGTATTAAAAAGTGGTTGGAATTGAGTATGGCAGCTTCACAGGGTTGAGAATTCAGTATTCTTTTATCTTGTGTCCTCCATCTCATGGTCCAAGATGGCTGCTCTGGCTTTAGCCATCAACATCATAGAGAGAGAAAGGGAGGTATGTTCCCTACTTTCCTTTATTAAAGGCATGAATTGGAAATTGCCTACATTATTCCCACTAATATTCCATTGGCCAGAACTTAGTCACATGGGCATGCCCAGCTGCAAGGGCACCTGGGAAATGTAGTCTTTGGCTGGGCAGTCATGTGCCAGGCTAACTCTTCTATAAATGTGGAAGACAGGAGAGTGAAGATCCTGTCACATGCAGCCTTCCTGAGCTGGGTTTTTTTGACAGGGGTCACAAAGCATTTTATGATAACATAAGGTAGCTATCTATGATCAGCAGCCACATGGCATCATGGTTTAAAACAATGGTTCTGGTTCTGAGTATAAATTCCGACAAGGGCACCTCACGTACCATGTACCTGGGAATACAAAGGACATCCCTTCTCTGAGCCTCATTTGCCTCCCTTGCAAAATGAGCCAAAATAACCTCAAGAGGTGCAGTTGTGGGGAATAAAAGGGAAAACGTGGGTAAGTGCATGACTTGGTGCATAGTGAGTGCTTATATTTGGAAAGTGGGTTATCTTTAGAATCCTCCACTGCCTGGAGAGAAAGACAGGGCATGTGTTTTAACAGTTTCTCTTATTTATGTCTCTGGACCCAAAGGCATTTATCTCAGGTTAAGAACATCCTCCTTCTCCCACATGTCTGAGCAACCCCCCACCCCCCACTCCCTCCTGGATCCTACTTATTTTTCTTCCCATCCACTAAGCAGAAAAAGAGTCTGCCCCCTGGCTTAATGGAGCAAGAACACCAAGAATCAAAGAGGCGCAGCCCTGGCCCCCAATCCCACCAGCTATTCCAGGGCAGAATCAAGGTGTAAAGCCAGTTTTAAGACTTTCTTTTGGGGTTGGGGTTTGCTCCCCTACATCCACTGACCCCTGGCTGTCTCCCATTCTTCCCCAGAGTGGGGTCAACAGTGGATTGGTGCGTGCCAAAGATTCCATCACCAGCTTGAAGGAGAAGACCACCCGGGTTAACCAGCACGTGCAGACGCTGCAGGTGTGAGAACCACTCCGTCCCCCGTCAACGCCTCCGCTACTTCCGGGCCACGTTCCCCTTCTTCTCCAGCTCAATGCACCCATAGCCCAGTTGGGGGAGACTGAGGCTCAGAAGGGAAAGGGATGTTCCCACCTCTCCCCCCCTTCCCATGGGGTGTCCCCTGGAGGCCCTGGCTAACCCCTCCTCCCTTCCATGCTCCAGAGTGAGTGTTCTGTGCTGAGTGAGAATTTAGAGAGAAGGCGGCAAGAGGCGGAAGAACTAGAAGGGTACTGTAGTCAACTCAAGGTGAGCCGCCGAGGGGCAGGAGCGGGGCGGAAAGAAGGGAGCAGGAGTAGGAAGAGGGTGAGAGGAAATGGGGAGGAGCAGAGTGGTCGACAGGAGAGAGGAGGCAAGCAGACAGGGAGCATGGGAGAGGTCCAAGGAAGAACCCACCCTTTAGCCAAGCGAGCCAAGGGAACCAAGGGTGGAGGCAGTCCTTGCGGAAGAAGTGGGCATGTCTCGGCTGAGGTGGGGTGGAGCCTGCATGGAAAATAACGAGGATAAGGGTTGGGAGACGGAACTGGAATGGGAAGGCAGGGCCCCTGCGCTGGTGTCCTGACCCAGGAGAACTGCCGGAAGGTGACCCGGTCGGTGGAAGACGCTGAAATAAAAACCAACGTCCTGAAGCAGAACTCTGCCCTGCTGGAGGTAAGGCGGAGGGGTCTAAGGGTTTGAGGAAGTTACTCAAGTATGTGAGGTACTCAAGGTGGACTTCGGGTAGGACTTCCAGCCCTGCCAACCACCTTTACCACCACCACCCCTGTCCCTTCGTGTTCATGGTCATACTTCTCCACGCACAGTCATATTCAGGTCCCAGGGAGAGGAATTCATGTCAGACTTGGAGTGGGAATGCCTGTCCTGCCCACACGCCCACTGATTTCCCAACAGAATGTTGGAAAAGCTTCAGTTGTTCTACCTAAACAGGAGGGACTGGAGTTTGAGGCCTATTGAGGATTAGAGTTGGGGTGGAGGGCTACATGGAGACAGAGAGGCGGGCATTTAGAGGTTAAGGTGAGTTGAGACTCCAGCTGGGCCTCTAATGGAACTTCCCTCCCTAATCGGTCCCCACATCCATTTACTTTCTAGTGTCAGGAACTCATTGGGCGGATCTGGGGGTGGGGGTGGAGGTGGCAGTGGTGGGAGGCAAGGGGCAGGATGCTCGCGCTAACCCTGCCTGCCTTCCCCGCCCAGGAGAAGCTGCGCTACCTCCAGCAGCAACTGCAGGATGAGACTCCAAGGAGGCAGGAGGCCGAGCTACAGGAGCTGGAGCAGAAGCTGGAGGCTGGCCTCTCCAGGCACGGCCTGGGCCCCGCCACCCAGCCCCCAGGCTGCTCCGGTCCACCCGGGAGCCCCGACGAACCCCCGCGACCGCGAGGCCTGGCCTCAGGCGGCTGGGGAATGGGGCCCCGGCCAGGGGAGGGGCCCATCGTGAGCGAGCAAGAGTTGCAGAAGGTATCTGCCGGCCTTGAGGAGCTGAGGTGAGTGGGATCTCGAGATGGGCCTGGGGGGTGGAGCCTCGAAGAACCTAGGAAGGAGTGTTCTGGGGCGATGACCCGGAAGGGCAGGACTTCGAAGAAGTGAGTATAGGACTGGTGGCGGGGAGGCCGGGAGGCCTGTGAAAATGAGGTCGGCGAAGTTTGGGGAGGTGGCAGGTGGCTCCAAACTCAGGGGGATAGGGTTGGGGCGAGTGGTATCTTGAGGAGGCAGTGTCTGGAGCAGTTGATGCAGGGCTGAGAGGCAGGCCGAGAGAAAGCCAGGATATCTGACAAGGGGATTCTTTCCGGGCCGGATTCTGGGGGACGTGAGAGGATTCCAAGACATGAACAGGACGGGAGAATTCGGGGACTGGGTGGGTCCGGAGCCCCTGGCCGGGCGGACCGGGGCTTGTCCAGACTTAGCCCTGACGGGTTCCTTACCTCTGCCCCTGCAGGAGGGAGGTGTCTTCGCTGACCGCCCGGTGGCATCAGGAGGAGGGAGCCGTGCAGGAGGCCCTACGGCTGCTTGGGGGTCTGGGTGGCAGGCTCGACGGCTTCCTGGGCCAATGGGAGCGGGCGCAGCGCGAGCAGGCGCAGACTGCGCGGGGCCTGCAGGAGCTGCGGGGCCGGGCGGACGAGCTGTGCACCATGTAAAGGCCCACCCGGGAGCACTGTGGGAACGTGGGAGGGCGGAGCCTTGAGTGAAGGGCCAATCAGCTGGAGCCAATCGGGTGGAGACTGTAATACTGACAGGTGGGGGCCCCAATTAGAGAGGAGGGAGAGGTGCTTTCTACCTAAGGACTGAGGGGCGGAGCCACTACAAAAGAGGGGCTTCTCTGGTAGCTGAGCTGGGACAGAATCCGCCTGCAATGTTCGATCCCTCGGTTGGGAAGATCCCCTGGCGAAGGAAATGGCAACCCACTCCAGTATTCTGGCCTGGAGAATTCCATGGACTGTATAGCTCATGGGGTCGCAAAGAGTCAGACACGACTGAGCGAGTTTCACTTTCACTGTACCTTAAAAGGGCAAGGGGAGGCAAATGGGAACAGGGCAAACCAGTTCGAGAACAAAGAGAGGCATTCCCGAAATAAAAAGAAAAAAAAGAAAAAGATGGACCAGTCAGAGCAGAGGCTGTGCGTGTGGCGAGGTATAGCCAACTGTATGGAGGCAGAGGTGCTGGGCTAATCTTGGGTGGAGCCTTGTTGGGCCTTCACCCTGTTATACGAAAGTAGAGGTTCCTGTGAAACCTTTGGTAAGCCAAAATAGCATAAAGTTAAGAAACAACTACCTTAGAATACATCTTGCCAACAGATGCACAAAATAAATTGAGGTAAAGCACAGATGCCCACAGAACGCAGCTCAAAGCTATGGTGGCTTGATGCCGAGATACTGAGTGTAGTTCTCAGAGGAGGAGCTTGGTGGCTCCACTCCCACTGCTTGCAATGTGTCCTGCTTCTGTAAAAGCAGGCTGAGCGCGGAAGAACTGATGCTTTCCAACTGTGGTATTGGAGAAGACTCTTGAGAGTCCCTTGGACAGCAAGGAGATCAAACCAATCAATCCTAAAGGAAATCAACCCTGAATATTCATTGGAAGGACTGATCCTGAAGCTGAAGCTCCAGTACTTTGGCCGCCTGGTGCGAAGAGCTGACACATTGGAGAAGAGCCGACACATTGGAAACGACCCTCATGCTGGGAAGGATCGAGGGCAGGAGAAGGGGATGACAGAGGATGAGATGGTTGGATGGCATCACCGAATCAAGGGACATGACTTTGAGCAAACTCCAGGAGACAGTGAAAGACAAAGAAACCTGGCCTGCTGCAATCAATGGGTTGCAAAGAGTCGGATGCAACATAGCAAATGAACAACAAGAGGTTGCTACAAAACAAATGCTTTAAAAAAACAAACAAACAAAAAAAAATGCTTTGTGCTTTTTTCATAAAAGCAAAAATCCTTTTCTGATTTCTTTTGGTTAGTGAAAACAGGTACTAATGTAGGTCTTTCCAAAAAAACGGACTGGGATAAAGCGACCTTTCAGAAATTGGAGGACGCCTGTATTCTCTTTGAGAGGTGACCTCACTGCACCGCTTATTCTCACATCTCAGGGTGGAGCGGTCTGCAGTGTCTGTGGCTTCACTGAGGAGCGAACTGGAGGGACTGGGCCCAGTGAAACCAATTCTGGAGGAGCTTGGACGGCAATTTCAGAGCTCTCGGAGAGTGTCTGACCTCTCTATGAACCTGGATCGGGGAGCCCAAGGCTCCTGTACCCGCTGTGCCAGGTAAGGGGGCAGCGCCTGGCTCCAGGTGCATTCTGTGTCATATTGAGGACAAAGCATCGAAGGAGATGAGACTTTAGCATGACTGGAGAGGGAAATGCATTGTGGGAGACAGGGCAGCCCCATGTATCATAGGATGGGCCAGTCTTGCTGCATCTGGGGAGTCGCATTTCTCCCCTTCCCCACACGGTGAAGTCAGTGTCTTGCGTAACATGAGAAAGTCTTGCTTTGTTTCAAGCATCCTGGATTTCCAAGTGCATCATGGGAAGGTTGGGCAGTGGTACTGGTGGGAGGCAGAGTTGCCCAGTGCACTGTAGGGAAGTGTGAGACCTTGGGGTATTGGAGAGGCACAGGACCATGTTTAACCTGTATTAGGAACAGTGGGGGCACTTCCCATACAATATGGGATCAATTTTAACTAGGGCATTGTGGGAAATGTGAGTTTTTGACATGCTGAAGGCCATCTGGTGTCGGGAGTGGGAACCCCCAGGCACTGTGGGAGTTCCCCGTGCTGGTGGAAGCTATAAGTACACCTGATGCACTGTAGTCTGGCCCCAGTGCATGGTGGGAAGGTGGCCTGGGTGAAGGCTGGGCCGGTAGGCTTGGGCCATCCTGATCTGAGCCCTCTTTCACCCGGTGACTACCCCTCCCCAGCCAGGGACAGCAGTTGTCCACGGAGTCCTTGCAGCAGCTTCTGGAACGAGCGCTGACCCCGCTAGTGGATGAGGTGAAGCAGAGAGGCCTGGCTCCTGCCTGCCCCAGCTGCCAGAGGCTACACAAGAAGATTCTGGTACCAAGGACTATGGGCCACCATGGGCCAGTTTGTGATCAGGGCAGGGGGAGGGGAGCCCCCGGTGCAAGGATACTGCTGGTGTGTGGCAGGATGGGGAGGGTGAGCTGGGGGCAGCAGGTGTTGGGGGAACGGTTGGCTCTGGTATGTCAGAATCGGGGGGCAAGATCAGTTTGGTGGTTAGTGAGTCACAGGTCAGTCATTATGAAAGCTTGGGTGATGGACTTGGGCCCAAAGCATCATGGAACCCAGATTTGGTGCTCTGTGGGACAGAGAAGACAGACACCAGTCTATAGCTTCGTGGAACAGAAGCCTGATTTTCCATGAACCTTGAGAGGCAATGCATTACATGGGATCATTGCGGTCAGACAGGGAACCAGTGAATACAGCTCAGAGTAAGCTAACACAGTATGGGAAATGGAAGCACAGCTCTTCCTGAGGCATTGCACACAGACACAGGCGCAATAGCAGGTGGAATCTGAGGCTGGTATACATTCTGAAACATAGTGATCTAGTATATTATGGGATATGAGTTGTATTGGGTGAGATGGACAAATGAGGCAGTAAAGGACCTGGGGCCTGGTGCATTGTGGGACACAGGGCACCAGAGCACTGAGGACTATTATTGTGATAGAGAGGCTGGCCTGATAGATAGGAGATGTGGGGTCTTGTGAATTATGGGATGTAGATGGTCACGACGTGATGCGAGATGGGGGCCCAGACATCAAACGCATGATGGCTCATGGGCAGTAAGGAACAATGTGACAGATGCTGATTTAGTGCTTACAGGGACAAAGATGGCCAGTGCAATCAATAGAGGACAGACGGTGGGACAGGTACAAGTCTAGTGCACAAGGGAATCGGGAAGGCCCAGTGCATTGTGGGATGCTGGGATCAGCCTCAGGCTCAAGGCATGATGGGATACTCCGGGGGTGGGGGATGCGGGCCCCAGGGGACCCTACCCCTTGCGCTTCGCAATCCAGATCCCCCCTCCACCCCCAGCCCAGTCCAGCAAGCCCAGCGGCGCCTACGCTCCTCTCCCCAGGAGCTGGAGCGCCAGGCCTTGGCCAAACACGTCAGGGCAGAGGCCCTGAGCTCCACCCTTCGGCTGGCCCAAGACGAAGCCTTGCGGGCCAAGAACCTGCTGCTGACGGACAAGATGAAGCCGGAGTGAGGAAGCAGGCTGAGGGCATGGGAGGAGGGTGAGGTCTTGGGGAGAGGGCCTGAGTCACCCCTGCCTTCCACTTCAGCCCCAAGGCCTCTGGCCTCACCAGCACTAACTGCCCACTGTCTCATTACAGGGAGAAGGTGGCCACTGTGGACTATCTACACTTGAAAATGTGCTCCCTCCACGATCAGCTCAGCAACCTGCCACTTGAGGGGTCCACGGGGACAATGGGGGGAGGAAGTGGTGGGGGAACTCCCCCAAAACGTGGGGGCCCAACCCCTGAGCAATAAATGGCCCCTCATGCTGGCATGAATTCAGTCTCCTGTTTGGCACCAAAAGAGAGCTAGTAAAACTGCACATGCCACGCACCAGCATCTGTGCTCACTCTGACTTGATCCTCAGCCGATGGGATGTCGATGATGGTACACTCTTCTGATGAGTTCTGCTTGAAAGGGGAGTCGAGAATGAATTGATAGCCCGTGTGGAGAAGTGGGAACAAAGAAAGTTCAAACGTCTCAAAATTTATCTGTGTTCCATCAGATGTTCCCATTGTAAGTCTCAGGCTTCCACTCCTTCCCAATCAACGCCCCAACCTTCCTACCAGAGACTTAGCGAGACTTTTAATTCAACTTGGTATGTAATTCTGGAATCCATACAGCTGCAGCTTGTGTTAGATTTTCAACCATGTTGACCCTGTGTTTACAAGAAATGTGAAATTCTTTTAGGGTTTTCACGGAAGCTGATTGGTTCGCTGAACGTGATTGGAGCTGAGAGTTTAAAGATCTCAGCTCAGGTGGTACAGGTTCCATCCCTGGTTGGGGAACTAAGATCCCACATGCTTTGCAATCCAAAAAAAAAAAAAAAAACCAAAACCAACATAGAAGCAATATTGCAAAGATCTGAGCTCATAATGTTCTTTCATTGAGCATGTCAGGGCACTCAGAAGAAGCCACTGAATGCCACTCTCCTTGTGGCCATTATTAGTGCCCTGATGGTTCATTGCAGCAGCCACTCATCCCTCAAGTCACAGACTTCAATTGGAACCTCACAACAGCCAAGATGGATGCTAATATATGATTTACCATGATGCCACTGCAGACTGTGGAATATTAGCATTCCATTTCTTGACAAGGAGCTCAGCACTATGTTCAAATCCTAAGAACCAACTAAACCATTTCCCAAACCAAATTTAAGAATTCACTTCCTCTTGCAAATATTGATGTCAGCCAAGGTATATTCAGGAGACAGAAATCACACTGGTTATTTTCACAGAGTTGATTTCATATAAGGAAATATTACTTAGGTATAAAGAGTTGGTAACTAGGAAACTGAAAAGGCAAAAAGAGAGCCCTATGGTATCATAGTGGTAATAACTCGTGACAGTAGAAGCAGCTAATAACGCTGGTGAAGGGAAAAAAACAGAATATGGGTTAGAATTATGAAAACTAAACACTTGGGTGAGAGGCTCACCGAAGATGAAATCCAAGGAGGACAATGAGGAGGGGAGAGTGCTCAACTGGTGCAGATGTTATCTGAGCTTAGAGGACCAGCAGGGACTGGGGCCTTCTCTGAAAGCATGCTAAAATGGTACTGGCATTTCTCAGGGTGCGCAAGATTTGGAAAAACTGCAAACTAGACTTAGCAGCTGCTGCAGGAAGGAAATGCCTCAGTTGGGATAAAGAAGCTATGCTGGATGATAACCGATGAGAAGGAAATAAGCAGAGAGCAAACCGGAAGAGCCCAGCCTCTCGGCTTCCTTCAGTCCCTTTGGTGCCCCCTACTGGCAGAGTCGAACACAGCCTGTTGGCAAAGAAAAAGTGTGGTTTTCAGAGTCCCAGAGTCCCAGATTCACAAGGGAGCGAATTTGAATCCAAGAGATAATAGCTTAATAATTGGCACACGTAACAGTAGTGTGTGCCAATGATCAGAGATTATGAGTAATCCAATTCCGTACCCCTAAGGCCCAAATACATCTTTTAAGGAGTCCTTGAATACTCGAGAGACTAATTATTTTCCCGGAGAACTAGGCTGAATGTTGTGCTGATGTTAATTCTATCCAAATTCTATTGTGGTTTTAATGCAAATTCAATCAAAATCCCAGTGAGATTATTTTTTAAAGGAATTGACCCAATTATTCTAAAGGTCTGAAGAAACAAATAGATGAGAGAAGCAAAGATTTTTTGTTTCTACAGACGAGTAATAAGATGGGTCTACAGCCAGTATGTTAAAATATAAAGTTACACTGGGAATTCCCTGGTGGTCCAGTGGCTAAGATTCCATTCTGAGCTCCCAGTGCAGGGGGCCCAGCTTTGATCCCTGGTGAGGGAACTAGATGCCACATGCCACAACTAAGAATTTGCATGCTGCAAAGACCCAGCACAGCTAAGTATCTTTTAAAACTCGTATAAAAGAAGAACAAAATAAATAAACAAGTAATTTTTTAAAAAGAACAAATCAAAAAATAAACAAAAATAACAAATCAGGCTGCTCTTTGGGGAATACTTATTGAAGATACCCCACAGAGATAGCAAGCCCTGGCCATCCCATTTCCCAGGTGACCCTTCAGCTTGATGCACTGACCAATGACTGGTGACCATAACAAGGCCAGTGAGTCCAACTCAACCCAGATTGTATGATTGTGAGCACACTGAATGACTGGCTTTCAAAATTTTGGCAAAATGTGCATCACATACAGTTTACCATTTTAATCATATTTAAGTGTCTAATTCAGTGGTATGAATTACACTCACAACTTGTGTAACCATCACCACTGTCTATGTCCAGAGCTTTTCATCCTCCCAAACAGAAACACTGTAGCCATTAAACAAAACCTCCTCATTCCCCATTCCTCCCTCCTCCCAGCTCCTGGCAACTGCCAGGAACATCTTTTCATGGGCTTATTTGTGAATCTTCAGTGCAGAAATGTCTATTCAAGTCCTTGGCCTATTTTTTGAATGGGGTTGTTTGGCTTTTGTTGTTGGATTGTAGGAGTCATGTCATATATCTGATATTAACTCCTTATCAGATACACAACATGCAAATTATAGCCTCCCATCATGCCAGCTCTTTTCACTCTATTGATTGTGTGTCCTTGGATGCACAGAATTTTTTAATCTGGTTGTAATGCCATTTATCTTTTTTTTTTTTTTCCTTTCGTTGCCTGTGCTTTGGCTATCGCATCCAAGCTGAGAAGTCATTGCCAAATCCAATGTCATGAAGCCTTGCGCCTGTGTTTTCTTTTGAAGGGTTTTATAGACTGGGGTCCCCAACCTCTGGGATCTAATGCATGATGATCTGAAGTGGAGCTGTTGCAATACTAGTAGAAATAAAGTGCACAATAAATGTAGTGCACTTGAATCATCCCCAAACCATCCCCCCACCCCCACACTGGTCCATGGAAAAATTGTCTTCTACGAAAGCTGCCAAAAATGTTGGGGACCGCTGTTAGAGGGTGCATGTGGTGGTCTCACAGACCCTCTTCCTTCCACAGTGTTTGGATGCAACAGACCCAGGGATGCCCCTTCCTCCAGCTTCCCACCACCCTCCAACACTTTTTCCAGTTGCAGTCTTTGGAATCAGCTACTCAGCTATCCTCGGTCACCGAGACCAGCCGACACCATTTTTTGAGCTTAACTCCTTATTTCCGATCAACCATGAAGCTCCCAGATTCGTCAGAATCATTTCACCGAGGTGGAGGCCGCTGTCCACCACCTGGTCAACAAGTATCTGCAGGCCTCCTACACCTACCCACCTCTGGGCTTCTTTTTCCACTGCCACAATGCGACTTGAGGGCATGAGCCCCTTTTTCCTCGAACTGCTCTAGGAGAAGCGCCAGGGCACCCACCATCTCTTGAAACTGCAAAACCAGCATGGCTGCCGTGCCCTCTTCCTAGACGGGCAGAAGCTGTATCAAGATGAGTGGGGTAAAACCCAGGATGCTACAGAAGCCTCCGTGTTCATGGAGAAGAACCTCCATGAACCAGGTCCATATGGATCTGCACACCCTGGGTTCTCCCTATGCAGGCTTCCACCTCTGTGACTTCCTGGAGCCTCAGCCTAGGTGAGCAGGTGAAACTTATCTGCAGGATGGGTGATTATCTGACTGACCTCCGCAGGCTGGCTGGTCCCCAGGCTTGGCTGGGCGAGTATCTGTTTGAAATGCTCAGCCTTAAGCACAACTAGGAGCCCCCCCGCCCCGAGCCCCGCAGCCCTTGAGGAGCCCCCCTGATGTCAGGCCTTCTGGCCGAAGCTGCTCTCTGCAGCCACCAGGTGGCTTGTTAACCACTGGTGAACCAGCCCCACCCCAATGACCTTTCCCCTAGTTTCACCACTTACCAACTCATGGCCTATCTGGTTTCATCGATGCACCTGTGGCAGGCAACAATGGTTCCCCCAAAGTGCCCTGGACCCTGTGCATATGTTATTCTACATGGCAAAGGGGAATTAGGTTGCTAATCAGTTGGAGTTGACATTAAGAGCTGATCCTGGATCATCTGGATGGGCTCAGTCTAACCACAAGGGTCCTTAGATGGCAGGAATAAGTCACAGGAGGTGTGACTAGTGGAGAAAGGGACAGAGGGATGCAACGACGATGGCTGTGAAGATGGAAGATGGAATCAAAACCGACGAATGCAGGCAGTCTCTAGAAGCAATAAGAATATTGGGGGATTCATTTGGGAGTTCTCAACCTTTTAAGTTTAGGGTGGGCAGGGACTCCCCTGGTGGCCCAGTGGCTAAGACTCTGTGCTCCCAAGGCAGGGGCCCCCGGGTCCAATCCCTAGTCAAGACCCAGGACAGCCAAATAAGTATTTATATTTTTAAAATATAGGGTGGGCAGTTGGTATTGGGGCAGCAGGAACTGAGCTCATGAAAGCTTGTGGGGTTGATTGGATGGGTCTTGCATGGTTGGGTTTGGTGTGACTGAAGCTGAAAGGCAGTAAATTAGGCAGGTGCCAGGGTTATAGCTGACATGGTGACTGTAACTGGGAATTCATGGCGGAGCCTGGGGATGGATGGGAACTTTTCTCTTCCTCCACCCTGACCCTCACCTCACCCACCCCTGCCCAGCCCAAGAGCACAGCGGACATCACACCCCCAGCTCACACATTTTTTATTAGTCAGGATGTGGGATTTCCAAACCCAGACAGGCTGCCTCTGTCCTGCACCAGCCCAGCCGCAGAGACCTTCCCCCTAGTTCCTGGGGAGACCAGCTCCCCTCTGGAAGGCGTCAAAAGTTAGTGGCTGTTGTGAGGGCCCTGGAGCCCCTGGTAAGGCAGGGGAGAGAACCACAGCTGTGCTCCGAGTCCTCCTCCCCTAACCCGAGTCCTCCTCCCCTAACCCCCTGCGCTTAAGATGGTGCCCCTCCGGGAAGAGGGTGGCCACATGCAACAAGGCGTCCTGGATGCGCTGGCCCAGCCGGTGGGAGTCCTGGAAGGAGAGATGTGTCACGTGCAAGAGAAGCTGGGAGAGGGGCTCCCAGAGGCTGAGAAGCAAGAGGGCTGGGGTCCCTGCCCCTGGGCCTGAGGGCTGCGGGGTTTGAGCACTGGGACTCCGGGATCGTGGGCAGGTGGCGAGCTGGGAGTCTGGAATCCTGAGCTGCAGGGGAGGAGGGAGGTGGGAGTCCCGAGGGAGGAGGGGCCGGGGTGGGTTAGCCTCACCGTTCTTGTGCTTGATTTTTTGCTCGAGATGTGGAAGGTGATCACGTCATCGCCCATGAACATGTAGGACACGCCATAACCGTGGTCATCGGCCTGCAGAGGAGCAAGTGACAGGAACAACACAGCCCCAGGTCCCATCCCCCTGCCAAGGCGGGAGGGCGGACCCCCCACCCCCTCCTCCCTCAGGGCCCAGTTCCACTCACAGGCCCGAATCCACCACCAGAGGAGACATAGTCGGGGTAATTGTGAACGTCGAACAGGTGAATTTGCTGAACAGGAATCTGGCTGGTGGCCAGCTGCCACTGCTCTGAGTGAACCTGAGGGACAGGAGTCAGTCCCGTGTGCGCTAAAGACAAGCCACCGCGGCTTGAACTGCCAATTTCCCTTCAAGGTGTGCCACTCTGCCCCGCCCCTTCCTGACGTCACCCTGCGCTCTTTTCCCTCTAGACCACGCCCTCTCCCCGTGTCCCCGCCCCTAACCACGCCCCCTCCCTTTCAACTCCTGACCCTGCGGTCTTCTAGACCACATTCTTCTCCCACTGGCCCCGCCCCTCCACCCTGACCACGCCCGTCACATCCTTTCCATAACCGTGCCCCCTTCTCTAGGCCCCTCTTCCCTCTCCACTCCTTCCCTTTCTCTCTTGCCTGGCCTCCCTAGCTCTCTCCTCTGCTGATACCTCCTTTTTCCAACATCACCGTCCTTGCCCTGAAGTGCCTCCCTTCTCTTCTTTAACCCTTTCCCTCCTCCCAACCTGGTCCAGGAATGGAGACTGCAGACGGAGGAACTGGGACACGATGTAGAGAGCAAAGAGGTGGCGGTCGACCCCCTGTCCGCTCATCGCTGCCTTCAGCAGAGCTTGGTGCTTATCCACCGCCAGGCGGAACAGGGCGAGGCACTGTGCGTCCTGGGGCCCCCCGGGGAGGTCACAGGTCATGGAAAGACAGGAAGTGGGCTTACTGCTGGGGCCTGTCACACCCCCGGCCTCAACCCAGCTTGCAACTTCCCCGCAAGGCAGAGATATCAACTCCACTTCGCAGCAGGGAAACAGGCACAGAGAGGGGAAGTCACCTGCCCAGGGTCACACAGCAAGGCAGAATCAGGTGGGTTCCCAGGTATCTAGGGCCCAAACTCCCTTCACTGAGCCTCAAAACAAGTAGGGGGAGAGGAAACAGAGGTGCCTGCGGGGTTCTGAGCAGAGAGATTATGTAGGGAACATGAGGAATGGTACAAATGAAAGTTACAAGGTCACACAGAGGTTAAATAAAGAGACCTACACTTTGGAAACAGGGGTGCCCACTCGTGCCCTCTGTGTGATCCCCATTAAAGCATGTAGTACACTATGCTGAACTACCTCTCTCTGCCCCCATCAGCAAGCTCCTTGAGGTCAGAGACTCGGCTTGTTCCTCCCCTGTCTCATCACAGAGCTTGGACCTCAGAAGGTGCTCCTTAAATGTTTGTAAATGTATGAATGAGAAGGTGGAAATGACCGAAGCCTCAAATGAGGCCCACACCCACTGTCTTCTCTTTGTCCTCCATGGCTCTCACAAAGTTGCAGGCCTCCCTTGTGCAAGAACGCACCGTCTCTGTGCGACCTTCCAGGAACAAGCGAGTCATGGTGGATTCATAAGTCAGGCAGAATTGACCCCTGTCCTGGGGGACAAGGAGGAGACGCGCCTGTCAGCTAGGCTCTGGAAGCCTTCACAGGCCTGATCCACCTCTGTGTGGACCTCCTGCCTCCTTCCGCCCAGGAACATACAGTTGGGAGAGGGCTGGATGGAGCCCTTAATCAAGATGGCAGACCCACCACCAAGAAGTCATGAAAGAGCTCGACGATATGGGTCTTGGGCCCCCAAGGGAACTGAGGTTCTGAGAGGGAGGCTAGGGTTAGGAACCCAACTGACCCGGAAGTGGGCCAGCTGCAAGGCGGTCTGGATGAAGCTATCTGAAGAGAGATGGCAGCGTTTGATGAAACTCTTGCCGAAGTGGGAGAAGGGGAAGACGTGGCAGTCTATGTTTCCAGACAAGGTCTTGGCTGCCCTCAGGGCTAGAGAGATGGATAGATGGATCTGCCAGAGAAGGAGGGAGGAGGAGTGGCTGGGGTTACAGACAGGAGGAGGTTAGAGTTGGGGCTGGCACTGGCAGTGAAGGTCAGGATGGGACTGAGGTTTGGGGACAGGGATGGGACGGACAGAGAATGGAGCTGGGAATGAGGACTGAATTAGGGTTGGGAATGGGGTTGGGATTGGGTATAGGATGGGATATGAATGGGGGTTGGGTATGGGATGGGGTTGAGGAGGGCATGGTAACCCAATGCAGTCTTCTTGCTTGGAGAATCCCATGGACAGAGGAGCCTGGCGGGCTACAGTCCATGGGGTCGCAAAGAGTTGGACATGACTGAGGCCACTTAGGATGCATGGGATGGGATTAGGGTTGAGGATGGGATTGAATTTAAGAATGGTGATGGGGAGACTTTCCTGGTAGTCCAGTGGCTAAGACTCCGTGATCCCAATGCAGGGGGCCAGGAACAAGGAACTAGATCCCGTATGCCCCAGTGAAAAGATCCCACATGCCAAAAAGACCCCGCAAGATCAAACTAAGACCTGGCACAGCCGAATGAATGAATAAATCAAAAAAGAATGGTGCTGGGGATGGAGGTGGATATGAGTTTGGGATGGAGACAAGGTTGGGTCTGAGTTGGGATAGAACTAAATTGAGGTTGGGGATGGTGTGGGGATTGGGGTTGAGCAGGGGTGGTGGAAAGAGGGTTAGTTTGGGGTTAGGGTTAGAATAGAGGATGTGGTTGGGATGGGGTTAGATTGGAGACAGGATTGGGGTTTGGGTTTGGCTTGATTTGGGGTATGGGTTTGGAACTGGGCTTAGGGATGGGATTGATTTTTTGCTTGAGACTGGGGGTGGAGATGAGATGAGAGGCAAACCCAGGAATTTGGGGATGTGGAAGAGGAACCTAGAAACCTGGCCTCACCTTGTCTGGAAGGTCCCAGTGCAGCCTCTGGGGCTGGGGCAGCGAGGGGTCAGGGTGCCCCTTGCAGTGACCATCTGCCGAGTAGCCCAGCTGGAAGCATTCTGTGGCCAGAGTGAACTGTGTGCAAACAGAAACTGTCAGAGTCCTTCCTCCCTCTGGACCAAGCAAGGGGCATCAAACCAGGCCCCCCTTTTCTTAAGTCCCCTCAGTCTCTGAGAAACAGAAACCTCTGGATGGTCACAGGTGGGATCTTGGGGTCACAGGCATTGAAAGCAAGACTAATACTAATACTCAGTTGGTGCTTACTGCCCTTGTACTTCTGACTGGTTCAAAGTATGATATGCAGAGATGATAGATGACAGGAAGGGTCTGAGGTTAAACTGAAATGAGAGTGTCATTTACCAACACAATCAAAAGCAAAAAAAAAAAAAAAATCCCTTTTTTTTTTTTTTTTTTTTCCATTTTTAAAATAAGAAGCAGGCACAGAGGAATCAGTGCTTACCTGAGGCTGCTCTCAAGATCTAGAATCAGCCCTCCTTCCTCTCATACATGCCTGATCCTCACCCTGGGCCCCAGCTAACCCCTCATGCAACACTACAGAAGACTCAGAACCCAGTGGGATGTAGACATCACCCCCAATGGTTTAAGGACTAAATGAAATAGAGAAAAGAGAGAGGCTAAGGGTCTCAGGACTGGACAGGAGCTTAAAGATGAAAGAAAACACAACCCTTTCACTTGATGAGGCAGAAACGGAGGCTCAGAGAAGGGGAGTAATTTGCCCAAGGTCACACAGCAACCCAGAGCCAGAGGATGGTTGCTGACTCAGGGTGATATGGTTGGAAGCACTCACTCTGGTCTCTGAACATCCTGGATTTTTATTCTCACTCAACAACTTCTGACTCTGTGACTCTGGGCAAATCAGTTCCCTTTTCTGAGTCCCAAATGCCTGTTTGTCAAAGAAAGGTCAAAGGGAGTTCCCTGGAAGTTCAATGGTTAGGACTCGACTCTTTCACTGTGGGAGCCTGGGTTCCTTCCCTGGTCAGGCAACTGAGATTCTGCAAATGGAGCAGCACAGCGAAAAAAAAAAAAAAAGGTCATAATCCTAGATGTATTTCCCAGGTGGCTCAGATGGTAAAGAATTCGCCTGCAATGCAGGAAACCAGGGTTCAATTCCTGGATCAGGAAGATGCCCTGAAGAAGGGAATGGCAACCCACTGCAGTATTCTTGCCTGGAGAATTCCATGGACAGAGGAGCCTGGCTACAGTCCATGGGGTCACAAAGACTGAGCAACTAACACTTTCCATTTTCAATCCTAGATACCCTTCTTTATTGGGTCAGCCTGATCTGGTGTCTGCCTCTCTCTGAGTCTCCATTTTTCCTCTAACCTTAAGGCACTGGAGAGGAAGGTCTTTGGAAATGGTGGGGTGAGGGTGGTGGTCCCCAGGGTGGAGGGCCAGCTGGCTTGCCCTACCTCCCACATGTGTCCTGAGATGGGGCAGTCAGCCCACGAGTGCTCCACGCTGAGGCCCAGCTTTCCATTGGAGAAGACGATTAGGGAGAAGGATTTGTCAAACCAGCTGCCAGGAGAGAGTTCAGCACGGTCACCAAAGAGTCAAAGAGGCCAGGAGGGAAGTCGGGGGACTCTCTGTGGGAACTGAGTGGGTTTCGGTTGGGAGATCTAGGAATCAGGGCTGGGGGCCTGGTGTGGGGATCCATAAGAAGATAGGGGTCTCTAGAAGGGGGTTCTGATTGTCTCTGAAATGTATCTCAGGATCACAGGGTTCAGGGGTTTTGAGAGAATATGTTTTTTTAAAGTTCAAAAAAAATTCAGAAAAAAATTTAAAAAATGTTCAGTGTTTACAGGTGCTGAGAGCTTAGGGAACTTCTCCCAGGGGCCTCAGAAATCAGAGTGGTGCCTGGTGGGCATCTAAGAATTTATCTGAGAATCTCTAGGTCGGGGGTCCCAGGGCTGAGGTCCTGAATTTGGGACACCTGCATTAAGGGCTCAGGATTCCATGGTCTGCAGTTCTGAGCCTGAGGTCCCCAGGCTTAGGGTCTGGCTGGCAGATTCCCTGGGCCCTAGGTTTGGCACCTATTAATCCTCAGATCTGGGGTCCCTGGGTCTGCAATTCTGAGTCTGGAGTCTGGGTCTAGAGTTTCTCAAGGTCTGAGAATCCAGGTCAGAAGTTTGGCGGTCCTGAAATCTGCAGTTCTGGATCTGGGGTGCCAGGTCTAGGGGTTAACGGCCTCAGAGGTCCCCAGGTCTCACTGCATTGGGTCTGGGGTCGCAGGTCGGGTGGGGGCCAGATCTGCGGGCTGACTCACCGGTCATGGCCCCGGCCGGCCAGCAGGGCGTGTGCGTAGGCATCTAAGGAAGCTGCGGGGTCCTCCCTGGTGAGCCCCGCGGGCTCCGAGTCGAGTGATACAAAGAAAGCGGCCCCTTCGACGGCTTCCAGGGCCTCTTGGGCCTGCGTCTTCAGAGACCTCCGCACCTGGGCCCACGTGTCCCTGCCAGAGGAGTGACTGAGTCCCCCCTCCCCGCTGCCCAGCCTCCGCCAGGCCCTCGACCTCAAGATTCTGGCGGGGCCTCGGGCCCCCAGACCTCTGACCCTCACCTCGGAGCAGCGGTCAAGGCCGCCAGATGCTCCTCGTGGGGGCAGGCGGGAGAGGGGTCGTCCAGGATTCGTTGAAACTGCTGCTCCAGGGCCCGCGGGGAAAGCAGGCGGCTTTGCGAATGGGTCCCCACGCGGAAGAACCGGCCCCGGTGGAAGACGGCCACATGTCGGCTGTCACGGAGGTGGCGGATGTGATCTGGGGGGGGAATACGTTGTAAGAATAAGGACCTTTGTTAGCCACTTGCCAAGTGGCTTGCGGGTACCGTTATCCTCCCATTTGAGCGAAGAGGACACTCAAGCTCAGACAGGGTAATAACTTGCCCAAGGTCACACAGCTTGGGAGTTACGGAGCTGGGATTCGAATCCCGGCAGGCTGGCTCCAGAGAGCGTGCTCTTAGCCACTATACTGTTCTACTTCTATCAACGAGAGGGTAGAGGGGGCTCACCTCTGTGGACCCCGGGAATTCGCGTGGTGTTGAATATCTTCTCGTACTGGGCGGAGCACAAGGGTCGCATCCCCATCAGCAAAGTCTGCAGGAGATCACGGGCTCGTGACCTGCCTCCCAGGACCACAGCCTCCGTCCCCAGCCGGCGGGGGCAGCCCTCTTACTGGCAGGAGCTCCTGGCGGTCCAGGCGGTGGCGGTACAGAAGGAGGGCGTGGACGGCGTTGCCCGCGCGCGCCGCCTGCACGGGAGTGGGCGTGACGTACAGGAAGTCCTGCGGGCCGGGCCAGGCAAACCGCCTGCGGTCAGGTCTGCGCAGGATGGAGGCACTGACCTCAAACACACGTCTTGATCCCAACAGGCGGGATGGTGAATTCCAGACTGTGATTGGGGTCACTGACCCTAAACCCCACATTCTAGCCAGACACCCGGACCCTAGACCGGGGGAACTATGAACCCCATCCCTTGCCCACTTCCTAACCTCCGTCTCCCCTTCTCACCATCATGTAATAGTTGCTGTTCACCATCAGTGAGTTCCGGGAGCGCAGGTACACGAATTCTTCCCACCAGTCACTGACCTGGGAGTGGGGCAGGAGAGACACACAGCTGGAGTGGCTGGGGTCAAGGGTGAGGGGAAAATGGGGGAGGGGGGTGGTCCCTCCAGACTTTGCCATGTCAAATGGGGAGCGTGGAGCTCAATGAAGCAGGCATCAAGATAGGTAACTACCAATAACCTAGGTGTCGATCCATGGGGGGTCAGTTAGCTAAATCGTGCTACCCTCATGTTATGGAATAACAGCTGTTTAAAAAGAACAAGTTACAGCTATACTACTGACAGAGACTGGGCACCAAGAAAGGCTGCACAGTGAAAAAGGCTAGGCACACAACACGACATGTGAAATGATCCCATTTTATTAAAAAAGAAAATTCTACTAAGACCCAACCTGTCCACCAAGTGGAAGAACAGACAGTGTGGTCTATCTATACAACAGAATGTTAATATAAAAAGGAATGAAGTTCTAATTCTGCAGAGTGACAATACAGATGACCCCTGAGCACATGCTAAGTGAAATGAGTCAGACACAAAAGGACTAATAGCGTATGATTTCATGTCTAGGAAAAATCTAAAATAAGCCAATTCATAGAGACAGAAAGTAGAATAGAGGTTACCCGGGGCTTCAGAGAATGGGGATGGGAATTTTAAAAAAATATTTAGGGACTCCCCTCGTGGTCCAGTGGTTGAGAATCAGCCTTGCGATGCAGGGGATGTGGGTTCGATCCCTGATCGGGGAACTAAGATCCCACATGCCTCGGGGCAACTAAGCCTGTGCACCACTACTACTGAGGCCACGGGCCACAACTAGAGAGAAAGCTACATGCCGCAACAGAAGAACCCACATGCCACAACTAAGACGGACACAGCCTAAGAAGTAAATAAGTATTAAAAAATATTTATTTTAATTATTTATTTGGCTGTGCTGAGTCTTAGTTATGGCATGTGGGATCTAGTTCTCTCACCAGGAATCAAACCCAGGCCCCCTGCATTGGGATCATGGAGTCTTAGCCACTGGACCACCGGGGAAGTCCTTGGGATAGGAATGTTTTGCCTACGGGCACAGAGAGTTTCTGTTTGAGATGATAAAAAAAAGTTCTAGAGATAAATAGTAGTTATGGTTATACAACACTGTGACTATACTTAGGAGTATCACTGAATTCTACACTGGAAAATGGTTACAATGGCAAATTTTATATTATGCACATTTGAATCACAATTAAAATTATATATGATATTTATGTTATGTGTATTTATATACCAGCTTCCCTGATGGCTCAGACGGTAAAGAATCTGCCTGCAATGCAGGAAACCTGGGTTCTATCCCTGGGTTGGGAAGATACCTGGAGAAGGGAATGGCAGCCCGCTCCAGTATTCTTATCTGGAGAATCCCATGGACAGAGAAGCCTGGTGGGCTACAGTTCATGGGGTCACAACATTGTGACTATACTTAGTACTACTGAGTTGTACACTGGAAAATAGTTACAATGGCAAATCTTATATTATGTACATTTGAATCATAATTAAAATTATGTATGATATTCATGCTATGTGTGTTTATATACTATATCAAACATGTAATATGATATATAACATGTTATATTATAATACATGTTAAAATTATATATTATAAATAAAATATATATACTTAAAGAATATCTGTATTTCCCTGGGTATCAATATATATATACATACACTCAGAAAAGACTTTGACCAAAGTGTTTCTCACAGGCAATGGTGGGAGGGACAAGAATTAAAGGGAGGTGGTCAGAGATTTTTAGTGTCTTCTAGATATTTTCTTTTCATTAAATGTTTTTAATATATATATATTTATTTATTTATTTGGCTGCACTGGGTCTTAGTTTAGCCCACAGGATCTCTGGTCTTTCTTGAAGCATTCAGGATCTTTTAAGTTGATGGTATCGTACACTTCCTTAAACTTAGACCAGGCAGGATGTAGTTGTCATTCCCTGAGAATAGGCAACATATTGTGGAAAAATCCAGAAGTTTCCAGCAAATGGTAGAAAAGTTCTATACCTTGATCTAAGTAGGGGTTATCTGGTTATATACATACATAGAACTTAATTAAGCTGTACATGTAAGACTTGTGTATTTTACTATACGTATAATATTGTAACATTATATCCACGTGATGCAACAGTATATGCAAGTGATGTCTCTGCATTGGGTCTTAATTGCTGCATGCAGGATCTTCATTCCTCCAACCAGGGACTGAACCAGTGTCCTCTGCATTGGAAGGCAGATTCTATAACCACTGGATCACTAAGTGAGTTCTTTTTAATATACACCTGATTCTTGTTACTCAAGGTCGTTATGTCCTATAAAGTGGCAGTGAACGCTGATTAGCCAACACTGAGCCATTTTTCCAAAGGGAAACACAGGGTCAGGTTCCTTCCACTCTTGTTTCACCTCAGCTAGGAATGTGCACTTCAAGCCAAGTCCAAATTTTTCCACCTTGCACAACTCTCCGAATGATCACGAAAGTGCCATGTGTACTGATTAGGGGTTCAAATATAAGTAGAAGAATCTCAAATACAAAATGTGTGAATAATGAGGATTGACCTGTATAAGTGATAAGAAAGCAATGTGTTAGACTTAATTCTTTTTCCTTTCTTGTCCATAATGGTGCATGTTACAACTGACAGTGCCTTACAAGTATAATGAAATATATCAATTAAATATACATATGGTGTGTATATATATATTTATATAATTATACATGTATATTATTTATGCATTATATAATTATTATGTTATTTAAGTGTTTTTATATACATATACTTTAAGAGTGGAATCTAATCCAAAAACATGAAGAAAAAAAAAAATCTAAAACTAAGGCTTGCATTGAAAAGGATGAAATACTGCTATCTGCAGCAACATTAGTTCAGTCACTCAGTCGTATCCGACTCTTTATGACCCCATGCACTGCAGCATGCCAGGCTTCCCCGTCCATCACCAACTCCCGGGGCTTGCTCAAACTCATGTCCATCGAGTCAGTGATGGAGATTATCATACTAAGTAAAGTTAGTCAGACAAAGACCAATATATGATATCACTTATATGTGGAACCTAAAAAAAATAATAACATCTATTTCTTCTTCACTACCTCCAGCTCATCATATGCTGCTGCTGCTGCTGCTGCTAAGTCACTTCAGTCGTGTCTGACTCTGTGCGACCCCATAGACAGCAACCCACCAGGCTCCCCAGTCCCTGGGATTCTCCAGGCAAGAACACTGGAGTGGGTTGCCATTTCCTTCTCCAATGCATGAAGGTGAAAAGTGAAAGGGAAGTCTCTCAGTCGTGTCCGACTCTTAGCGACCCCATGGACTGCAGCCTACCAGGCTCCTCCGTCCATGGGATTTTCCAGGCAAGAGAATTGGACTGGAGTGCCATTGCCTTCTGTGCATCACATGCTGCCTGGCGGCTATTTATGGCTTCCTACAGAATGGGAGGCCTGGAAGCCGCTTACAGGGCAATTGGCTGCCTGAGGCAATCTATGCCTCAGATTCTTAAGGAGTTTAACTCAGAGTGCGTGCTAGGACCCTAGCTCCTGAAATCTGATGCAAGTACGTTTAGGGTAGGCGTCTGTGCGCACAGAAGGGAGAGGAAAATACCTATTCCAGGGGAAGGGCTTAGACTCTTGAGAAACCAGCTGAGGGACTGAAATGTTGGAAGGGTCCCGGATTTCTGATTTAAATACTAGCGGGCTGGGGGCGGAGTTCTAGATGTGGGCGGGTCCCGGAGGCGGAGCTATATCATTGAAGACCCAGTCTCCGAACTTGGGAGCGTGGGGGATGGGGCCTAGAATGTTAGCACAGGATGGACGGGGTTCAGAATATTGCAGAGGTGAGAGGAGCTCAGAATACTGGAGCATCTTGGGCTAGGTTTAAACTATTGGACCTTGGGGGCGGGACTCAATGGCCTCACATCTGGAGTGAAGCGCCAATCGCCGCCGGGCCTGGGATTGTGGGCGGGGCGTGGGGCGGGGCGTGGGGCGGGGCGTGGAACTCGCAGGGTTAGGAGAGCCGCTTCAAAAGCTTCGCCTACTGGATGCGGTACTCACGTAATTGGACGCCCACCAGGACTTGAGCTGCAAGTACCACTGCAGCAGTGACGCCTGCAGCTTCAGGAACTCCTGCGCTAGGCCCGCGGTCCAGTCGAAGTCCTCGTCGGAGAGGACGGGTCGGACAGACTCCAGATACTGAGGGGCAAGGAGGGGAAGAGGGCAAGTGGCATAGACCCCCCTCCCCTCCCTGCTCGGCAGCCTCCCTCCCCATCCTGGGGTACCTGGCCCACCTTGCGCACGGTGTCCTGCACGGAGGGCACAGGCTGGCGCGGCAGAGAGCGCTGGTAACTGAAGAGCATTGGATGGCGGCCAGAGAAGATGCGCACCAGGGCCTGGCGCAGAGCAGGAATTAGTGGTTCATTAAACGCCTCACTGCAGCCCGGGGCCAAGGTGCTGGGGTGGGGTGGGGGCGCGGCGAGGGTGGCACTCCACGGAGAGAACAGGGCAGAGGGCGCTTGATCAAGGGTTCTGCCTCTCCCATACCAGCCAGGTCTTGGTGGGCGAGGACATGCCTCCGTGGGGTTCAAGGAGCCAGCCGTGGTAGGACAGAAGTAGCCTCAGGGCCACATGAAGGGTGAAGATCAGAGCTCCCCAAAGACAGGACGCAAACAGGGCGGCCGCCAGGACCCCCCGCAGCCTGTGATGCTGTCCACCCCTGGGGGCGAGTAGAGAAAAAGAGACTAGGCCAGCATCTCCTGGCCTCAGAACATCCCTCCCCTCCAGCCTTACCCAGCAACTGCTGTTCCTAACACTCTCTGACTCTGATCTTTTGGCTGTTGGAGGCATATCCCATAGAATTAGAGTCGGTCAGAAAAAGTTCAGTTTCCTCATTGGTGAAGTGCTAGAGGTGTGATTCTCTCTCTTGGTGCGCCCAGCATCTCCCCTCAGGAATATGGAGACACCAAGTTTCTAAAATCACATCCCATGCAAATGGGCAGGAACTTAATAAGTGTGAGCTGGTATTTCTATTGAAATATACCAGATACCAGGCTTCCCTGATAGCTCAGTTGGTAAAGAATCCATCTGCAATGTAGGAGACCCTGGTTCGATTCCTGGGTTGGGAAAATCCCCTGGAGAAGGGAAAGGCTACCCACTCCAGTATTCTGGCCTGGACAATTCCATGGACTATATAGTCCATGGGATCGCAAAGAGTCTGGCAGACTGAGTGACTTTCAGTATACCAGATATCAAATTACACCCTGAGGCAGAGGTTCTCCATGTGTGGCCCTTGGCCCAGTAGCATCAGCACCATCTGGGAGCTTGTCAGAAATACAAATTCCTGGGCCCCAGGCCCAGCAATCAGTGTTTTTTTTTTTTTTTTAAATATGGAACGCTTCACGAATTTGCGTGTCATCCTTGCGCAGGGGCCATGCTAATCTTCTCTGTATCGTTCCAATTCTAGTATATGTGCTGCCGAAGCGAGCACGCAATCAGTGTTTTAACAAGCCTCCCAGATAACTCTAATACAAACTCAAGTTTAGGGATGGCTGGTCTAAAGATACAGTAAGTCAACATGTTTGCAAAGTTGCAATAGGACAGACTGTGAGCAAATCCCTCCTGGAGCACTTGAAGGGAGTCACTTACCCTCTTTAGATTAGGTAAATCTATCCTTCCTGGTGGAGAAGGCAATGGCACCCCACTCCAGTACTCTTGCCTGGAAAATCCCATGGACGGAGGAGCCTGGTAGGCTGCAGTCCATGGGGTCGCTAAGAGTCGGACCTGACTGAGCGACTTCACTTTCACTTTTCACTTTCATGCATTGGAGAAGGAAATGGCAACCCACTCCAGTGTTCTTGCCTGGAGAATCCCAGGGACTGGGGAGCCTGGTGGGTTGCTGTCTATGGGGTTGCACAGAGTCGGACACGACTGAAGTGACTTAGCAGCAGCAGCAGCAGCCTTCCTGGAAATTTCTACTTCCGATCCTAGATCTGCCCTTTCAGGCTGTCTGTACAAAGTTTGAACCTTTTCCCCCAGGAGGACTAATATAAGACTTAGAACCTGCAACTTCACCCATATCTGGTTTCCAAACAGCAATAATCATTCAACTACTCCCATTTCATAACCTCTTAGTACTGTACTGAATATTCCACATTCATGATTTTGTTTAATTCCTCCAACCACCTTAAAACCAATCATTGGGTTGGCCCAAAAGTTCGTTTGGGCTGTGAAGCCCCTGACACCAAGAATAGTGAGGTCTCTTGCCTAAGACCACACAACTGTAGATTAGCAGAACTCATACTTCTGTTAGTATATATAACCATACCTGGCCTCTGTCTAGTTTGCCAACATTCCCTTTAGCAAGAAGCAGCCAGGATGGAAAATGTACAGAGACAATAGAGGAAATCACCTCCCTTTACTTGATGCTTTACCTTTATTAATCTGACCCCAGGTAAGTCTTGGAGATTACTTTTCTTTAACAGGCACACATGCTGATATAGAAATGTCCTGGGTGGAGGGAAAGGGGTTAGGAGGTTACTGGGTTGAAGTGGGGAACCTCACCAGTCTGGCAGAGACTCTTTGATCTTCTCCATCAGTCCTAAGGAAGGATCCAGCTGGAGGAAGCAGGCAAGTTGAATTGCACTGAAGAGGAAGAGCCAGCTGAGGGGGCTAGCAGGGAACACGCCTGTGAGAAAGTCGTTCTGTGGAGAGGAAAGGTCACCTATTCAATCAGTTATCCGCTCTGCTAAGCACCACTCTTAGATGTTGACTCAGCATTGAGATGCATGCCCAAGATGCTGTGAGGAACAGACAGATCTGGGTCCTGCCCCCAAGGAGGTCAGACCAGAATGCAGTGAGTGCTCATGGTGATAGAATAAGGCAGGTTGCTCAGGCTGAGGGAGTCAGGGAGGGCTCCCTGGAGGAAGGGTCACTCTCAGACAAGACCCTGAAGGTGAGACTGTCAAAAAGGCAAAACAATCGCCAGTATACAGCAGGGTCCAGAGCTCAGGGGCTGGCCTTGGAATGAATGAGGAATGAATGAAAAGGTTGGGTTGGGATTCCCTGGTGGTCAAGTTGGTAGGATTCCTCACTTTCACTGCCATGGTCAGGGTTCAATCCCTGGTTAGGGAACATCCCACAAGCTGCTGGGTAACTAACCAAACTCCCAACTCCCAGGGAAGCATACTAGAGATAATTAACATTTAATGAGTGCTTACTATAGGCCAGGTGCCATTTACAAGTATAAATTTTTTTTTCCCCCAAAACCATGCGGCTTACGGGAATTTAGTTCCCTGACCAGGGATCAAACCTGTGCTTCCTGCAGTCTTCCAGAGAAGCACACAGTCCTAACCACCAGACTGCCAGGAAATTCCCAGAGGTCATGGTTTAGATCTTGGGCTCTGGAGTCCCCACCCTCTGGGCTCAAATCTCTGCTCTGTCACTACCTAGCTGAGTGACTGCAAGCACGTGACGTTACCTCTGTGTCTCAGTTTTCTCATCTGTGGAATGGGAACAATCCAAATCACAGTACTTGGCTCATAGGGCTGTCACGAGGGCTGGATGAGGAAATGTCATTCCACAAAGGCTTACTGCAGTCCAACAGCAGTGACAAGACAGCAAGATTCCTGCTCTCATGGGGGATAGAGACAACACCTACATAAATACAGGCTTTAGTGGGATGAGTCAGATGGCAGGAGGTGCTATGGAGAAAATGAAGCAGAGGGCTAGGGGCGGGGTAGGGTGGCACAGGGTGGTCAGTTGCATAGCTCAGAGTCAGGCACACTGTAGGAGCTCACTAAATATTACGATATCCTCTTTGTTGCTAATCTTCTTCTCATTGGGGATTTATTTACTGGACAATCTCCCTTTGGCTTGGCAGAAGGAGGTTACTGGCAAACATGGTTATTTTTGTTGTTTTTCTTTTTAAAAGATGTTTTCAGTGCTTCTATCTGGGGCTCTAGATTGCAATAGAACAGGGGCTTCCTAATATCAGAAAATTTCTCTATAGCATTTCCCAAGTACCAGGAGCATCACTAAATCATTTCGTCCCCCTGTCACACTCAGTAAGATAGTAATTATTCGTGTCTCCATCATATGGGTGAAGAAATGGAGGAGACAGGAAGTTTGGAGAACTCGTCCCAGGCCACGTAGCCGGGAAGTGGTGGAGGCATGATTTGAACCCAGGGCTCCTGGCTCCAGAGGGCACTGTCAATCACTCAAACCGGATGGATGAGGGTACCATACTCTGAAGTCTGCTGTATCTCAGAATTTCATATCCATTTGGAAACCATCTCAAGCAATACTCTAATCTCCTGACAATGAACCGCCTATACCAAAGCCACATGCTTGGCCCAAGTGACCCACTGCATGTAATTCACAACTCTTGGGCATCAGTATTGAGACCATGTTCTAGAAAAGCAGCCCAGGATAGTGAAGAGTCAGCATGGGCTCCAGAGCCAGACTTCTAATTCTTCCAGGTCTGCCTCTACTTCTGCATCGTGGCAGCTGTGTGACCCGGGGGAAGTGAAAACATCTCTCTGAGTTTCTGTTTCCTCATCTATAAAATGGGACTAATGACAGGCTTCCCTTCAGTTCAGTTCAGTTCAGTCACTTAGGTGTGTCCGACTCTTTGCGACCCCATGAATTGCAGTATGCCAGACCTCCCTGACCATCACCAACTCCCAGAGCTTATTCAAACTCATGTCCATCGAGTCGGTGATGCCATCCAGCCATCTCATCCTCTGTCGTCCCCTCCTCCTCCTGCATCCAATCCCTCCCAGCATCAGGGTCTTTTCCAATGAGTCAACTCTTCCCATCAGGTGGCCAAAGTATTGGAGTTTCAGCTTCAGCATCAGTCCTTCCAATGAACACTCAGGACTGATGTCCTTTAGGATAGACTGGTTGGATCTCCTTGCAGTCCAATGGACTCTCAAGAGTCTTCTCCAACACCACAGTTCAAAAGCATCAATTTTTCGGCGCTCAGCTTTCTTCACAGTCCAACTCTCACATCCATACATGACCACTGGAAAAACCATAGCCTTGACTAGATGGACCTTTGTTGGCAAAGTAATGTCTCTGCTTAGAAGGCTCTAAATGAGGGAATTCCCTGGTGGTCCAGTGGTTAGGACTGCCATGGCCAGGGTTCAATCTCTGATTAGCTGATTAGGGAACTAAGACCCTGCAAGTGGCTCAGCATGACCAAAAAAGAGGTCTTAATGAGGGCCAGATGAGCAATAGATTAAAAGGGTTTGCTTGGTATAGAGCCTGAGATCTATTACTATCTAGTATGGTTTTAGAAATGAGGAAGCAGAAGGCCAGAGAAATTACTAACACGCCAGAGGTCACACAGCACCTATGTGGTATGTAAGATAAGAACGGCAATGCTGAAGTGGTGACTTCTGTGAGTAAGACTTTCTCCTAAGACAACTAATGGTTACAACAGTCCCTCAAGGCAGGGACTGTCAAGATTCCCATTTTTTAAGTGAAGAAATTTAGGCTTAGCAATGAGTCTATGGAATTACAGCTCTGGTGTTGCTGAGGGCAGAGCCCTCACCTTGGGACCCAGTTCCAGGAGCTACGGCTTCAGGGTGGTTCCTGGGGTCCCTGATTGGAGAGGAAGGATGTGAGGACTCCAGGTGACCATCAGGGTGAGAGGCAGCTTTGTGGCTGAAAGGAAAGAGTCACTATTACAATGATCAATTATATTAACACGAGTGTCTGGTGGGGGCCGCTGGCCATCAGTGACATTTGAGTCAGAAAGGAATTTCAGAGCTGACTTGAATACAGGCGTTACAGTCAAAATTTTTCAACATAGCAACACCAGTTCAAATCCGTCTATAAGCATAGAAATCAGAATGGTGATTGCCTTGCAGCAAGGGTGAGGTAAGGGGAACTGGCAGGAAAAGAGCTCCCAGGAACACTCAAGAATGATGGCTGTGCTGTTTTCTTGGAAAGTTGGCTACATAGGTATTACCCCAGTTACAAAGATACTACAAAATTCAAGGACTATGCACTTAAAAAAATCCTTGTTTTTCTGTGTATAATTACATCTTAGTTTAAATACCCATTTATGTGTGTATACATGTGTGTGTTTATGTATTTAACCACAAGTTAACAGTTTAGTTGCTGGATTGGCCTGAGGCCCAGGGGTTCCCAGAAGTAGGGCTGAGAGGGGCTCTCTGGGGGTTTGGGTTAGTGGCTATTTACTTACTGGAGCAGATACATTTCTATTTTAACAATCGTTTTAACAACCAATATGGCCATAGAAATGCTATCCAGCCTGCTCAAAGGTTCCAGCTTCCAGATAGAACCCTGGGCTGCCCCCGGGGTGTATTCTAACACCTCCATGCTCCCTCTTCCTTGCCCACATTATCGTCCTCTATAGCATGTCACCATCTGACATACTCTATGTTTTGAGTACTTATCTTCTCCATGAGGGCAGGACTCTGTCTGTCTTGCTCCCTGCCACGTCCCCAGTGCCCCAAATGGTGCCAGGCCCCTCACAAATGCTCCATGGATATTTGGCAAATGAAGAACCATATTATAATCAAAAGCTAACACTCAGAGGGCTTCCCTGGTGGTGCAGAGGTTAAGACTCCTCGCTTCCACTGCAGGGGGTGCGGGTTCAAACCCTGGTCAGGGAAGTTCCACATGCCTTGTGCTCAATCATGTCCAACTTTTTGCGACCCATGGATTATAGCCCGCCAGTCTCCTCTGTCTATGGAATTTTCCAGGCAAGACTAGTGGAGGGGATGGCAATTTCCTTCTCCAGGCCACATGCCTCAAGGTACAGCCAAAAAAACACTAACCCTCAGCAGTTGCCATGGGCCAAGCACTTGTCTCAGGGCTTGCATGTGAGAGTTTGTTTAATCCTTGCAACTGTGCCGTAAGGGAGGTGCTACCATCACTCTTGTTTCCCACGTGGAGATACTGAGGTTCAGAGAGACGCGCTTGCCCAAGGCCACACAGCTAGTCAGTGGCAGAGTCAGAACTCAAACGCAGTCCTGATGAACCCCAAAAGCATTCAAGACCTGTGTTCACAGACAGGGTGTGGCCAGCAGGGAGACTCCATGAGCCCATGCCAAGTCACTTCAGTCATGTCCAACTATGCGACCCCATGGACTGTAACCCGCCAGGCTCCTCTGTCCATGGGATTCTCCAGGCAAGAATACTGGAGTGAGCTGCCATTTCCTTCTCCAGGAAGACTCCATAGATGGTGCCAGACTTCTAGAACTGGGGACCCCAGGGCTGACACGGGTTCTAGGTGGATGTGAGCATCCTAAGGCATTCTAGGGCAAAGGCAAGAAGTGGGAGTTTGGGATCCAGAGGGTGGAGGTTCACATTTCAGAACCAGAGGGAGGGTGCACCACATACCGGAAGGGTCCTGGGGGTTGACAGCAGGGGCAAGGAGGTAGCACAGAGAGCCGTGGGCAAGGGCTTTGGGAAAGGGGGCCTTCAGGACTGGGGTGTGGGCTACCCAAGACCTTGATCAGTCCATGGGGTTCCGGAATGGGGAGCATCTCGCTTAGAGCCTGGAGATGAAAGGGAAAGATCAGAGGTGCACCACAGGTAAGGGGACTGATCTAGAAATTGGGGTGGAAGTTGTGTTTGCAGGTGTGTGTGAGGAGAGTGTGAAGGGCGTTCAAGAAGTGGGTACCACAGGTGAATGGCAGTTCTCCTAGGTGAGGTTGAAGAACCCAGCCGTGAGCCACAGAGAATCCGGAATTGGCTTTAAGGGGTCTTGGAAGTGGACCTGAAAACTCCCAGAAGCAGGACCACCCGGGATGCCCGGAAGGGAGCCTCGCGTATCCCGGAAGCAGGTAAATGGATTCCCGGAAGGAAACCAAGTAGCCGCCCTTCTCACCCAGAAACGGGAGAGATGCCTTTTCCAGGAGCGCAGTCCGGAGAGGTAGATCTCCTGCAACACCGGGGCACCGAGCTCCACTTCCCCCGCGTCCGAAGTCAGTGAGGGTCGGAAGCCCACCGCCTGGTGAGCTTCAGCCATGTCAGGCTACAGCCCTGGGAGGAGGACAGAGGGTCATTCCCCAGACCCCCAGCCCCTTCTCCGCAGACCCAGGAATGTGGGACGCCAGCTCACCCTTCCCTAACACCTGAGGGGTCTTGAGGGTCCTGGCCGTAGACTCCAGTGTTGGGGGGACTTCAACCGGGGACCTCTGTGAATGCACAGAAAGGCAGGACGGATAATTCGCGTTAACCCCTTTTGTGGTTATTCTGAGAACGTGGTGCGGGGACAGTGGCCCCCTCCAAAGGACTTTCAAGATTTGGGGGTCGAGGCGGGAAACTGGTCCAGGGTGAGTTGCAGGATCTCGGGAAAAACATTATTCCCAAACCGATTTTGAAATGAACACCTGCCGGACGTTGGCATTGTCCACTTCATTTCCGCTTCCCATTCCGAGGCAAGGACTGGGGGTGGGGGACTTGTAGCCGGGGCGGGGGGGGGGGGGGGGAGAGTTGAGGGGGGGGGTTCTCTATAAATTCATGCGCTCTGGGGTGACCCAGCGTCCCTTCCCCCAGCGCCGGGCTGAAGGGGATGGGGGAGGAAGCACACTGCTGCGCATGCCTCGGGGATGCTGAGGCTGAGAGCAGAGGCGAGAGTCGAGGACAAGTGATGGAGATGCCCGCACTCCCAGCCCAAGACGCAATCCTCCGGCCCCCGCAGGAGTTCGCGCCCCTACAGTCCGGCACTTACCACGCTGAGTCAGGGGTCGGTCCGCCGATCGATCTTGGGGGACCAAGCCCAAGCACACACACCCCCGCCCCCTATTTAGAGCGCCGGACTGGAGCCTCCCACTTGCATATGTCCAGTCCCAGTGCTGTGAGTCCACGACTTGGCTGATGCGCTTCCGGAGCTCCAGTCGCCTCCGACTATCCAACATCCAGGAACCCCAATTTCTGTCTCTCGGGTTCCTCGCAGGGTATTCAAGCCCCCGGTTTTATCCCCGCCCTCTTCTAATTTTCTATCCCCGCCCCCTTTAATTCTCGGCGCTCAGTTCCCGCCCCCTTCAAATTCCAGCGTCCAATCCCCTGCCTCCATTGCATCCCCTGCCTTCAGACTCCTACCCACATGATTCTCCACCATTGGGCCCTCCCCTGTTCTACGCAGCACCTCTCCTCCGAACCCCAGATTCTTCGGCTCCCGAGTCCACTCTTTGTCTCTTTTATCTTTCTCTTCGAGGAAAGATCAGCTTAGAGTTCAGCCCACGCGCGTGGGAGCCGGAGCGAATCTCAGCCCCACTACCCAGGGGAGGCAAGGGACTGCTTTGGGGTCCGGTAGACCCACCAAAACCACCCACGGATGCGGCTGCAGGGGCTCAGTTGGCGTGGAGGTGCTACAGCGGGTCGGATTCAAGTTAATCAGAGGGGCTTCCGTTGGGGGGGAAATTGCGTGGATAAAGCGGAGAATATAGAGACCAGGCTCAAATTGGGAGGCCAGAATGGGCACAGACAAGCCGACTGAAACACGGAACTCTCGTTTTATTCAGCTCTGGACGTTAATATTCTTTGTCCCTTCTGGGGCCGGTGTGCACGTGGGTCCAGCCCAGTCACAGCGCGGGGAGAGCCCAGGAGGTGGAGTTAGGGGGTCTTGAAACTTGAGGTCACGGCCCCAATACACAAATGGGTAAACTGAAGCCAGGGGATGAGCAGAGATGTGCCCAGCATCACCCAGCGAGCTGGGTACTGCTCTGGCCTTGCCGCAGGCTGGGGTCCTGGAGACGTAGCGGGACTCTGGCCTCGCGCCGCCGGCGACGCCCGTAGCTGTGGGGGTCCTGAGGCTTGCGGCCAGCCTTCCCCGAGGGCTCCTTGGTGGAGGCAGACCGGAGCCAGTATATGATCTCTGGCAGGCGGTGGGTCTGGCACGTGCCCAGGGAACAGAGGCGCCCGCGCTGCTGGGAGACGTGGGGCTGGGGCCGCCTGGGGATGGAGCGTGGGAGAAGACCAGGTTCAAACACCCCACTCGAGAAAGGGGGCTCGGGGAGTACCCAGAACTCCGAGACGGCGGGGCCCATTTCCTGGCCAACTTCCCATTCCACCGAAGCGGAAAACGGCCTAGAGAGGGCGCACGGCCCCCGCGGTCTCCCTCCCGCCCCGTCCCCGCTGCCCTCGGCGTTTCTCACCTGCCCGCCGAGTCCGGATCCCCCAGGATGGAGGAGGCGACGAGTAACAGAAGGAGGATGTGGGCGGTCATCGTGGGGGTGGGGCGGGCCGGCGTCTGAGAAACCGGTGGGCGAAGCGGCTCCTCCGGGGTGCGGCCCCGCCCCCTCCCCGGGCCTGGAAAATGCCCTGAGCACCTGCTTTAGAGCCAGGAAATCAGGGCGTTCCCACTTCACAGACTGTGCAAACTGAGGCCGAATGAGCCACACCACTCCAGAAGGGCAGGATTAGGACTCGGATGCCCACCTCCCGCACCGCGGCCAAGGAGAGCTCACGGGACCCGCGGTGCCGTCGATGCCCCTGGGAGGCCCCGGGAGACGCGACCCCTTTAAGGCGGAGGGAGGAGGGGCGGGGCAGCTGACACCTGCAAGTGGCGACGCAGTTTAGGGCTTCCTGGAAAGGACTGGGGGCGGGGATGCTGCAAGGCGCGATTTCACCCTCTTCTTTTTGCCACAGCAGTGTCAGGGACAGGCGACTTCCAGAGTGGGGGCTGGGCAATGCGGGGTACTGACAATTGGGACAGGCGGCAAACTGAGGCACCTCAAGTCGTGGAGGCAGCCTGGGCCCTAACACCATCCTGGTAGAGGAGGAATGTGTGTAGATGGGTGTGGGGTGCCAGCAGGCCAAGCGTTTCAGCTGTACTGAAGCAGCTGTAGGAAGGCCATGCAAAGAAGTCATGGGTTGTGTCTAGGGTGATCCAGGTCGTGTGGACAGAGACCTAGGGGGCCAGTGACTGGACATGGCCTTGGGAAGGGCAGGGTGGGCAGGTGCAGGCACCACGTCTGCAGCAGAGGCTGGAGAGCCAGTCACTGGCAGCAGGGAAGGCCAGTGGGGTCTCACTGTGCATCTCTACCCTGGGGCAGATGGTGGGAACCCCCTGAGTTCCAAGCCAGGCTGGGGGAGGAAGCAGGCAGCCACCCCCACAAAGAACTCTCTGAACCCCTCCCCTCGACTCAGTTTCCCCAGGTGGAGAGGGTAGGGCAGCAGGCACTGCCAATCAGCCTTGGTTTGGCCTTGGAGGGTCCTGGACAGGAAAAAACAGCCTGAGAGGAACAATGTGTGTGATGGGGGAAGGCGGGAGAGAGGCCTTCTGGGAAACCTCAGAGCCCAGCTGTGCTGGGAATCCACACCCCAGCCCTCCCCCCGGCCGGCACAGAGGCCCCGCGACAGGGACACATTAGAGGGGGTTGGGGGGGCACAGACTCTGAGAGCCAATGGAGACCACCCTGCAAGTGAGCTGAGGGCCAGCTGGGACTTGAGAGTGGAGGCTGTGGAATCTGGGAGGCTGGGGAAAGGTAGCAAGACCCAGAGACACAGAAGTGGTGACAGAGACCTGCACCCACCGGCAGGCGCTGCCTCTGCGTTCTGGGCGGTTCACACACCAGCAGACAGAACCCCGACCCCACCATGCCCCCAGGAAGCTGAGCTGCCGTCCCAGCTAAGGATTTATTGGCGTAAATGCAACCATATAAAAACATAAGTTATGAAAAACACAGTCACGATGTGCCCCCCCACCCCCAGCCCCTAAAACCCCCTTCTGTGGGAGGGAGGGAGAGGAAGGGGGAGCCCCAAAACCGCCTAAGAACACCGCAGCCCCTGGGCCCTTGCAGGGCCAGCCTGGCTGGGGTGGGAGAAGCCGGGCGCCGCCTCAGCGCATCCGGTAGTCAGTGGAGCAGGAGAGCTCACACAGCTGGCCCTTGAAGTCCAGGTCGATGGTGAAGTCCAGGTCACGCTGTGGGGAGAGTGTGGCCGTGAGGGGGGACTGGGACAGCACGGGCAGACAGGGCAGCGGGGGAAGGGGGAGGACAGCACAACCCGCCCAAGGTGCCTCGGGCCCCCATGTCCACACACCCTCCCTGGAGACGCCACATTGCTGCTCCCACACCCAGCATCTGTCTCGACCCGTGCTGGATGTGCTGGATTCCCCGTGAGGTTTCCAACGTGATATCCTCAAAACCACCTGGAATCCAGCCAATCCCTCGCCTTGTGGGGGGGGTGAGGGATGGAGGGGGAAGGGAGGGGCAGCTGCTGTCTCCTGCATCATAAGATTTCCTTTATCAAAACCATCCCCATCAGCAAAAGTTCTTTCTTTCTTCTTTTACAAGAAACAAACCTCTCTCTAGCAAACTTCCTCCTCTCAAAAAACTCCAGGGCCCCACCCCGCTGTCCCTTCTTCCTCTCCTCCAAAGCTTCCTGGAGGCCAACCCTCCTGGGGCTCACCCTGTGGCCTGGGCCCCCAGCACCCCCTGGAAAGACTGGGCAAAGCCACCAATGACCTCAAGAACTGCTGCCCCCCCTCGGATCTCACTGCACTTCACCCCCGGCTCCCTCCTCCCTTTTTGGGTCTCTTTCAGTTTCTGGTTTGAGTTTTCTCAGCCTTTGCACTACTGGACCACTCTTTTCCTGTGAGGGAGTCTTATTTTGTGCCCTGCAGACTGAGCGGCTCCCCCGCCCGTCCACTAGATGCCAGCCATGCCCCTTCAACTGTGGCACCCAAAATGTCTCCAGATGATGACATGGTGGGGGGGGGGGGGTGCAATATCATCCCTGGCTGAAAACAGCTGCTGAAACCGGCTCTTACCTCCCTGACTTAGAAAGTGGGGGCCATCGCGAGGTGCTCCCCTCCATCCCAGCTCACGCAGCGTTGCGCCATTGACATTTCCAGCCCAGGCCATGCCCCTCAACTTTCAGACCTTCCTCCTGCCAACCCAGGAGTCCCCCACCCATGTCTGAGCTCCTGACTTTGCCACGCCTCAGCGGATGAAACAGACCTCCTTTCCTTTCTTGCTCCCACTCTCCGGCCAGGATATCCTCCGGCCCCGTCTCCACCTGCTCCAATACCTGCCGGCCCCTTTCCCAGCTGAGCACAGAAGTCATCACCAGCTAGCCCTGACATGACTCTCTTGTGTCTAGAACTTGAACAGCAGGGGTCCGGCCTGATCATGGCTGGGTTCCCAGGGCCCCCAGGTTTCCAGTAGGTGCTGAATGAAACTGGTCCACAGGCAGACTGGGGGTGGGGGTTTGGGGGGCACAGGGCAGACAGATGAGTGCAGAACAGAGGGCAGCCGGGCTAGCTGGCGGGTTTGGGGCCCAGAGGTCCCTGGGCCCCAGAACAGGCAGAGAGAGGTGCCCGAGCCCACCCACCCACTCCCCAGAGCCTCACGTTGTTCTTGGCGTTGGGCCGCATGCCAATGGTGCCAAAGATCTCCTCGCCAGTCTTCACCGTCAGGTAGTCCTCCATGTAGAACACTGTCTGCTTCCAGTGAGTGTAGGGGGACTCGGGGCCTGGGGGCGGGCGTGGGCCGGCATCAGCCCGGCTCACCCCCCTCACCGCCTGCCCTTCCCCACCCCCACCTTCCCTCCACTGGACCCGTCGCCCTCCAGAGCCTCCAGGCTGGGCAGTGACTGTGGTCTCTTCACCCTGATCAAGCCTGGGACGGGCTTTTTCACAGGTGCAGAGACTGGAGCACCGTGCGCTCAGGCTGGCTGGCAGGGCTGGTATCAGAAGCCTCCAGGCCCCCGGGGCTCCCTCGGCCATTCCTGTGGCAGGCCCCACTGTGCCCGCGCCCCTGCGCCCCGCCTCACTGGTGGAGAAGCCGGTCCTCTTGTGGCAGCGGGTGAACTCGATGTTGAAGTAGGCCACCAGGGCGTGCACGTAGTCGTTCCGCTTCACTTGCAGGCAGAAGGGGGAGGTGAAGGTCAGGTCTTCCACCTTGACCGTGTAGATGTCCACCTCCTGTGGGAAAAGCCTTGTGAGCCCCCTTCCCTGACCTCCAGCCCAGCGGGCAAACCTGGGGGGCCCTGCTGGATCCCCTGCTCTCCTAACCCTAACCCCAAGTCTGACAGGTTGACCTCCTAGAAGAACTTGGAGAATCGCCTGGATTCCACTCTCCAAGACCTGCCCCCGGCCAGTGTTCCCACCCCACTGTGGCAGCATCTTAACAGGGTTCCCTAGCTCCCGCCTTCTCCCCCACATCCCTTATCAGTCAGTGTGACAGATCACATCACAGCCCTGCTTAAAATCCTTTGACTGCTCAGGGTAAAACCGGGGGTCCTGCCTCAGGCCATGGAGGCTTGCCTGGTCAGGGCATCTGCTCCCCCGCATCTCCGTCTACAAACTCCCTCCTCCACCCAGTTTGTGAGAGTTGATACCGGGGGTTGGGAAGGGGAACCTCGAAAAATGATGGCTGTCGGTATTATCAGGGACCCACGTGTGTATATAAGCTCCCGAGACCACAGACAAGCAAGCATTCATGGCCCTAAGCGTGGGCCAGGTGCTGGCTCTTCTTCGGTTGACCCTGAGGGACCCCCAGCCACACTACCCACTCACCTTGATGAGGCAGGCATTGGTGACCAGCTGCTTGGGGTCCACCACATCCACCAGGGGCTCCTTGATGGCCACGTCTTTGATGCAAGACATGTCGAAGCCATACACGTTCTCCCACCCTGGGGAGGAGGCGGGGAGGAGGGGTGAGCCCACGGGTAACCGGCACCCAGACAGTGCCCCCCTGTAAGCTCCCCGGGCCCCAAGCTCACAGTGAATCTTGTAGTCCTTGTACTGCCGGTCCTCGATGGCCGTCACGTACAGCGTGGCTCGGTCTGGGAAGATGAGGCCATCGGGTGCCTACGGGGAACAGGGCAAGGGCATGAAGGATGGGGGGACTCGGCAAGGTTGCCCCATTTTGTTTCTTTGTCCACCCCCGACATCACCCTGGTCTGAGCTCAGCATTTCCCAGGTGGGCTTCTGCTGCAGCCTCACCGGTCCCCGGCCTCAGTCTACTCCCCAGATGGCTGCCTGATGGCTCTGAGGAGCATCTAGGTCAGAGCCTATCCTAACCCTGCCCCTCTGAGGAGTAAAGCAAGTCTTACACGTCCACGCGGTCCCACGAGACCTGCATAGGCCCCTCCACCCCTCACCTCCAACTTCCTTCCCAATCCTCATTCTACTGGAGCTTCCCTACTGCTCAACACCCAGTGAACCTGCTCCTGCCCCAGGACCTCTGCACTGGCCGAAATCCTCTGCCCAGTGCGCCTTGCCCCTCAGATCCCATGTGGCTCCTCTCCATGCGGGGTTCAGGTCTCCTCCAGCTCCCTGGAGGCCTGCTCCAACAGCACCTGGGTCCACAGTCCCTACCCCTCTGGCCTGCTGTGGTTCTCCAGCACCATCTCTCTGTCCCTGTCTAGCTTCCGGTACTGGGCCCCCTCCATCTCGCCC
This sequence comes from Cervus canadensis, assembly GCF_019320065.1. Taxonomy (NCBI): domain Eukaryota; kingdom Metazoa; phylum Chordata; class Mammalia; order Artiodactyla; family Cervidae; genus Cervus; species Cervus canadensis. The sequence goes on along the minus strand of NC_057403.1, from coordinate 21,009,046 downwards.
GTGGGCCTCCTAACATCTGTGTAGGAGATGTCCTCCAGGCCCTGTACTCAGTCCCTGTGATGGCTTTCCTTTTCTGCCTGGACCCAGACACCGGCTCAACAGCAGGACCCCAGCCTGCACGAAATGCGCCCGCCCCGCCGGAGGCCTCACCAGCCACTTGTCTCGGGCGTAGAGCACGGTGTTGAGCATCGACTCATAGAAGAGGCAGTAGCCCATCCACTCGCTGATGATGATGTCCACCTTCTCCACCGGGAGTTCCACCTCCTCCACCTTCCCCTTGATGATGGTCACCACTGTGGGCAGACAAGGGCACATGCCACCAGCCCCGAGGACAGCTGTCTGCCTGCCTCCCCTGGGGGCGGTGGGCATGGGGGCACCTCAGGGCCTGGGGACCCCACTGGGACAGCCTTGTCTTCTCAAGGAAGGGCTGGGGGCTGTGTTGGGGCATCTTTATAGAACTCTGTGAGCTGAAGCCACACCCTGTCAATTTAGTTTTAAAATTCATTCATCATGGGATATTTCTGAGGCAGGAACAGAAGCTTGATGTGAATTAGGTATTAGGTGACATTAAGATTTTGCTATTAACAGGCGGGACCAGGGCCCGGCACAGACAGCCCTTCGCTCTAGGACACCGAGCAGGAAAGGCGGCCACTTCCTTCCCTGTCACGCCTCGCACACGCATGGGGAACCTGGTGCCAAACCATCTGCAGACGACCTGCTTCTGGGTCAGGGTTTTGTATGGGACAGAGCAGCTCCCTTGCTGGAATCTACTGGAAGTCAGCCCTGGGATTCCCTGGTGGTCCAGTGGCTAAGACTCCGTGCTCCCAATGCAGGGGGCCAGGATTCAACCCCTGGTTAGGGAACTAGATCCCACATGCTGCAACTAAGGCCTGACGCAGCAAAGTAAAATTTAAAAAAAAAAAGTCAACACACGGGTTTGGTTAGAAAAATAAAGAGAGATTTTGCCACTAACAGCCATGGTCATGTTTTGTTTTTCTGGCTGCGCTGTGTAGCTTGTGGGATCTTAGTTCCCTGACCAGGGATCGAAGTGGGGCCCTAGCCATGAAAGCAGTCCTAACCACTGGACTGCCAGAGATTCCTGTGGTCGTGTTTTTTACAATGGCCTCATCTACTAGAGACACGCATGGCAGGATTTAGAGTCGGAATCTGCTTCAAAAGGAGGCGTTTAAAGCTGAGTGATGGGAACTTGGGGATTCGTTACACTAGTTTCTCTTTTTTAAAAAAACCCCCTTCAGCTTCTAGAATGCCAAGGGCCCTCATATCAAGAAAACCCACATGTTCCCATGTTCTCTGCCCCTCAAACCTTGCAGGTGGGAAGGGCGATGTTGCAGCTTCTGCCCAACTTTCTTCCACTTTTGATCCATGCCACCCTACTTTTATGAAGTGGCCTCACAGATAACATTAGTTCATATATGACTAATGATGACATTACACGTGGGGGATGAAAGTCTTGGAAGCTCCAATGCCCCTGACCAGGAACTTGGTTAACAGATCTGGTGTATGTGAAGACAGAGGGCGGCGGTCATCAAAAAGCAAGATCCTCTCAACATTGTGTCAGGGGGTTGAATACATGATACCCAGGTGAAAATCGCAAAGGGCACGTATGAAACATAATCGGTGTCAAAACCCAGCATCTGAGTGTAGAAACGTACACATGCATGTCTGTTCATCGGTATGAACTTCTCTGGGAGGCAGTGCCGGCTGCACTTAGAGAAGAGTGGCTGACAGTCGGGTGGGAGACTTCTTACTCTGGGCCTCATGTGCCAACCACGTGACTATCACTCACTGAAAAAACTCAAGATTGCTTCTTGAGCTTTTCATTTCTTTAATAAAAGACTGAAGCACTAAGCTTGTGACTTCGACACGCAGATTCTAAGACGGTTCGTCAGGTGGTGGGTTCTGAGAAGGCGGGATTTTTGGGCTGTCCACAGCCCAGAGCCTCTGGGATGAACGCCTGAATTTGACTTCCATGGCCCCCATTCCCTTGCCGAGGGGCCCTGGGGAAGCTGGGATCCCCCGCTCCCTCCCCAAAGACCCCGTTCTCTTCCTGGGCTCACCATGGTCTAACTTGTTGGCTTTGACGATCTTCACCGCATAATCAGAGATACTGGAACACTCGATCTGGGGGCCCAGGAAGAAGGGAGGGTGAGACCCCCCCCAAGTCCCACCCTCCATCCCCACTCCCCTCCGCCCAATCCCTGAGCCCCAAGGGGCCCCCTTTCTGTCCCCAGGCCCAGACCCGGCCGGCTGCTGAGGACACTCACCCCAATGACCTTGCGGGCCCCAGCCTTGGCAGCAAACATGCAGAGGATCCCTGTGCCCGAGCCCACGTCCAGCACCACCTTGTCTTTGAAAAGGTGCCGGTTGTGAAACATGGAGTTGCGGTATGTGAGGGTGCGGACCTCATCTTTCAGCATTTCCTGGCAGGGGTGGGAACAAAGAGATCATGAGGGGACTGGTGTCCCCCGCTGAAAACCAGGGTGTCCTGGCCTCCAACACGCTGATCAACTCGAGGACTAAGCGCTCAGTCCTCAAACCTGCTTTAGTCCCCTTGGGACAAATAATTTCCCTTCCACACACCTCAGTTTCCCTACATGAAATCGGACTGGATGGACCAAAATCCCATCTTAGGCAGATTCTACCTTTGCCGCCTAACCCCTTGTAGAGCCTTGACTTTAAAAAGTCCTCAGTAAGCCGAAGCCACTAAACCGCCCACGTGAAAATGGTAAATTTTGTTAGCATATTTTATAACAATTAAAAAAAAGAAAAGGAAAGAGAAAAATCTTCCCACCCCATCTCTGCTGCTTTCTGGGACCTCAGCGTTCACCACGTGCAAAAGGGGTAGAGAAGACTTTGGAGCCGCTAGGGGACAGTCCCGCTGCCGGTCACTAGAGGGCGGCAAAGACCGGTAGGCCCTGACCTGGGGCTGATGTCTCAGATGCACATGCGCACTCCCAACCCGGCCTCCCAGGAGAGGACCGGTAGAGCGCCAGGCTAACCCGGTCTCCCAGGCAACGGCTGCGCGAGGCGACCCCGGAGTGTGAGCTCTGCCTGCGCAGAGGGGGCGGCCCGCTGGCAGGGAAGGCAGGGCGCATGCGTCAGAAATGAAGCGCCAGCCTCCCCAACATGACCCCCAACCCCCGGAAGATTCGGCAGCCTTACGAGCTGTCTGTCCATACTCACCTCGTGGATGCCGAAGTGAGCATAGGAGTCAAAGTAGTAATCTTTGGACGTCATGTCCTCAGCGTTGGGCTTCTCGCTGCTTTCTGCCTGGCCACAGGAGACCTGGGAGGGGGTGAATGGGAGCAAATGGGGTCACATCTGGGGGCTCCACACCGATTCAGAAGCCTCCAGGCAGGTCTCTACTCCTCCCTGGAGTATACAGAACCACTCCCCAAACCGTACCACGGCAACCCTACAGCCCCCACCTGCCGTCTTGCCTCTCCCAGGAACCCCCCACCCCCAGAGCACCATCCAGGAGGGCAACACCCCGATACCTCAGCCAGGCCTACCATCTCTCCAGTCTCTCTGCCCCCGTCTCTAGCTCAGCCCACAGCTGGGGAAGGGAGGGGAGAGGAAGGCAGAAGCGGGGCAGGCAGGGAAGGACAAAGGATGGGGGGGCTGTAAATGTAGTTAAGGAAGTAGCCACAGTATTGGGGGAGGCCAAGTGGGGGCCAAAACCTGGACGGAGTCTGGACTAAGTGTTTCGAGGGCAAAGGGTAAAGTGGTTTGAAGCCAGAGGGATCACAGTTAGACCACTAGAAAGGGCCTGACGTGTGAGGAGATATGTGTATGTGGGAAGGGGTCTCACAAAAGGATATTTACTTCTTCAAGAGGCGGCTGGAGGCTCATCCCATTAGCCAAGGTGGCTACAAAATTCTAGGAGAGAGTAACAGGGAGAAAGGATTAGCTACCGGGAGTGGCTAGGGGAGGGCCAGGCCAGGTGACCCGGGCTCTTGGGGGAGAAGGAGGTGTTTCCTACAATTTTGCTTTTCCTTAGTGAGTAGTGGTGGGAGAAGGAACAAGTAAAGACGCAAGACTGTTTTCAACAGGGGTGGGGGAGGTGTGGAGGGAGCAGGGAGGGGGTTCTATCCCAGCTGTGGCTGGAGAGATGGTGGCCTGCCCCCACACTGCCCCTGCTGGGCCAGGCACCTGAGCACACACGCCTCCCCCATCCAGGCCAGAGGAACTGGCACCCGCCAGGCACAAGGGCACTGCCAGCTGTCACTCCCCCTCATAGTCTAATCTCCCCAGATTAGATGACACTTCCTGACACAAAGCCTCATCCTGGGGTACCATTTGTAGCTGGGCGAAGGGGACTGGCAGCGTGTACCCACTGGGCATCTGCCACCTCTGCAAAACAGTGTCTCATCTGAGAGGATTCCAGAAAGGAGGTGTGGCACACTGGCGCCCCCACCAGAGCTGGCACGCGGGCCGCTAGCTCCTGCCTGGGACTCAGGGAGTCCCAAACAAAACAAGGGAGCGCCAATCTCCTGATTATGACCCTCTGCGCAGGAGGGCAGAGTCCCACGGAGGAGGCCAGACCCTGGACCCTCAAGCCCATCTACTCCCCATTCAAACCACCATCTCAGGCCCTGAAACTCCCCAGGGGAGGGGCCGAGTCCTGGATCCACCTCTGAGGAAGATATTTCCTCCAGCCAAGAAGGCCCTCGTCTAGCAGAGAGCTAAGGGGGAGTCACTGGAGTGACCCCTGGCTGCTGCCCCCAAGGTATGCATCTTGGGACCTCATCTCCCATTCCTGAGACTGCTACAAGCTAAGAGGTGCGAGTACAGAGGGCCCAACAGACTACAGCTCTTCCAGATGCAAGCACTCTCCAGGCGCCACGAAGCGTGAAATCACAGATATAACCCCTGGGCTCCAAGCCCCACCTCCATCCTCCCCAAGCCAGCGAATGACGCGGATACAGAAAGACGGCGGGTGAGGGGACCTCCCACGGGGGCCCATTTCTCTACATCACGGACATCACCGCCAGACATGCCCCCAGAGCGCTTGAGACACAGCATCGGGACAAGCCCCACATAGCTGCAAGAGAATTACACCTCACGGGACACCATTTCACGCAAGCAGGCTCAGGACCCTCAAACAGGGTTTCAGGAAGGAGGAGGTCAACTCCCACCCTCACAAATACCCCAAGGAGAGGAAGGGTCAGAAGGGTGTAAATCCGCTGCCTTTACTGCCTCACACGCCCTTCCCAGGACAGATTCTCCCTCCGCTCGCCCGGGAGGGCTTCGACGGGGAGGGGGGCTTAAGAGACACGCCCCATGAAAAAGATGTCCCTCCCACACACCCAGAAATGGCCACAAGGGGGTGCACAGCGCCTAATCGGGAAAGATCTCCTTCAGCTCGATGCCCCCCCCCATCAACCAGAGGGAGGTCACAGGGGCATGCCCCATCCCCCCAGCTCCCAAAGAGGGGGAGAATCCAGAGACAGGAAACTGGGGTGGGGCTGGGGGGTCCCAGAAGGAACCAATTCTTCACCTTCCTCCAATCCCAACGCAAGAGTGCACGAAACCTGGACCGATGCCTAAGCAGATGCCCTGGTCAAAGGAAGGGGTTTGTTGAGGGTCGAAACACACTGCCCCTCCCAAGAGCCTCATTATTGCGCGGAGGTCCCCACGTTAAGTTCCACCCCAAGGTGCCTGTCACGATCCCCGGGGAGGAGGGCAGGGGGCCTCGGAGGGAGGGTCCGTGCCTCCTCTCCGCCCCCCCCGCGGGGCGCCCCTCCCCCGGCCGGGGGCGGGGCCTTTGTCCCGCACGTGGAACCCGCCAGGCCAGCGGGCACGGCACACCCCCTCCCCACCCACCGTGCCGCGGCCACGTGGGGGCCAGGCCGGAAGCGCCCCCAGCCCTCCTCCACGTGGGAGTGGGCAGTAGGCCCTCGGCTCGGCGTGGCGCCTCAGGCCCCCGAAAGCTAGGGAACCCGCACTTCAAACGGTATCCTCGGATACGGAGCACGAGGCGCCCCCCTCCGTACGGCCGGGGGCCTTCAACCCCAATCCGGCGATTCAGAGCCCCTTCCCCACGGCGGAGGCGTAAAACACTGACTTCCAAACCGCCCCCCGCCCCCGGCGGCGCTCCTGGCGCTCACCTCCATGATGCAGTTCGCGGCCTCGGCTGCCGCCATCTTCACCCGCGTCTACTCCTCCTCCGGCCGCCGAGACCCCCCCCTTTCTCTGCACTCCCCCGGGACCGCCTTATACTGGAGGGGCCACGGCCCGCCCACCGCGACCCCGCCAGATCTCATTGGCAGCGGAGGTGACCCGTCTGGAAATACCATTTACCCATTGGGCGAAGCAGACGCCCATCAAAGCTGAAGTGCCCGCCCAGTCTGGCGTGCCGAACCCCGCCCCCTTAAGTCGACAGGGATGGGAAAGACTGCCCGTCTATCGCAAGAAGCGCGACTGACGATTGGGCAGAATCTACTGGGAGTTCCCGCCCCTTCTCCAGTACCGCCTCTAAGCTTCCCGGCGGACCCTGCGCTAAGCAGACATCTTGAAATAGAACTATCACCAAAAGTACCCGCCTCTTGATATCTGCTATTGGTTTATTAACGATGTGACGTCATGAGGCTTTCGGCCTGCCTCCACCAAGCAGCTGGCCTCAAGGAGAAGGTGACGATTGGCCCACGAGAAAGGAAAGCAGGCTTTAGGCTCCAGAGATTGGCTCAAGCAAACTGTCACTCATCGCCCATTCTGTGTCTTCTCCCAGCTTGTAGGGAATCCTAGGGGGAATAAGGGAGCCTGTGCCCATTTTCCTGACGGAAAACTGAAGCAGTGAGAGGCTCAAAGAGAGGGAGGTCTTGTCCGGGGTCCCGAAGCAAGTCAGAAATGGGACTCAGGCGTCGAGGTATTGAATCTCTAGCCCTCTACTTAATTGTTCCAAGTTTTTTAAACCCAGTGACCCCACTCAAGCACTTGGCCTTTGCCAAGTCCTACCCATGCTGGGAACACCCACCCGCTTCGTCTGGCCATCAGGAGTCAGTCCCGGCACAACCCGGTCGCCACCTCCTCCAGGTAGCTTCCCACGACCTGTAGAAAAAGTTACTCGTTGAATGAAGGTAACTGCCACTTGTGGAATGTATCCATCACCCTAGAAAGTTCCTCCACCACCCTTTCTAGCCAACACCGCCCTCCCACCCAACCCAGAAGCAATCACTATGTTGTTACTATAGTGTATCTTTTCAGCTTCTAAAATTTCCTATAAAAGTTTGTGCTCTTTTGTGCCTATCTTGTTTTTCTCAGCATAATGTTTTTAAGATTCATTCATGTCGCATATAACGATTGTCCAACCCTTTTTATTGCTGAGGAGTATTCCACTGTATGGCTGGATCACATTTTCCTCTTGGTGGACATCTGGGTGGTTTCCAGATTAGGGCTGTTATGAATAAAGTGGCGATGAACCATCATGTCCCAATCTTTCTGTAGATGTACACTTTCAATTCTCTTGGGTAAACCTAGGAGGACATGGTTGCGTCCTACGCTCGGTGTATGTTTAACTTGATAAGAAACTGCCCCAAAGTTTCCTATGGTGTTCTACCATTTTGCATTCCCATCAGTGATGCGTGAGAGTTCTAGGTGCTCCGCATCCCCTCCAGCACTTGATAAAATCAGTCTATAATTTTAACCACTCTCCTATGTAGGAAGACATTATCTCCTGGTTGTGACTTACATTATTGCCCTGACCGCCAATGTTGTTCAGCACCTTTTCGTGTTTTTGTGTGCTTATCGGCTATTTGCATGTTTTCTTTCTTTAAATTTTTTTTTTTTTTTTTTAGTTTGGCTGCGTCGGGTTTCAGTTGTGGTGCACAGGTTCCAGAGCATGTGGGCTCAGTAGTTGCTGCAAGATTCCCAACCAGGGATGGAATTCACATCTCCTGCATTGGAAGGCGAGTCCTTAACCACTGGACCACCTGGGAAGTTCCCCCATTTGTATATTTTCTTTTGTCAAGTGTCTGCTCAAGTCTTTTGTGTATTTTTGCAAACAGAGTTGTTTTCTTATTCACCAATTGTAAACATTCTTTGTCAATTCTAGATACAGGTCTCTGTCAGGTATACTGACTACATTTTTCTCCCAATCTGTGACCTGTCTTTTCCTTTTCTTAATGTTGTCTGTTGAAAAGCAGAGACTTTATCTGAACCGACATCTTGACCCCTACATTGTATGTTGTGTGGAATTTTTTTTTTCTTTTCTATTTCTCCAAATGTTTCAGCAGAGTTTTTGTGTCTTTTTTTTTTCCTTATTTCCAATCAATTTCCAATCAAAAACCCAATCAATTACTTTTGCTCTCGTGTTGCTATGAAGAAGGAAAAATTATAACACATTCTCTCTACAACATTAGGGAATAAATTAATGTCATTGGGTATAGAGTACAGGAGCTTCCCTGGGGGCTCAGATGGTAAAGAGTCTCCCTGTAATGCAGGAGACCCGGGGTTTGATCCCTGGATAGGGAAGATCCCCTAGAGAAGGGAATGGCAACCCACTCCAGTATTCTTGCCTGGGGAATTCCATGGACAGAGGAGCCTGGCAGGGTACAGTCCATGGGGTCGCAATGAGTTGGATATGACTAAGCGAATTCCATACCACATAGAGTACAGGGGGGAGGTCTGGGCTGGAAGCAAAACTGGAGGAGTTGTCAAGTGTCAAATTCTGCATTCTCCAAGAGGGCAACCTCATGGGACAACGGAGTAATGGGCCATGACAAGTCTCAGCTGAGATATGCTATGGCTCTAAAACACACAGCAGATTCTGAAGACTTCACGTAAAAAAAGAATCTGTAATACTTCGTGCATATTTTTTGTATTGATTACAGGTTAAAATGACTCTATTTTGGATAAATGGGGTAAATAAAAATTATTGTTAAAATTAATTTAACTTTTAAACTTTGCTTTCATGGGGCTACTATTGTATTTTAAATAACACATATGACTCATGTTATATTTCTATTGGCCAGTGCTGCATTAGGCCACAGACAGACCACGAAATAGACAAGATCACTGGGGAGTTGGTGTGATTAGAAAGGTGGTTAGAAGACCTGAGTCAAATTGAAGAGTCGGGTGTCTCTATGAGGCCACAATGATTCTGCTGAAACAAGCACTGGCAAGAGGCCCCCAGCCTCAGGTGAGGCCTTGATAGCAGCATAGTCACACCCTGAGCCAAGCACTGGCAAGAGGCCCCCAGCCTCAGGTGAGGCCTTGATAGCAGCATAGTCACACCCTGAGCCAAGCACTCTGCTAAGCTGCTCCCATGCCCCTGACACAGAAACTGAGATTAATAAATGTGTTCTTGTAAGCCTCTAAACGTATATGATTTGTCACACGACCATAACTGATCCATCTCCAAATGTCATTCCTGCTCTACTTAGAAATCATGGTCATGAGACCCACCCTAGGTGTTTTTAATTAATGAGGAGGCATATCTATTATTATACCACTAATTTTTATATTAATCTTGAAAGCTTTATTTCCACACTTGATCCTTACTTGCACTAGTTACACCCCACAAAGTCATCACAAACACTGAATTGGCGAACACCCCGTTCCCCTCTGATCCTGGGGGAAATACAGGGTCAGGTTGCCACAAGTGTCTTGTCACAACACTTTCCTCAACCCATCAAAATATGATCAGGTTTTCTGTGTATTTTCTGTTTGTAGACACATTATTTAATGTATAGTGGGCCCATTCACATTGGTCTTGCAGCCAACAGCACTATAAAAAAAAATGATCTACAACAAACTGTATTTAATTGTGGCACATGGCAGCCTTCCTTCACTTAAGAATGCTGGCTAGGACTTTTGGGCTATGCTTTGGGGCCCTTTGGGACAGCGAAATCACCACAAATAGCACAGAAATGTGAAAAATGTGGCATTGAATAGACTGTGGAAAGGATGTCTGTACACAGTGTGAGAGCTGCAACAAGAAGGCATTGCCTCGCCTGACCTGAGCTGAAAGGTGCCCACTGGGTCAGTCCAATCCTTTACTGCTCTGAGCACGTGCACACCTACCAGTGAGTGCAAAGGCACGTGAGTATTCGTTTGGGGACTACAGATAAACGTTCACGAGTAGGCGAATTCAAAAATACCGAATCTGTGAATACTGAGGCTTGACTGCACTTGGCTTCCTTTGTAATCCTGCACATTTCATTTTAGGCATTTACAGACATAATTCAGTGAAGGGGGTGATAGCCCTAAGAAGGTGACAACTCTCTGGTAGACAGGTAGAGGAGGAGACACCAGCAAAAAAAGGCTCAGAAGGAGCGGTGTGAAGAGAAAAATGAGAAGCGGATGGCGTTCTGGATGCCCTGTGAAGGAAGAGCATGGCTTTGTTTTGGAGATAGCTGTTCAGGTGACAGGAGCTTGTAGGTGACCCAAATGAATATTTCCAGAAGGAATGAATTGGTTCTTTCCCCAATTTTTAAACTAGAACCCTGAACCAAATCTCCTCTATTTAGTCCTTTAGTTTTTGAGAGAAAGAACACATAATTAAATACTTGAAAAAGTTTTTTAATGTGAAAACATTTTAAACAGATTTTTTTTGGGTTTTTTTTTTGGCAAAAAACAGAGGGTGGGCACCACCCCACAGCCCTGAGTGGAATAGGAAGGCTTGGAAAGAGTGCAGGGACGTGAGGGAACTTCTTGCAGCAACTTCTGAGGGAAAGCTCAGTCCAAGGGTAAGTTCAAGTCCACAGGTGAAACTGCCAAGATGCCCTCCTGGAAGGGAAAAGTGGCAGACTCCCGTAAGCGGAGAGGCGTCCTCCACTCACAGCTGTGTCCACACTGGCCGAGTGAGAGCAGAGACTGGGAAGGCAAGCCAGAGACGGGGAGGGGACAGAGACCCAGTGAGAGGCAGACAGGGATGAGAGGTGAGGCATGAAGACCCCAAGAAAGGATCAGAGACCCGGGGTGGGTAGAAACAGGGTCCTGGGGGTGGGTGGGAGAGACAGAGCCCCACCAATGGGGGAGACAGACTGAAAGAAGGGGAACAGAGTCCTAGAGCTTTAACAATAAAGAGTCCTGACTTTGCATTAAAGTCCTAATTCCAATTCCCCACCCTGAATAAAGGACTTTCCCTCAGCCTCCATAAAACCAGGATAATAATCGAATCCTATAAGGTGGTTGAGGGGTTTAGATGGGATCATTCCACTAAAGGCCTTGCCTGAGTACCTGGCCAGGCTTGCCTGTTATCATTCCTTAAAGAATAAAATGTTCTTATGACTAAACCAGCTTCTGCAGTGAGCTCTGGACCCTAATATCCACTGTTCCGTCATCATCTTGCATTGAGGTCTGGAGGGGCTCTCTCCCTTAACTGGACCACCTCCCATCACCTCTAACTCCTCCCCAAACCTGCCCCCCAGCTTCCCCTCCACTCTGCTCTTCCTGGTCTAAGGGGACATCAGATGTAGCTCTGCAGCTGCTCAGGTCCGCATCTTCGGCATCATCCGCGACTCCTGTCTCCCATTCGGTCTCCCCATCCACTCCGTGAGCAAAATCTGTCAGGTCTATTTCCAGATTAAGTCCACAATTTTCCACTGCCCCGACCTTGGTCTGATACACCCTCATCTCCTCCCTGGACCAGCTCTGCCATCTCCCTGGGGCTCCCCACTTCCGCCCTTGCCCCCTACATTAATCCCCATACGGCCGCCAGAGGGCGCCCGTGACCACCCAAGTCAGCTTGCATCCCTCCTCTCCAAAGAGCTCTCCTACAATTCCTGGCTCACTCTATGTGCAAGTTCTTAAGCATGAACACAAGGCCTAAAGACTTGCACGATCTGGCCGCCTCTCCTGCTTTCATCTCCCACCCTCTCCCCCTCACCCACCCTGCTCCAGCCCTACTGGCTGCGTCTCTGCTCCTCAAACACACCTAGCCAGCTTCTGCCAGTCTGTGAAGCAATGACAGCCTGGCAGTGATGGGGCCGGTAAATGAGATGGTGTCCATTGAGCAGCCAGCAATTGATGTTCAAGGGGACGGGGACAGCAGCTAAAGGTCATTTAGTCCGTACACAGGAGCCCCATCCAGCTCTGAGCCCAGCGCTGGATTTAAAGCAGTGAGCAAAGGTGGTAAGGTGGGAGGGTGTGGGGGTGACTGCGACTTTAAGTGAAGACCAGAGAAGGCCTCACTGGGGGTGATACCTGAGCAGATGGGCAGAGGAAGCAAGGAAGGGGGATATTGGGGAAAAGGTAACCCCGCAGGCAGCGCTGCACAGACAGTCATCCCACAAAGACCAAGTACCTACAAGGATGATCCCATTTTAATCCTTACAATAACCCTTTGAGGTAGGTATTAGAGTTCTCCTGCCTTTACAGGTGAGGAAATTTGTTTCTGACTCACAACTTTTTGTGTATACCAGAGTGGGCAAAGCTGGGCAGGGCATCTGCAGTTATCACGGCAATGAGTACAGTAGGTGCTCAATAAACACAGAAAGGACGGACGGCGGAAGCGGGAGAACAGCCGTGATGTCTGAAAGGAAGGTAAAGACCCCACCCCACCCCCAATACACACACATACAATGACAATTAGGCAAAGAGAAGCCCAGAGAGGCTTTGGCGGCTCACCCAGCCCCCGTGGGCCTGGATCCAGGGCGCGAAGCTGTGCACATGCTCTACACTGAGTCCGGCCAAGGTGCCCCCCAGCCCAGCCACGCGCCGGCTCAGCTCCATGGCCAGGGCCAGGCGGGCCAGGGGTTCCGGGGAAGGTGGCGGAGGCCCAGGGCACGGTAGTGCTTGGCTTGGGCGAGGGCTGACCTCTCGGCTAGAGAAGAGCTCCACTAGGCGGCTGAAGGAACTGGCAGAGAGGCGCGCCAGTTTGCGCTGCAAGGCTGGGTCTGAAGCCAGCTGTGGGACAGGGAGGGGAAGAGCCCGGGTAAGCCTCAGTCACATCCTCGTAGCCAGCCAATAGGAAGCTGGGAGGCGTGGCCTCAAGCGAGTTCTGGGTGTAACTGGCGCTCTAGGCCACGCCCCTATCCAGCACATCAGCCAATCACAAGCTAGACTATAAGGTCTCCGCCGAGCTACTCCCAGAAAGATGGCCAAGAACCGGCGAAGCCAAGCCACGCCCCTGCCAAGGCCCCAACAGCCAATCAGGGCCAAGCCCTATACCAGCTGTGTTCTAGCTTGCTGATATTCTAGCGACGCTTCTGTGGGCTTCTCAGAGATCCCGGAGGCCAAGCCAGTGTCTACAGTGACCTTGCCTTCTACCATACAATGAATAAGACCGTACACTTTGCCCAAGCTCCTGAGCCAACTAGATTCTAGGACAGAGCCACAAGCCCACTCCCTCTGGCAGTCCATTTCTCCTACATTCTAAGTCATTGCCCTATATAGTCAATCAGGTTTTAAGATTTTAGACAGCTGCCTTTGGGTAACAGTCCATTGGGTTGCTAAGAGTCAGACACGACTTAGCAACTAAACAGCATCAGCAGCTTCAAACCACATCTCCCACCCTTTCCCATCACCATAGGTTTCCTTACTTCCTCACCTGGTCCCAATCTCTTTCCTAGAATGTGTTTCTGGTGGCCACAGTCCTTTGCCTATAAGCCACCCTCCTCTAGGGATCAGTGAAAGACAGTAATTTAAGGTACTGGCCTGGCTTACCCTTCACTCACCCCTTCACTGAAGCCTTGTCCCACCGTCCCCTGTCCGACCATCCAGTGAGAATGCAGATCCACTTCAGGTCCCAGTGTGGAACCATGCTGCAATTCCTATCCTAGCTAAAGGGGGAATAGACCACCCATCACCTTCTGATTGATGACTTCTGCCTCCTCTTCCAGCAAGGCCACCAGCTTTCGCAGCAGGGCTTCCTTCTCTGTGGGTGCGGGACACTGTAATTCTGGAGGCAGAAAAGAATTTGGCTGGGGGCAGAATCCTGGTGACCCTTCTACCTGCATCCTTCTCCAGTGTCCCTCTGCACCTCACCTGGACTAGGTGGGGATCTCAGTTGCTCTTGGACCAGCTGTTCCAGCCGCTGGGCCACCAGGGCATAGAAATCTGGGGTAGCAGGGCCTGGAATGAAAAGAGTCAATGATGGGTCTTCAGGAACTTTGGCCCCAACATCGGGAACTTATGTATTCTCTCCTCCCAATCATCTTGCCAGGTAGCAATGATTTCTACTTCAGAGTGGGGTAAACTGAAGACAAATGAGCAAACCTGATTAAAAAAACCCCTTGTACTCTTCCCCAGGCTGACTTATGAGTGTTTGGACCTTGAAGATTATCCCATCTAAGGAAGGCAAACACATGGCATACCCCAGGTTAATGACCCTTAGCATCCCCCTCTATCCCTTGTCCTTTTCAGGCAACTCATCACAGAACTCTTCTACCCAGCTGTGAAATCCTCTTCAAGCAAGCCCCTCCAGTAGCCATTACTAGTTCTACCCAGGCTCATGTATGAGAAAAAACCTACTTATCACTCTTGATCAAGTCCAATTCCCACCGCTCCTCATTCCTACTTTGCTACTGGAGAAAAGGATTCATGTAACCAAAACGGCCAGGCAATTGTGACTGAAAATCAGGTCTCCTGCCTCCCTACTGGGGGTACAGTTCAGTTCAGTTCAGTCAGTGGTGTTCAACTCTTTGTGATCCCATGGACTGCAGCACACCAGGCTTCCCTGTTCATCACCAACTCCTGGAGCTTGCTCAGACTCATGTCCATGAAGTCAGTGACGCCACCCAACCATCTCATCCTCTGTAGTCCCCTTCTCCTCCTGCCTTCAGTCTTTCCCAGCATCAGGGTCTTTTCTAATGAGTCAGCTCTTCACATCAGGTGACCAAAGTATTGAACCTTTAGCTTCATCATCAGTCCTTCCAGTGAAAATTCAGGACTGATTCCTTTAGGATTGACTGGTTTGGTCTTCTTGCAGTGCAAGAGACTCTCAAGAGTCTTCTCCAACACTACACTTCAAAAACATCAATTCTTCGGTGTTCAGCTTTCTTTATGGTCCAACTCTCACATCCATACATGACTACTGGAAAAACCATAGCTTTGACTAGACGGACCTTTGTTGGCAACATAATGTCTCTGCTTTTTAATATGTGGTCCAGGTTGGTCATTGTATTTCTTCCAAGGAGCAAGTGTCTTTTAATTTCATGGCTGCAGTCACCATCTGCAGTGATTTTAGAGCCCCCCAAAATAAAGTCTGCACTGTTTCTATTGTTTCCCCATCTATTTGCCATGATCTTAGTTTTTTTTTTTTTTAATCTTAGTTTTTTGAATGTTGAGTTTTAAGTCAGCTTTTTCACTCTTCTCTTTCACTTTTGTTGAGAGGCTCTTTAACTCCTCTTCACTTTCTGCCATAAGGGTGATGTCATCTGCACTTTTGAACTTACTGATATTTCTTCCAGCAATCTTGATTCCAGTTTCATCCAGTCCAGCATTTCACATGATGTACTCTGCATATAAGTTAAATAAGCAGGGTGACAATATATAGCCTTGAGGAAATCCTTTCCTGATTTGGAACCAGTTCATTGTTCCATGTCTGGTTCTAACTGTTGCTTCTTGACCTGCATACAGATTTCTCAGGAGGCAGGTAAGGTGGTCTGGTATTCCCATCTCTTTAAGAATTTTCCAGTTTGTTGTGATCCACACAGCCAAAGGTTTTAGCATAGTCAATGAAGCAGAAGTAGATGTTTCTCTGGAATTCTCTTGCTTTTTCGATGATCCAATGGATGTTGGCAATTTGATCTCTGGTTCCTCTGCCTTTTCTAAATCCAGTACTGGGAGTACTGGTGGCTATAAAAGTTTAGGGGCAAGGAAGCACATGTGGAAAGAGAGAGATAACAGAGAGGGACCAAAAGCTCTCCTAAAGCCGCTCACAGAATTGACAGCAGCCCAGCTGGGGGTCAGGGGTGAAGGTAGGTGCTGGAGAACCCCCACAGCTACTCCCTTAGCTGGGTGATCTTCAACTAGTTCCTCATCCTCTCTAGCAGCTTTAAGCTGCTGGCCCTGTCAGTTCTTGGATGATTGAGGGAACTCTCTTACCGGGCTCTGAACCATAGCAGGGTCGGAGTGGCAGGGAGCAAGGCCGAGGGGACTCAGGGGGAACGGCTCCTCGCCCCCGGGAGCAGGGAAGACATCTTCGAAGGCGGCTCAGGAAGTCTGTTGGCTCCTCCTGGGCAGGGCTCCTGGGGAAGGGGACCTCAGAGAGTGATCCCAGAAGCTCTTCACAAGCAGTCCCTTTGTCCTCCCACTGAGAGCCCTTCCCTGCAACCCCCAGGACAAGGAGTAGAGCGAGATATAAAAAGGCGGGAAAGGAGACAGACTGAGTCCAGGAGCAAGAGTTGGAGAGGGGTCCATCCCAAATGCAGCTCCCTGAGGAAGGAGGGTAACTGCTCTTACCTGGGTGGCGTCGGAATGGGAGACCCCACAGCCTCACCCCGCCTAAGGAAGGCAGCTAGGACCCTCAGCGTGTCCTCCCGGAGCCCCAGCTCTTCCGAGCCCGCCATGGGGGCACCTGTGAGAGAAGGAAATGAAGGATGGGCTCCAGGGTTCAGAGCGAAGTGAAGGCTGGGGCCCAAATTCCTAGTCCCTGAATGAGGAGGGAGCCAGAGCGCGTGAGTCCCCAAAGAGGGAAGGGGATCCCAGGTCTTTTATGGAAGTTTCGGGGTCTGGGGGCCCCGATGCTTGTCTCTAGAGAGAGAAGAGGAATAAGGACAAAGACACCTTGATCCTGAGAGAGGAGACGTCTGGGGATTCTGATTCTTGGGTCTAAGGGAGGAGGGTTCTGGGGCCTGAGCGCTAGAGTGTTTGGAGAAGAGGGCTGGGGGTCTGAACTCCTGAGTCTAAGAGAGAAGGGTTAGGGTTAGGGCTGTGGCCTCAGACCCCTGAGTCCCCGGGGAAGAAGGGGCCCTAGGGCTCCGACTGCTGGATTCTGAAGGAAGATGCCAAGAGACCAAGTCCGTAGAGGATCAAGAACTACCAATCCCAGCAGGCTTCGCAGCAAACATTCCCCTCGGTCCGTTACTGGTTCGCCGCGCAGACTGCTGGGAGGTGTAGTTCCACTCTGATTCACGCTAGAATTTGGGAGACTGAAGACGCTTGGATGCCGGAGGAGTAGGACTGAGTTACCCGCTCCTGGATCCCGACTCCCTCTTCTTTCCTTCTCTCCAAGCCCTCGCGCACGTCCCGCTCACCTGGTCCTCGGCCCCCGCCGCCGCCACCTCCTCCTCCTCTGAACGTGTATAAACTTTCCTTTCTTAGGACAACTTTCCCGCGCCTGCGCACTGGCTCGGGTTGGGGCTGGCCCAAACGTAGAGGGGCGGAGCGCTGGGTGCCGCCTAATTTGCTTGCGACTTTCCCAGCATGCCAATGGTCGGAAAACCTAAGAAGGGCATGGGGTGGGAGGTGAGCGGACGTCACGGCTCACTGAGCCGCCTCTTTGGTTCTGGAGTCTGTCACCCAAACGACGATCGAGCCCTTTTCATTTCGAGAAATCGAGAGAAAAAGAAGCCCCACCTCTAAAGCTCAACTGACGGGAAGTGGGGGTGTGCAGCTTAGAGTTCGAGAGCTACGGGACCCCAAAGACAGGGCTGGGCCCTGGCACCCTGCACGCCCCGACCCGACACTTAGGTAACACGGAAAAACTGAGGGGCTGGTGGCGTCCGGGAGTGAGGAACCGGAGAAAGGATGGGTCTGCATTGACAGTGTAGAAGGCGGGTTTTGTTGTAATCTAGGGAAAGGGAAGCAAGCAGGGAAAAAAGTGAAGCAATAGCAGGCGCCGAGGTCGGCTGTAAACAAACAAACCAACAAACTTAGAAGGAATAGCAGGGAGGAGGGGAGAGGAGGCATCTATATTGGCGGATCTCGGGAGAGAAGGATCACTCTACGAATGGGAGGCAGTCCACTCTAGAAAGTGAGGACATGCCCTGGGGGAGGTTGTTTGGGAGAGACTGTGGATGGTCTACGGTGGAAATGGGTGAAAAGATTATGGCGGCGGGGCGGAACTGTAAAAGGGTCTATTCACTGGGGTAAGTGCGGAAGGTGGAGGTCTGCAGGTCAGTAGCATCTACACCGCAGTAACTAGAGAGAGGGCGCTACCTTGGAGGTGGGAGTATCTGCACTGGGTGATGTAGGTGGGAGGGAGAGGTATTCAATGGAAGAGAGAAGGTCTACACCGGCGGAATTGAGGGAAGTAGAGATATCTACACAGCAGAAGCTGGGGGAAAGAGGGGAGGGGTGTAAAATGGGCTTGGGAGGGAGTCCTCGCTGAATTTAGAGAGCCTCCGTGGAGGATGGGAGAAGGTCTTCTGTACCCTACGAAAATATAGGTTAGAGACCTGCGACGTGGCCCTTGAGACGGAGGTCTGGGTGCGGAACCCTCCGACTGGGCGGGCCTCGGAGGCCGCCTGTGCCCAGGAAGTATTCTCTGCGCGCAGGCCAGACCATGGGAACCCAAAAGCCTCGGATACTGCCCTGGCTGATATCTCAGCTGGACCGAGGGGAGTGGGAGGGCGTGGCCTGGCTGGACGAGAGCCGCACGCGTTTCCGCATCCCTTGGAAGCACGGCTTGCGGCAGGATACCCAGCAGGAGGATTTCGGCATCTTCCAGGTGCGTGCGAGCAGAGAGGGCGGCCCCCTAGGGGGCGGGGCGGGGGCGGTCCCAGAGGGGGCGGGACCGAGAAGGCGGGGCTAGCGCACCTGGAGCTGCCCGCTATTATGCTGGCTGGTGGAAGTGGGTGGAGTTAGAACTCGAAAGGGAGAAGGTGGTAGGATCCGCAGACTGGTGTGGGAGAGCAGTCAGGACTGGAGTCTCCTGGTTCTGGGAATAGAACCGGAAAAGGAAGGAAATGCATCCTGGGGGTTCAGAGGCCCCTGGGGTGGGAATCTTGGTTGTAGGATTTCTGAGGGCCGGTCTTGGAATATTAGCGGCGAGACTTGGCCCTGAAGCTGAGGTTTCTTACCACCAAACTGGGATACACCGGTGGTGGTAAGCCGAGGTAGAGTGCGAGGGGCCGAGGTTATTACAGAGCGTGTCCTCGGACAAGTCGGTGGCAGACATTCATTGGGACCTGGAAGGCTGGCTTAGCAAGCACAGGTTTTTGAAGGGAAGAGGTAGAGGGACTTGGGGCACAAAGAATCTGAGAATTTGGGGATGGAACCTTGACAAGTTAGAACGTGCCAGCGGAGAGGATGGTGTTAGGGCAAGAGGAGACAGGGTTAGGACCCCTGGAGCAAGGTCTAAGTCATCTTCCCCACTATCTTGGCACCACTGGTCCCCTAGGCCTGGGCTGAAGCCAGTGGTGCCTATACTCCTGGGAAGGATAAGCCCGACCTGCCCACCTGGAAGAGGAATTTCCGGTCTGCCCTGAACCGGAAGGAAGTGTTGCGTTTAGCGGAGGACCACAGCAAGGACTCCCACGACCCGCACAAGATCTATGAGTTTGTGAGCTCAGGTGTGCTGGAAGTGAGGCTTCCCTTAGAGGGATGGGATTTCGAGTGTCCCCAGGGCCGCCACTACACTCCCCACTTTTCTCCACAGGAGTCAGGGACATACCTGAGCCAGATATCTCTCAAGACAACAATGGCAGACACAGTACCTCTGATACTCAGGTAAGAAGGCTCCCCAACCATGCTGCCCTCAGCCTCTACCCCATCTCCTCTCTGTGTCCTCACCAGCCTGTCCAGATGTCATCTTCTTCCCCTGGTACCGTCACCCCAGGCTCCATTCTCCCCCCTGCAGTCTGTCCCCAACCTGACCCAGGTCTGGCCCTGACCCTTCCCTGTTCACAGCCCTTCCATGGCTTCCCAGCGCCATCATCAAGAGAAAATTCAGAGCTTTCACCAGGCATTCAAGGCCCCAACCCACCTACCTTTCCAGGATTTGACAGCTTTCCTCCTTGTGCAGGGTTCTCTCAGCCTCCTGTAAGCTCAGAACCTCGCTATCCTTGATCTTGCTGATGTCTGTGCCAGGGAAAGTCCTCTCTGAAATTCTACTGAGACTTCTCTGCCCAGGTCTTCTTAAAAAAATATTTATTTGGCTGTACCAGGTCTTAATTGTGGCATGCAAACTCTTAGTTGCAGCATGTGGGATCCAGTTCCCTGACCAGGGATGGGACCAGGGCTGCCTGGATTGGGACTGTGGAATCTTAGCCACTGGACCACCAGGGAAAGCCCTCTCTGCCCAGGTCTTGCTTGCAAAGAGCCGGATCCTCGGGTTGGAATTAGCTGCTCCCCTCGGGCCATTGTAGTGCCCAGCATACACCTAAGCTGTATATCTTTTACTGTGCTGGTGGCTGTGTCTCCCCCACGCTGGAAGCCCCTTGAGGGCAAAGCTCAGGTCTGTCTCCTCTCTGGGTCTCCACATGGCTGAACACAAAGCTTGGTTAGTGGGAAGTCTCCAGAAAAGGCCATGGGAACACCTGGATCTTTTTTTTCCTGTCCAGGAAGACATTGTGGAGAAGTTACTGAGTGACATAGACTTGAGCCTAGAAGGAGGGCCCTCAAATCTGACTGTGTCCTCTGAGAAACCCCCTCAGCTCTTGCTGAGCCCCGACTCAGACATCCCTGCTCTTTGCCCAAACTCAGGACTCTCTGAAAACCCCCTGAAGCAGCTGTTGGCGAATGAGGAAGGTGAGTGCCAGCTGCGGGGCAGGAGGGGCCAGGACCCGGGTCGAGAACCCCCTCTAATGCTCTCTCTCCCTTCACGGTATGGCCGCTGCTGCTCAGATTGGGAATTCGAGGTGACTGCCTTCTACCGGGGCTGCCAAGTCTTCCAGCAGACCATCTTCTGCCCTGGGGGCCTGCGGCTGGTGGGGTCAGAAGCAGGGGACAGGATGCTGCCTGGGCAGCCAATACAACTGCCGGACCCCGCAGCGTCCCTGACAGACCAGAGCGTGACCGGCTACGTGCAGCGGGTGCTGAGCTGCCTGGGCGGGGGGCTGGCCCTGTGGAGGGCTGGGCAGTGGCTCTGCGCCCAGAGGCTGGGGCATTGCCATGTGTACTGGGCCGTAGGCGAGGAACTCCTCCCCAGCTGTGGCCACAAGCCTGACGGCGAGGTCCCGAAGGACAGGGAAGGAGGTGTGTTCAACCTGGGGCCCTTCATAGCAGGTGAGTGAGGCAGGGCAAGGCAACGGTGGTGGAAATCTCTGGGGTCAGGAGGTTGGGGATTGAATTCAGACCCTGCTGCTCTGCTTATGGTTGAACCTGGGGAGAAGGATGGGCTGCTCTGAACCTGTGAAATCTGCAGACTGTCCCCTCCCTCTCCCTACCTGCCCGGAGCTGGCAGGGGCTCAGGCCCAGCATACAGAAGCTGCTCAGGGAATTAGCTGCCAGAGTTGTTATCATTATTACCAATTGTGGTGGAAAGACAGACGTAGGAGAAAGATATCCTCTAGAGGCTTGCTATCCGAATAGACCTTTGTGCAGTGATGTAAATAGCACTGTATTTGCACTGCCCAGCATGCTATCTACTAGCTGCATGTGGATGCTGAGTATTTAGAGGAGGTGAGTGAAAATGAGGAAGTGAATTTTAAGTTTTATTTGATTTTAATTAGACACAATTAAAACTTAAATAGCCATGGCTAATGGTTACGTATTGGACAGTGTGGCCTTGAGGGGTTAAAGAGCAGTAACCACCACTGACCTGGTACTCCAGAACCACTGAGCATCCTTGAGTAGAACACCCCTCCTGGGCCTGTTTCCTCATCCAAACACTGGGGCTCTGGGCAGGGTGGGGGGTGGGGATGGGGTTCACCTCCCTGCCCCATCTTGATGAGAGGGAGGGAGGAGGAACATTTAAGCTTGTGCATAAGTGGAGGGGCTTTCCCCAAATTAACTGCCCCCAGTCATGGTGGCAGAGGTATGCTGGGCTTTTGATCAGGAGAGAAGGTAAGGATGTTAATGAGGTTTTGGGGGAGGGGAGAGGGGGCAGGTAGAAAGTCTTCTTCCCATCCCTGACTCTCTATTCCTCGGCCCCCAGATCTGATTGCCTTCATTGAAGGAAGCAGACGCTCACCCCTCTATACCCTCTGGTTCTGTGTGGGGCAGGCATGGCCCCAGGACCAGCCGTGGATCAAGAGGCTTCTGATGGTCAAGGTAATGCCAGCCCCAGGCTCCTGGAGCTAAGGAGTGGATTCTAAAAGGGAGGCTGCTTCCAGAAACAACTCCCATAGTTCTTCTGGCAGTCTCTGCAACTGCCAGTTCTTCCTCAGGGGCTTCTGTGTGTCCCTCCAATGGCCTTTCTCCCAGAGCCTATTTTGAGTTCGCCCAACCATGTGGAAGTTGGTGGACTACAAGTCCTAGCAGCCTGTGTGAGGCACTTCAGCTCCCAAGAGTCCTTCTGAGCACCAGCTGCTGAGCCCTAGCTTCTAGGAACTCCTCAGCAGCCTTAGCCCAGGAGTTTTTGTGGCCTCCCTTGGTTGCGGGAGGAGAAGGGGATGACAGAGGATGAGATGGTTGGATGGCATAAACAGTGTGATGGACATGAGTTTGAGTAAGCTCCGGGAGTTGGTGATGGACAGGGAAGCCTGGCGTGCTGTAGTCCATGGGGTTGCAGAGTTGGACACGACTGAGAGACTGAACTGAACTGAACCTGGGTGTGAATATGGGGAAAACTACAATTCCCAGGCCTGGGCCTAATGGGTCATCCTGGGTTACAGTGGGGGATGCTGGGACTTGTAGTCTACTCAACCCCATCTGGGTAGTGGATGGTGTTGGGTGTCTCCTGACAATTACTCCCCCATCTCCCACAGGTTGTCCCCATGTGCCTCAGGGTTCTTGTAGACATAGCGCGGCAAGGGGGTGCCTCCTCCCTGGAGAACACTGTCGACCTGCACATTTCCAACAGCCACCCACTCTCCCTCACCTCAGACCAGTACATGGCCTGCCTCCAGGACCTGGTCGAGGACATGGATTTCCAGGTCGCTGGGGAGGCCTGAGCCCGAGCCCTTCATCTCGACCAATAAACTGGTTCTGGCCGTGGTCATCACTGTGTGTCTGGTGTTCAGTGTCCCTGGGCCAGCCCTGACCCAAGCAAGAGGTTATTCCTCTTTAAGGCCCGTTTATCCACCTGTGCAAGCCACTCACATCCTAGGTGCTCACGGCCTAAGGGCCAGGCACTGTGCAAGGGGCCAGCTGATACTTTACCTCTCTGGGACCTAGTGAGTCACCCGTTTTAGAGACCAAGAGACTGAGTCTTGGAGAGGAACAAAGGTCACAAAATAGGAAAACAAGGCAGGTCAGAATCCAGGTCTCATTCTTAAAATGGCTGCTCTTTGAGGGTGGCCTTTGGGCTCAATTTGGAATATCTATCTTGCCTATACACAGTTCAAACCAACGTCCAGAAGCAGAGACTCTGTCAAGGGCCTTGGGTACCATTCTCAACTCCTGCTGGGTGACCTTGGGCCAGTCCTTTCCCTTTCTGGGCCCGGGGCTCCCTCTGTATGGGCCTGCAAGGGCCATTTGTAAAGAAGTTCTCACCCACCCCCATGGGCTGGATGCTCCCACCTCGCCTCGTCACTCCTGGTTCTGGGTAATAGGAACTGATGGACTGGGGGGGGAACAGATACATGTGTATGTATGTATGGCTGAGTCCCTCTGCTGCCCCCTTGAAACTATCACAACATTGTTAATCGGCTATACTCCAATACAAAATAAAAAGTTAAAAAAAAAACCCACCTTTCCAAGGTCCTATCAACCCATGTGACAGAATTCTATTTACTTCTACTTTAAAAAAAAAACAACACGGGCTGACAGAGGCCTGACTTACTGTGTGGCCCTTGCTGCGCTGTGCTTCAGTTTCCCTCCATCGCGGGGGAGTCAGTTAGATCACCCCGGCCTCAGGGAAGCAGGAGAAAGAATCCAACTGAATGGAGGACAAAGATCGGGTTTCTGGGGCAGTTCCAAGGTAGACAGATAGCACCCAGGTGCCCTGAGCAGGGCAGACAATGATCAGGTGGTGTGGAGACCCCGCCCTCCCCTCCCTACCACTCTGTCAAGAGCACAAGCTGGGGAGCTCCTGGGTCTGGTTCCAAGTGCTTCACCTGCCGAGGGTCTTTCCCAATCCTCACAGCCCCCACTTTACAGACGAAGGAAGAGGCCTGGTGTGACGACTGCCCATTCCCCAAGTCACACCGTCTACCCTCCCCGCTAACCACCCTCTCACTTGGGCCAAGTCTCCTCCCCAACACTTCCCCAAACTGGACTCTGAGAAGGACTAAAAATCATGGGGCTCAGGGGTAACATTTCATGAAATCTTTAATGAAACTGAGGGAGGGGGCACGAACAAAGGGTCTGGTCGCTGGGCACAGGCTCTGGGGCGAGGGAGATGGGCATGGGGCGGGGCAGGGGGCTCTCTTTCCCGCAGCAGCCCTCCCCGAATCATCCCACTGATGGGGGAGGGACATGGGGAGACGGAGCCATAAATATGTCCAGAATTCCAGAGAGGCAGCGAAGGAAGAAAGGGGCGGGGCCGGAATCTCAGAGAGGGGGCAGGGGCAGGCCCGGGCCACCTTTGTCAGGGGGTCCCGGCTCCTTGGGTGGCCGTGGAGGCCCCGGAGGGTCCCCTGGCTTGCGGCCGTGCTTGCGGAAGTAGCGGTAGCGTTGGACGTAGGCGCGCACCAGGTTGCTCACCTTCACTGGGTTGATCTCCCCACTTTTGCTGTGGCAGATCTGGGGGGCAAGGGGCAGCTGCAGTCACCACCAGCCCCCAGGGCCCCAGGGTGAGAGGCCCACCCTCAGGTCCAGGCCGTCTGAACTTGTCCCCTGATGCCCCCAGAACAGGCCTGGGTAGGCTGGAGGAAATCCTATCTCCCTCTCACCTTCCGGACTGACCCACTGACTGTCTGCCTGTCCGCTCACGCCCACCACTCTCCGTGTCTCCCCCTGCCCACCCCCGCGCATCTGTCTCCTCTGGGCCCACCTTGTGGACGGCCTTCCTCAGGATGTCCTTGTACTCCTCCTTGGTGATGTCCTTCTTCTGATAATACGGCTTGATGGCCAGCTTCACCTCCTCCACCGCCCGCTCCTGTGTGTGCAGCTTCTTCAGATACTGGGAGGTGGTGACAGGGTGGGAAGAAGGGACAGCAGGTGAGTTTCTGCAGAACTCTGCCTCCACTCACTGGCCTGCTGGTTCAGACTTCCTGACCACCCAGCGACCCCTGGAGGTGAAGTCCTCCTGAGGGTCTGCCCTTGCTGTAGAAACCCCAGCCAGCCAGGCCAGGCCTGGGCCTCTCAGTGTCACCAGCATTTCCTCCAGGCTGGACCCTGGGCTGGCTCAGGCATCCCTGACCACGATCCACGTGTCCACTGCCGTTTAGTCTATTAGGGAGACAGACCTGAGCCAGGCGGCTGCTCCCTGCTGCCTCAGAGAGATGGGGGCAGCAAAATGAGGCCCGGGAGGGCAGGACACCCCACACTTCAGGGCCAGCATCTCCCAGGAGACAAGAATGCCAACTGCCGGGCAAGCTCCTAGGGGAGCCATGGCCGCCCCAGGGCGTCTCCTCAGGCCTCCTTAGCCCACAGGAGTGGGTTCTAGAGATGCGGCCAAGAGAAAGGTGTTGTGGCCCACCTCCGTCTCAGATGTGCTGAGACAAGAACAGCAGGGAACAAACAGCGCAGGCTCGCTGGCAGAACAGGTACCTGCTGCTCATCACAGAGCCCACACTGTCCCTGTCCTGCAGCCCATGGACGGGCCACAGACAAGTGTCCATCAAAGCAGTGGCCCATCTCCCTTCACACGGGGTCCATAATACAAGGGTTTGTTCTGACGGCCTTCTGGCACCGTACGAGGGCTGCAGAAAGGCTGAACAGTGCCTTCATCTGGTGACAAGACAAGTGACCAGCATCCAGACCAAAAAAAGGCGCACAAGCCAAGGCCCAGGAGTCAGATAAAGCAGCAGAAAAAACCCCTGCTTGCCCTGTATCCTTTCTTCCTCCCTCCATCCACCAACAAACACTTCATTTTTCATTTGTATACCACCCTGTGCCCCACTTACACAAAAAGACTGGGGTCAGAGAGAGACAGACAGGTAACCAAGGGGCAGACTGCAGTGGGTATATGTATAAATACGAGTGTCTTTATATCCATATCCATCTATCTCCCTACCCCCACCCCATCTCTATATGAAACTCTTAAAACACCTGCCTAGCACCCCTTTCCCACCCAGTCTAATCAAAGACAAGTTTCCTTCCTTACAATTGAATGACTTCCCTTTTATCTAAGTCCTCATCTGCCGGCATCAGCCCACAGCTCTCCTCGGGCCCCTGCATCTCAGTATCTGCCTGCGATCTTGGTAGAACTGTCACCATCAACCCACCTCTCCCAAGCCCAGTTCACCTTGTCTGTGTCCCCACGTCCCTCGGAGCTGCTGCTGCCCTCTCTCTTGTCAGACGCTGCAGCCAGCCCAGTGGGGGTGGGAGGGGTGGAGCCGCAGCCTCCCAGGGGGAGGCTGCCAGGCAGCAGGTAGCTGGAGGGGCCAGGGGGCAGACCCAGGGAGGTGGGCACAGGAGCTGGGGTCACTCCCAGACTTGAGGGTGGCTTCCTGTGGCTGAGGATCTGTGGGGAAAGGTTGGAGGATAAGCAGGAGGGGAAGACGGAACTGGTGCCCCTGTTCCCACCCTGATTTTCTAACAGTCCCAGAGGCAACAGGCTCCTCTTCCGGCCGATACCCTGCCCCAGAGCCTGCTGTAGTTCTCTCCTAACCCGAAGCAGGGGACAGGAGAGGGGGCAGCAGGGACTCCTCCCCAGGGAAGCCCACCTGGTTGGTGGCCTGGATCAGCTCCTGGGCCTTTGCTCGGCTCGCCAGATTGGCTTCTTCCATCTTGAAGAGAAGTGCAGTCACTGCAGGAGGTGGGGATCGGGAGTTGATGCAAGAGGAGAGGATGAACCTCCCCCAACCACTGCTGCCCCCTCGCTCCCACCCCGGCTCCCAGGACAGGCTGCAGGTCTCCAGCTCAGGACCAACCAGGAGGAGGGGGCCTCAGGCAGAGAACCCACCCACAGCCTGTGTGTTCTCAGGACTCCAGGCCACTCCCCAGACTAGCAGAGACTCCTGGTGTCCCCTAAGGGACCCTGCTCTCCCCATTCTTCCCAGTTCCTCCACCAAGCCTACTCCAGGCGGCCTCTACGCAGACCCCAGGCCACAGCCCAGCCCTCCCGGCTGTGCTGGAGCGGCCCAGCCACCTGCTGCCCCTGCTGCTCTCTTCCAGCGCACCCAGACGTCATGGAGTCTTCCGGACAGACGCTGACTGCCCCTCGCCCACCTGAGGCCCTCCTGGTGCTGGGCATCACACAGCCACTGCTGCCTCCAAGCTCGTCCCCATACGACCGTCTCCTCCCGGATCCCGTCTGTCTGCCCCTGCCTGCCCTGGGCCCCCGGGGGACACTCACAGGCCAGGACACCGCTAGTAGTGCAGTCCACGCCTGCGGGCAGGTTCCAGGGCATGGGCGGGGGCAGGGTGGGCAGCTGGGAGACGCGGGGAGCAGGCCCGTCCTCTGCCCCCGAGTCACCGGCTGTGGACCCCGCGCTCGGGGCGGTGCTCGGGGCGGCGGCTGCCGTACTGGTGGCCGTGGTGGTGGCCGGCTGCTGCTCCTCCTCCTCTTCCTCCTCCTCCTCCTCTTCCTCCTCCTCCTCCTCCTCTGCCCCACCTCGGACCCCAGCCTCCTCAGCGGCCTCTTCTGGCAGGAAGGAGACCTCGGGCGTCTTGCAGCTGCTGTCCACAGTCTGTGAGTCGGGTGTCAGTGCAGGGGGCGGAGGGGCCACCTTGGGGGGCGGGGTGCTGGGGGCCTTGGCTGCCCGCTCTTCCCCAGACCAGGAGGTCTCCTCAGCCCCCTTGGCTCCCGCCGCCTGGCTGCAGCTATCCGCCTTGGACTTCTTCAGCGTCACCGGGCCGCTGCTGCCCCCGCTGCGGATCTTTTTCCTGGTCTTGGATGGCTTGGTCTTTCCCTTGGTCCCCTTGGTTTTCTTGGCCCCAGCCTTGGCCTTGACCTTGGTCTTTTTGGGCTTGGTGCTGCCCTGAGCTGCTTTGGCCACCTCTGCAGGGGCCCGCTCGTCTGGCTTGAGGAAGGGGGAGCGGCTCTCTCGGTCTCGGCTGAACTTGACTCCGATGGAGCCCAGGCCGGCAGATGAGGCCTCCTTGGCGGGTGTAGTGCTGCTGACGCCCTCACGGATCAGGACCGCCACCTTGGACTGCAGCTTCACCTTCCGGGAAGACGACGAGGACGAGGAGGATGAGGAGCCCGAGCCGCTGCTGACCGGGGGCTTTGGCGGGGGCCCCGAGGAGGGTGCCAACTCCTTGGGGGGCCGGGCCTTCTTGGACGACCTGTCCCTGTCCCTGTCTCTGTCCCTCTCCCGATCCCGGTCCCCCCCGTCCAGCGCCTTCCGCCGCGATCCCTTCTCCCGGGAGGAGGAGGAGGAGGAGGCCGCCCCGGAGCGCCGCCGGTCCTTCTCGCTGCTCTTGCCGCCCCGCTCCTCTGCGCTCAGCCCTTCCGAGTCGTACAGGACCTCCCGCTTGGGGGACGAGGCCGGGGCCGGGGAGGGGCCTCGGGGGTCAGACTTGTCCGGCCGGCCCACGGTGATGGTCCGCTTGATGGCGAAGAGGTCGTGGTCCGTGAGGTCCTGGATGGAGGGTGGGACGGCCCCCCGCCGGCGGCTGTCGCGGTCACTGCCCAGGGAGGCGGAGCCGGAGGGCGGCTGCGCCGGGGCAGGGCCCTTCTCGCTGTCCCCCGAACGCTTCTCGCCCCGGGACCGCGACCGCTTCTTCTTCTTCTTGCTGCCACCGCCATCACGGTGCTTGCCACGGTGCCGCTCGCGGCGGGAGGATGAGGAAGATGAGGTGGCCGGAGGCGGTGAGTTCGAGCGCCGCCGCCGCCGCCTTTTCTCCCGGGACCGCGACCTGCGGCTGCCCCCGCGGCGCCGGTCGGTGCTCCGCGAGCGGTGGCGGGTGGAACGGGACCGCGAGCGGCGACGGGTGGACGATGAGGCGTGGGAGCCGGGCTTGCGGTCCCGCGAGCGGTGCTTCTTAGAGTCCCAGGGGGAGGCCGGGGCCGGCGGGGCGGGCTGCGCGCCGGAGGAGGACGAGGCGGCCTCCTTGGCCTCGCCGCCACTCCGCTTCCGTTCCCGCCTGGACTTCTTGCGGGTGGGCGGGCCGGTGGGGGCGGCGGGGGCGGGGGCCGCGGCTGGCGAGGGTGATCGCTGCCGGTAGCGCTCACGCCGCTGGGTCAGGATCTTGCGCCGCAGGTCCAGGCCGCCCCAGCGCGTGTCGGCGGCGGGCGGCGCGGGGGCTGGCTCCCCCAGGTCCACCTGCAGGGCGCCCTCGCCGTCGGACTCCGCGTGCAGAGACAAGAAGTCGTCCCCCTCGGGGGCCCGGGGGGCGGGCGGCGGGGGTGGGGGCTGGGCCGCAGCGGGGGCCGCGGGTGGGGGCCGCGCTGCTCGGCCCCCAGCGCGGAAGAGGGAGACCGCCATTCTGGGCTCCTCCTCGGGCTGGACGATCTCGCCCTCCTCAATCTCCGAGTCACCCGGAGGCAGCAGAGGGGGCGGGAGGGCAGCTCCACCAGCCGTCACCACCTCCACAGAGACCTTGCCTTCCCGACAGGCCTCTGCCTCGGTCCCCACTACAAACACGCGCCGGCGGGTGGCTCCGTCGGCCCGGGTGGAGTCGGCCTGGGGCGGTGTGCCAGGGGCTGGAGTCGGCTGCAAGGGCTGGGGGTCGGGGCCTGGGCTCTCGTCACCTGGGAAGTCCTGGCTCAGGCTGTTGTCGTCGTAGATGCCGGCCAGGGTCTCAGAGATGCGGCTGATGCTCTGCGACAGGCCCTCCTCCTCCTCTTCTTCCTCTTCCTCCTCTTCTTCTTCCTCCTCGGGTGAGGGGGTTCCCGCCGATGAGCTGGGGTTGGAACCCGTGGGCTCGAAGGGGTCGTACTTCTGCTCCGGAGCAGGCGGTGGGGAATAGGCCTCGTCGGTGGGGTGGAAGGGGTCGTAGATATCGAACCGGGGTGCAGGAGGAGCTGGGGGGGCCGGGGGTGGTGGAGGAGGAGGTGGGGAAGGGGAGGATGAGGAGGGCGAAGGGGAGGGGGAGGAGGATGCAGAGGAGGGAGCAGGGGGAGGGGCAGGGCCCCCGTCTCCAGTGCCCAAGGTGAGGAGATGGCGGGCACAGGTGGGTCGAGAAGAGTGAGACTGCGGAGAAACTGCGAAGGAAGAGCAGAGACAGCGGGGGTCAGGAGCCTGTCCCGGTGCGGCAAGGGGCCTGCAGGCAGTCAGCACCCTGTCCGCTGGGCCCCCTCGCTCAGCCCTCACTGCTCCCACTGCTTCATGCAGCCAACATGGAGGATGCTCCTAACAGCTCCAGGCTGTAGGTACTGTGACCCAGAGGATCTCCCCTGAGATCCTGGTGCAAGCTCCGTCAGTGATGCCTGGAGGCTGCCCTCTCATATTATGAGAGGTAAGCAGGCCAGCGACCCAAGACCACCCTGACCAACGAGAGCACTGATGTTCCCACAGGAGGCATGGAAGGGGACTGGAGAGCCAGCTTCCAACCTAGGGCCACCTGCAGGGTCAAGCCCCTCTTGTGGGAATCCATCCTGTTGTACAGAAGGCCTACTACGAGCCTGAGAAGGTGCAAAGTGGCAGAGCCGGTGAGCCCCGACAGGCTGAGTCCTCGTGTGCCCCTGGCCGTCTGATGAGCCCCATCCCCGGGGCAGTATCTGCTCAGGACTCAGACATCACTGACCTCGCCAGGCAGCGGGCTTTCGTTTCTTATTTCCTCTGCCTTCCCGAGATCTTGCTTTTGAAGCACTTCACGGCCTCCACACCACAAGTTACACATGTGTAGAGCCAAGTGACCAGGGCTGCCCCCAGGCCAGGTGACGGGGCCAGGGTTCAGACACACAAATCAGAGTTCAGAGGCCACTTTCTCAACCACACGTAGCAGCCAGGCTCCTGCCCCAGCAGGGACCTCGGCAGGGTCACGTAGACAGTGCTGGAGAAGCCTGGGGCTGAGAGGGTAGCACCAGGGGCCACTTTCCACCTGGACCCCAGGCTCCAGCCCTCAACCTCAACCTGCCCACAGGCAAGCGACTCAACCCCTGTCTGCCTCAGTTTCCTCATCTATGAAATGGGAGTCTACTCATTCATTCAGCACTTTTTTCTGATCGCCGATTAGGAGCAGTTTGGGGTACTGAGAGTACAACGGCACAAGAGATAAAAATCTCTGCTTCAAGGACTCTCTGGCCAGGAGCTCTGACAACCGTAGCTGTTATTACAACCACCTCAGGCAAAAACCAAGCCTGCAAATTGAACCAAACATCTGCTGCTTTACAGTTTTTGGTTTTTTTTTTTTTGCAAAATAGGACTACAGGTGAGTTTTTCTTTTTCTTGCATTCTTAACATATTCCAAATAAAGACGAAAAAACACCTAAGATAAGAAAAACAAGCCCATGGGCTTCCCTGGTGGTCCGGGTGGTTAAGAATCCACCTGCAAACGCAGGGGACAGGGGTTTGATGCATGCCACAGGGCAACTAAGCCCAAGTGCCATAGCTACTGAACTCGTGCTCCAAAACGAGAGAAGTCACTGCAATGAGAAGGCCACGCACCACCACTAGAGAGTAGCCCCTGCTCACTGCAAAGAAGGAAAAAGCCTGAGTGCATCAATGAAGACCCAGTGCAGCAAAAAATAAATAAACCTTAAAAAAAAAAAAAGCACAACAGATCATAACCTCAGGGTCCTATTGAAGACAGCTATTGGGATCCAGACACACCTATGGCTATCACTTAAGGCCCAGGGGCCAAATCCCACCCACCATCTGTTTAGTAAATAAGGTCTGACTGAAAATAAGTAAATAAGATAACAGTGTCCGCCCACTTGTTTACTTATCCCCTATGGCTCCAGGTCTTAGGATTCTGGGCTTTCACTGTCAAGGCCTGGGATTCAACCCTTGGCTAGGGAACTGACAGTGCAAGCCGAGTGGTGCGGCCTAAATGAATAAACTTTTTAAAAATAATACAAGAAATGAAAAGACCCCTGAGGGCCCCCAAGAGTCTGATGGGCCCCCAGCACCATGCTCCCAGAGTCTAGTAGATAAGGAAGTCACCTTGCATATGTGAGGGAAAAAAGAGACAAAACGTGACCTGCTTCACAGGGTGTGCGAGCCTCTGGCAGAACAGTTGTTCACAGCTGACCCACTGCCCTGCCTTCCTCTCCTCCCCACCGCTCCCGGTAAGTATGTACACGCAGAAGGGAAGTCTAAACCCAGGGTTCTCATCAGGGCCCCAGGGACCAGTGGCAGCAAAACCGGGGAATTAGTAAGAATTCCCCGGTGGCTCAGTGGGTACAGAATCCACCTGCAATGCAGGAGACTCAGGAGACGTGGGTTTGACCCCTGGGTCGGGAAGATCCTCTGGAAGAGGGCATGACAAGCCATTCTAGGATTCTTGCCTGGAGAATCCCATAGACAGAGGAGCCTGGCGGGCTGCAGTTCATAGGGCTGCAAAGAGTCAG
Source organism: Cervus canadensis (assembly GCF_019320065.1). Classification (NCBI taxonomy): domain Eukaryota; kingdom Metazoa; phylum Chordata; class Mammalia; order Artiodactyla; family Cervidae; genus Cervus; species Cervus canadensis. Next base: position 20,976,588 of record NC_057403.1, on the reverse strand, counting down.
ACATGACTGAAACAACTGGGCACGCACACACGTCCCCGGGCCAGGCCACCCGTGGGTTAACAAATGCCCCGTGGGGACTCAGATGCCCCGAGCTGGCAGACCCCCTGCTCTATAGTGCTCAGCGTTCAGCCCACACCGTGTGTGGGGCTGCGAGCAGACACTCCCTCAGACAGGTGCCCACCTCGGAAGACAAAAACTCAAGGTCCTGGGGCCCAGGACCACCACGAAGCAACTGCCTGTGCCACTTAGAGGAAGAACGTTCCCTCTTTCAGACTTTTCTCCTCCTGGAGTCGGCGCCTGAGAAGCCCCCATCTCAGAGAGCCGAATTTCTAACACAGCTACACCGATATGCAGAGCCCTGGACATGCGCTCACTGCTCTCATGTCAGTTTCAGCTTTATTTACAACATGTGCTTGTTTACAGCCTTTCCTGAAGTCTAGCAGGAAAAAGACGTTACGGTACAGGTTTTGTCTAAATGACACAAACAGCATTACCACTGCTACCAACAGTAGCTAAGGCTCCCTCAATGCCTCAGCTGACCCCCTGCCAGGGTGGCCCTGGCCCCACATACCCGTTTTGCCTGTCCTCCAGGCCCTGAGACGGGGCAGCAGGCTGGGTACCGGCAGAGGGACTGGATCCCTGTCCCCAATTCGGACCTCAGCCACCAGCTCCAGCATGTCCTCGCTTCTGCAAGACAGGGAGGAGGGAGCCTCAGAGGTGCGTCCGACCCCCATGCCGGGGCCTCTCCCAGTCCAGCAGCCCAGATACTCACTCGCCAGGCCGCAGGTCCATGTGGCTAGGAACCCAGGTGTCTGGGGGATCCAGGATGCTCACCAGCCCCGCAAGGAGGCCATCGGCAGCCACGTCCAACACCTGGAATAGGCCAGAAGGAGCTCCACCTTGTGCCTGCTCATGTGAGGACCACACATCCCATTTCCCCAGGCCCCAACCTCTCAGTAACCCAGACATCTGAGACACTAAAAAAACATGAGGATCCAACCAATTCCTTCAACCTGACTGCCTCTAGGACCCAAGGGACCAGGCCCTCAGACACTCCCACACTGCCCCTGATCACCACCCCAGATCCGGGAGACTGGGTCCCCAGCCCCATCTCTGGGTCCCAGGTCCCAGCGACCTTCCTGCCCCAGCCCCAGGAGGCCAGGTACCTGGCCCTGTCTAATTACTTACAGTAGCCGTGTCAGTCCCCCCGGATTCCTGGGAACGGGGCTCTGATCGTGGGCTCCGGCAGCGCCTCCATCGAAGGCCATGACACCGAGAGCCATCTGGAGAGAGATTGATTGGGGGACTGGAGACAGGGGACTAGAGGCAGAGACCTTGTAGAGCAGAGAAGAAAGAGATTGCCTAGCTCTTGACAAGGGAACCAAGAACATCTGCCTACTCGCCTGGCCTCCATCCCACCATCTCCCAACCTGGGTCCCACCAACACTCTTCGGAGGCCCCGACTGTCTCACCCAATTTGTCCCCCCAGCCATCCCCGGGACAAAGTCCAGACAGATCAGCCTGGCCTCTGAGCTTTGCGGTGACCCAGTCTTTACTGGGCTCTCCTGCCAACACCCTCGCCTGCCAGCCCCGAAGACCCATAACTCAGTCCAGTGGCCTCTGGGTTGCATGCCTGCTGCCTCTCAGGCTTTCCTCTTCCCCAGACAGTGCTCCTACGGCCTTAGAGACCAAGGTCACCTGTCACTTCCTCACTGAAGCCTTCCCAGACTCCATCTCTCCTCACACTAGCCTAGCTGGGCTGCCTTGGGCTACCTCTGTGTGGGGACTGTGTCTCCCCTCCACCAGACAGTGAGCCCCACCAAGACAGCCATAGAGTCCAACCCATCTGGGACTCCCTGTGCCAGCACCAGTGGGGGCACCCGGGAGACCTCGGGAAATTGTGTATGAATGAGAGCAGGAGGAAGAAGGCAGAGATGGGGCAGGAGTCTCGGAGGAACCAGACACCGTCATACCTTTATCATTTGGCAGATCCCCCTGCAGGGAAGTCCCCACAGCCTGCTGAATGGCCCGCTGAAGGCAAGGTGAAGGGGAAGAAGGTGGAAAGAAAGAGCAGTCAGAGATGCATTGCAAAGGTCACAAGCTCTGCTGCTGAGAGACAGCCATTCCAGACACCTCTACAACCAGACTCAAACCCTATAGACAGGCCAAGAGTCCTGGCCCCCAACCCTCCTCCCCGGGGGGTCCAGGAGTCAGGGCCCCGGAATCTGAGCTCCCCGCCCCTCCCTCCCTCAGCCCCAGGCGTCTGACAGCCTCACCAGGATAAAAGCAGGAGGAGAAAGTGTAGGGTCTCTGTCTGGCGGACCGTCGCCCCGATCCTCGCCTGACTCTTCTGTCTTCCCTCGAGACTCATCTTCTTCCTCCATGGTCACCTGGTGGTGGAGCAGGGCAGAGTCTGGAGTAGAGGCCCATGGGCAGCACACAGTGTCAGGTGGCGGAAGGAGGCGATGGACGTGAAGGCCTTGGTGGCCTCCAACACTGCATCTGCTTCAGCACCCCTCCTCCCCCCACCCCCACCTCATCCCCAGCCGGCGCAAGTAAGCCCCGGGCCCAGTGCAGACCCTGGAGGGGCTTGGGCAACTCTCTTCGTGTGTCTGAGTTTCGGTTGCCTCCTCTGTCAGAGGGCGGCCTTCCCAATCTATGTCCACATCCCACTCCCCAGTTCCCACAGCTTCCCTCACAACCAAACTTTAAGACCCCAAAGGAGCCTAGACTCTTTTCTGGCGAGCTGTGATGTTGAATACTGTGTCCAGAAGTCTCGGAAACCCACCTTTCCTAAACTGAGATATGTGCCAGTGTGCTCACGTGTGCCTCAAACGCCACGCCACTTCCTCAAGCATCGATTTTCCTCTATGGTGAAGGACCCGACAGAATGTATTTATACATAGAAGATGGAACTAGAATACAGTGATCTACAAAACCAGTATGCCACCTTGAAAATGAAAACACGCATTTCAGGAATGCTGTCCACCAGACACCACAGGCAGCAACCTCCAATCACCTATCTACCCCTTGGATGGAAGCGTGGCTAAAGCCTTTGCGTTGTCACAGAAATTCTTAGGTTACATGTGGAGGTTGAAAGATCACTCTTCAGACTGATTGCGGGGGGTGGGGGGAGGCTTGATTAGGGCTTCAGAAAACGTGAATATTTCACTGTACGTTTCCCCGCAACCATCAAATTTCCTACTCTGAAAACAGCATCCAGTCCTAGAAAGCTTCAAAACCTCTAACCCCCAACTCCATCCACTTAACTCCAAGTGGGTCCAATAGGAAACTCTAACTCAGAGAAAGGAGACTGCCTCCTGACGTAGAGTTAACAGCCCAAGCCCTCTACACAGAGTAACAATAATTATCATTAGCCTTTAATGCCCAGGTTTCCCTTACTGTGGTCTCCCCTACACTGCTGGTTGCATATGTGCAAAACAAAGAAACCTCGGTCCTGGTCGGCCTCATACCAGATTTTCAAAGAGCTCTCGTGCCGCCTCCCAGCTCTCTAGGAGCTTGCACCTCCTTCCCTAACTCCCACAGACACCTTTCATCCTGATCAGCCCCCCTGGACAGTTCCCAGCCCTGGAGCTGCTCTCCAGCATCTCTGGGGCCGGGGCGGGGGGGGGGGGTGGTGCGGAGCACACACTATGTACGCGGTAGGGCAGTGTCTGTCGCGTAAGAGGTAAGAGATGCTTAATCAAGACGAGCTGACTACAGACCTACATAGCCTCAAAACCCCTGTGGTATAAAGATCCTCCCTTGTGTATTTAGATATGCCTCAGGCTTTGCAGACACACCCTGGGCTCCTTACATCTTTTAAGACCTGAAAAGCCTCTGCAGACACTGCTTGGTCACTCTAGATCAGTTTCCCGAACTTGGTAGCAATTGAGTGCTTCACAAATAGCTTGTCATCAAAGCAAATCAAACACACAAGCTTCTTCACCATACAGCACAAGTAAATGGAAATATTATTAGTGGGACTTGAGTATTAAATTCATATGACGGTGTACCCTGGGTCTCAATGAAAAATGTATTTCCCACTGTAGATCAAGGTCAAAAGAGTTTGAGAAGCACTGCAATAGATGACTCTAGATGATCCTATGGACTTTCCCAGACCAGTGTGGACTAATTTTAACTCTCTCTGTAGCCCCAGGGCCATGCATAATTTTTCAACATTTTGCATTTCAATTACTTTCGAAAGGGCAAGTACAATACAGCCCAGCAAATTTTCCAAATTTTGTCTTATTTTCCAGGCAATTATCGGGTCCCCAAAGGCATTCATATTTGCTCCAGGCATAGAGACTGCACTCCTGCAGTCACACTCAAAGCCACCTAGATGGTTCCAGGTCTTTCTAACTGCCCCAAGCCTTCTGTCACCCAGACTAGACACTCCTCAGACAGCTGGAGACCCATCCACGCCTCTCTCAGCACATCTCAGTATTTGTCTCCTTCCCTTAGTGGGTACATCCTGCTCCTCTGGGTGACTATAAAAGACTTCCTAGTCCTGAAAGAGTTCTTCCAGGCCCACCTAAATGGCCCCTACCCATGTAGGTGAGCCGCATCCTCAGGTCAGCCCGTGCACACACTTCCCAGCGCTAACAGACATAGCCCAGGCCCTATAGTTGGCTCTGCAAATACTCCCCAGCTCTTGTAGATCTCTTTAACCCCTGGGACATATCACAAGATCTCAAGATGGCCCCAGAACCCTCTAAACAGACCCTAGCCTCCGGTCAGCTCATAAAGACGCTCAACAGTGCCCACAGAAATGACCCAAGGCAGCTATACGATGGAAGGCAAGCTTCAGTCTCAGTCCAGGCCCTGTTGACGCCCCCAGTCCTCTCGGGGACGCCCCGTAGATGCCCCCCGGCACCACAGATTCGTCCCGGGGCCTTCAGAAGGCCCCTCTCTGGGCGCCAGCTTCTGCCGCCGCTACCAGGCCCGAGACCACCCAGCCAAGCCCTCCAGGCCCTGCGGCGTGCCGGGAGGACCCCTGGACAACTAGCGACCCGACTCCGCCCCGCCCACCCCAATAGGCCCGAGCCCCGCTGCCCGGACCTCCGCCGCCATCTTACCCCGCCGCTCGGGCTGCGGCTCCGGCCCCGGCGCGGGGCGGGGCGGGATGGGGCGGGGCTCGCGAGCAGAGGGAGGAGAGGGGTGGAGCTAAAGCGCCGCCGAGCTTGCCGGGACTTCAAGTACCGAGCACGGTGCGGCGAAGGCTGGTTGAGAAGGCTTCGGACTCAGTTTCCCAGCAGCCAACGGGACACATGGGCAGGGTGCGCGCGACGCACGCCGGGAGGCGTAGTCCGCGCGTCGCCTTTGCCGCGCGGGGACAGCAAGGGGATGAGGGGTGAAGTGGGCGGGGTTGCAGTAGCCCGCGATTAGGCCCCATAGTGCCCTGCACGCGCGCGGAAAGAGTGGCGGAAAAGGAAGTGACGTAAAGAGCGGTCAGCCTGACAGATGCAAGGGACTTGTAGTTCCACGGAGGAGTGTGCCGTAGGGAAAAAAATGCAGGACTGGTAGGAAGATGCCCCGCCTACATTCTAGGGATCCCCGAATCCGGATACCAAGTCCTCGCTAAATTTAGAACCTCGGAGCCCGACCCTACCGCCTCTTCCTCATTTAGAACAGAAAAGCCCAAACTCCTCTCACTCAGAGCAGAGTATCCGAACTCATATTTCCCTCCTCATGGGACTGTGGTTCAGCCGGTAAAGAATCCGCCTGCAATGCGGGAGACCTCTGTTCGATCCCTGGGTTGGGAAGATTCCCTGGAGGAGGGCATGGCAACCGCGTCCAGTATTCTTGCCTGGAGAATCCCCGTGGACAGAGGAGCCTACAGTCCATGAATCTACAGTCCATGGGGTCGCAACGAGTGAGTCAGACCCTCTGGTCTTCCATAGACCATTCCTGGTCTCAAGCAAATACCTTACACTAACACAGGTGTTCGGGTTCACTAAGTCCCTCGGGTCCAGGACTTTCGGTCCCTAGCCCCTGCAACCACTGAATCCAAGAGTCTGGGTTCTCAGCTCTCTCCTTTACCGAACCTAGTAGTAAGGACCCCCTGGCCCCCTCCTTCCAAGGGTCCAGGAGTTCAAACCTTCAGCCCTATTCTCTCCTAGGGACTCAGGGGTCTGGGTTTCCCTCCTAGAGACCCTGGGGTCTCAGCTTTCTCCTCTCTCAAGACCCAGAAATCTTGACCCTAGACCGTTCATAACCCAGGCATCCCGGCTTGAGCGAGCTGGCTCATGAATTAGGAATGCAGTGATCTCACGGCCCCTCCCTGCCCAGCTAGCCGCTGTCCCCCTCCAGGGCCCCATCTTCCCTCCCAGTCTGTCTTCCGCTTGGCTGGGACAGCAGGGACCGGAAGCCTGGGTCCCTTAGCGGGCGGAGCCTCCAGCATCCAGCCCAGACATCCGGGTCGGGAGCTTGGCTAGGATCCCAAGTCGGAGGCTGAGCTTCCCTTCAAAACTTGCTCCTTTCTCGAAGCGCGCCTATATACGGCCGCGCGCGAGTACTTGAGCTCCGCCTACTAGAACAAGGCCTCGGGGATGGCGTCCTAAGAAACTGCATCCCTGGGTTTCTCATTTGCATAGCCCCACCCCGAACGATCTTCTCAACCCGTCCGCCGAGAGAATGAGGCCTTTATTAGCATAGCTCCGCCCCCAGGCGGCCCGCCAGCAGAGAGCGCGTGGCGCCGCTCCGGGTGAGCACAGCTCTCTATTAGCATTCTCCCGCTCCACTTGGAATTCCCCTTCTTGGCGAACGCCGGTCGCCTACCCTTATTAGCATAGCTCCTCCTTTTCCCAGGCCTTGCCTCCTCCTTAAGTGCCCGGAGACACAAGCCCTTCTCGCTGGAGCTCATGATTATGCAGTAGCCTTATTAGCTTGGCCCGCCCCTACGCCCCGCCCGGTTCCCCCCTAGGCGGTAGCAGCGGCAGAGGCAGCGGTGGCGACATGAGCAGCGGGGCGGCGTCCGGGACAGGGCGGGGGCGGCCCCGGGGCGGGGTGCCGGGACCCGGGGACCCCCCACCCAGCGAGACACACAAGCTGGTGGTCGTGGGCGGCGGCGGCGTGGGCAAGAGCGCGCTGACCATCCAGTTCATCCAGGTAGAGGGCCCTCACCCGGGGGGGTGCCCCCGGGACCTAGAACTGAGCCCTTTGCAGGATCCCAGAGCTCCCGTTTCCCCTCGATCCATCACTCAGCCCCTTCTATGAGGCCTTCTAATCTTAAAAGAAATGCCCTCAGAAGTGACTCTGAGCCCCTCGGGGCCTCCACCCCCCCACACACGAGGGACATTCCTCCTATACTTATGTCCTGAGACCCACCACCCCATCCCTAGTACTCAGAACCCCGCTTCCCTGCTGATCTGACCCTGGGTGCCTCCTGGGAGCACCCTAAATCCAGAAGTCACCCCATCCAGACCCTAAGCACTCTCACGGGCCCCCACCCTCCAAGGTGCCACCTCCCCCAACCCTGAGCCCCATCTCCTCCAAATCCCAGATCCCAGCTTCCCCTCTGAGTCACCCAGAACCTAACTAGGAGAATGCCCCTGAGATTCCCCCAGTCAGATTCTGCCCTCTGGCCGTTCCAGAGAACTCTAAGATCCCAAATTCTGGGAATTCCCCATCCCCCCAGACCGAGACCCTCCCCCCGCCAGCCTTCCCCAAGGAAAACCAACCACTTCTCCATCTTGAGTCGTCCTCCACTCCGATTCCCCGAGTCCCTCTCTGAAAATCTGGCTAGTCCTCAAATCATCTCCATGGAGGAATCCCCCAGATTCCTGACACCCCCAGAGAGACCTGCTCCTTGAGAGTGTCTCTGATATCTTAAATGCGTCTCCAGGGTCTTTAGGACTCTCTAGACTCTATATTCTAGGGCAAATCTCCCAGATGCTCCTGAGCTCAGCCCCCAGTTCTCACCACTGAGCTTACCCTTTGCAGACACACCCCTCAGTCCCCTAGGGCTAGATCCCTCCCTCACCAAACACCCCTCTAACAGGCAGAATGCAGCCTGCAGACCCCCAGATGCCAGGTCATCACTTCTCTCCTGAAAACCCACCTCTGCGTGGGAAACTTCCACCCCATTGCCAAGGGAAACCCTCCCACCTCAGAGAAACCCGAGAAAGGTGTCTGTCTGCTACTGAGATGCTACCGCAGAGCTCTCCCACCAAGAGACCCCTGCCAGCACCTGCCTGGGAGCCCCTGTCTGTGTAGAGAAAGGCCCCAGCCCTGGGCCCCTTGCACCCAGGGGCAGACCCAAAACTGGCCCAAAGCCTGGCTGGAGGCGGGCGGGACCGGGCAGGAAGGGAGGGGCCGGCCTGCGGGCGGGGCAGCTTCTCCGCTGCCGGATTGGAACCGGGACCTTCCCTTGGGAGGAGACACTGCCCGAGGAGGAGGAGGAGGAGAAGGGGCAGAGGGAGGAGGAAGGGGGAGAGGGAAGAGAAAAAGTAGGAGAAGAGAGAGCTAGACAGGCAGATAATCTGCACAGCAACAGCTCCCAATAACCAAGCACCTACTATGCCCAAGTGATGTGTTAAATACTGAACAGGGGTTTTCCCTGAATCTCACAAATCCTGGGTTAAGCCTACAGCTATTTTTATCCTCATTTTTCAAATAATAAAAGGGAGGTTCAGAGAGGGGAACTGATTTAGAAGGGAAGTGATTCGTCCAGTGCCACACAGCCAGGATGTAATGACGATGCCAGGAATGTACTTTATACCAGAAAAACAGAGAGGAGCAGGAGACAGAGCGAAGAGTCTGGGGAAGGCAATGGGAAGGCACAGAGACCCAGAGAAAGAGAGACAGACTCAGGGAGGGGAAGACACCCCGAAGGAAGGAGGCCAAGAAAGTCAGGGCTCGGAGGCCAGGCTATATCACCTTTGCTGGGATGCCGCAATAACGAGGTCCTCTCCCCGTCCCACCAGTCCTACTTCGTGTCTGACTACGACCCCACTATTGAAGACTCCTACACGAAGATCTGCACTGTGGATGGCGTGCCAGCCCGGCTAGACAGTGAGGACTGCAGGAGCGATGGTGGGGGGAAGGGTGGCAAGGCTGAGGGCTTGTGGGGGTGGCGGGTGGGACCCTCGTCCCCTTGGAGACCCTTCTCTCTCTCTCTGCAGTCCTGGACACCGCTGGCCAGGAGGAATTTGGTGCCATGCGGGAACAGTACATGCGTGCAGGCCACGGCTTCCTGCTGGTGTTTGCCATTAATGACAGGCAGAGGTGAGAGTGATGGGATGGGGGAAGGGAGGGGGTGCGGGGAGAGAGCAGCTGGCTGGACCTCTGGCTTCATCTGCAGTTTCAACGAAGTGGGCAAGCTTTTCACACAGATCCTTCGAGTCAAGGACCGAGACGACTTCCCCGTCGTGTTGGTTGGCAACAAGGCAGATCTGGAAACACAGCGCCAGGTCTGGGATCCCCCTACCCCCGACCCCGACCCCATCTCAGTCTGGGAGGCACCTTCTGGCACACCTCTTGAGGCTCCTCACATCAACATCCACCTCTGACTCCCTCGGTCTGCAGCCACGCACCCCACTAGTCATAGCTTCTGAGTCCCCAGCGTTGCCCACATGGGAGTTCTCAGGAGAGGTGGTTGAATGGGAAAAAGGGTGCCTCCCCCAGGGTTCACCAGCCCCAGCAATGTTCCGTCCTATCCCCTCCTCTTGCTCCCACCTGGAGCCTGGCTTCAGCCTCCTCTGGATTTCTCCCCTCCAGTCAACCTCCCGCTCCAGCTGCCCCTCTGCTCACACCCCAGCTCGGCCACCTGGCCCTTGATGCTCACCCCTGTGGTCCTCTTCTTTGCTTCCTCCGTTCTCACCATTTCCCTATACACACAGACTGTGATTTCCACACAGAACTCATCTTTTCAATTAAGGCCTTGGAGCTTTGCTTGGGCCTCTGCCGGGAACACCCTGACTTTTCTCTGCCCGACAACTCAGGAAGGTCTGCGGCACCTTCTCTGACTCCCTACTTACATGGCACCCAGCCCCTTGGGCTCATCCGTTGTGATCACCCCGGTCCTTTTCCTCTTCACTTGAGCCTCCGCAGTACGTTACCCCAGTTAGAGCGCACAGTGTATCTTTCTGCCTCCCCCCAACCCCGGCTGGGACCAGCCTTGACTGTAGGCACCTGACTCCTCCGTATCCCACCCGCCCCCCTCCCAGGTCCCCCGATCTGAAGCCTCCACCTTCAGTGCCTCCCACCACGTGGCCTACTTCGAAGCTTCCGCCAAACTGCGCCTCAATGTGGATGAGGCCTTCGAGCAGCTGGTGCGGGCCGTCCGGTGAGCTGAGCCCCCTTCCGGTGATCCTCCTCGTCCCCTAAGCCCCCACTGCACCCAAACTCACCAGCCTCTTCCCACAGGAAGTACCAGGAACAAGAGCTCCCGCCCTCCCCGCCCAGCGCCCCCAGGAAGAAGGCCAGAGGCTGCCCCTGTGTCCTCCTGTAGGGACCAGCTGCTCTCGCCGAGCACCCTTCCCCATCTGGGTCTCCCAGGACACACTACACCCCCACCCGCGATTCCTGGCCTCCCTCCCGGGGGCCATCACACGCTGTGCCTTCTGTCACCGCTGCCTTCCCCCACCCGAGCCCCAGGGTGAGGGCTCCCGGGCACCCGGGTCACTGCTGTATATAACTCCCCTCCCCAGAGAAATAAACGTCACTGCCAAGAAGGTGTTTTGTTTTTTTTTTTATAAAAGGGACCGGGTGAACTCAAGGCCTGTGCACACTCACTAAAGCCTAGCTCCAGCAAGAACCATCGGATCTAAGACCCTTTGCTCAGGGCAGGGACAAGCTGAGCCGGCCGTCTGACCCCCACTTCCTCTCTTAACAGATTCCACCCTTTTCTGTCTCACTGGGCATTTTGTTGAGATGAGGATTAATGTTTGAGTGGGGACTTCCCTGGCAGTCTAGTGGTTAAGACTTTGCCTTCCAAGGCAGGGATCCCTGGTCAGAGAACTAAGATTCCCACAGGCAGGCAGGGAGGAGCTGGTGGCGGGGGCGGGGCGGGGGGGGGGGGGGTAAATAAAAAAACTTTTTTTTCTGGAACGTTCTAGAACTGCACTTTTCAGTCTGGTAGCCGGAAGCTACATGTGGCTATTTAAATTAACTTCAATGTAAAAACTCAGTGCCTGAGTCACACAGCCGCACTCAAAAGTTCAGTATTCACACGTGTGACTTAGTGGCTACTACCCGCACCCCACACCCCACCCCCACTGCCGTGGGCAGGGCACACACACAATATTCTCATTACTGCAGAAAGGTCTGTCAGACAGAGGTGGTGTTCTAGGAGGTTCCGAGACCTTGGAGACAGGCAGCAACTGCTGCGAACTGTGCCCATCTGCCTCCCACCTCCAATGTGTATTGAGAAAGGCGGTTTGGCTGCAGAGGTGAGAAGGGACAGGTGGGCAGGTGTTTAAGGAGCAGGTTCTCAGTTCCAGAAAGCTTTCAGTTGGGCTGACATCTGAGTCTCAACCTTGAATTCCACTGGAGGCTGGTGTGGAGGCACCCCTCCTGCCAGCCTCTCCCCTGGGGTGGGGGGTGGGACTGAAGTGTAGGGCATCTTAAGGTGACAACGGTTTGGGGATCAGGACCCCCAATTCTGTACTGCAGCTGCTAACTCGGAAGACTAGAGCCAAAACCAGAGAACAGCACTCCACCATCGCCCAGGCCCATCAGACAGGGCATCTTTTTTTAAAAAAATATTTCCTTATTTTGCTGCACCAAGTCTTAGTTTTGGCATGGGATCTAGTTCCCAGACCAGGGATCAAACCCAGGGCCCGTGCACTAAGAACACAGCCTTAGCCACTGCACCTCCAGAGAAGTCCCAGACAGACCATCTTTGAACTCCAACACACCAAACCAGAAATCTCAACCAAGATGCCCGTGTCTCCAGGAACTTTGGTCCCCACCCGACTATCGTTAACAGTCAATGATCTCTTCCCCCCACCCCCACATGGGCTAAGTCTCAACAGAATTTCTGGGCCCTGATCCCCAAAGGCTCCCTTCACACCCACCCCAGAACCTGCTTCCCAGTTCTGGGGTGGACGATGACCGCACGTGGCCCCTGGCAGCAGGCTGCCTGGGTTCCAATCCGGCGCTGACCCTCCTAGGCAAGTGCCTTTGGGCAAGTGCTTCTGTTTTCACATCTGCAAAGTGGGGGAGACTGCAGTTACTTCCCACGGCCACAGGCCTTTAGGAACCAAATCTGCACCCAGAGGATGAAAGCAGCACCTGGGAGGTACTCCACGCTCAGGAACGATGATGGAGTTCTCTAGTCTTAGAAGCATGAAGGTCCCTCTGTATTCCAGATTAGGACAATGATTAGCTAAAGATCCCTTTCCGGGTTTCATTATCACAGAATCCCTGGCCTGGGTTCAACCTTCCGCCCTGGGAATAAGAGTGGCTCAGATGTATTGTGCTGTGTTTCCCCTCCCTTCCCCAGTGTCCACTCCCCCAGAAGAACCTCTGTTCAGCAAAGGCCTCCCCTGTGGGACAGGGGGATGTTTCATTTAAGATCTGACAGCTCCACCTAAGCCCCAGCCAGGGGCGAGCTCCTCTCAACAGGAACCAGGGGGACCCCTGCTAACTCCTCTCCCTCCGGCTCCTACCACTGACTCGCCGCTAGCAGAAGGCCTCAGTCTTTCCTGTGTTGTCTACTGGGGTTAAGTTCTGGCTGGGACACCTCGTTTCTCAGAAGACCAAGATGCACTCCGAGAAAGTGACGAAAGCTACTTGCTTGCCCCTAAAAAAGGCACAGATACAAAACCCACATGACAACTGGCAGGCCATTTTTGGAAAGTTTGCAGCCACTACCATGCCAAAGCTCATCAGACAACAGCAAAGAGGCTGGGCTGGCCCAGTTGGCATCTGCCTAGGTTAACTGTGTGCCTGTCTCTGGTTCCTGCCCTCCCCTGGGCTTGTCAGTGATTTCAAATCTCTTAGGGGTTTTACTGTCCCTCTTTATCCATCTTTGTAGTTCTCTGCCTCTCCTCCCTTTTCACCATCTCTTGGACCACAACCAAACCTCTCAGTGTCTCTTGCTATGCACTGAACAGAGCTTCAAAAAGTTTTCCTTTGTCTTGACAGAAGCCCATTTTACAGTAACAAAGCTGAGGGTGGAGGCTATTATCCAACTTGTCTGCTCAGTGCTGGAGCTGATATATGAATTTGGGCAGTTGAATTCTGAAGGCCAACCACAAGGTAACTCTGTCCCCAGAGGGATGATACTGCCTCCGCAGTTCACCTTCTGAACATTTCTTCAAATTCTACCCTGGGGCAGTCCAGGGACCTTTGGTCCCAATTTGACATCGGCAGCCCAGAACTGAGAAATGTGACACTCCCTTGCAGAGGCTGCACACATGTGCTATAGGTCAGAGTTCAAGGACACTAATGACTCATCTTAATTCCATGATTCTAGAAAGTAAACAGCATTCACGCTGTCATGGTCCTCAGTGTTACTAGCAGTCCTCTATTCTGTAAAACTAGGGCTCTAGAATTGACCACATTGTTTATGATCTAGCCAATATCCAAGGTTCTAGAAGAGGAGTTCTTCCTCAGTTTCACCTGGAAGAGAATCTAGAATGCTAAATATCCACGTTATACTTCTTGTTGGATCTCTACCCACTGACCAGCCACTCTCAACACTGACTCCAGAGTTTTAGAATACCAATGTTCTCCTTTCGAGGATGCATCCAAGATCTAGAACAATGGCTTACTCACTACGTTATAGGCTGGGTTCTAGTAGACACCAGTTGACCTCCAAATTGTTAACCCTCTTATTCTAGAACATTGTTCCTCAAACTTCAATGCATATTAGAATCCTCTCAGGATTTTATTTTAAAAATGGGTTCTGACTCAGGGCTGAGAAAGAACCCAAGAGTCTACATCTCTACCAGCTCTTTGAGGTCTCCAGGAAGGCATGAGAATACAGGAATTCACATTCAACTCTGCAGGCTGACCTCTAAAATGCCAACCCGCCCTGGAACCCTACCTCAAGTATGAGAACCCTCAAGCCTACCTCAGGGAGCCAAGAGGAAGCTGGTTAACTCCTGACACCCATCACGGCCTGGACTGGTTTAAAGATGGCACTGCCAAATTCTTATACTTTTCCCTTCACAAAGTAGAGCTTGACTCCCCTCCTTGAGTGTGTGCTGGGCTTAACGACCCTCCTCTAATGAACAGTGTGGCAGAAGCAGTGGAGTACAGTGTCTGAGGTTAGGACGTAAAGATCAAGTGGCCTCCTCCTTGATCTCTCCTTCCAATCACGCACTCTGGGGGAAGCCAGCTGTCACGTCTGGAAGACTCTTAAGCCATCCTATGGCACAGTCCACATGACAAGCAACTGAGGCCTCCAGCCAACAGCCACGTGAGTGAGCCACCTTAGAGCAGATCCTTCATCCCCCTTCAAACCCATGAGGGATGCACCCTCACGGCTGACCCTAATACCACCCAACTAACTAGCTCCCAAATTCCTGAGCTCAGACACCTTACGATATAAATGTTTGTTGTTTTCAAGTTATTAAGTTTTGGGGTGGGCTAATTTGTTACACAGCCAAGACATAATGGAAAACAGTGACCCCAGCTCAACCACCTTCCAGGGCTCCAGAAAAGCCGCATTCCAGATTCCAGACTCTCTGCCCAAGCCACCCGCCCCCCAGCCCTGCCACGCCGCAGGACAGAGGCACTTCAGCCGGCCGATAAAGTGTTTGCCGTTGGGTTTTCGTTTGGCTGGTTGTGTGTACACAGTGTATACAAGTTGAGTTGTACAGAAGCCCAAGAAAGAGCAAGAGACAAAGGGTGGTGGGGAGATGGGAGCAGAGGGGTTAGAGAGAGGGAGAAGAGAAGAGACCGATAAAAAATAGAACCACATCCAGATGACAAGGGGATGGGGGTGGAGGGGGCAGACACAGACAAATCGCAGTAGAAAAGGAGTGGGAGGGGCAAAGGGAGGGGACCCTTCTCCCCCCTCCACCTCCCCAGACCCCCGCCCCAGGTATGTACAATAAATAAGATTAAAAATAATTAACAAGATGCTTTTCCCCCTCCCACCCGACGCCAAATGCCCTGGGGAGGGAATGGCCTTTAGCAAAGATCTTGGCCTGTGAGGGAAGGCTTGCGGGGAGGGGGAAAGGGGTCCCCCAGCTCTCTGAAGCCACCCCGCCCCCCTCAACCATACATAGACTTTTCCTATACATTATGTACAAGGTGGAGGGGGCTGGGGCTATGGCCATGGAGGGGGGATCAGGGCAAGGTGGGGGAGGGAAACCGTTACTAAATAGACATTTATACATATATATAAATAATTTCTCTGTACACCGACAGTGGGGGGAAAGGGGAGGGAGTAGAGAGGGCTTGGGAGGTGGGGGGGAGTCGAACTTCGAACTCTGCCCTCTGGGGGCAGCACGGACACACCCTGACCAATGACCCCCCCCTTCCCCAGTGACGGGGCCCAGGGGTTAACTCCTGAGGGCACAGTTCTGTCCCCATTCTTGGTTCAAGGAGGAGGTGGTTCCCCCCCCAGGCCAGGGTGGGGTCACCCGCAGCGGCTGTGGGCCTGTGCTTGGGCCAGCAGGTCGCTGAAGGAGTCAAAGAGCTGTTCCAGCCACGGCTGATTCCGCATGCACTGCTGGACTACCTCCTCCTGGCCCAGGTCCTCCGCGCCGCCCTCAATGGCCAGGGTCTGCAGGGGATTAAACGGAAATCTGGGGTGGGAGGGGGCTGGGGGCCTCGGGATCAGTGTCTCAGGGAGAAGGGGGCTGGGAGTTGGACTCCTGGGTCTGAGGGAAGACGGGTCGGGGACCTGGACTGCCAGGGTCCAGCCAGGAGCCTGTGATGGGCAGAATCCCAGAGTGATGCGTGCGGGGCGTGCATGGGCTCACCTGGTCCCGGCAGCGCAGGAAGGTGTGGTACTTATAGTGGTGGAGTGAGTGGTAGAGCGTGTAGTATCCCGATTTGTCCAGTTCAACCTTGAACTCCTGGGCAAGTGGAGTGGAGAAGCCTCAGCCACCCTGTCCAGCAAGAGGAAGCCCCTCCTTCCACGCCCCGCCCATGACCCCGCCCCACTCCCAGACCCCGCCCCTGACCCACACACCTAAACTTCAGGCCCCGCCCCCGTCCCCCCACCTTCCCATCCAGGCCCCACCTCTCCTGTTACCCAACGCACCTGGGCTCGGACCACGCTCCTCTTGAGCTTGCTGAGCGTCTTGCGATTGTAGGGTTCCCCGGCTGGCCGCAGCCGCACGGCCCCCTCCTCGGGGGAGCCCTCTCCACTTTGCTCCACTTGCAGCTGGGGGTACGTGTGCAGGGCGTCCTGCGGAAATCCGGGGGTGGGTCAGGGGGACCTCCCTGGACACGCCCAACCCAGACCCACCCACCTCTCCAGTTCTCAAGATTCTCAGATGCCTGGGTTTCACCCAGAAAACCACCGATCAGAAAAGACACCGAGCGTCTCGGTTTCCTCCAAGGACAGTAGAAACCTAGGCCAGGCTGGTGACCCTTATCGTGTACTCTGTGGCCCAACCCAGGCCTCTCTGAGACAGCTAACATCCCACCCAAGCTTCTAGTCATTTGCATGTCCTACTCAAAATTCTGAGTTGTCCTGAAACCCAGAATCTCTAACATCCACCCAGAATTATACAACCAGACTGATATTCCATCCCATAATGCTCAGACCTACCCTAATGTTCTACCATGTAATTTTTTTTTTTTTTTTTGAGAGGGGGGCATGCCAAGAAGACTTACAATATCTTAGTTCCCTGACCAGGGATTGTACCTGTGCCCTAATTAGTGAAAGTGTGGAGTCTTAAACACTGGACCACAGGAATTCCCATTACAGTGGAATTTCTAATCCTAGCATAACGCCCAGCCCTGTCTTCCAGAGCCAGACGAATATTCAACCCCAGGCTTCTCAAGAGTCACCCTGACATCCCACCCAGAGTTTCTGAACCAGAATACCTTTTACCCCATGTTTTCACAGTCAGGCTAATATATCAATAAGAATTTTTACAGCTGGCCTAAAATTCATCCTAGAATTCTCAGAACTAGACTAACATCCCCCACCACGAACCTTCAGGGCCAGACTAACATTCCATGGCAGAATTCTAAGCCGTCCTGATATTTTACACCCCAATTCTCAGCACTACACTAACATCCCCATCAGAATTCTCAGAGCCAGATTAGTGTTATCTCCCAGAATTTCCGGAGCCACCCTAACATCCCATCCCAGAAGGGAAATTACATAGACAACTTCATGCTTGAGCCTGACATTCAAAGAGCCTGAATTATGTTGACAAGAGAAGCCATCAGAATCTGCTCACACTCTGCCCCAGCAAGCCCTGGGTCCAGGCCCTAGTTCACCTTTTGTCCCCAAATTTGAACTCCATAACCATGCTCTGCCGGGCCTGCCCAGCAGCCCAGCCCAGACCTAGACAATGACCCCTCCAGGCCATCATCCAGCTTGCCTCCACTTGGGTGGGCGTGGATGCTGGGCCCAGAGATCCACATGCAACAGCTCAGCCTTCCACTATCCTCCTGGCCAAGCCTGAGCCTTCCAACGATCGCCCCCTCCAGGGCCCAAAGCTCTGGGAAGGAGCACAGTGGCTGACGTGCACCTGTCTCCTCTGGGCCTGAGCTCCAGGTCCCAGATACCACTTGCCCAGCCCCCCAAGCACCTGCAGGGCTGGGCTCAGCGACAGCCGCTTCAGGACTTTTTTCTTGTGCTCATTCAGGAGGCCATCAATCTTCCGCATGGGCGGGAGGTACAGCTCGTCTAAAAGGGGAGGAGGGACATCAGAAGAGCTTAGCCCCACGATGATACAGAGTGGGAGGAAAGCAGGGGTTGAGGGTCTGGGTCCACTTACCATGCGTGTCCTCCAGGGCCTGGATCATGTCTGGGTCAAGTGCTGTGCTCACCAGCATCTCCACGTAGCTCCGGTACATTTCCCGCATCGCCCGGGTCTTCAGCAGACGCCCAGGTACTGCCCGCTCTGGGGGGAAAAAAAAGGAGACGTGGATCCATTATTTCAACTTCTGAGTCCGCTGAGGGAAGACTCTCCAATACCAAGACAATAAACTCTAAAGATGAATCACAGGTACCATCATGAGCTCAGCCTGGCAAGTCAGGGAAGGCTATTAAAGGTCACACAAGCACCGAACCTTGAGAGATCAGAAAGAGAATTTCAGGTCACAAAAAAAAAAAAAGTATTTCAGGTCGGTGACCTCTGTGTTTGACCAGTTCTGCGAAGTTTCTGTAAAGTCTAAAGCATCAGCAGAATTGGTTTCCAAACCGGTGAATCAAGTCCGAGAGATCAGATCACAAAAGGCAAGGTTGAGGGAGGAGGTGGGAACTGAGACTGCAAAGGTTAGTGTAGGCCAGACCGTGCGGGGCCTCCAAGATGAAGTGGAAAGGGCAGGGGCTTTTTTAGCGAGGGGTCCTAGGGAGCCATGGGAGAAAGCTGTGAGCAGGGAAGGGTGAAGGTAATTGGAGAGCAACCTCTCCGAGGCCATGCTGATGGATCAGAGGGGGAGACGAGAGGCCAGGACAATGGAACAGGTGGGAAAGAACAAGCCAGGGATGGGACTGGAGGGACAGGTACAGAGAATGAGGGGCAGGAGGGCCAGTGTCTGGGCCAGGGCTGTGGGACAGGGCAGTGGGGGTGGGGGCAGTTGGGGTCGGAGGGGTGGGACTGGGGGTTTCCCAGCTACAGAGGTGAGTGAGGGGCCTGGCAGGTCTGGCCTGGTGAGTGGGTGGCTAGTAGGGCTGCATCTGAGATACAGAAACTAGGACCCGCTCAGTGAGGTCTGGAAGAACGGGGTTGGGGGTAGGCTGGGAGGGTGGCCAGGGTAAAGAAAGGAGGCTGGGGCTCATGGAAGTGGAGGGAGCCTGCCAAGTGAGAGGTATGGAAGGTCAAGCAACAAGATAGAAGACCATCTTCTTACTTTTTGTAGTGCACGCTACATGGCTCATGGGATCAGTTACCTGACCACGGATGATACCCGGGCCCCTGCGGTGAAACCTCAAGAGTCCTAACCAGAGAATCCCCCAAGGATAGCACTAGAGGGACACCCACTAGTAACTCAAGAAGGAGTAGTGGGGAGAAAACAGAAGCAGGAGGCCCACGCATGAGAAGACCCCAAAAGATCCCTTAGGAAGAGGCCCGAGAAATGGCCGCCTGACTTATCATCATGGACGGTCCTTGCTGACAGTGGTTTCAAGAGCCCAGAGTGACCGCTTGGCAGAAGTCAGACCCCATCGAGCCTCGGCCTGAACCTTTCTATGGCTCCTGTCTCGCTCGTGATAAAATCCTGCCAGTAGGGCCGCAAAGTCCCAAGCTCCTTGTCTCTCCAGGATCTGGTCTTGTTCCTTCTCTGCCCTCACTTCCTCCAGCCCCTGGCCTCTTTCCTGATCCACAGACATGCCCAGTCCAGAATATTCTCTCCCCTAATGTCACGCCACCCCAGCCCTGCTGCATTCAGATCTTGGCTCCAACATCACTTCCAGAAACCTCCCCCCACTCCCCCCCTCCTGAAAATAATCACCCAGGATCCCACTCGGATCCTGTTTACCAGATCTATTTTTCTCTACTGCCCTTAATCCCACTCGGCCTTACACTGATGATTTTTCATAGTTTTGTATTCTATTACATAACATCTTTATCTGATTGACTCCCCCAAGGAGACTGTAAATTCCCATGAGGATACATGTTTTTGTCTATTCTGTTCGCTGTTGGAACCCCCAGTTCATGGCACACAGTAGGGATTCAATTAACATCTGCAGAAAGGGGCTGAGGAAGCCATACTGAGAGTGGACTAAAGGAAGGGAGAGAGGGCACAGCCTCTTTCTAGAACTTTCCTTGTGAATCCAAGGAGACACATCAACTTCTAGCACAAGGAGGGTCACCAGTCTTAGACCAGCGAGAGGGTTGGTCTGAGGTCTCCTTGTCTGGGCAGAACCTTCACAGGGCATCCAGACAGAAGTCAGGCTCACCCTGCCCTGGAGGGGCTCCTGGTCAAACGGGGTGAATGGACAAAGAACCAGACTGAGAGAAAGATACTGACTCTTGGCTGGGGAACTGCTTCCCGAAGGGTGTAGAATTTAGTTTCTCCCATTTCACAGGCTCAGAAAATTCTGGGCTGTCCACATAGGTTCACAGCAGTAGTAGACAAAAAGTGGAAACAGCCCCAAATGCCCATCAACTAATCCATGGATAAATAAAATGTGGCATATCCAAACTATGGAATAGTATTCAGCCATAAAATAGAATGAAATACTATAAACTATGTAAAATAATAAATAAGCTACAGAGACATACTATACAGCACAGGGAACATAGCCAATATTTTATAATAACTTTAAATGGAGTGTAATCTACAAAAATATTGAATCACTATGTTGTACACCTGAAACTAGTATTTTTATTTTTATTTATTTATTTGTTTTTTTTGAAGTTTTGAAAACTTTTATTTTATAAACAAAGAGCTAGTATTATTTTCATCTAGGGGTGATGTGCTGGATGAGCCATCTAAGGAAGTTCAGTTAGTCCAACTTAAATGAAGCCGATGTCCTTCGCATACTGGCAGAAACACTGGCAGCACATATTGAGGCCGTATTTCCGGATCAGACGGTGCCGGTTTGAGCAGACCCAGCAAGAGCAAGAACCCTGGCCGAATTTTCTCGGATGGCTCCGGTAGAGCTGCTGGTGACCCATGTTGCTTTCTCGGTTGCAACGAGGTAAAAGGCTGAAACTAGTATTTTTAATTGAACTACAGTTGGTTTACAAAAAAAAAAAAGAATGAAGTACTGATACACACTACAACATGGATGAACATCAAAAACAAGCTAAGCAAAGATGTCAGTCCTTTAGGACTACACATTGTGTGATATCCCTTACATGAAATATCCAGAATAGGCAAATCTATAGAAATTAGTAAATTACTGGTTGTTTAGGGATGAAGAAGGGGAGTAAGGGAAGTGATGGACAAAGGAAGCAGGGTGTCTTTTAGGGGCAGTGAAAATATTCTAAAGTTGATTGCCAGATGGATACACAGCTCTGACTACACTAAAAGTCAAAGAATTGCGGCTTTTAAATAGGTGAGCCACACGGTACGTGAATTAGATGTATAAAACTGTTTAAGAAACAAAAGACCTGCAAATCTGGGTCTTTGGTTAAGCTCCTCCCTTGCCAGCATCTTCCCCTGACCCAGCTGTAAATGGCCAAGGGTGCCTCCACCTGGTCAGATTGAGCCCACCACCCAGAGAAGACTGGATTTCCCAGGCTGCTTTGCAGCTAGGTGTGGCCATGTGACTAGTTCTGGCCAGTGGGATAAAGAGGAGACAGGATGTGGGCCATTCCCAGATCTGGCACTGAGCTGGAAGGTCAGTCACACCCCTACCGTAGGTCGTTTCCTACTGGCAGGACTGCAGTAGGACTGCTGGGCTATGCCTCTGACCAGCAAGCTTGGGGGCAGCAGAGCAACAAGAGGAAAAGAAACCGGGACTTGGACAACCTCAAGAGGAGGAGCCTCTTATTCTCCACAAATCTACCTCATCAGGACTTCAGTGCAAAGAGAATTAATTCCACCTCTCTCTTTTGACTGACTAGTGGTATGTTTAGCCTCCGTTAAAACAGCTACCCCTGCACTACACCTTGGGCAAGTCATGGCACCTCCCAGGGCCACAGTGTTCTCATCTTTAAAATGAGGATAATAAATAAATAAATTAATTAAAAAATCGTTGAAAATAAAATGAGGATAGGGACTTCCCTGGTGGTCCAGTGGCTAAGACTCCCATTGTAGGGGGCCGGGGTTCGAGCCCTGGCTGGGGAACTAAGATCCCACATACCACAACTTTATTTGGCACAGCCAAATAAATGAAATAATTAATATTTTAAAATGAAATGAAAAAAAAAAAAGAAATGAGAATTCTAAAGTACCTAACCCCAAAGGGTTTATCTAAAGGTAAAATGAGCCAATGTGCAAAATGCTTAAAATGATGCCTGGCACTTGAAAGCACTAAGTCAGCTATTATATTTTTATACATATGTGTACATATATTTTAGGTGTTACTGTCATCATAAACCAGACATCATTCTAAGCAACGGAGCTCCTATCTGGTGCCCACTATAGTTGAGTACCCCTCCTACATGCTTTACTGTGAATACCCACTTGACTTTATTATTAACCCATTTTACAGGTGAGGTCACTGAGGTGCTGCCCATTTCCTAGAGTCACCCAGTGGGTCACAGGGAACACCAGTCTCTGGGCTTCCAGGGTAGATGCTGGTCCCCAGTCCTCTCAGAACCTGCTTATGCGTGTGCACGCTGAGACACTTCAGTCAACTCTTTGCAACTTGCAACTCTATGGACTATAGAAATCTGTGCAGGCTCCTCTGTCCATGGGATTCTACAGGCAAGAATAGTGGACTGGGTTGCCATGCCCTCTTCCATGGGATCTTACTGACCCAGGGATCGAACCCCTGTCTCTTAGGTCTCCTGCACTGCAGGCAGATTCTTTACCCACTGAGCCACCTGGGAAGCCCCAGAACGTGCCTGTTCTGAGACAAAACAGCGTGGAAGCACAGCCCGAGGCGCTGCTGGACGCCTGCCAACTCAGGTGGGATTCCACACCCAGCTGTGCTGAACTCTCCTGACGTCTCAGTTTACCCACCTGTATTTGAGGACAATGTGAGTATCTACTTCATAGGGCCTCGGTAAAAAATCAAGCAAGTTAACATGTATAAACAACTTAGGGGACGGCCTGTCACGGGGTTAAGTGCCAGATAACCTTCAGCTATGGCTATGATTTTTAATTTATTACTACTATGACTGTCTGCTGACGCTGCCTGGAGCCCTCTGTACAGTGCACACCCATGCCTCTTTCTGAAAGCCACGGGGTCGCCTTACCGTCCTCGCTGGGGGCCCCGGGGGATGACTCCGAATCCGAGGAGCTGCCCGGTGGGCCCCCGCCTGCCGAGGCGCTGCCCGCCGCCTCCTTCAGCCACTTCTTCCTCTTCTTGGGGGGCGGCTCGGCCTTCACCTTGGTGGGTCGGGACTTGGGCAGCCGGGAGGTGGCAGGCTGGCCCGTGGTGAGGTTCCGATCCGGCCGAATCTGCCGGCCACCCATGCCCCGCTCGCCCCGCAGCGGCCGTTCCGCGCGCGTTGCCCTCTCTTTCTCCTTCTCTTTCTCCTTCTCCTTCTCCACGGGCCGTGGTGGCGACGGCTTCTCGGGGGCAGGGGGCTCAGGCACGGCCGTCTCAGTCGTCTGCTCGGGGGGCTTCTCGGACGTAGTCTTGTCAGGGTTCTCGGGCTTAGGAGGTGGTACCGGGGCCTTGGGGGGCGGTGCGGCGCTACCCCCAGCAGACACGGGGCCCTTGGCCTGCCCAGAGCGCCTGGAAGGAGACATAGATGGGACTGTGCTCAGCAGCCCCCGAAACCCAAATTGCCCCCCTGGCCCCCAACACCTAGCCCACAGCTGTAAGCACAGACTCTTACGGACTTGGTTTCTGTGCCCCCTCTCTCTGAGGCCCCCACTCTCTGGGTCTCTGCACCCTCTTCCCGACTCTTGCTTCGAAGCATTTTGTACTTTAAAATGGTTGATTCTATGTTATGTCAATTTCCTCCCATGTTTCACCCCTAGGCCTACTGGCCCCGCCCATGACCTCCACGGTACCTGACAGGCACTGGGGGCCGGTGCCAAGGTTTCCGAGCACAGACCCTCACGTAATCCTTCTTGTTGACGTTTTCCAGGAACTTGACGTAGAGGCGCTGGTACCGGTTTTTGGCGTCCCCGAAATACCCCAAATACTACGAAAGGAAAGCAGCACGTGAGGAACTCCCTCCTTCACCGCAGGTGGGCAGCCCAACACCCAGGACTCCCAGGCCTGTCCTGGGCTACCGCGGGAGCCTGCCGGAGGTGGAGACCCCTTCTGGATGCCTCTTAGACCCATGGCAAATCATGGCAAATCAGAGTCATGTGTGAGGGGACCCCAGCTCCTTCCCCCGCCCCCCGGCCCCCACCAGTCCCCATTCTCCTCTGCAGGCTCACATTACTGGTGGCACAAAACTGCCGCTGTCCATCCTTGATCTCCGGAGTGAATTTCTGCAGCAGCGCCTTCTGGACTCGCCAGATGGGTGGGGGCTCGCGGCCGGTCTGCAAGGCCAGCTGAGGAGGGGCACAGCAAGACCGCAGGGTCAACCCCCATCCCGGCCCTTCCAGACCCAATTCCTGACCCCTGTCCTCCCTCCACACCCCCTTAGAGAAAAGACATCGTCGTCAACAAGGACCAGTGAAGACCCAGCTAATGGGTATCTTTGGCTTCCTGATGCTCTCAGCTCTGGGGTTGCAGCTTGAATCTTGCCCTGCCTTCCTACAGCTCACCCAACACAGAGCTTCTCTGACTTGCCATGGAGTTCCCTCCCAGTAAACCCACGGTAAGTTGAAGATATCGTTAAGTCATAAAATGCACAGAATACACCTAAATACATCATAGGTTAGCCCAGCCGGCCTTAAACGTTCTCAGAACACTTAAGTCATCTAACACAAAACCTGTTTTATAATAAAGTGTAAAGTACCTCAGGTAATTTATTGAACACTGGACTGAGAGTGAAAAACAGAACAGGTGTCTGGATACAGGAGGCTTGAAAGTGTATCAGTTTAACTGCGTGGCTGGCCGTGAACTGGAGGTTTCTGTTGCTCCCTGCTACTGCACACCATCACAAGGGTATCAAAGCATATATCATTAGCCCAGGAAAAGAAAAGAATTCAAAATTAAATGCGTACTGCATTTGCATCACCATAAAACTGGAAAATCCTGAACTGAACCACTGAGGACAATGTATATTTCAAACCAGGTGGTTCATTCTATTGTTTTTGTTTGTTTGTTTCATTGTATTGAAGTAGAGCTGATTTACAATGTTGCACTAATTTCTGCTGTATAGCAAAGTGACTCAGTTATACATATTCTTTTTTATATACTTTCCCATTACGGTTTATCACAGGATACTGAATATAGTTCCCTGTGCTATGCAGTAGGACCTTGTAGTTTATCTATCCTATATACAACAGTTTACATCTGGTCATCCCAGACTCCCAATCCTTCCCTCCGCACCCACCGCCCCCTTGGCAACCCCAAGTCTGTTCTCTATGAGTCTATTTCT
Organism: Cervus canadensis; assembly: GCF_019320065.1. Taxonomy (NCBI): domain Eukaryota; kingdom Metazoa; phylum Chordata; class Mammalia; order Artiodactyla; family Cervidae; genus Cervus; species Cervus canadensis. Next base: position 20,951,431 of record NC_057403.1, on the reverse strand, counting down.
GCTTTGTAGATAAGTTCGTTTGTGTTGTATTGTAGATTCCACATACAAGTGTTTTCACATGGTGTTTGTCTTTCTGACTTACTTCACTCAGTACGGTAATCTCTAGCTCCGTTCATGTTGTTACAAATAGGCCGTTCATTCTGTGCTACCAGCTTTTAGTTATCACAGCTTTACGGTGTGATTGTTGTCGTTCAGTCACATCCGGCTTTTTGGGACCCCATGGACTGCAGCATGCCAGGCTTCCCTGTCCTTCACCATCTCCCGGAGCTTGCTCAAACTCATGTCCATTGTGTTGTTGATGCCATCCAACCATCTCATCCTCTGTTGCCCTCTTCTCTTGCCCTCAGTCTTTCCCAGCATCAGAGTCTTTTCCAATGAGTTGGCTTTTCACGTCAGGTGGTCAAAGTACTGAAGTTTCAGCTTCAGCATCAGTCCTTCCAATGAGTATTTAGGGTTGATTTCCTTTAGGATGGACTGGTTTGATCTCCTTGCAGTCCTGCAGTCCAAGGGACTCTCAAGAGTCTTCTCCAGCACCACAATTTGAAAACAACAATTCTTTGGCACTCAGTCTTCCTTATGGTCCAACTCTCACATCTGTACATGACTACTGGAAAAACCATAGCTTTGACTAGATGGACCTTTGTCGGCAAAATGACGTCTCTGCTTTTTAATACGCTGTCTAGGTTTGTCATAGCTTTCCTTCCAAGGAGCAAGCGCCTTTTAATTTCCTGGCTGCAGTCACTGTACAAAGTGATTTTGGAGCCCAAGAAAATAAAATCTGTCACTGTTTCCACTTTTCCCCCATTTATTTGCCATGAAGTGATGGAACCGGATGCCATGATCTTAGTTTTTTGAATGTTGACTTTTAAGCCAGACTTTTCACTCTCCTCTTTCACTCTCATCAAGAGGCTCTTTAGTTCCTCCTTGCTTTCTGCCATTAGGTATCATCTGCATATCTGAGGTTGTTGGTATTTCTCCTGGCAATCTTGAGTCCCACTTGTGATACACTCAGCCTGGCATTTCACATGATGTACTCTGCATATAAATTAAATAAGCAGGGTGACAATACATAGCCTTGACGAACTCCTGTCTCAATTCTGAAAGAGTCTATTGTTCCATGTCCGGTTCTAACTTGACCTGCATACAGGTTTCTCAGGAGGCAGTTAAGGTGGTCTGATACTCCCATCTCTTTAAGAATTTTCCACAGTCTGTTATGATCCACACAGTCAAAGGCTTTAGCATAGTCAATGAAGCAGAAGTAGATATTTTTCTGGAATTCCCTTACTTTTTCTATGATCCAATGGATGTTGGCAATTTGATCTCTGGTTTCTTTGCCTTTTCTATATCCAGCTTGTACATCTGAAATTTCTCGGTTCATTTACTGTTTGAAGCCTAACTTGAAGGTTTTTGAGCAATACGTTGCTACCATATGAAATAAGCATGATTGTATGGTAGTTTAAACTTTCTTTGGAATGAAAACTGACCTTTTCCAATCCTGTGGCCACTGCTGTGTTTTCCAAATTTGCTGACATATTGAGTGCAGCACTTTCACAGCAACATCTTTTAAGATTTCTAAATAGCTCAACTAGAATTCTATCACCTCTACTAGCTTTGTTCATAGTGATGCTTCCTAAGGCCCACTTGACTTCACACTCCAGGATGTCTGGCTGTAGGTGAGTGACCACACCACTGTGGTTATCCGGGTCATTAAGACCTTTTTTTGTATAGTTCTTCATGTATTCTTCTTAATCTCTTCTGCTTCTGTTAGGTCCTTGCTGTTTCTGTCCTTTATTGTGACCATCTTGCATGAAATGCTCCCTTGGTATCTCCAATTTTCTTGAAGAGATCTCTAGTCTTTCCCATTCTACTGTTTTCCTGTTTCTTTGCATTGTTCACTTAAGAAGGCTTTCTTATTTCTCCTTGCTATTTTCTGCAACTCTGCATTCAGTCGATGTATCTTTTTCTTTCTCCTCTGCCTTTTGCTTCTGTTCTTTTCTCAGTTATTTGTAAGGTCTCCTCAGAGAACCACTTTGCCTTCTTCCATTTCTTTTTCTTTGGGATGGTTTTGGTCACTGTCTCTTATACAGTGTTTAGGAACCTCCATCCATAGTTCTTCAGGCTCTCTGTCTACCAGATCTAGTCCCCTGAATCTATTCTGGGACAAGCCATCCGCCTGACTCAAAGAAATGACAGAATCTGAGCACTCACCCACCCACTGTCTTCTAGATATGGTGATGGGGACCATGGTACGGCAGAGAACAAGGCTGACAAAGCCTTTTTCGGGGTCATTACAGATGTAGTAACACAAGCAAAGAACAAAACAGGGCAAGGTTGTGCCTAGAATAGACACGTGACAGGTTACCTGAGACCATTTATTTCATCAGCCTGTCCACTGCAGGGTAGGACAGTGACACAAAGCCTCCCCAATCTCCACTCCCCTCAGCACACTCAGACCCCCATCCCCAAACCCAAGGCTTATGTATCCCTGTAAGGCACTGAGAACCAAAGGATGTTAGACCCAGAATCTGATCGCAGGGAGTAAGAGGGGTACCTGGGAACCAGGCTTGGGCATAAAAAAAATAACAGCACAAGTAATAAATGTGTTGATGGCAGGTGTCCCAGAAGCCTAGAAGGACTCTGGACTCAGGCTCAATCCAAGAATACTTCCTTGAAGAAGTGACACCTAAATGAGCCTGTGTCTTCCCTTAGGGGGCTGGGTGATGATCAAGGACTACCAGGTGACGTGAAGGACAGCTCTGGCTCTAGAAAAGAGCAGCTGACAGGCATCAATAAGTAAAGAATAAGAACACAGTGGGAAATATGCACTGGGCTTTGTGATAACCCAGAGATAAATGACAGGCAAGCCCTGGCATTCAAAGAATCCACAGTCAAGTGATAGACAGGATTCAGACGATAACTCCAATGGATTGATCATGGCTGCCCTGAGCACTAGGGTCAGGAGCAGCAAGTGCTGGGATCAGTTAGTGATGTCTGCCGCTGACAGCAGCTGCAGCTCAGAAGCCTGAATGCCACGTACTGGTTATCTACTCTTGGTTTTTGGTCAAATGTTTTTATATCCACGAATTTTTGTATCCTTCAGATCAGCCAGGGGATCAGAGAGGAGTTAAAATAACCTAATGAAAATGAGGGCCAGAGAAGTTCTTGGCTGCAATCTCACTGGATAAGAATGAGGCAGAAAAAAAAAAGAATGAGGCAGAATGAGACAGGGCTGTGAACCTCTCATCCCAAGTGCTTTCCCCGAAGATACCACAGTTTTCAATCCTCCCTCCTGGCTCCTCAGGTCAGAGGCCCAAAGATCAAAAAGGCTATTTCCAATCCTTTTCAAGGATTGAAAAGTTCATTTACATCCTGCCTGCTCCAAAACCTTCCAGGGCCCCCAAAGCAGATTCCACAGCCTGGCACAGAGACTGCTTCAGTTTCCTTTCCTCTCTCCCACCCCAGGCCATCCTGGGGTGGCTCTCAAAGCTCAGCACACAAAGCCTAGACTCTCTGACTTCCAGGTTTCTGAATATGCAGGGCCCCTGACTAGGGGTGCCTTTTCCCCTCACTGTGGATATAATGTTCCTTGTTCCAGTTCTCAGACGCTTTTGAAAAAATTCCATCAGAGCACCTCTTCCTCTGTCTCTTGCCACTGCCAATCTCCTTTCTCTAAGGAGCCAGCTATTTCTCTTAACTGGACGTGGGGCCCTCAACTCACCACATCCTGATTGGGCTTGGCTTCTTTCCCCAAACCACTCTTCCTCCCAGGATCCCACCATCCCCCAATCATCCAGGCCCTGGCGACATTCTCCTTGCCTTCTCCCCAAACAGGGTCCGTTAGTCCCAAAGCCACGTCGTTCCTTTCTTACCCCATGTCAATCAAATCACAGACCACACCCACTTCCCCTAAGTGGGAAAGTTGTCCCACCCAGGGCCCCCATTCAATGGAAGCCACAGCTGATTGGAGGAGACCTGACAAGGGCAGCCAATCAGCAGGCACACCATGAAGCTCATCTTTACTTCAAATGCTGTGCTGGACCAATCAGATTGTCTTCTGGGAATCTGAATGGTGACAAGCTGAGACAAGGGGAGTAAGCAGCAGGATATGAGTAAGCTAGAAGCACCCAGCTTGGCCATTAAGGAGAAAACTACAGGGTCAGACACAGGGGAATCTGTGTCACAGAACTGAGGCAGTGGACAGACTGTCAACAGGACTGCAGTTTCCCAGCCACCTCCCTGCTGGCCGGGGGCAGAGAAGCACCCAGGCAACCCAGAGCAGATTTTCAAGCAGGCACCCCCTGATCTCACTAGCAGCATGACCTGGACTCTGCCCACCTTCCCGGCCTCGGCTCCTGCTGTCCAGCCACTGAAGCCCTCGCTTCCATCCCAACACATCACATAGACATGCCTCACCACAGGGCCTTTGCACAGACTATTCCCTCTGCCTGGACTGCCCTCCACATACTTTTCTCCATCCAATAAACTTACATGCTTAGAGATTAGCTCCTGATAAATCTTTACCATTCCTAAGGACTGGGAGTTAATATTTTCATGCCCATTTTACAGGCGGGGAAGCTGAAGCAGAGAGGGCGGTTAACCCTACATTGTCCAGTTCAGTAAGCCCTCCCCACACATAGTTCTTGAGCACTTGAAACGCAGTTCATCTGAATCAATGTTCTGTAAGTGTAAAATATAGTATCGATTGCAAAGACTTGTTAAACAAGAAAGACCATAAAATAACTCACTAACTCTTCTTAAACTGTCCAGAAACTAAATATTTTAGATGTACTGAGTTAAAGAAAACCCTATGGCTAACCTCACACATCTTTTAACTTTTTTAAAATAAATGTAAATGTAAGAAAATCTGAAATGAAGAACATGGCTCGTATGATTATTTCTACTGGGCTGCCCTTGTTTTACCATAAACTACGGCCAGTGGCCCATTTCTATAAATCTATGAGTTAAGAATGGTTCTTACTTTAAAGGATTGTGAAAAAGAAAATAAAAAACCAAACAAAACCAAAAGAATACCTGGCAGACACCACAAGCTGCTTGCAAAGCTTAAAGTATTTACTATCTGTGCACTGTGCCTAGCTGCTCAGTCGTGTCCGATTCTTTGTGACCCCATGGACTGTAGCCTGCCAAGCTCCTCTGTCCATGGGGTTCTCCAGGCAAGAATACTGGAGTGGGTGGCCATGCCCTGCTTCACAGGATCTTTCCAAACCTGGGACCGAACCCAAGTCTCTAGCCCTAGCCCTTGACAAAAAAAGTTTGCCAAGCTCTACATTAGAGATTTGCCCAAGAGCAGAGATGAGTAATAGAAGCAAAGTTCTGTTTTGTTTTTATTTGGCTGTGTGGCCATGAGGCATGTGGGATCTGTTACCCGACGAGGGATCGGACCTGTGGCCCCTGCATTGAGAGTGTGGCGTCTTAACCACTGGTCCGCTAGGGAAGTCTCAGAAGCAAAGTTTACAGGGTGCTTTCGACACGCCACCCACAGTCAGAACACCGGACGGGCTGTAAAACCTGAGTCTTCACATTGTATGAAGGAGTTCTAACACAATCAGCTCCCATTTTACAGATGAGGAAACTGAGGCTCAAGATGGTCAAACCCTAGTCCAGCTTGGAAGTGGCACAGATTCAAGCCAATCAATTTTGCGCCAAAGCTGGGCTCTTAACAACCATGCTGCCAGCCCGCCCAGACTCCAGAGACACGAACAAGTCCTCATCTGCATGAGTGGCTCAATCCTGGGGCTCTGAGTTCCCCATCAGTACACATACCCGTGTTGTATTTTAAGCATCTGAGTCCTTGGCTGGCCCCCTCCCCTGCCCCATGCCAGCTGGGAGGTGGTATCAGATAGCCCTGGCTCCAATCCTTGCTTGGCACTCGCCAGCCAAATGATTCCCTCACCCTAAATGTGAACTTCCTCATCTGTAAACTGGGGATGGTCAGGGTCCCAGAGTCTGGCTCATCTGGTCCAGTACTGGGTGCCCAGAGGCACTACCAGTGTTTGCTAGAATTCTAATACCCAGAGAACAGCTGACCCTGGTGCTGAGAGCGTGGGCTCCCAGGGCCAGTAACCGAGTCCAGGTCCCAAGCTGCAAAAGCCTAGAAAAGCCACTTTAATGCTCTGAGCCTCAGTTTCCTTCCTTGTAAAAGAAGGATAGTAATCTTTATAAAGAAAGATAACATTTACAAGTGGGGGCAATGTTTTGCAGGACAATGTGAAAATACTACATGCCACTGAATGGTACACTTAAAAATGGTTAAAATGAGGACTTTCCTGGTAGTTCAGTGGTTAAGACTCAGTGCTTCCACTGCAGGAGTTGGGGGGGAGGGCGGCGTGGGTTCGATCCCTGGTCAGGGAACTAAGATCCCACATACAGTGTGGCATGCCCCCCCACAGAAAAAAAAAAAAAAACAGTTAAAATGATAAACTTCATGATATGTATTGGTTATCATGATTAAAGGGGGAAAAAAAATCAAACTAAATTCTGAATGTGATATATCCCAAATCCTAAACCTTGGACTTCCCTGGTTGTCCAGTGGTTAAGAATTCACCTGCCAATGCATGGGACCTGGGTTTGATCCCTGGTCCAGGAAGATCCTACGAGTCATGGGGCAACTAAGCCCATGTTCCACAACTACTGAGCCTGAGCTCCAGAGCTCATGCTCCTCAACAAGATAGCCACAACTAGAGAAAGCCCATGTGCAGCAAAGAAAGGCCACTGCAGCCAAAAATAAACTAAAAAAAAAAATCCTATCCCCTGAGAACTGGTAGCAGTTCCCATCACTGCTGTTCATTTGACATCTCCATCGCTTATCCCAGGCTGAAGGCCAAAGAGTCTCAGAAATCTTGAAATTAAATGAAACGATGTACACCGTGAGGAAGGTGGGAGGACTGGCCAGGGAAGGATACTGAGACTCAAGGCATCTGGAATGGTCCAGTCGCTGGTGGAGGGGTGGGGATGTGAGAGTTCACTCTAGCATTCATTCTGCTTGACAACTTACATATCTCTTGTGAATGTTCTTTTGTATGTTATCAAATACCATAATACGAAGACCATAAAACTACGGGTGAGAAGATACGGCCTGGGATTGGTGGGCTGGGGCGGAGGAGGTAGAATGATGGGACTTTCCTCGTGGTCCAGTGGTTAAGATTTTGCATGCCCAATACAGGGAACATGGGTTTGATGCTTGGTTGGGGAACTAAGATCCCACATGCTGCGATGTGCGGCCAAAAAAAACAGAAAAGAGCAGAAAAAGAATGCCAGGGTGGAGAGGAAGCAGGACCAACAAAAAGGTGATAAGGTAAAAGCTGAGTGCTGGATACACACAGCCCCCTTACTCTATTTGCTCTACTCTTTCCATAAGAAAATAAATTGAAAACAACACAGGAAAACGCACATTACCCTCATCTCCCAAAACACACTCTCAGTAACAAAGTATAATAATAGTGCCTATCTTTATAATGAATGCACTCCACAATGTCTCCATCTGTAACTGACAAGAAGCAACACTCAAGGTGAAATTAAAGTTAAGATACATGGTTCTGGCCCCCTAGTGAATATCCAGTCAGTGACAGTAACTCACATGAAGAATGGCTTTACTGAGCCTTTGGTATCTTCACCAGGGCGATCATGGCTTGCTGACCTACTGAGAACTCCTTCTACCCCATGCCCTGTGCAAAGCACCACCTGGCATCTGAATTCACCTACCCTTGTCAAGCACTGACATTAACCCTCTGTTCCAATTACCTTGTTCAATGAACAAATGACCACAGGAGAGATCAGTACACTTTTTCTGTAACAAAGTAGACAAGAAGTATTTTGGGATTTGTGGGTCAGCTCAGCTCTGCTGCAAAAACCCCACTCTGCTATTGGATGGGAAAAGCGGCCTATGTATATAATATGTAAATAAGTGGGCGGGGCCATGTGCCAATAAAACAATTTCCAAAACCAGGTGGGGTGGGGGTGGGGTGTGTGTGTGTGTGTATGTGTGTGTGTGTGAGAGAGAGAGACAGTGTGCCCATCCCTGTATAAAGTAATTGGAAGTAGTAAATGGGCTGGCTATATAAAGTATTTAACAAGACTTCCCTGGTGTTCCAGTGATTAAGACTGTGCTTCCACTGCAAAGGGCGCAGGTTCTATCCCTGGTCACGGAACTAAGATCCCATATGCCCTACGGTGCGGCCAGAAAAATAAAACAGGGTTTAAGATGTGGCCTGACACACAGGCATTCCTAAACCATCAGCTGCGACTTTATAGGTGTGCGTTTTCATAGGTACTGCTGCTGCTGCTGCTAAGTCGCTTCAGTCATGTCCGACTCTGTGCGACCCCACAGACGGCAGCCCACCAGGCTCCCCCGTCCCTGGGATTCTCCAGGCACGGGTCACATCAATACCTCACCTTTCCAACTAGAAGTGACAAGTAGCCTTTATAGCACCCATCGGCTTGTGTTAGAAGCTCCCTCTTCAGCTTTGTCCCTTAGTATGACCCTAACACAGCAAGAGCATCTGGAATAACTGCCAACAATCATTTCACCCTATTTACTGGTGACATACGCATATACACCCAAATAACAGCTCAGAGGCCGGGATCTTCCACTCTGACGAGCAAGTCCCATCCGCCTGCCCTGCCGCGAGTCTCAGGAGGTGCAGGGGGCAGGCCCCGCCACCGCGGTACGTGCAGTCCCCAGCACCCGGCCTGTCATCCAACAAGCGCGCCGTGAACGCTCCAGCGGCCGAGGCAGCAGGCTCGCTGGTCCCCTGTGACGCCCGGGGGGCTCACCTTGAGGGAAGGGATGTCCTCGGCGCGGATGACGAACTCATCGCGCTCCCGGAAGATGCCCTCCCCGCCACTCTCGCCCGCCTCCTCGTCCGTCTCCCCGCACACGGCTGCCGTCTCCTGCTTCTTGGCCAGGTGCAGGGGCCGGGCGTCGGGCGGCTCCGGGTCCTCCGGCGACGGGGCAGCCGGCTCCTCAGGGGGCGGCGGCGGGGGCGCGGCGGCCGGTGGGGGCGGCGGCGGCGGCGGCGGGGGCGCGGGGGCGGGCGGCGACGGCAAGGCCGGCGGTGCAGGAGCGGGTGGTGGCGGCGGCGGCGGCGAGCTGGGCACGGGGGCCACCAGTGGGGGTGGCGAGGGCAGGGCTGGCGGTGCGGGCGGCGGCTGCGGTGTCGGGGCGGGAGGCGGCGAGGGCGGGGGCTTCTCCTCCAGCAGCGGGGGCTCTGGGGGCGAGAGGGGCATCAGGATTGGAGACCCGTTCAAACCCGCCCCCCCACCAAACTTGTTACCTGCTGATGGTGAAAAGTCTCTCAGACTATTCTGGGGGGTCCCAGCACAGTCCTCCTCCTGCCCTGTACTCCAACATCCCTCCTGATCAAACTGAGCTCTTCACCTAACTACCATCTCTGCCCCCAACCCCCCTCCATCTCTACTTTCCATTCCTCTTCTGTTACCCTTTCTCCTCCTTCAAAGAGGGTCCTGTCTGGACCGCTCACTGTCCTCTCCCTGACCTTCAACACCCACCCAGTCCCCTGACACCTACAAGAAGCCCGCGTTCCTTTAACTTCTCTTTCCAGTGTCCTAATGGGCTTCCCTGGTGGCTCAGATGGTAAAGAATCCACCTGCAACGTGGGAGACGTGGGTTTGACCCTGGGTTGGGAAGATCCCCTGGAGGAGGGCATGGAAACTCACTCCAGTATTCTTGCTTGGTGAATCCCCATGGACAGAGGAGCCTGGCGGGCTGCAGTCCATGGGATCACAAAGAGTCAGACATGACTGATCGACTAGGCACTCAGGCAGACATGCCGCTCTGGTCCTCATCTTTCCCTGGTCTCCACAGACCCCAGTGTCATAGGGCAGTTCTGCAGCCCAACTGCAGTACTCAAGTGTCCCCCTCTCCGCAATGGCCAGGAGGCCTCTCTGGTCCCATCAGACCCCCCTCACAGCTCCCCAACCTGGTCCCTACAAAGCTTCTGGCCCTGTCCTGCCCCCAGTCTCCAAATACCATTCGCCATTCCAGCACCTCGTCTCTTGTCCCTGAATGTCCCTCCCTGTGCCAACAGCCCCTCTGCTCCTTCCTTATTGCCACCCAGCTCCCCAACAGTCCTTCTGCCACACCAGCATCCCTCCCTGAGACTCCAGTGGGGATTCTGAGCCCCTGAAATGGGCTCCCACAAAGTCCACTTTAGTCCAGAATTACCTTTGCTGCCTTGGGGCCCCAGTCTGCTGCTTACTTCCCATTTGTTAATGTCCCTCCCGATTGCTGGGTCATCCCCTCTGTATACCTGTTCCTTTTCTGCTCAGAGGTCTCATCCTTCTCTATCCAAGCTCTCCCCTCTCCTTTCTTCAGCCTACTCTTCAGTCTCAGAATTGCCAATGCCCTCTCCTTCCTGATAAACACCCATGATATTTGAAACATCCCCACCTGCCCAGCCCAATGCCTTGAGATCTCCTGACTTCTCAAACTGCTTCTGATCCATCCCTGGGTCCTTAGCCATGAGCCTTCCTTCCAAGGCCCTCTCTTCCTCTGATGTTCTCTCCCATTAGAGCCGATCCAGACACTCTGCATAGAACCCGCCAGTGTTTCCCATCTCTTCCTTGATGCTTTCCTTTAGTCTCTCACTGTCTTACTCCCCACTTCCCACCTTTCTACAACCTTCCAGAAGACGTCACCATTCCATAAGACTCCTCTGAGCATCCAAGCCTCCTCATTCACTGCTCCAAACGCCCTCCCCCAAACCTCATCTCTTTCATCCCCAGTGCCCCTATCAAAGCCCTTGAAATTTTGTCCAACATGCCCTCTCAGAACTGAATGCCATTCAGATCTGACTGTACCCCTAGCCTTTCCTGATGCCTCACACCCCACGATCTGACTAGTCATTATTAATGCATGTTTCTTTAACCAACCCTGCCCAAGTCTCTGTCTGCTCCCCCAGGCCCTCTTCTGTCCTCTATCACACATCTCTAACCCCTAGAGCTCTTCTCACGTCCCACGTCCCCTCTCATCAATTTTAAAAGCTCTCTCCGACCCTGGCACCCACCTGCCCCATCACTTATAAGCTAGGCTGAACAGTGTGTAATCTATACCATCAGACCTGGTCGCCCCCAGACCTCCTTCCCAGCTCTCACCAGGTGTGCCACTGCTGCTGGCACTGGGGAGCCCCGGGAGCGGTGGTGGCCCGGGGACTGCAGCCTCTGCAGCCAAGGGGGGCCCATCCGGAGTGGAGGCGTCCTTAGGCCCGGCCAGCGGCGGGTCGTCGAGAGCAGAGATGGCCGAGGAGATGCTCTCCTGGAGGTCCCGGTTCTTGGCAACAGAGTCTTCCTCGTCGGAGGAGAAGGAGGGCAGGGTCTCCAGGTTCCGCTTCAGCTCCTCGTCCAGTCGCTTGCAGGGCGAAGGGCAGCCGAGCCCCAGCCCCTCGCTCTCAGCGGCCTCCAGCGCGCCCCCCAGCCCAAAGGCGCTGGCGGGTGGGGGGTGTGGCACAGTGGGGGCGGTGGGGGGCTGGGGAGGCAGGCCCCGGGTCGGCACGGTGGGCGGCACACTCTTGGGGGGGCTGAGCGGGGGTGTCAGGCCGGCCTGGTAGAGTGGTGGATGGCGCTTGCCTGACTTGAGAAAGTCCAGGAACGAAGCCATGAAGCCGGACTTCATCTCAGGCTGCTTCTCCTCCACCTCCTTGATCTTGGCCTCAATCTTCTCCCGAGTGAGGCTGGAGTCCAGGCTGTTGTGGTCAGCTCCCGACATGGCATCACCCGAGGAGGCTCCCAGACCATCGCCGGCCTTGGGCACAGACAGCTTGATCTAGATGTGGGGGCAGTGGGCAGTCAGGGCCCATGTGTCCCGGCCCCTGAGTCCCCTCTTGCCTCAAACTCAGGACTCTGGGGCCCCAGTCCTCTTCCTGTCTAAGACTATGAAGTTCAAACTCAGCAATCTCAGCCTGCAGACCTGGAACTCAAGCCCACAGACCCTTTTGCTCAGATTCCAGAATGACAGGACTGATATTCCTCCCTCATTACTCACTGACCCCCTCCCACAAGACCTAAGAACCCAGGATCCTCACAATCGATAGTCCTGTGGGACCTAGAAGCTAGGAACACAAGCACTAACTCCCAGCCTCCCTCTGGATACACAAATTTCAACTCTCAGATCTCTCCAAGCATGGAACTCTGGAGTTTGAGCCCTCTGATTCCTTTTCTCCTGGGAATTAGTTCATACCATATTCTCCATCATGCCCAAGAACCTCCAATGTGGCCCCAACCCCCAGGCATCAGGGTCCCAGCCCCCCTCACCTTCAGTGGTTTCAGGGGCTCCAGCCGAGTGCCCCCTGCCTCCTCGGCCTTCCTGCCCCGGCCCCGGCCCCGGCCCCGAGGTTTCTTGGCCCCGTCAGCAGGAGTGGAGGCTGAGGCTGGCCCAGCGGTGGTGGGGACCTCCAGTGGGCGAATCCGGGGTCTCCCGCGGGGCCGGGGCGGCCCATCACGCTTGGCCTTGGTGGGTTTGCGACCTCTGCGCCGGGGGCCGTCAGGGCCTGGGTTGGGTGGACAGAAGTCTATGTCACCCAGCGGGGAGAGAGCCGGGCGGGAGCGGCAGCTGGACACCAGGTCAGGCAGGCGCCGGGGGTTGAGGCGGATGTCAGCGGGCACGTCAGCTTTGTCCTCATCGGCCTCAAACTCGTACTCCTGGGCATACAGTTTCTTGGGTGTCTGGAAGGGTGGGTCACGGCGCCGCAGCAGGTGGAAGGAGGACGTCTTGAGCAGCTTCTTTGGCTTGGTAGAGCAGAAGATGGGCGAGGTCAGGCCTCCCTTGGGCTCCGAGGCAGGGGGCGGAGGCGGCGGCGGGGGAGGCGGGGGTGGGGGGGCCGCCTGGTGCGGCCCACTCTGGATCAGGCCCAGGGGCTCAGCATTGACCGTGGAGGGCAGCTCGGGGGGCTTGTTGGGGTCCAGGCCCAGGCCCGGAGTCTCAGGGCCGGCTCCAGTGGCCCGACCAGGGCAGTAGGGCCCGTAGGGATCATAGGCAGGAGGGCCGGGGGGTGGCCCGGTCCCCGCCTTGGGATCACCCTCGTCCTCGGGCGGCCCAGCCTTGCCATAGTCGTCCGCCGGCCCTCCGCCGAACATCTCCTCCATGGTGGGGAAGAAACTGCGCTCCTCGTCTTGGAGCAAGGAGTCAGGGAAGCAGATGGAGGTGAGCGGCACGAAGCGGGGGGCCTTGGTGCCTTGCGGGCTGGGGCTGCGGTAGGCACCGGAGGGATCCTTGCCCTCGGTGTTGGGCGGGCCCACGCCAGTGTCACCGGGCCCAGCGGGCAACGGCTCCAGGGCCCCCAGCAATTCTTGCATGGCACCAGGCGGCTCCAGGCTCTCCTCCGGCCGCAGGCGGGGGCTGGGGGCACCGGGCTCCAGGCCGTGGCTGCGGAGGTGGGCCTCAAGCTGGAGGGGCATGGGCGGTGGGGGTGGGGGCGGTGGCGGGGGCGGCTGGGGTGCCCCATCTCGGGCGGCCGGCTCAAGGAGGTGGACGCCGACTTTGGGAGCACTGGAGGAGGGGCTGGGAGCGTGGCTGAGGACCGAGGGGAGCAGCTGGGGAGGAGGGGGCGGCAGCACCAGTGGGAGGTCGGGGCCCCCCGCCTCTAGGAGGAGGCCGTGGGGGGCAGGCTGGGCCGACTGGGCCGTGGGTTGGGGGGGCGGAGGGCTCTTTTGGAGGAAGGCCCCCAGCTCCTTGGCACCTGCCCCGTAGTGGACAACTGAGGTGGCCAGCCCCTCGGGGGTCTCGCCACCCCGTTCCGGCCCTTTCTTCTTCTCCTTCAGCCGCCCCAGGCCCAGCTCCAGGGCCGCGGTGGCACCCTCGTCAAGGCTGGCGCTGGTCCGGATGACGCTCTGCAGATGGTACCTCTGGGGGTCTTCCTTGGCCAGCTCGTAGGGTGTGCCTGGGGGACCCCCAGCCCCGCCACTCCCCCCAAGTCCCTTGGAGGCATCTGCCGCCCCATCTTCGCCCACCAGGCCATCTGCCCCTGAGGTCCGCGGGGGGCTGGGCGCCTGGAGGAGGTGCTGAATGAGGAATTCTTCATCCTCCGTACGCTCAGCGGGAGGCCCGCCGGGGCCCGCCAGCAGCTCGGAGCCGTCCCCCTTGCCCTTGTAGCCACCTGCTCCAGCTGCATAGCTGCTGGCCCCTGGGGGTGCCAGGAACGGGGCTGAGGCCAGGACAGAGCTCAGGTATTTGCCAGGGGCTCCCGGAGAGCCAACTCCGGGCGGGCGGCCGGGGGCAGGTGGCGACTGCAGTGGGCGGATGATGTGAGAAGGGCTGGCCTCTCCGCCGCCCCCCAGGGAGCTGGGCCCCCAACCGCCTCCATGGCCCGAGAGTGCTGGGGAATGGCCAGTACTGTAGCTGAGCGAGGGGCTGGCCGTGGGCAGACCCTGGGAGTGGGCAGCTGGCCCCGGGTACGGCTCACCCTGCACCCCATACAGCTGCCCCTGCAGTTGGTCTGGGGAATAGCTCTGACACGTGGCTAGGCCAGGAGGCGGGGGACCACTCGGGGGCTGCTGGGGCCCCCCTGAGTAACTAGGGCCTTTGCTCAAGTCCTGTGCTTGACCCCCTCCGAACCCCTGCCCATAAGCCTGGGGTCCTAGAAGCCCTTGGGGCTGACCGGGGGAATAGGCCTGGCCTCCTGCTCCTCCAGCCCCGGAGGCCTTCCCAGTGGCATAGGCCGCTGCTGGCCCACCTAGGCTCTGGCATTTGGGTGTGGCGGTCGAACGGGCTGGTGGGGGCCTACTGGCACCGCCCGCAGCTGCCCCGTAACCACCTTTGCCCGTCTTGTAACCAGGCGACTGAATGATGGGGCGGTAACCTCCACCGCCACCTCCTGCACCACCTCCTCCAGCTGCCTCAGGGCCTGCAGCCCTGCCTGATGCCCCGGCCGTGGCTCCACTGGGCCCAGCTTTGCTAGGCTCACCAGCGCCAGGGGAGGGTTCCCCACCACCCAGCGGGCTGCAGGCCAAGTTGGCCCGATGGCCCATGGAAGCGTAGCTGCCTCCGCAGCTCAGGTAGTGCTGGAGGGCATGGGCTGGGGGTGGGGGTGGGGGCGGCTGGGCACTGGCGGGCCGCTGGTAGTGCTTGATGACGGTGTCCTGGCGGGGCAGGGCCCGCTCAGGGGGCGGCGGGCCGGGGGCAGCACCCGAGAAGTTGTAGAGCTGTGGAGAGGATTGTTCGGCTGCGGCGGCGGCAGCAGCGGAAGAGGAAGCCAGCAGGTTGAACTGAGTCGGGAGGTGGCGGGGAGGTGGGGGTGGGTCTGGGGGACCAGGGCGGTAAGGTGGGGTTTGGGCTGGGCCGAGACCAGCGGGCCCCAGGACACCACCCCCCGCCAGGCGCTCAAAACCTAGCGAGGAGGGCACCGTGGGTGCCTGCGAGGGCTTCAGGTGCAGCACGTCATGGGGGGACAGGAGCCCATTAGCTGGGGGACTAAACGGGGGATCCTGGAGGGTGAGGGAAGAGGGAACTGGGAAGGGGCGGCTGCCAAAGGAAGCCGGGTGCTGATAAGCCGAAAGGGCGGAGGAGGATGGAAATGTGCTGGAACCGGGCAGGGCGCCTGAGATGAAGAGCTCCGTGGGGCCTGGCGTGTGCATGGCTAGGGATGAATGAGGGAGACCACAGGTCAGAGTCGACCACACTCCAGCCCCACCCTGGCCCTCCTGGGCTGGCAGCGGGCTTACCTGTTTGCCAGGAAGGACTGCGGAACTGGGAAAGAAGAGAGGAGGCAGAAGGGCCAGGCTGCGGGCCCCGGGACTCCAGGGCCGAGATGAGGTTCATGACGGAGGCGTCGGGCCCTGCTGAGCCTGCGTGATGGAGGCCAGTGTCGAAGAGTCCAGAGAGGCCTGGCAAGGGTCGGGGCGGGGGTTGAGTCAGCTAGGTGGGGGATAGGGCAAGGTTGAAAGGGAGAAAGAGCAAGCCAAAGGCAAGTTGGGTCAGCAAAGGGGACTGGATGGAAGGTGCAGATTCAAAGAGGAGAAAGTAGACAGAAACAAGGAGACAGTAAGCAGGATGGAGTAGGATGCAATCTTAAGGGCAGGGAGCCCAGGAGAGGAAAACTAGACAAAGGAGTAGAAAAATCCAGAGGTGAAAAAAAGTGGGAGAAAAAGAACAGAGAGTTCTTGCCGTCCAAGGGAGGCCAAAGGAGTTAGGTAATTCTAACAAGGAAGGGGAAGAGATGGGGTGATACTGGTGCCACTGGGAAGAACCAGAGAACAAGTCGAAAGAGGTTAAGTCCAAGTGAGAGGGTCCAGATTTTTTTAAAAAAAAAGGGTGGGGGTGAGGGATAAAGGGAAGGAGCCAACCAAGAGGGTCTTAGGGTCAAACTGGACAACAGTCTGGTTGCTGATCCATCTAGGAAGGGAAGCGGCAGGATCAAAGGAGAACCAATCCGAGGTACTAGAGGCCCGGTCACAGAAGAATCAGGTAGTGGGCAAATCTAAGGGAGGAGGGGGAGGTCCAAGAATCGGAGCCAATCAGGAAGAAAGAGAATCAGGAAGAAAGAATTCAGAGAACCAAGAGGATGGACAAATCCAGAGGGAAGGGACCGGGGTGGGCTGGAGAGGCGGAAAAGCCTGGAAGAGAAGGTGGGATTTGGGGGCTGAGAGGACCGGACCAATTGGAGCGAAAGAGGCGGGACCAGAAAGAGGGGCGGACGAATCCGGCGAGAAATTGACCAGCCTCAGAACAACCAATCAGGGAAGAAGTGGCAAGGGGCGAGCCAGGACGGAGGGCACAGCCAATTAGGAAGGGTGGAACTTTCAGCAGCCAATCAGCCGCTTCGAAGGGAGGGCCAGGCGGGGCGGGACAGGGGCCGTACCTGCCGGGTGGTGGTTGGTGGCATAGCTTTGCAGTGGGTGGGGGGCCGCGTAGGCCTGGCGGTGTAAGATGTCCGTCTCGGGGTGTGAGGTCCTGGAGCTGCCATAGACCAAGCTGTGGGGTGGGGGGTGGAAAGGGAGATGTTAGGGTTTCCTCCGAAGCTGCCCTCTGAGTGAGGAACTCAGCAAATCCCCCAGGGAGTTCGGGAGAATCTTCCAGCTGACTGGGGGTTATCCTAAGGAACCTTGAGCCATAAAGGAAAAGACAAGGGAATCGGGGTCCCCAACTTAAAAGAGCCATGGTCCCCACTCGAGCCCCAGTAAACAGAGCCCAGAGAGCCTCACAGACATGCACAGGAAGGAGACAGACAGGCTGAAGAGTCAGAGAAAAGTGTCTTAAGTTGAAAATAGGGAGTTTGCTCCCAGGGCCCCCACCCTGTAGGGGACACAAAGCCCTGGGGCCAACCCCCGAGGGACTCCCCCTCTTCTTCAGACACGTGGGAATACAGAGGCCCTGAACCTCACGGGATGGTGCATACCGAGCCAGGGGCAGCCGCAGATTGTTCCCCAACAGCAGGGATGGGGGAGGGGGGGGTGAGGATAGGACTCGGGGAAAGTACCAGGTACAAGTGTGAACATGAACGTCGTCCATCCCCCGGGTTGAGGTTCAGATGCATGGACCCATGCAAGGCCAGGTATGTGTGTAAACCAGTATTCAACTCACTCGTGGGGAAAGACACGGAGCGAGGAGTCCCACATGGAAAATCCTAACTCACTTGGGGTCCTGCCCTTGCCAGCCTGGGAAACCCAGGTGTGTGGGGGAGGGGGGCAGGGGGCAGGTGAAGAGTGAGGGTGTGACACAAACAGCAGAAAAGGGGCAGACTCGCAGGTGAACTGGCTGCCAGCTATGTACGCCTGGGCCCACGCTCACACACACAACCACACACTGGAGAAACAGCCTCGTCTTCCTATGCAGCGGCCCCCATCCATGGCCCGGACTCAAGAGGTCAAACACTCCACTCCTCGCCATCAACT
The DNA here is from genome assembly GCF_019320065.1 of Cervus canadensis. Taxonomy (NCBI): domain Eukaryota; kingdom Metazoa; phylum Chordata; class Mammalia; order Artiodactyla; family Cervidae; genus Cervus; species Cervus canadensis. The sequence goes on along the minus strand of NC_057403.1, from coordinate 20,933,572 downwards.
AGGATTCTCTGTCTTTGCGGGTGGGGGAGCTCAAGGGGGTGTGTCTCTGATGCCAGGACACCCCCCCCCCTTACACACACAGAACCCCAGCTTCGGAAGGGGGCGGGGCCCCGTGCCCACTCAGCGCGCGGAATTTCTGGGGGGGGGCCCCCGCGTAGCGCGGCCTCGCGCAGTCCCGGAACAATAGGACCTGGGGGGGGGCGCGCCCCCCAGGTCTGCGTTCTAATTTTCTTTTCCCTCTCACCTTTGCAAGAGCAGAGCCTGGGGCACGAGGGGGAGGGGTCAGCAAGCCGGGAATCCAAGGATGGGGGGAAATCCAGGCCTTGCTTCGCCAGTCCCTCCCACCTTCCCAAGGCCTCTCGGTCTGAAATTGTTTTGCACCCCCATTTCCCCGCTGCATCTTTCTCTTTGCATGCCGGAGCTGGCTTTGGCGGAGTTTGCAATTTGCAAACTGGGGCGGCGGCGTTGTTGCAAACCGAGGAAGGCCGCTCCCTTGCAAGCCGGAGGGGAGTTTGCGATGCACGCGTAGCCGGGCGGGCCCGGCCGGGCTGGGCCCCCACCCCTTGGCCCCTTCCTCTAGGCCACCCCCGGCTCCTTACCTAGCTTTCGCTGACCTCTCGTAACTCCATCCCGCCCCGGCGCCGAGCGGGTCCCCGAAGCCGGCGCTGGGGTAGTTCCTGTCCATGAATTGGCCGCGGTGGAAATTGGGGGAGGGGGAGGGAGGGAGGGAGGGAGGGGGCGCGCGCGCGCTCTCCTCCGCCGCCTCTCCCTCCGCTGTTGCTTTTTTTTCCCTTCTCTCTCTCTCTCTCTCTCTTTTTCTTTGCAGCCGCCGAAGGCCCGGGAAGGCCCCGGGCGGGGGAGGGAGGGGACAGGGGCGGAGGGGCGGGCAAGGGAGGGGGTGCAGCCGCCGAGCCAAGGAGGGGGGAAGGGGGGTTCCCCCTGGAGGGAAAGAGGGGGGAGGAGGGACCCCGCTGTCTCCGCCTTTGCCCCGGCCCTTGCAAGAGAGAAGGGGGGGCGCGCGCTCAGGAGGGGGCGTCCCGGGCGGCCCCGGGGTGGGTGCGGGCTCTGGGTGCTCGCTCTCTCGCCGCCGCCGCCGCCGCCTCCTCCTCCTCTGCGCTCACGGTGCAGCCATCTTTGCACAAGGCGGCTGGGGGAGGGGGGAGGGGAAGGGGGGGCGGGCGGCGGGGTGTCTGGCTGCGCTCCGCTTCCTCCCACAATCCCGTGCAAATGCAAAAAAAAAAAAAAAAAAAAGAGAGAGAGAGAGGCAGACACAGGGCGCTAGCAGGGCCTGGGGGTGTAGGGTGCAGCGTTTGTACAGAAAGCCAGCTCCGCCGTGCGCAGACGCGCCCGGGAACGCAGTTCAGTTTATATGATTTTTCTTTTTTAATTTTTGCATTATTTCACTCTTTTGCATCTCTTTTCCAAGGTGTTTTTATTTGGGGAAAGAGCTCAACTTCAGTCCCCCAGGTGCAGCGCGATCCTGCCCCCAACCGAGCCCGCTTGCAAATACGCCCACCCCCCCCATCTTTTCCTGGATTGCAGAGTGCTCCTGTGCGCGCACGGGGAGCGCAGGAAAACACGCGTGTGCACAGGCGAGTCTCTGCGTGTCCGTGGTCCGTGACACTGAGGGCGATGGCCGTGTCACACCCGCTCACACGCGAGTCTGCGCACCCGGACTGCGCTCCTGGGTCCAAGTTTCCACGCACTCCTACCCCGGGTACGGGGCTGGCGGATACCCCAGGTCAGGAGACCGTGGGGGCCTGCGATGGGCCGGGATGCGGGAACACGTTGCCTGAGAACTTGCTTGTATCCGTACGCAGCGGAAACACGTGTGGTAGAGTAGGCCTCGGGCCGGACGACCCCTACTCCCATCACCCCTCCAAGCTCAGCTCCGGAGTTTAAGAGGCCTGGGGGTTTCCGGAATCCGGTGCGAATCTGGGGCACGGTTCAGAGAACCCCGGCTCCGCTCCGAAGCCGCTCTTCAGCTGGGTCTCCTGAGACTGCAAGGGGAGGAGAACAGTGCGGAGTCAAAGGCCCGGCTGTTTTTGCCCCATCAACCAAGACCACTCCGGCCCACCCTGGGCGTCTCAGCCAATCCCGGACCCTCTGGATTCAAGACCCACCCTCCTATAATATTCCAGACACACACACACACAAACACACACACGGCCCAACCTCCTATAATATTTCAGACACACACACAGAGACAGACACAGACACACACACACACACACACAGACACACACACACAGACACACACACACACACACACACACACACACACACACACACACACACACACACGGCTGGGCCACGCCCCCGTTCTCCAAGCCTCGACCTGGCTAATAAGCTCAAAATTCTAAGTCCCGCCCCTAAGCCTACGCCCCTCCCCCGGCCGTGCCCTCCCCTCAGCGCCCCGCCCCCAGGCCGAAGCCCAGCCCCATACCTGGTGTAGGGGGGCGGAGGTGCGTCGTGTACCCCCGAGGCCGCCAGCGCCTGCTCGTAGGTGGGGAGGCCTGGGGGTGGGGGTGGAGGCTGGGGCGTCTGCGGGCTCAGATCACTAAGGGGCCTAATGAGCTCGACACTGGGGACAGAAGGTGCACTGTTAGCAGGGGAAACCTACAGGAGAGAGCGCCCTGGGAAAAGGTCAGACTTAGGAAGACAGAGACTCTGAGGATGGTAGGGGGACAGAGGTGAAAGGGAGATGGACCAGGGAAAAAGAGGGTCACCTTCAACCGAACTCTACAGACAGAAAAGCACCACGCAATGACAGACAGTCACAGAAATCAACAGTTGCGGAGACAGGCTCATTCACAGACACAAGTGCCCGGATACAGGCAGAGTCATGGAGAAACAGACAGCCCTGCAGAGAAGCAGGCAGACACACACAAGAAACAGACAGACACAACAGAGAAACACTCAGGCACAAATTTCCCAGATCCACTCTTCCAATAAACTCTTCCTGGAAACCTCCAAATCCACTCCACTTCGAGGCGGATGCTCAGGCACTCTCTTACACTTTGCCACTGAGAAACACACACCTAGACAACTCACACGGACACACACAAAGACAGCCTCGTCTTGTCACCCCGGAAACTGACATCCCACAGACACCCACAGACCACAGGCTGCAGCCTCATCAGATACAGCATCCACAGGATGAAGATCACTTGTAAACTGGGTACTGCAAAGACAGCCAGGCAGCAAATATTGATGGAGTCCCTATTTGGTGCCAAGCACTGTGGATATAATCCGATGCCGCAACAGGACACAGAATCTCACAGACTCTTCACAGGACAGTCTCCTCAGATCTTTCAGCAGTGCCCACCTGCCCCCGATCTGGTCCATCTCCTTAGGATGACCCCTCCCTCCCCTGCTCACCCTGCTCTAAAGCCCTACAGCCCCCAAAGCCCCCTTACTCTTGAGGACGGGAATGCTGCCTGCGGCCCCGACGGCCATGTAGATACCAGAAGGCTCCCAGGCTGGCCAGGACAATGAGTACAATGGCTACTGTCAGCCCCACAGCCAGGCTTGCGACATCCACTCGTCCACGTCCTGTGGGGGGTGGGGGGGGATGTTTGCAGTTGACATGCTTAGTTAGGGTAGGGAGCTCAAGCAGATAATTTTCTGAGTCCCCACGCTCAGTACTGCCAGATTTTAGCAAACAATAATGAGACCCAGTTAAATGTGAGTTTTAGATAAACAATGAGTAACTTTTTTGTATGTCTCATGGAATATATGAGATATGCTACAAAAAAAAATTATCCCTGTGTATTTGAGATTCAAATTTAACTGGGGGTGTAGGGCGGGGAGCGATCCTGTATTTTATCTGGCAATCCTGTCCCCTCTGGAATGCAGTGCCTTTTACCAGCCAGCCCACAGAGGGGTGAGGCCTCACCAGACAGGTCAGAAAAATTCATCTATCAAGGGGGACATCCCCCATCAGTCACAGAGTGATGGGGTTTAGGATTCATGTGAACCCTTGGCTAAGGTGAAGTGCCTTTAGCAATCAAGGTTTCATATCTGAGGAAAAGGGGGGTGGGGCACAGGGAGGACCCTGGCTTTCTGAGGCCTTGCTAGGTCTTGCTGCTGGGAAGCTTCCTTTAGGACTGGGTAGCAGGGGACTTTCCTCAAACAGTAAATCCCAGGCTTTTGGCCCTCTTCACAAAAAGCTGCACTCAGAAGGTGGGGCTTCCTGATTCTGACACGTTTCAGGTAGATTCAAGAAGCCACCAGGCCTTCATAGGCCTGTAGCAAACCAGTTACCTCCCCTAGCAACCAATGTGAGGATTCTAGCCCAGACTTAGAGCCTGTTGCTAAGGATACACTCCTAGCAACCAAGCCACTAGGGGGGTGAGATGCCTGGTACCTGGAGGGGGGTCCTCCTGTGGGCAGGAGGCCTTGGGTCCTGAGCCTGGCTAGGTGTGGTTGCTAGGGAGAAGGCCTCCTTAGCAACCAGGGCGAAGCCAGGATGGAGTTGTGGGGGAGGGGGGACCAACCAGGTAGTGAGTGCTGCTGGCTTCTTTGGTCCGGCCTGGCCAGGCTTGGTTGCTAAGGAGCACCCCCCCCCCTTAGCAACAAGGCTGCAGCCACCACTGGGCCTCAGAACTCAGAGGAGGGGCTGGGGTTGGGACTGGGCTGATCCAGCAGGTGAAGACACACAGGCTTCCACCAACTGGCCTACCCCGGCCCCGTTGCTAGGGAGCAACCCCCTTAGCAACCAAGCTGCTGAGGCTCTGGACTCCAAGATGGGCTCAGGTGGGCCAGGGCTTCCGAGTCTGAGGCCTCAGGGCTGTAACCTCTCCTTCCAACTGTCCCCCTTCCCGGGGACAGGGGACCTCCCTTCAGTGAGGCGTGGTGGGATCCTGAGGCGAGGGCTCCAGTCTCAGAGGAAGGGCTTTCTTTGACAACTTCCTCCAGTAACTCATGGGGCATGGAGTCCGGAGGGAGCCAGTTTGGGGTGGGGGATGGTGGTTCAGCCTCCCAGGTAAAGCCTTGCCCTAGTTGTACAGGATGAGAGAGCTCTCCCAACTCACCTCCTTTGCCATTGTAGACGTAGCTCTCCCAAAAGTGATCCTTGAATGGGCAGGAGGAGTGAAGGCTGAAAAGCATCAACTGGAAGATTCCACACCCCCAGACCAGCCCACCCTGGTCTCTGAGGCAGGAAGGCAGACGGAGTTGAGGGGCAGGACCCCACCCCCAGGTCCTAGAGGGTACTCCTCTGGGGACCCCTTGAATCTACCTCCGGGGACTCCTCACCGTCAGAATATTGTCCTCAAAGTACTCTCGCGCCTCTTCCCAGGAACATATCTCCTCTCGACACTCCCGCTCCAGGTTCCCTGGAGTGAACAACTCCAGGTCCCAATAATTGGCTCTTGGAACCCGCTTACGGCTGCCCAGGAAGCTCTGTGCCTCTGGGGAGTCCAGGAAGACCTCTGGGCCCAAAAGACACACAGGGCATTAGTCGCTCAGTTGTGCCCGAGTCTGCCACCCCACGAACTGTAGCCTGCCCAGGTTCCTCTGTCCATGAGATTCTCCAGGCAAAGATGCTGGAGTGGGTAGCCATTCCCTTCTCCAGGGGTTCTTCCGGACCCAGGGATCAAACCCTGGTCTCCTGCATTGGAGGCAGATTCTTTACCGTCTGAGCCTCCAGGGCAGTCCAAAAGACATAAGGGACAGAAAACGGAGGGCTCCTAGGACTGGGGACACATGTGTGTGTGTGTATGTGTGTGTGTGTTAGTCACTCAGTCGTGTCTGACTCTTTGCAAGCCAATGGACTGTAGCCCGCCGGGCACCTCTGTCCATGGGATTCTCCAGGCAAGAATACTGGAGTGGATTGCCATTCCCTTCTCCAGAGGATCTTCCTGACCCAGAGATCGAACCCTGGTCTCCTGAATTGCATGCAGATTCTTTCCCGTTTGAGCTACAGGGAAGTCCTTGGGGACATGAAGGAGCCTGAACTTAAGGAGATGGAGAGTCCTTATGGGGTCCTGGGGAGGAGGCGACTGGAGGCAGGGTTTCTCCTGGGCCAGAGGAAGGTGGGTGTTGCTGCCTGGACTCTGGCTCTTCCCCTCAACACTCACCTAGGCCTTGCTTCCCACTGGGTGGTGTGTCCAGGCAGGTGGCCAATCCCAGGTATAGCAGCAGCACAGAGGGGCGGCCCCTCATATTTTGTGGACACTAGGAACCAGGTGTGGTTAGATGAGAAGTGCCTCAGCCACTGAAGAATGAGGCCAGGTCTCCCTGATCAGACTCTGTGGTCCATGAATTATAAGAGCAGACACTTACGTGGCCTGTAATCTGGACCAGAGACTGTTCAAGGTCAGTTACCTCTATCAACTCAGTTTCATTTTCACCACAGTGCTATTATTATCTCCGTTTGATACAGGAGGAGACTGAGGCACAGAGAAGTAAAAGAACTTGCCCGAGTTCACACAGTTTGCAAGATTCAGAGGTAGGATTTCAGCAAACGCAGTGTCCCTCCAGAGACCAGAACCAGGAACTTATCTTTTTCCCAGCTGTGTGTGCAGCACCCAGCACGGGTTTGGGCACATAGCAGGCGCTCGTAAACATGTCCATGGATTGGATCACTTTCTTCCTGATAATCTCCACGTATATACCTATCTCTCTGTGCCCATAGCCACATCCACCTACAGCATTTGTTGCTCAGTTGTGTCTGAGTTTTTTGCGATCCCATGGACTGTAGCCCATCAGGCTCCTCTGTCCATGGGATTTCCCAAGCAAGAATACTGGAGTGGGTTGCCATTCCCGTCTTCAAGCCATCTTCCTGACCCAGAGATTGAATCCAGGTTTCCTGTGCTGTAGGCAGATACTTTACCGCCTGAGCCACCAGGGAAACCCTTCCACCCACAGAGATCAAAGAGTATACAAGAAGTAAAACTAGACGCACATATCCTGGGGTCCAGCAGTTGAGGGAGGGGGCAGTCATCCTGGACTCCTGGGTTTGGGGGCTCCAACTTCTGGGTACCAGAAGAGCCCAAAGCCAGGTCACCAAGGTCCCCAAGCCAAGCTCTGCCTCCAGGGACATTCACTTACCTGCCTAAACTTGTGAGTACTGTCCTCTCCTTAATCGGGGCCTCCTCGGCTAACTGCGGCCAGCCGTGAAGAGGGGCAGGGGAGAGGGGAGGGGAGAGGAACGGGAGGGTACTTTGTTCATTAAAGCCGACACAATCCTGGTTCCAGGCAAGAGGGGCGGGGTTTTTTATTACCTGCCTGGGGCGGGACTCAGGTAAGGGACAGAGTATTTAAAGGGACCTTATGAAAAAAATACATAGATAAATAAAGGGACCTTATAATTAAGGGTATAACGTCCAGAGCCCCAAAGGGAGCCTGGGTCTCCTGACACCATGGGGACACTCAGGGTGTTGGATAGGCGCCTCCTCCCCTCCTATCCAATTCCCCCCTCTCCCCAGAAAGCTCGCCAGGCTGAGCTACGGAAATGAACATCTAGATATCTAGCTATCTAGAAACTGGAGGGGAACATATGCCTTAGTCCCTAGAGATAGGTAGGTATGCCGCAGTAAATTCCTGCTTCCTGAGACAATTTGAAAGACTCTGACTTCCGATTTCTCAACTGCTCCATTTACAAAGTGGGGACAGAGGAGCCGTCCCTTCTCTATTGTCTCTTCTTTTGCGGCAGAAAAGTGGATGATACACACTTTGGTAAGCGGGCTTTTCAATTTCTGGGCAAAGTGGTTAGTCCTTAAACACAGGCTTGAAGAGATGCAAAGCCTAGGCCCATCCAGGGAAACGCCTAGTATTTACTAAGCACGCCCCCTATTCACGCCCGTTTCACCGACCGGAACCCTCGAGTTGCCACTCACGTTTCCGGAGGGAGGAAAAAAAAGAAGGGAGAATTTACCAAGCCAGAAGAGCTATCTCCGCCACTAGGGGTAGAACTACTTCCGGTCTCTTCGCCGGGCGGAAGCGGCGGAGCGGAGAGGGAAAACAGAGCTCCTTTCCGGTGTAGGAGTACTGTTGAAGTAGCCACCGAGGAAGGAGGGGTCGTCTGTGAGGTGAGTTCTAGGCGGTAGAAGAATAGTGTTAGTGCGATTGCCTTCCCGTGGGCAAGAGTCTTGTGGTCCTGAGGGAGACTGGGACAAGATTTTGAAATCTGACTTCCTGGCAGTCATTAATAGAGCCCTCTAGGTGCCTCAAGTTTGAAGCCGAATTGGAGGTGCCGGAAATCCCTTTAGGTAGCCAAACCTTCATCCGGCAGTTCTCCCCAGAGTATTAATTCCAGTGCAGACGAATGGGCTACGGATCCCAGGGCACGGAAGAGACTGGGACTCCTGGGGGAGGTCCAAGGAGTGATATTGAATGAGGAGCAACCCCTCAAGAAAGGGTGGGCCCTTTCTTGGCCTCAGTTTCCCAGACCGTGATGGGGAGGGCGGGGAAGGGTTGTGCAGTCGCCGCCGCTGCCTCCTTGCACATCTGACAGGCCCTTCCGTCTTGGAGTTGCTGTAGGTTAACGTTTTCCTCTGTGGAGCTTTGGGGTTAGGCAGTCCTAGGTTCTCACTTCGATGGTGCTGCTGATTCGTTGTGAACTCAGGTCTTGATGGATCCTTAAAGCAGTTTTACTTTAATATTTTATTATGAAAATGTCCCACCTGTCAGGTTAGTTTCTTTCTCTTCCTCCCGTTCTTGTCTCGTGGCAACAAAAATTTGGAGCTATGGACGAAAAGGTGTAGAACAACAGACAAGTTACAGCTCCATTCAGCTCAAGCGGATAATCTTTTATTAATCCAACACTCCCATAGGAGTCCTCCTCATCCTTCCTGTCAAGCCCTCTTGGCTTCCCTCTTTACACTCCCAGTCTCCTCCTTTTGCCTTTGCCCCGTTCAAAGTAGGGCTTGTACCCACCACCAGTCAATGAAAGGGAATAGAAATGGGCATACGCTCAGGCCAAATGATAATTATAAGTTGTATAGCCGCAGGCTGTGTTGTTTATGTCTTAATAGGCTCCTAACTGCCTAACCGCGGATAAGGTTACTTGGAGAAGCCCCTGTGGTCATTTTGTATCCACTGTGTGAATAGGATACACGTGCAGGAGTTCAAAAGTCTCTGTGGTTATATTTGTAGCATATCTGTGACCTCTCCTGGGTGTGTCTCAGAGTTTAGAGACCGCTTGCATCCCTTTCAGCCAGTCTTCCCCTGGTTGCTCATGTCTAAATTCCTACCTAACACAACTTACATAGAAGTGAGATCATAATATTAAAAATTCATATGGCCAGAGTTTCTGTTTATTAATATTTTTGCCATACTGGCTGGGCATTTTTTTAAACTAAATATATAAGGCAAAGTCTGTCTATTGTGACATTTCACCCCTAAATATTTTAGGATACATGTGTAAAAAGCAGAGACATTTTCACAACACTAAACTAACTATACTTCAACTTTTAAAAAATTTTTCAACAATTTTTTTTTTTTTTAAATTTTAAAAAGCGTATATGGAGAAGGAAATGGCAACCCACTCCAGTATTCTTGCCTGGAAAAATCCATGGACAGAGGAGTCTGGCGGGCTGAAGTCCATGGGGTTACATGACTGAGCATGTGTGCATGAGGGTGGAGGGAGATGGGTTGGTAGCAATAAAGTGGTAGAACTAAAAAAGAAATAAATAAATAAAAAGCGTATAGGCACACAAAAAAGCGGGAACATTTTCTTCCATGGCCACAATACTATCATCACACTTACAAAAGCAACCCTGATAAAAATATCAATTGTTTGAATCAGAATCAATTCAAATCATTGTTTTGTCTTTTAAATTCCTCTTAATTTCTAACAGTGTCCCCCTCCACACCATCCTGTTCTTTTTTTTTAAGTATTTATTTGTTTATTTGGCTGTGGTGGGTTTTAGTTGTGGCATATGGGATCTTCGATCTTCATGGTGGCATGTGGGATCAAACCTGGGTCCTCGGCATTGCGAACACAAAGTTTTCCCATCACTGGACCACCAGGGAAGTCCAGTCATTTCTGTTCTTATAGTGCTTTTGTGATGCATTGACTGGATGGACGGTTCGTTTCATTGATTACACACCTACCCCCGGCCCTATGGTTGGAAGTCGTTAACTGACACTGTCATGCCATCTCTGTGCCCAGCCCCCACCCCCAGGTGCCAGGCAGTGCTGGGACCCAGCCTGGAGTCCAGCCCAGGCCCCACCTCTAGGGAGCTCCTAGTCTGGAGGGGGAAATTCTGAGATGGCTGTAGTGGAGGTAAATCAGGGCATTGTCAGAGCATCAGGAATGCCTCCCTCAGGCTTCCCAGAGGAGGCAATTCCTGATGGGGCCTGGGAGGAGGAAGCGGATGGGATTTCCAGGGCCGGGTAGAGGGAGGCCCAGGCCCACAGGGATTTCCAGGAGCAGAGCCAGGCCTGTAGGAGCTGCCCCATTCCACACTGAGAGTCAGCACAGGGCCTGGGGCCACCTGCAGCCAGGCGGCACCCGCGATGGTCTCGGCCACAGATGCAGATGCCTGGGTCAACCCCCGGCTGCACTGGGCACCTCTCCCTGCCTCTGTTTCCTTGTTTATAGCAGCCATTTGTGCTGTGGGGTTCGGTGGAAAGTGAAAGTCGCTCAGTTGACTCTTTGCAACCCCATGGACTGTATTCTCTAGGCCAGAATACTGGAGTGGGTAGCCATTCCCTTCTCCAAGGGATCTTCCCAACCCAGGGATCAAACCCAGGTCTCCCACATTGCAGGCGGATTCTTTACCGTCTGAACCACCAGGGGAGCCCAAGAATACTGAAGTGGGTAGCCTATCCCTTCTCCAGGGAATCTTCCCAACCCAGGAATCGAATCAGGGTCTCCTGCGTTGCAGGCAGGTTCTTAACCAACTGAGCTATCAGGGAAGCCCTGGGATTCAGTGCAGTTAACATGTATAAAATGCTTATAACAGGGCTGGGTTTACCGAACCTCTTAGATGAATACCAATCACTATTAATAGAAAAATCTCAGATGTTCCCTTTTGCTTTTAGGGAGCCTCCCTCCTTCCTGCTTCCGATACTTCCTATATTTGTCTGTGAGTTCCTTGAGTGTAATTGGCCCTTTGGGTTCCCTTAACACAGGCCTCCAGCCCCCTGGGACAGCCAGCAGCATCCATGTGACCTCATGCTCCTCTCGGGAGGGGACTTGTAGCATCCTTTAGTTCTTCCTTAGTTTTCTCATTCTTTAGTTCTCAGAGGGATCTCTGACCTCAGGAGATTGAGGATTCAAACAAATTGACTGGAGAAAAAGACCTGGGGAGATAATAAGGGAGATTTGAATAACAGCTGGATAGAAGATGATGATAAGGAATTATTAATGCATCCATGGTATTGTGGTCATGTTTTTTAAACATAGTAGCCACAAGTTCCTAGAGGCCGTGGCACTCTTTGATACTTGTGTCAGGGCCCTGAGGGACTGTATTTTTTTTTTTTTAAATCACTTAATTAATTTAAATTCAGGCACCAAACTGGATTCAGTCCCTGGAAAACTTTTAAGTATGTCTGGCACAACCAGGACATGTGAGTGTACATTTGCTCCTGTAAATTTTATGAAACCTAAATGCAGGGCAAGTTCCTCCAGCGAAAATTGTTGTCTGAATCGAGACATATTAAAAGAGTGGGCTAGACTGTGGATTTTGAAGATTTCGTAGGAGCATGGGAGTGGATTAGCCTTTATTCTCGGATTGTGACCTCCCCAGGAGGACTGCCAGCTGTCACGTGACCAAGGGGGGGCGGCTCTAGAGCCTGGGTGAGTGGGTTCAAGTCCAGCTCCGTTGCCAGGGGGGCCCCATGGGCCTGGTTTCTTCTCTCTAAGAGGGGAAGGTTGGTAAATAATAGCTGCTCTTACTTTGGACGTGCCCTCTCTGAAGTGCTAGTGACAGCAGATGGTAGTAGTTCTATTTTCTGAGCCTGTCCTAACTGAGGAGACCATAAACCTGCCCACCCCAGTCAGTGGTTCTCAAACTTCCTGGTCTCAGGATCTTAAAAATCCCCGAGGACTCCAAAAAGCTTTTGTTTGTGGAAGTTCGATCTATCACAGTTTGCCATATCAGGGCAGTTCCCTGGTGGTCCAGTGGTTAGGACTGCGCACTTTCACTGCTGAAAGCCCGGGTTCAATCCCTGGTCCAGAAACTAAGATCCTGCAAGCCACAGGTGTGGCCAAAGGAAAAAGAGATTTACAATATAAGATGAAAACAGACATGAAAGGGTCTTTATTGAAATATTCTTATAACAAAACACTCATCTATTTAAAGTATATAACTGTGGTTTTTCATATAATCAGTATTTTTGTAACCATCTCCACTTTCTGATTTCAGGACATTTTCATCACTGCAGAAAGAAACCCCATCCCCCTTAGCAGCCACTCCCCACTCCCGTCCTCCCTTCTCCCAGTGGGTGGCAGCCACCAGTCTTTCTGTTTCTATGGATCTGCCCATTCTGGACGTTTCATATAAATGGAATCAACAATAGGGCCTTTTGTACCTGGCTTCTTTCACTCTGTATACCGGACGTGTTTTAAAGCCAAGGTTGCACAAGCACAAGTCACACAGCCTCTGGAAAACTCCACCAGATGCTCACTAGAGAATGAGAAGAACAGAGGCGAACACATATTAGTGTTATGGAAATTGCTCTGTGGACCCCCTGAGAGTATCTTAGGGACCCCTGGGGTCTCGGCAGACCTTACTTTGAGAACCACTGGCCTAGGCAAATGGCTTCACTTCTGTGCCTCCGTTTGCCTCTCTCCAAAGCGGAGATGCTGATGGAACAGACCCCAGAGGGTGGCTGAAGTTGGATGATTGATGAGATGAGGCCACGGGGAGTTGGCCCAGGGGTCAGGGGTCAAGCAGTGTCCCTTGTGCTTATTCCCATGACAACCCAGAGAAGTAATGCTCCCTCTCTAGCAGTTCCTCTCCTCTCAGAGAGAAAACATCCCAGTCCACAAAGCCAAAGAGCTTGGCCACAAGACAAGCAGCCTAGTGCCAAATACCATGGAGGGTCAAGGCAGTTGACAACTAAGAATAGAGTGGGGAATTTGTCCCTTTGGAGGTGAACTCGACCTTCACGAGTGATCATGGGTGGGGGGATGGGGGCGGAAGCCATGGGGCCAGGGCAGAGAAGGGCAGTGGCCGGTGAGCTGGGGAGGTGGCAGGTGCCGGACACCTGCTCCAAAGCTGGGGGGTGAGGGGAAGCTGGAGGAGGGGCCGTGGGTCGAGTTGGGGTGTTTCACCAAGGTCCGCCTCTACACGCAGCACAGTGGCTGCGGCTGGGGTGACAGGAATGTTCCACATCGCGACTGGGGCAGTAGTTAGGAGGGTGTGTGCATCTGCCGAAACACATCAACTGCATCCTTACGGGTCTGTGCATCTATGCTGTCAATGTACCTACTGGGAGGAAGATGCCAGTAGGGGGCGTGCAAGGTCCATAGGTTCCAGGAGAGGTTTATGTTTTGAAAGAGAAAGGCAAGTTTCTGAAAGCATCACAAACCAGGGAAATAAAGATGAAGTTGCTTTTTTATATTTTGGGAGTCCCTGGTGGTGCCCCCACCCCTGCCTTCTGGATCCTCCTTGCAGCCAGAGAACAGGAGAGAGTATTTTCTGAACATTCCATATGCCAGACTCTGTGTATGACCTCATTTAGTCCACACAGCCATCCAGTTAACGTCAGGTACAGCCCATGGTTCTCCGCACCTCCTACCAAAGGGCTCTGAAAGGGAACTACCCGTCCAGAGTCACAGCGAGGAGAGAGCCAGGGCCAGGCAGAAAGTCTCACTCCATTGATCCCATCAACCCTCAGCTTGTTCAATTGATTTACTCTCGTTAAAAGGGGATTACTCTTGTAATCCCCTAGCCTTCCACTAGCCTGTAAAGACCCTGCCTACCAGTGTGGGAGATGTAGGGGATGTGGGTTCAATCCCTGGGTTGGGAAGATCCCCTGGAGGAGGGCATGGCAACCCACTCCTGTATTCTGGCTTGGAGAACCCCATTGACAGAGGAGCCTGGTGGGCTGCAGTCCATGGGGTCTCAAAGAGTGGGACACGACTGAAGTGACTGAGCATGCATGCATCCATCGTCAGTCCCCTCCCTTACACAGGCAGCCATTATTATATGCATGATCCTTTTGTTTGCAGGTGTTTACAATGTTTTGTGCACATGTCGATTGTTTTGTTTTTCACCCAGCATTGTGGTTTTCAGGCCCACCCACGATGCTCTGTACACACCCAGTCAGTTGCATCTCACTGCTGGATGGTTTCCTTGGTGGGCAGTCACTGTCCATTCCGCCAGGGCGGTATAGTCAGTTGCCTTCAGCTCCCCTCCAGGATAAACAGCATCACTGCGAACATCCTCACATGTGCTCCCTAGTGGGCGTCGTCTCTGGGGTACACACACACAAGTGCAGAATTGCCTGCACTCACTTTGTAGAAGTCCCCCCAGCCAGTGTTTCCCCAGCATAACCTGCAGGGTTCCTATCACCAACCCTCACCCTGGTCTTAGCAAGCGCTCACAGTGCCGCCCGCCACCTTGGAGAGAGGAGTCAAGTGATGTCTCGTGGTTTTCCTGTGAGGAGAGCTTGAGGCATCCAGCTGCCTGTCTTTGAGCTGCTTCTGTAAACCGCCTGTTCTCACGCTCTGCTCATTGTCCGGTCGGGGTAGCTGGGTTTTTCTTGCTGATTCACCAGAATTCCATGTGCACTCAGTTCTCCCTCTAACACTTGTTTTTGAAAACTCGGAATTTATTCCAACGCGAGTGATACGTGAGGGAACAATTTGAGCAACAGGCATACTGCACCTAAGCGAATCCAGACGTGCTCAGTTGAAATGGGCGTGTAGTATCCACACATGCTCGAAATCCCAGAGCATCTGCCGGGCGCTTCGGTCTCCCATGCGTGTTCTCGCCCCACCCATCGCCTCGGATGCTAGAATTTCCCATCAGATTGCACGTAACCCTCCTTCCACCATCTCAGGATAACTCGCAACTTGTGCCCCTTCCAACACCACTTCCAGAAGCAAACCTCAGGTCTTTTTCAAGATGGAGTGCTTTTTGGTTTTTTTCTTTTGAGGGTAGAGGTTTTTCTTAACCATCTAATGAGTGCAAAACTGTCTTCCCCTGCTCCACTGCCAGCTTCCCCATCAGGTCAGATCGGGGTCCATAAAGGTCCAGTCCCCTCTGCGTGGGCTCCCTCCGGTCACTGCTGCCTTGCAGCTGCCCCTTCCTCCCCGCCGGGATGACACGGCATGGCAAGAACTGCACAGCGGGGGCCGTCTACACCTACCATGAGAAAAAGAAGGACACAGGTACTGGGTTTGCCAGGGGGGCAGATGAACCCCAAAATGCCCAGGGCACTCGCTTTGCCCCTCTGGTTGAGCTTGCTGTGTGTGTCTTTCTGCTGACCGTGCTAACACAGCCCACGTGACTGATGGTCATAGCATCATAACATGATGGCCCACACGAGCCAGCCACCTTTTCCCTGCCTTGTACATGAAGTGCCTTCCTGTTTGAATTCATCTAAGCCTCCTAAACACCCACAGAGGAAGGAATCAGTGTTGTCAGCCCGTATTCCAGACGGGAAAACTGAGGCCCAGAGAGGTGCGGGCGCTTGAGCTTGGTCCCAGAGCCAGAAGGCCCGAGGGGAGTCAGCCACGAGCCTCTTCGCCGAGCTGGCCCTCGGGCTGCCTCAGAGCCTGTCTTGTCACTTACCCTCTGGGGATGAACACCTCCTGTGGGTGTGCCCCGCCCCCAACGCGCAGACCCCGGGCACACGCTCCTGACTGGACACGCGCCCCCACCTCCGCTGGGTCCTCGCTGTGCCTTTCTCTCCGGGTTTGCACAGGGGCACGTCCCCTGGCTCCCCATCCCTCTGTGTGTTCCTGTCCCCAGCGGCCTCAGGCTACGGCACCCAGAACATTCGACTGAGCCGGGATGCCGTCAAGGACTTCGATTGCTGCTGCCTCTCGCTGCAGCCCTGCCACGACCCCGTCGTCACGTAAGCTGGGCACGTGGGTGGGCTGGCCGGGGGGCAAAGGGCAAGGGAACCGCTGGAGGGGCTATACAGCCAGGGCGCCCTAGACAAGCCACCTGCCCTCCCGGAGCCTCGGTGTTCCCCTCTGAGACCTGGGCATGATCCTAGTATACTTCATGGGGTGTGGAAGAGAATATGTTCATAATAGAGGCTCCTGGAACACTGCCAGCCCGTAATAACAGTTCGTGAAGTGCTTCCCACTGTCTGCCTCTTCACTGCAGAGGCTTCCCTGGTGGCTCAGATGGTAAAGCATCTGCCTGCAATGTGGGAGACCTGGGTTCGATCCCTGGGTTGGGAAGATCCCCTGGAGAAGGAAATGGCAACCCACTCCAGTATTCTTGCCTAGAGAACCCCATAGACAGAGGAGACTGGTAGGCTATAGTCCATGGGGTCACAAAGAGTCAGAGATGACTGAGCGACTTCACTTCCCTCACTTGACTGCAGAGATCCAGCTGATGCCACATAAGCCATGCCCCCCAGGCAAACCCTTACCAGGCAGGACATTCCAAGGGCTTAGAAGTACCCTCCCAGGAGCCAGGCACAGGCCAGTCCTTTGGTTGGAATATGCAGGGTGTGGATAACCTTGGCCTCCTGAGCTAACCCTTTATGGCACAAGATTTTCCCCTATGCGTTGGAGCACATTACAAAGCCAGGAGAGTTAAAATGGCGCGGTCACCTCAGAGAGCTAAGCAGAGCCCTGAGTGAGCTGCTGCCTGTAAGATGCTTAGGGGGTCTCCAGGACAAGGAGCTGATGTTTGGAGGGTGGCTGTTAACTGCTGGCCATGCTTTCTCATCCTCTTCTCTCTTTGCAGCCCAGATGGCTACCTTTATGAGCGGGAAGCAATCCTAGAGTACATTTTGCACCAGAAGAAGGAAATTGCCCGGCAGATGAAGGTGAGCCCGTTTTATGGGTGAAGAAACTGTGGCCAGGAGATGTCACAGCGCTTTCTAGAGGCCACAGAGCTCATCAGTGACAGAGGCAGGGTTTGAGCTCTGGTGGTCTGTCTCCAGCCAAGCTGTTGACCACTCTGCTGCCAAGGGATGGAGAAGCCACCGAGTCCCAAACCAGCTAAAAGGGAAATGGTTCGGGTGTCCTACGGTTGGTGGGAGGAACCAGCGAAGGCAGCAGAGACACACCGCAGATGACTGTGCGGCCACCAGCCTGCACCAAACACTAAGAGCCTCTGCCCGGAGTGTCCCCTGCGTGGGTCCTGGTTTGCCCTCCTTTAAATTCAGAGATCCACCCTGACCCCTACCTAGGGTGCCCCAAACCCACAGCCCACAGGAGGGTGCCTGGCTCACTGGTCCCTGGCCACCTGCAGGCCTACGAGAAGCAGAGGGGCGCCCGGCAAGAGGAGCAGAAGGCGCTGCAGCGGGCCGCGGCACAGGACCACGTGCGGGGCTTCCTGGAGAAGGAGGCGGCCATCGTGAGCCGGCCCCTCAACCCCTTCACGCCCAAGGTCGCCTCGGCAGGGAACGGCCCAGGTGAGAGAGAGAGAGATGAGCCTGCAGATGGGCGGGGGGTCCCACAGGTGCCTCCGTGGGTGCGGCATCCCAGCCCCTGCCCCCCGCAGATGATGCCCAACCCGGGTCCAGTGCGGGCCCGGCAGGCAAGGACAAGGACAAAGCGCTGCCCAGCTTCTGGATCCCGTCGCTGACCCCCGAGGCGAAGGCCACGAAGCTGGAGAAGCCGGTGAGCCCCTGCCCCAGCAGGCGCCCTTGCGCCCTCTTTGCCAGAGAGGGCCAGGTTCACACCCTGCCCCCCTCCCAAACCTGGGTCCTGAAGGCCTCCTCCCTATTCTCCCAGCACCCGGCTCGAGCCCCGCCTGCTGACCCTGCCTCCCTCCCCCACCCCAGTCGCGCATCGTGACCTGCCCCATGTCCGGGAAGCCGCTGCGCATGTCCGACTTGACGCCGGTGCGCTTCACGCCGCTGGACAGCTCCGTGGACCGCGTGGGGCTCATCACGCGCAGTGAGCGCTACGTGTGCGCTGTGACCCGCGACAGCCTGAGCAACGCCACGCCCTGCGCCGTGCTGCGCCCCTCGTGAGTAGCCAAGAGGACAGCCCGGGGACCTGCCGGACACGGCGGGCGCGGGTGTGGCCCCCTCTCTGGGGCGGTGCCCCGACTCCTCACCTCCCACCCTCACCCTCACCGCAGTGGGGCCGTGGTCACCCTGGAGTGCGTGGAGAAGCTGATTCGCAAGGACATGGTGGACCCGGTGACCGGGGATAAGCTCACGGACCGCGACATCATCGTGCTGCAGCGGGTGAGTGGCGCCCCTCCTCCCCGCCCCCTGGCCTTCGGGTAACCCCGCCCTCCTTCCAGAGCCCCCGCCCCCATCAAGCCAGGGGCCAGGGCCCAGCCTCACCTCCGCGGCTAGGGAACCCCCACAGCACCCTCTCCTCCTACAGGGCGGTACCGGCTTCGCGGGCTCCGGAGTGAAGCTGCAGGCGGAGAAGTCCCGGCCGGTGATGCAGGCCTGAGCGCGGGAAACCAAATAAATGGGGCTTGGACGCGACTGGCCGTGTGGCGCATTCATTCACCGCACCGGAGCCCAGGAGCCCGGGAATGGCGTGCGCTCCGGAATGACTGCGCTTTGAAAGCCTGGGCTCGGAATGTTTGGTGTGGTCTCTCGTTAAGAGTGAAGTCTGAATGGAAGGCAAACGCACAGCTGTCAACGGGTTGAGTGGCCGCAAGTCGGAATGTGAGCGGCGACCACCGGAGGGCGCCACGTTAGCGGGCTGAATGGAAATCCCCGCGTTCCTTTTGAGTTAAACCAAATTTGAAGCCTGGGAGCTTCAGCGGCACGTGTCTCCCATTGCAAAGTGTATAAGACACCCAAAGGAAATGAAGTGCTGTGTGAGTGAGAGAAAGTTAGGCACCCAGTCTAGAGAAGGCGGTGAGGAACACCCCCTCCCCCGCCACCTGAAGGCTGGAGGGTGGAGAGGAAGAGGAAACCGCAAGTGCAAAAGCCGGGAGGCAGCGGTGTACACGGTGGGTGTGAAGAGTGGGCGGAGGTCAGAGCAACCAGGCCTGGTGGACCTGCCTGGAGCTCGGACTTGACAGGGAGGGCAGGGGGGCCCTTTCAAGCTATGTTTTTAATAACGTTGAGTCAGAAAAACAGACCCTGTGCAGTGTGGAGAACCAGAGCTAAAAGTTGCAAAATATGGCAAAGACTGTAAAAATAAAGACTGGAAGTCCTGCCTCTCAGAGCGATCCCTGGGTTCTGTCCTTGCAGGTCTTCCTCTACCAGGCCTTTCCCACAGGAGTTTTTTCAACCAAAGTGAGATTGCTCCGTTCATTGAACAGTCTCTGCCCTTTCATTTTGGAAAATGATCTTGTCATCTAAAGCCCAGACGAGATTCATAAGTGTCCTTGAGTGCTGGGCAAGCTCATGTCTGGTGTAGGACCAGTGGATGCATCTGGCTGGAGGGAAAAGTGTTAACAGCAGGAGGGTGGTCATCCTTGCACCCTAGGGAGCCCCCCAAACCCAGCATTTCCTCCCTCAGACATTTCTAGAACCTTCATGTGCTGCTCTTGGGATCCCAGTCTCCAGAAACTAGCTCAGGTGCTGCTGACACTCAAGGTGCCCTTCCCCTTGGGGTCTGTCACTCTGCAGTGTGTGCGAGTCCTGGCCACAATCTTGGCAGAAGAATGCTTGTACCCATTTTGCAGAATAGCTCACTGAGGCTGAGAAGGCTTGCCCAAAGTCGCACTGCTCAAGGCCATAGCTGTATCCAGCTTCCCCCAGAGATCAGCCACCTCTGGATCCCCTTTTTCAGTCCTGTCCTTAACCTCTATCATTTTACCCTTCGTTCCTTAGACTTTACACACTGCTACCCACACACCTCTCCACTGAAGCAAGCTCTCACACGCATCCCCTTATACCCAGAATGACAAGAGATCAGCCCTCCCTAAACACTCCCAATCCCTGTCCTTCCTAAGAGCCTTTAACCACCCGGAGTCTTCTTTTCTCTTGGGACCACACCCACCCAAGGACTCCAATCCTGTTCATGTGTGGTATAGGCCACTCGCCACCCCAAGTAAACACTTAAAGGTGCAGCTTGGAAATCCCAGATTTCCATAAGGAGCCTAAACCCCACTCCTTAATTCACAGGCCCTTTGAGACACCCTTTGCTGGGAGGGTTGGGATGCAAGTCAAGGTCCTCACTCTAAGAGATAGGTTTCCTTTAAGATTTCAAATGTAACAAGGAGAGGAAGCAAGAGTCAGACCACAGCAGAAGCTGAAGGGAGGGACGGGAAGTGGAGACAAATTTTGTCTTTTCTCAGCAGAGGTTCTCTAGATACTGGTCTACAGTTTAGAGCAAGAAATGAGCATGGGGGGTGTTGCTTGTCTTGACCTCCAGCATCAGCCAGCCCACAGACAGCATTTTAGGACAACTCTAATTACTGGTTGAGATTTTTTAATGGGGAGACTTTTCTAGAAAGGGAAAACTAGACAGGGAGCAAATTGTTGGTGTCTAGGGGAACAGGAGGGATTGACTGCAAGGCAGGCATAATACGAATTTTGGGAGGCGTGATGGATCTATTTGGTATCTTAATTGTGGTGGTCGGATGACTGATTTATCAAAACTCATAGACCTATACATCAAAACGAGTGGACTTTATCTGAATCAAAATTTTAAAATGCAAAAGAAAGGGGATATTGTGGGAGTAGATTTTCATATCCCTTTAAAAATGAGCATAGCAATTCCACTTTTAGGCATAGACCCAAGAAAATTGAAAACATGCTCATGCAGAAACTTCGACATGAATGATTCCAGCGGCACTAATCCTCTAATAGCCCCAAAGTAGAAACAACCCGAATGTCCATCAGCTGACGAGTGGGTAAACAAAATGGGCTGAATCCATGCAATGAAATATTACTCAGACATAAGAAGGAATGAGGTTCTGACCCATACTACAACGTGGATAAGCTTTGAAAACATTATATGAAGTAAAGAGTCAGATGAAAGGTCACACATACCGTGTGACCTCTGTTACATAAAATGTCCAGAATATGCAAATCCATAGAGACAGTAAATTAGTGGTTACCAAGGGCTGAAGGGGGCTTCCCTCATAGTTCAGTTGGTAAAGAATCCGCCTGTGATGCAGGAGACCCCAGTTCGATTCTTGGGTCGAGATGATCTGCTGGAGAAAGGATAAGCTACCCACTCCAGTATTCTTGGGTTTCTCTTGTGGCTCAGCTGGTAAAGAATCCGCCTGCAATGCGGGAGACCTGGGTTCAACCCCTGGGTTGGGAAGATCCCCTGGAGAAGGGAAAGGCTACCCACTCCAGTATTCTGGCCTGGAGAATTCCATGGACTGTATAGTCCATGGGGTCACAAAAAGTCGGACATGACAGCAACTTTCACTTTCACAGGGGCTGAAGGGAGGAGGGAAGTTGAATGGTTCTATGAAGACCTTTAAGACCTTCTAGAACTAACACCCAAAAAAGATGCCCTTTTCATCATAGGGGACTAGAATGCAAAAGTAGGAGGTCAAAAGAAATACCTGGAGTAACAGGCAAATTTGGCCTTGGAGTACAGAATGAAGTAGGGCAAAGGCTAATAGAGTTTTGCCAGGAGAACGCAGTGGTCATAGCAAACACCCTCTTCCAACAACACAAGAGAAGTCTCTACACATGGACATCACCAGATGGTCAACACCGAAATCAGATTGATTATATTCTTTACAGCCAAAGATGGAGAAGCTGTATACAGTCAGTGAAAACAAGACCGGGAGCTGACTGTGGCTCAGATCATGAACTCTTTATTGCCAAATTCAGGCTTAAATTGAAGAAAGTAGGGAAAACCACTAGACCATTCAGGTATGACCTAAATCAAATCCCTTACAATTATACAGTGGAAGTGACAAATAGATTCAAGGGATTAGATCTGATAGACAGAGTGCTTCAAGAACTATGGATGGAGGTTTGTGACACTGTACAGGAGACAGGGATCAAGACCATCCCCAAGAAAAAGAAATGCAAAAAGGCAAAAAGGTTATCTGAGTAGGCCTTACAAATAGCTGTGGAAAGAAGAGAAGCGAAAAGCAAAGGAGAAAAGGAAAGATATACCCATTTGAATGCAGGGTTCCAAAGAATAGCAAGGAGAGATAAGAAAGCCTTCCTCAGTGCTCGCTTCGGCAGCACATATACTAAAATTGGAACGATACAGAGAAGATTAGCATGGCCCCTACCCAAGGATGACACACAAATTCGTGAAGCGTTCCTTATTTAAAAAAAAAAAAGAAAGCCTTCCTCAGTGATCAGTGCAAAGAAATAGAGGAAAACAATAGAATGGGAAGGACTAGAGATCTCTTCAAGAAAATTAGAAATACCAAGGGAACATTCATGCCAAGATGGGCTCAATAAAGGACAGAAATGGTAGGGACCTAACAGAAGCAGAAGATATTAAGAAGAGGTGGCAAGAATACACAGAACTGTACAAAAAAGATCTTCATGACACAGATAACCACGATGGTGTGATCACTCACCTAGAGGCAGACATCCTGGAATGCAAAGTCAAGCGGGCCTTAGGAAGCATCACTAGGAACAAAGCTAGTGGAGGTGATGGAATTCCAGTTGAGCTATTTCAAATCTTAAAAGATGATGCTATGAAAAAAAAAAAAAGATGATGCTATGAAAGTGCTGCACTCAATATGCCAGCAAATTTGGAAAACTCAGCAGTGGCCACAGGACTAAAAAAGGTCAGTTTTCATTCCAATCCCAAAGAAAGGCAATGCCAAAGAATACTGAAACTACCACACAATTGCACTCACCTCACACGCTAGTAAAGTAGTGTTCAAAATTCTCCAAGCCAGGCTTCAACAGTATGTGAACTGTGAATTTCCAGATGTTCAAACTGGATTTGGACAAGGCAGAGGAACCAGAGATCAAATTGCCAACATCCACTGGATCATCGAAAAAGCAAAAGAGTTCCACAAAAACATCTACTTCTAAAAAAAAAAAAAAAAAATCTACTTCTGCTTTATTGACTACACTAAAGCCTTTGACTGTGTGGATCACAACAAACTGTGGAAAATTCTTCAAGAGGTGGGAATACCAGACCACCTGACCTGCCTCTTGAAAAACATGTATGCAGGTTAGGAAGCAACAGTTAGAACTGGACATGGAACAACAGACTGGTTCCAAATAGGGAAGGGAGTACGTCAAGGCTGTATATTGTCACCCTGCTTATTTAACTTATATGCAGAGTACATCATGAGAAACACTGGTCTGGATCAACCACAAGCTGGAATCAAGATTGCTGAGAGAAATACCAGTAACTTCAGATATGCAGATGACACCATCCTTATGGCAGAAAGCAAAGAACTAAAGAGCCTCTTGATGAAAGTGAAAGAGGAGAGTGAAAAAGCTGGCTTAAAAAAAACCCAACATTCAGAAAACTAAGATCATGGCATCTGGTCCCATCACTTTATGGCAGATAAATGGGGAAACAGTGGAAAGAGTGATAGATTTTATTTTTGGGCTCCAAAATCACTGCAGATGGTGACTGCAGCCATGAAAGTAAAAGACGTTTGTTCCTTGGAAGAAAAGCTACTCCAGGGAGGCCTGGAGTCCATGCGGTCACAAAGAGTCGGACACGAATGAGCGACTGAACTGAGGGGCTGAAGGGAGGGGGGAAATGGGTAGTAACTAATTAAAGCCACCTGCCTTGGAAGTGTGGCATCTCAACAGCTGGACCACCAGGGAAGTCCCTGGGCAGCTTTTAATCATAATTTATTCCCTACAAATTTGTTGCTATGTCTATTGTTTTGATTAAAAAAAAATGTTTTCAAACAGTGTTGTTCAGTCGCTCAGCTGTGTCCGACTCTTTGTGACCCCATGAACTGCGGCACACCAGGATTCCCTGCCCTTCACTATCTCCCGGATCAGGCTCAAACACATGTCCATTAAATTGGTGATGCTATCCAACTATCTCATCCTCTGTCACCCGCTTCTCCTCGTGCCCTCAATCTTTCCCAGCATCAGGGTCTTTTCCAATGAGTTGGCTTTTCTCTTTGCATCAGGTGGCCATGCAGCTCTCAAAAAGCTACAAATCTGCCCTACTCCTTCCTATATGGTAGAAGTATCAATAACCTGAGATATGCAGATGACACCACCCTTATGGTCGAAAGTGAAGAGGAACTAAAGAGCCTCTTGTTGAAAGTGAAAGAGGAGAGTGAAAAAGCTGACTTAAAACTCAACATTCAAAAAACTAAGGTCATGGCATCTGACCCATCCCTTCATGGCAAATAGATGGGGAAACAATGGAAACAGTGGCAGACTTTATTTCCTTGGGCTTCAAAATCACTGCAGATGGTGACTGCAGCCATGAAATTAAAAGACACTTGCTCCTTGGAAGAAAAGCTATGACCAACCTAGATAGCATATTAAAAAGCAGAGACAAAAAAAAAAAAAAAACAAAGAAAAAAAAAAAAATAAAAAGCAGAGACATTACTTTGCCAACAAAGGTCCATCTAGTCAAACCTATGGTTTTTCCAGTAGTCATGTATGGATGTGAGAGTTGGACCATAAAGAAAGCTGAGGGCCAAAGAATTGATGCTTTTGAACTGTGGTGTTGGAGAAGACTCTTGAGAGTCCCTTGGAGTGCAAGGAGATCCAGCCAGTCTATCCTAAAGGAAATCAGTCCTGAATATTCATCGGAAGGACTGATACTGAAGCTTCAATACTTTGGCCTCCTGATGCGAAGAGCTGACTCATTAGAAAAGGCCCAGATGCTGGGAAAGATTGAAGGTGGGAGGAGAAGGGGACAACAGAGGATGAGATGGTTGGATGGCATCACCGATTCCATAGACATGAGGTTGAGCAAGCTCCGGGCGTTGATGATGGACAGGGAGGCCTGGCGTGCTGCAGTCCATGGGGTGGCAAAGGGTCCGACACGACTGAGCAACTGAACTGAACTGAACTGAACTGAACTTCCTAAACCTAGTCTCCAACTTCTGCCACTAGGTGGCAGTATGTTATAATTAAAAGCTTTGGGCCACAGGGATTAAAAAATTCCAACCCTCCCACAAATAACAATTAAAACTCTGGGTAAGACAAAACAATTACTATCCAGGCCTTACCCAAAGTTAAATTAGTCTCATGATATATTTTACTAATGCTCCTCTTTAACATAGGATTCATTTTCTCAGTTTTTCCTGTTAATTGTAATCTCCAGGACGAATATACTTTCCAATTAATTTGCAATCCTTTAGATATCTGTTTGGTTACACTGGAGACAAAAGCAAGCACACTGTCCCTTTGAAGGAAGTTGTTGTTCAGTCACTAAGTTGTGTCCAACTCTTTGCAACCCCATGGAATGCAGCACGCCAGGCTTCCCCGTCCTTCACCATCTCGCAGAGTTTGCTCAAACTCACATCCATTGAGTCAGTGATGCTATCTAACCATTTCATCCTCTGCCACCTTCTTCTCCTTTTGCCTTCAGTCTTTCTCAGCATCAGGATCTTTCTTTTCCAATGAGTCGGCTGTTTGCATCAGGTGACCAAAGTACTGGAGTTTCAGCTTCAGCATCAATTCTTCCAATGAATATTCAGGACTGATTTCCTTTAGGATGGGCTGGTTTAATCTCCTTGCGGTCCAGCAATCCAAGGGACTCTCAAGAGGCTTCTCCAGCACCACAGTTCAAAAGCATCAGTTCTTCAGCACTCAGCCTTCTTTATATTCTCTCACATTGGTACATGACTACTGGAAAAACCATAGCTTTGACTCTATGAACCTTTATCGGCAAAGTGATATCTTTGATTTTTAATACGCTGTCTAGGTTTGTCATGGTTTTTTTTTTTCCAAAGTGCAAGCGTCTTTTAATTTCATGGCTGCAGTCAACATCCGCAATGATTTTGGAGCCCAAGAAAATTGAAGGCTGTAAGGTAATCTTAATTGGGGAATGATTTCTTTAAGGAGGGTTTTCACCACTTCAGAGGCTTTTTCTGTCTGGGTGGGATATGCCTCCTCTCATCCTGAAAAAAAAAGTCCACAGGCACTAGCTGGTATCTGAAATTTCCCACAGCTTAAGGCATTTGAGGAAAGCCTCTGTGGTGGTCCTCAGTGGGCAGGCTGACTTTGTGTCAACTCGCTGCCTTCCTTTTCTTCCTGTATGATATTCTCTTGGGTTTCTATTACCATCAAGTGACAACTGTCTTTTTCTCACCCTGATGTAATACACAAATGCTTGCACCTAGATAATTCCATCCTTCTTCCTTGCTTCACCACAGAGTAGCTACAGAGCCATTCAAAGACCCCCATAAAACCATACATAGCAACTGAGCATCTCTAACCATTAAAAGATGACTTTTGGCCTTGGCATCCACCAAGTGGGCTGAATTCTGGGATAAGGCCTTCAGTGATTTTAGGAACCAAGTGAAACCTTTCTCTTCTCCCTGGGCATGTCCCAGTGTGGGACAGGGATAGACAGGTGTGCGTGTGTGTCTATCAGCATGTGTGTCTGTATGTTTGTCTGTATATGTGTATCTGTGTCTATCTGCCTTTCCTCCATTTGACATCAGTGTGTAAATAAAGAAATGGTACCAAAACAAAATGAAATAAAAAACCCCAGACCACAAGCACAACTCTAAATAAATCCTCAAGTTTGGCCTCGAGGTTTTACGTATCACAAGAACCATCAACTCAACCCCCGTGCAATGTGACTCCTTGGGGAGCTGCTGTATCCAGACCAATGACCCAGGAGACCGCAGACAATGGAATTAACACAGCAAAGGTGACAGTCCACGGGGCACAGGGTCCCAAGATGACCCCTCCCCAACCGTCTTGTGGAGATCCTAACAGGTACTGTGGTCACACAAGGTTACCCATTAAGTATTATCTGCCTCTCAGTCATGGGTTTGTAGCTGTAATCAGATCATCTACCCAAAATGTGCCCTAGAGGGTTCTCTTTAGGTATAGTCGAAACATTCCTCAATTTGCAAAGACAGAAACACAAGAAAAATAAAACACACACGGCACACACCAACGCCAGCATCCCAGGAAACAAACAAACCGGTCCACAATTCAGGGAAAAGTTCAGCAATCATTGCCTCTCTCCAACAGGGTACCCCACTTCAACACAAAACAAATTGGCTTATTCTGGGGGAAAAAGGTTTCCTCCAGAAATGACTTACCCTACTGTATGGAACCCAGCGGCTCCCACGTGTTGATTTCTTGCTCCAACTGCCAAGCTATGGGGCAGCTGGTGCTGCTTTGGGGAATTCTGAAGAGAAGATCCTCAGGACAAGTGGTCCCACAGCTGCTAGGGCTTTACCCCCAAAATTCCCTGACAGGGGCAGGTTGGCCAGGAGCAAGGAGGCTCCTAGTTGGCTTTGCCAAAATTGGTACTGCTCCCCTCACAACAGGCCAATAAATCCAGAGAGGAGTTGTCTGGGCAAAGTCAGCAGACCAAGAAGGTGGTGGACTAGTGTCTCAAAGAACCATTTTCTCCAAGTTATACTAAAAATGGAGAGAGAAAGTCCTGGTTCTGGGTCAGAGCCTGGAGGGGATGTGTTCATTTCTTCTTTCCCACAATCATTCACAGGTGAGCCTAGTCAGGAGGTTTCCCGTGAGTTAAACAGGTATTTTGGCTTAGTGCTCAGTATCTGGGAGGCTATGACAACCCTAGACAGCATACTAAAAAGCAGAGACATCCCTTTGCTGACAAAAGTCCGTCTAGTCAAAAATATGGCTTTTCCAGTAGTCATGTATGGATGTGAGATTTGGACCATAAAGAAGGTTGAGCACTGAAGAATTGATGCTCTTGAACTGTGGTGTTGGAGAAGACTCTGGAGAGTCCCTTGCACTGCAAGGAGATCAAACTAAGTCCTAAAGGACATGGATCTTGAATATTCACTGGAAGGACTGATGCTGAAGCTCCAATACTTTGGCCACTGATCCAAGGAGCTGACTCACTAGAAAAGACCTTGATGCTGGGAAAGACTGAGGGCAGGAGAAGGAGATGACAGAGGATGAGATTTTCAGATGGCATCACCAACTCAATAGACATGAGTTTGAGCAATCTCTGGGAGACAGTGAAGGACAGGGAAGCCTGGCATGGAAAAGAGTCAGACACGACTGAGCGACCAAACAATCTGGGAGACAGGGTTCCCCGAGATGGGTCATTATGTATAATTTAAGGGACAACCTCAAACCCTGCCCAACCCCTAGAGCCCCCTCTTCAAATGCCTAGCCCCCTCCTTCAGCCCACAGCGGTCCCCCAACTCCCAACACGTTCGTCTCCCAGTCACAGCCCCTGAGGCCCCTGTCCCCCCTTCAGAGATACACACAGGTGAGGCCCCAGCACTGGCTTTTATTGCCTCCCTGGCAGAGAAGAGACATCCTTTGGGCAGGTGCTGGGGGCAAGTTCAGGGCACTTGGGGGTGTGTTTCTCCGCTGTGTGGGGTGAGGCTCAGACTTAGAGCTGGGGGGTTGGTGGAGGCCTTTGGAGGCTCAGCTTTATGTCAGGGGGACCTTGGTCTGGGCTGGGAGACTCTGCCAGTGAGAAAGGGGTGGTCCCTCATCTCATCATTTGGGCCTGTGAGCCCCTTTGGGGAGCTGGGAGGGGCTGCGGTGTCTCAGGGAGAGAAGTTGACCCAGTGGTGAGTCCGTGGAGCGCCAGGGGCAGGGGGACGCCGAGGTCGGTGTCCACCTCCTGCAGGGCTGGACAGGTGGGGCCCTGGCCGCCAGGGCGCCCCAGGTGACAAGGCGGCAGTGCGCTCTCGGGGCTCAGAGCTCGTCGTGGTGCCGTGTTAGGTCCTCGCCGTAGTTGGTGGCCTGGCTGCCCACGAACATGTTCCAGTTGCCCAGGATCTCAGCCTTGCTCAGACGACCATCCTGAGGGGGTCAGAGGTCAGGGGACCGGCAATGGACCCACCTGGGAGGCTCCTCCCTGAAACTAAGGATGGCCTCCAGGTCTCCATCGCCCTCTCTCTGAGTCCCTGTCCCCCCTCTTCTCCCTCCCCATCTCAAAGTCTCTGTCCGCCTTCCTTTCTGCAAACAAGAACCCCAAAGCCCCAGGCCCGCGTCTCGGTAGTTTCTGCGCATCCCCCAGTGCCCGCCCGCCGGCCCCCCGCCGCGCACCTTGTCCGTGTCGCTCTCGTGCAGTAAGTGGTTGGCCTCCACCAGGGGCTGGTCCTGGGCGGGGGGCAGCACCCAGTGGCCCACCTCACTCCCGTCCAGCTTCCCGTCCTTGTTCAGATCCCGGAAGTCCCGGAACTGCTCCCGCTCGGTCTGCACCCAGGCCGGCTCCTCCTCCCCGGGCTCCGCCGTGTACAGGTCAGCTGGGATGGGGGAGTCGGGGCGAGAGGGGGTGACATCAGGGGCGGCTCCCGAGAACCTCCCAGCCTGGTTCTGACATTTCCGGATCCCTGAACTTTCACTGTCCTTTGCCTCCATTTCCTCTTCTGTTTAAATCCGATTAGGAACAAACCAGATTTACAGGTGATCCCTTATGCATGCATGCTATGTGTGCTAAGTCGCTTCAGTCATATCCGACTCTTTGCGACCCCATGGACTGTAGCCCACCAGGCTCCTCTGTCCACGGGCTTCTCTAAGCAAGAATACTGGAGTGGGTTGCCATTTCCTTCTCCAGGTGATCCCTATGCTACATGTGAAACTGACTTCACTGATGGATTGGTTATTTGATTGATTGAATCATCCATCCATTTGGTTGATACACCCGTGACACAAGAGTGTGCAGTGCCTGGCACATAGTAGGTACTCATAGGAAGGAGGAATGAGTGAAAATTTTTATAGGCGATCTTTTGAAGCTACACTTTGAACAGCTCACCACACTCAGAACATCCCTCAAGATTCTAGGAGCCCCTCATTTGTGGCAATCATTTGTAAATGTTCACAAAACCCTTCACCCGCAAGGGCCCACAGATAGATCCGGAAGACATTACAAACAGACAAGTCTTTTTTTATACCAGACACAAAGCCACCATAACTAGGACAGAATGCCTTCTTCTCCTTGGGGGCTGAACCAGGCAGCTGTCTTAGAGATGTCATCAAAGATGGAGCAGGCGGGGAAAAAAATAATGGAGCAGGTGCTGGGCACACAATTACCCAGTTAACCTTCAGGCTTCTCTTTTTTCCTGCCACATCTCACGGCTTGCGGGATCTTAGTTCCCCAACCATGAACTGAACCTGTGGCCATGGCAGTGAAAGCGCCCAGTCCTAACCACTGTACCCCCAGAGAAGTTCCAGTCATCATTTCTTATGGGAAATGATGACCATAGTAACTGGAAGTTACATGGGGTTCTTTTTTTTGTTGTTTGAATTGTGGTAAAAAGCACACAACCTAAGATTCACCATTAGTGACACTTAGCACATTCTCAATGTGCAGGAGCCCCTCCCTCTAGTTCCAGAACATTTTCATTTCCCCAAAAGACACCTGGAGCCATTCGGCAGTTACTCCCTATTCCTCCCTCCCTCCAGCCCCCTGGAAACTGATTATCTGATTTCTATCACTATGGATGTTCCTACTCTAGACATTTCAAATAAATGGGATCATGTACGATGTGGCCTTTTATGTCTGCTGCTTTTACTTGGCCTGATGTTCTCGAGGTTGATCCACATTGTTATATGGATGGTGCTTCATTCTTTTTTATAGCTGAACAATATTCCACGGTCTGGCTGGATCCCCTCCTGTTTGCCCGTTCATCTATTGATGGGCCTTTGGATTGACTATATATATAGCTCCTACATGGTAGGTGCTCTATTATCTCCAAGATGAGGAAACTGAGGCACACAGTAGGTTCTTGAGACATGCTTTTCTGGTCTGGCACACAGAAGGAAGTCAATAAATGTTTCCTGGGCCTAGCACACAGTGGGTGTTTGATCAAGATTTGTTGGAGGGCTTTCCTGGTGGCTCAGTGGTAAAGAATCTGCTCGCCAATGCAGGAGTCACAGGTCTGAGCCCCGATTCGGGAAGATCCCATATGCCCAGAGGAAAGTAAGCCTGTGCACCGCAACTTCTGAGGCTGAGCTCTGGAGCCCTTGTGACTCAGCCAGTGAAGCCCCCACGCCCTACAGCCTGTGCTTGATAACAAGAGAAGCCACCACGATAGGAAGCTCGTGCACCACAACTAGAGAGGAGCCCCCATGCTCTCCGCAACTAGAGAGAAGTCTACACAGCCACGAAGAGCCGCCACAGCCAAAAATAAATAGATGAATACATAATTTTTTTTAATGTGCCCAACCCAGCAAGTATACATCATCAGTAAATGTCCCCCAGGCCTGACCCACAACTGATGCTCAGTGAGTGTTTGGGCGAATGGATTCAGGCAGTCCCCACTTCGGAGGGTCTTTGCTCTAATGGCTGATATGTATCGGCTGCTACCCGTGGCTGGGGAGAGGACAGGCGTCCTCGGGGGGAGAATCGGGTCCCACTCACCGATGTACTCATCCACTTGCACGTAGCCATCTTTGTTCCTGTCCAGATCCTCCAGGGTTTCCTGGGGAGAAAGAGGCACCGGGGCTGAGAAAATGCAGAAACAAAGGGAAGCAGTCAAACAGGACAAAATAATAGTAGTTTGGTCATTAAGTTCCTCTTCAAGAACTGCAGATAATATTCTGAGCCATAGAGACTTCCTTGGTGGTCGAGGGGCCAAGACTCTGCACTCTCAATGCAGGGGACCCGGGTTCAATCCCTGGTTGGGGAACTAGATCCCACATGCTACAACCAAGAGTTTGCATGAGGGTTTCCCTGGTGGCTCAGTGGTAAAGAATCTGTCTCTCTAGAGCTTGGGAGCTGAAACTATTGAGCCCAAGAGCCACAACTACTGAAGCCCACACACCCATGCTCCACAACAAGAGAAGACACTGCAGTGAGAAGCCTGCTCACCACAACTAGACAGTAGGCCCTGCTCACTGCAACTAGAGAAAAGTCTACATAGCAATGAAGACCCAGCACAGTCAAATATAAAAATAATAAATTAATTTTAAAAAAGAGTTTGCAAGCCACAACTAAGACCCAGCACAGCCTAACACATAAATATAAATACTAAAAAATACTCTGAGTAAGATCCTTTGAGATGTCTCATGTAATAAAGATACTGAAACCCCCACCAGGTGGAAGAGGTGAAAGAAGTTAACTATCCCTAGCATGGGCAGGGGGACAGGGGAAATGTCTGGACTTTTCATTCAACTTTGCTATGAACCTAAAATGGCTCTAGAAATTAAAGTCTAGTGGAAAAAAGAAAAGGGAGAAGAGGGGGAAAAAATCCCATCACTCTATAATACAGACAGAATTAGCAAAAACAAAAAACAAACAAAAAAAATCATAAAGTAATAGAAGATGGGGGGCAAGCAGAAATGGCCTCAGAGTGGATACTCCATGTCTAGGGCTGGAATTTTCCTGGGATTCAGCCTGGATGAGGGCTCCTCTAAGGCACTTAAGGGGGTGGGTGATTTTCTAAAGGTAGGCTGGGTGCTCGGATCCCAAATGTGAGCACAGAAAGGGGGAGGCCAGGGACTTCCCTGGTGGCCCAGTGGCCAAGACTCCATGTTCCCAATGCAGGGGACATGCATTCAATCCCTGGTCGGGGAATGGGATCCCACGTGCCAAAACCAAGAATTTTCAGGACACAACTAAAGATCCCATGTGCCACAACAAAGGCCCAGTGCAGCCAAATAAATAAATAAATATTAAGAAAAGAAAAGAACGGGAGAGGCCAGATTAGGAGAGATTAGACACTAGGGGGTGGAGGGTGGGCACTGGGGCCCCCAAGGTAAGTGCTGGGAGGCTAGTCTTGGCGTCAGAAGCCTAGGTCCCAGGAAGGGAGGTAGGGAGCCGGATTCCTCAGGCCCCACTCACAGCAATCACAATGTCCCGCATGTGAGGGAACTCCTCAGGGTGCAAGAAGGCCGTCAGCTCCTCCCGAGTGGCCATTGAGTCCCCATCCTGGTCAGCCACCCGGAAACGCCGCTCGTCCCGAGCCAGCATCTTCTTGTAGGTCTCCGCATCCTCAACGTCGTGAAATTCTTCACCTGGGGAAGGAGGGGTCTTGGTGGGCTGGGCTTTAAGATAGAGGGATCCAACTCAGGGGAGTCATGGCAGGAAGACCTCCACCGATTACTAATAAAAAACAGTAGCTACCTTGCAGTGAGAGCTGATGATGTGCTAAGCTCTTTATCCATAAAACTGCAATTCATTCTCACAAGAAGTGAGTTATTTTGTTTGTCCTCACTTTATGAAGAAAACTGACTCTCAGAGAGAGGAAATCACTTGCCCAAGGTTATGCAGTCAGGAAGGATGGACTTTGAGTTGACATTGGCCCTCTGGGCCCTGAAGTCACACTCTGGTGCAGTTTACTGACTCAGCATGCTGGGAATAGAGGAAGGGAAGAGCATTTTCAGCAAAGGAAACAACAGTATGTGCAGAGTGCAGAGGTTTGCAGAGCATGGTGAGTTCAGGGGGCCTGCAGAAGATCCATTTAGCTTGGACAGAAAATGTAGAAAAGCAAAAGTGGAAGGCTGGCTGAGGTGGGGCTGAGGTTGGTTGAGCCTGAGGACCCTGGGGAGCCATGGGAGTCTGTGAGCAGAGGAAGGTCAGGGTCAGCTCTGAGTGTGGAATGATCCCCCTGAGGTTATGTGAAGAACAGTCTGGAGGGGGAGGCTGGGGTGAGGGTTTAGGTGCCAGAGGATAAGAGCCGTGGTGGGGCAGAACGCTGGGGCCTGGTGATGGAGAGGTGGGAATCCAGAGTCAGAGGCAGAAGAAATGGCTTTGGGGTTCTCAAGATGAGAAGTCAGAGGTCAAAGGTCAGGCTGATAGGGCTCGGGCGGTTAGATGTCCCTGGTCAAGAAACTGAGGTCCCCAGTGGATGTCAGAATGAGAAACCAGAGATCAGGGATTGGGGGTAAGCCCTGGTCAAGGGTCAGAAGCCAAAGGTTAGGGATCTGGTTAACGTGGCTTGGGGTTCTCAGGATGAAGGTGTCACAAAGGTTCGGGTCACGGTGTGTGAGGGGACCAGGGGTCAGTTCTCGCCGCGTACCCGGCTCATAGTGGCCGTAGGTGGCGTTGCGCAGCTCCTCCCAACCCACACGCCCATCGCGGTCTGTGTCGTACGTGTTCCAGGCCGCGCTCACTGAGTCCCGTATGTGCCGCTGCTGCGTGTGTGCGATCCACGAGCGGAGCTCGGCCAGAGACACCCAGCCATCCCCGTCCCCGGCGCGGTCCATGCGGTCCACGATGCGCCTGCGAGCAGGAGCGGGCGCACGTCAGTCTCGGGCCCCGCCCACACCGGGTCCCGCCTTCTAGACGCTCGAGACACAACCCCATATAGGACTGAAAATGCTGTCCCCGCCGGCAAATCGGGGGGAGGAGCCTGTCAATCCAGGACCACTCCCACCTTAGGGCTCCGCCCTCTCAATCCAGGCTCGCTCCCAGAGGCGATAACCTCTTTACCGAGATGCAGCAGGCCTGTGGCTGGCGCTGCGCTCTACAACTCGCCGGCTTGGGGGAAGGACCTATGACAATCCAGGGTCCCACCCTCCACTTTGGCCCCACCTCTCAACCCTGCGCGTGTTCCATCTCTCACTTGAAAGAGCCGGGAGGGGACGGAGGGCAGAGAGTCACACGGCGCCCATCACCGCAGATTCCCCGTCCCAAGGCTCACTCTGAACTCCGACTGCCACGGCAACATGCGGTCCCGACCGGCCGCCGTCTCACGCCCCGCCCCCTTCGCTGGTTCCACCAATCTCCTGGCCCGATAGCCCTTGTAGCCCCGCCCTCTGCCCCGCCCCCTCCCTGGCCGCGCGTGTCTATCTCAGGCTGATATCCCTGCAGTCCCGAGGTATGCTGCGACTCTCCCCCTGCGCCTGGTTTTTCCTAGCCGTTATCAGGCTTTGCCCTATGACTATCACCACCAACACAGCGGGCTCGGCCTTCACCCACTCCTCTCCGAGCTCCAGCCTGATCCTGCACACCTCCCTGTCGCATGTCAGGGCCCCTTTAGGTCACCCCACCTCATGCCCTTCTCTCAGGCCACGCCTGTCGGTTCCCAGATCCCATCCCTGGTAACGCCCAGTCATTGGTCTGTGTCCTCGCCACCCCGACCGCTAACGGAGCCCTTCTTCCTGTCTCCATCCCAAAGCCCCTCGACCCAGTCCCCAGAATCCAATTTGAGATGGCCCTGGCCAGGTCGCTGACCCGTCCCTCCAGCGTTATGTTGTCTGCTCTGCTCCGGCTACCCTGAGGCTCGAGCTGTGGTTAAGAGCTTGGACTCTAGAGCCAGACATTAAGGTTCAAATCCTGCCACCTCTTCTTGCTGGCTGTGTGACTGTGGGCAAGTCATATAACCTCTCTGTGCCTTAGTTTCCCCCTCTGTAAAATGGGAATAAATAATAGACCATACCTCACACTGTGGATGTTGGGATTAAATGAGTTAAGCCTGGTAAGCCCTTTGAACGGTGCTGGGTATTGTAGTAAGTGTGACCACAAATGCATTAGCTTACTTCATCTAACTCCATCCATGCACAATATTCCAGTCAGCATAGCTGACCACCACGGCTATCTCCACCCTGAGTTGGGATACCCTGGTCTCTTATCTCCCGCCTGGAAGACTGCAATCCCTTCCTCAACGGGCTCTCTGCTTCTTGCTCCCTATAGTCTGTTCCCTGTATGGCAACCAGAGGGATCCTGTTAAAACCTAAGTTGGCTCACCTCCTCCTTCAGAACCATTCCATAGCTCTCATCTCACTGGGGCCCCAAAGACCCTGCACAACCTGATCCCTCTCTTCTCTCTGCCACTACCTCCTACTGTCTCCCTCTGCTCCCTGGGCTCCAGTCACATAGACCTCTGGTTTTCAGATACACCAGGCACATCATTCCCACTCCTGCCTCAGGACCTTTGCACTTACAGTTCCCTCTGCCTGGAATGCTATTCCCCCATATACCCACGTGACTCAAATATCACCTTCTCACTGAGGGCTCTCCTAACCTCCCTCTTTAAAATTACAATCCTCCTCCCCCCTCCATCTCTCTCCTACCCCAGACGAGCTTGGCTTTCCTCTGGGGTGAGTTGGTCGAATTCCTTGGCCACTTCTCGTCCCAGAAAAGCCTCATGATCATATTGGAAGTTCCCGTGAGCGTCATCATGAGGGGCTTCGCTCAGGGGGGCCGCGTGGTGCACCCTCCCCTGGCCATGAGGGCCAGCGTCAGGAGATGGCTTCGCCTGGGTTCCACGCCTGAGTAGCAACAGCAGCAGCAGAAGTG
Source organism: Cervus canadensis (assembly GCF_019320065.1). NCBI lineage: Eukaryota > Metazoa > Chordata > Mammalia > Artiodactyla > Cervidae > Cervus > Cervus canadensis. Next base: position 20,897,319 of record NC_057403.1, on the reverse strand, counting down.
AGGGTGGCCACATCATCAGTCCCTGAGGAGTGGTGGAGGCTAGGAGTCAGAGTCACAGAGAAAAGGACAGAGAGGTGATGGGAGGATGGGGATGGGAGGAACCCAGGACAGGACACAGAGCTGGTAGCTGGCTGCAAAGTTTGGGCCACAAGAAGGGATAGGAAGGGGAAAGGAAGGCGGGATTCTCAGAGGTTAACCAGCTGTGGGGACCGAATCCTCCGAGGAAGTCCCAGAGGAGTCCTAGAGCCCTAGGACGGTAGGATTCAAGCGGGAGACGTGGCGCACTTCCCACGCGTAGTTCAGGGCAGGGTCGTGGCCAGAAAGAAATCTTGCAGGTTCGCGGGCATCGCTTTCAGCCTGGTCCCCAATCCTCCACCCAAGCGGACCCAAACCGTCCTCCCTGGACAGGCCACCCGCCCCCGCCTCCCTTTACCGGGTCGGATAGCTTCACTTCGCTCTCTACGTTCCACCCTGCGTTCTCCAAAAAGATGCCTAATTTGGCGGCTCCCCAGTCAGGCCCCGCCTCCTGAGGCGCAGAGGCCCCGCCCCCCAGCCAACGAGCGTTCTTGAGGGCCTCGTGGGGCGGGGCCAAAGGGAGCAGGGCGGGCCAAGAGCGCCCCTCGCCACGTCCACAAAGGAAAGCGCGTCCCCGCGAGGCTCGGCCCCGCCCCTTCCCAGTGAAGGCGAAGTGGGCAACTCCGGAGTGACACGGCCGGGGGAACTACAACTCCCGGCAGGCGTCGGGGTGCCCTGCCCGACCACCTCCAGTTGCTCTAGCTTCAAAGCCTCACGGGAGATGTATTTTTATCTCTTTCCCTTTGTCCGCAGGTTTTAGGAAAGGGAACCTAAGAGCCAGAGGAGGCTTTCCTTTCCCTCAAGGAGGGAACAACTCTTCCGCTACACCAAGAAGTTAGATCAGACTCCAGCCAAGGATTCCTCAAAATGCCTGGCACAAACATCCAGTAAATATTTGTGAAATTTATTCATTAAAAATACATGACTTGGTATATAAAATTGGCAAATTCCACTATGGCAACAAGTTAGCCTCAGGAGAGACTTGAAGCCCAAGGCTTACACCATTTATTCCCCCTCACAATTCCCTAAAAAAGTTGAAACGATGAGAACACAACGATTCGGGCCCAAACCCATGTTATATGTGGAGCTGGAAAAGAACCATATATATCGGGAGGGGTAACTGAGGCAGATCACGAGAGGAGAAGTCCAGAGGGAGGACATCGGGCTCCTTCCGGAGGCTCAAAAATACCAGGATTCCCGGAGGTCTCACAGCATGAGAAGGACCTGAGGACATTAGCTGGCAACAGCCAGGATGGGGGATGATCGGCAGTTGCTGGGAATGCATTTTTATCCTAAGATTCACCATCCTTGGACAGGCTGGGAGTGGGCAGGAGGGCCCCTACATCCTCCCCACGGAAAGAGATCCAAGGAGCTGAGAAAAGAGGGACAAGGGAGATCATTAGAATCTTTGAAATCCTCCAGGCCTCTGACTGCCCCTCCCCACGTGTGTGTGTGTGGTGTGTGTGTGTATGTGTGGTGTGTGTGGTATGTGTGTGTGTGTGCTGTGTGGTGTGTGCTGTGTGGTGTGTGTGTGGGTGTGTGTGTGTGTGTGTTGTGTGGGGTGTGTGGGGTGTGTGTGTGGTATGTGTGTGGGGTGTGTGTGTGGTATGTGTGTGTGGTATGTGTGTGTGGTGTGTGTGGATGTGGGTGTGTGTGTGTGGTATGTGGGTGTGGTGTGTGGTATGTGTGCGGTGTGTGTGGTGTGTGTGTGTGTGTGTGGTATGTGTGTGGTGTGTGTGTGGTGTGTGTGTGCAGTATGCGTGTGTGTGTGTGGTATGTGTGTGTGGTGTGTGGTATGTGTGTGCGGTGTGTGTGTGGTGTGTATGTGTGGTGTGTGTGTGGTGTGTGTGTGCGGTATGTGTGTGTGTGGGTATGTGTGTGGGTGGTGTGTGTGTGTGGTATGTGTGTGTGGTGTGTGGTATGTGTGTGTGGGGTGTGTGTGTGTGCTGTGTGTGTGCTGTGTGTGTGTGGTATGTGTGTGGTGTGTGTGTGGGGGGTGTGTGTGTGTTATGTGTGTGTGGTGTGTGTGTATGTGTGGTATGTGTGTGGTGTGTGTGTGGGGTGTGTGGGGTGTGTGTGTGGTATGTGTGTGGGGTGTGTGTGTGGTATGTGTGTGGGGTGTGTGTGGATGTGGGTGTGTGTGTGTGGTATGTGTGTGTGGTGTGTGGTATATGTGCGGTGTGTGTGTGGTGTGTGTGTGTGTGTGGTGTGTGTGTGGTGTGTGTGGTATGTGTGTGCGGTGTGTGTGCAGTATGCGTGTGTGTGTGTGGTATGTGTGTGTGGTGTGTGGTATGTGTGTGCGGTGTGTGTGTGGTGTGTATGTGTGGTGTGTGTGTGGTGTGTGTGTGCGGTATGTGTGTGTGTGGGTATGTGTGTGGGTGGTGTGTGTGTGTGGTATGTGTGTGTGGTGTGTGGTATGTGTGTGTGGGGTGTGTGTGTGTGCTGTGTGTGTGCTGTGTGTGTGTGGTATGTGTGTGGTGTGTGTGTGTGGGGTGTGTGTGTGTTATGTGTGTGTGGTGTGTGTGTATGTGTGGTATGTGTGTGGTGTGTGTGTGGGTGTGTGGGGTGTGTGTGTGGTATGTGTGTGGGGTGTGTGTGTGGTATGTGTGTGGGGTGTGTGTGGATGTGGGTGTGTGTGTGTGGTATGTGTGTGTGGGTGTGTATATGTGCGGTGTGTGTGTGTGTGTGTGTGTGTGTGTGGTGTGTGTGTGGTGTGTGTGTGTGTGGTATGTGTGTGCGGTGTGTGTGCGGTATGTGTGTGTGTGTGTGCGTGTGTGTGTGGTGTGTGTGTGTGTGGTATGTGTGTGCGGTGTGTGTGTGGTGTGTGTGTGTGTGGTATGTGTGTGGTGTGTGTGTGTGGGGTGTGTGTGTGTGTTATGTGTGTGTGGTGTGTGGTATGTGTGCGGGTGTGTGTGGTGTGTGTGTGTGGTGTGTGGTGTGTGTGTGTGTGGTATGTGTGTGGTGTGTGTGTGGGGGGTGTGTGTGTGTTATGTGTGTGTGGTGTGTGGTGTGTGTGTGTGTGTCTTTGTGTATTTTTCAGTCTCTGTCCTACTCTATGGATTTCTATCCTCCTCTGAGTCTTTCTCCCCTCCAGTTTTCTTTCTCCCCATCTCTCTGGGTCTCTGTCCCGCTCTGTCCCTGCAGGAATGAGGGGGTCCCCACCCCTCTCTCTGAGGCACCTCCCTCTTCCTGCCCCCCACCTGGCAGCCCCTTCCTCATCCTTCTCCACAGGAGAGCTCCTCCCGCAGCCACTGTCAGGAGCAGCAAGAAGCCGATGACGATTCCAACCACTGGCACCGAGGTCCTGGCTGGTGATTCTGCAGTCAGAATGTCGTGAGATATGTAAGGGACCCTCTGCCATGTCTGAGTCAGGACAGGGGACTGGGGGTTCGCAGTCCCTCCCAACCCCAGAGATCCCAGCACCAGGATGTGGGGAGTGGGTGTGGATAAAGGGAAGGCCACTCCCAGGATGTTCTAGATCTAGAAAGCCCCCAGGTTGGATATAAGAACCAGCTGTAGCAAGAGGGGTCTCAGTCACTCTGATCAAGGGACCTGTAGCAGCAGAGTGGGCGGTGTTCCAACTTGGAGAGGAGGGGTGGGCACAGAGCAGTAGAACATGACTCATAGAGGCCTGGCAGCAGCAGACAACGAATGGTCAGACTCCCTGAAGACTAGCAGCAGCAGGACGGAAGGTGGTCAGACTTAGGGAGGACTTCCCATAGCGGTTAACGAGTGGCCAGAATCAATGAGGCCAGCAGCAGCAGGATGGAAGGCACTCAGACTTGGGGAGGCAAGCAACGCAGGACAAGAGGCTGTCAGGCTTTGGACGAACTGGCAGCGGTGGGGCAGAAAGCAGTCAGACTCAGGAAGGGTTGCTGCAGCAGAGGGAGAAAAGACAACCGGAAGTCGGGAGCACAGTTCCCCAGCGGGACCTCACTCACCCAGCTCCACCGTGAGGGGCTGGGCCAGCCCCGCGTGCTGCACCACGCAACGGTAGTGGTGCTCGTCGCCACTCTTGACTGTGAGTGATGACCAGGCGTAGAAGGAGCCGTCGCCGTTAGGGCCCATGTGTATCTCACCAGAGCCAGTGGCCAGCTCGTTCCGCAGGAAGCGCAGCTTCAGCTCAGGTGGGTAGAAGGAGAAGGCACTGCAGGTGAGCACAGACAGGCCGGGGCTGCCGGGGCGGGCCTTCAGGCGCATGGAGGGTGGCTCTGCAGACGGACAGGCAGACAGGCCTAAGCCCCTAGGCGCAGACAGGCGCAGGGGTGCATGGAGACGGACACATGCCTCCCCCCTACCCAGCAGGCCCCACCGCGTGCCTCGCGCTGCTCTGTGCTGTGACTCTTTGCCACCCCATGGACTGTAGCCCACCAGGTTCCTCTGTCCATGGGACTCTCCAGGCAAGAATACTGGAGCGGGTTGCCATTTCCTACTCCAGGGGATCTTCCGGACCCAGGGATCGAACCTGCGTCTCTTGCGTCTCCTACGTTGGCAGGTGGATTCTTTACTACTGTGCCACCTGGGAAGCCCCCATACTACACCTGATCGTGCCCTATGCTGTCCTGAGCCTAGAGAACATAACGATAAAGGGGGAAAGGCCTTCTTAGGGGTCCTGATATCCAACCTGCCCACCACGAGGGTACCCATCTCTCTTCCAGTCCTTCCTACAATGACACATACACGCATTTACAATGGGATATACCAGGCACTCTTCCAGGCACTAGAGATAGAGCAGTGAACAAGACAGACAAAAGTCCCTGTCCTCATGGGGCTTGTGTTCTAATGAGAGGAGTGTGTTAGTAGCTCAGTCATGTCCAACTCTCTGTGACTCCATGGACTCCATAGCCCATCAGGCTCATCTGTCCATGGGACTCTCCAGGCAAGAATACCAGAGTAAGTAGCCACTCCCTTCCCCAGGGGATCTTCCCAACCCAGGCATAGAACCCAGGTCTCCTGCATTACAGGCAGATTCTCTACCACCAGATTCTCTGAGCTACCAGAGAGATGAATATTTGTGTATATGTAAATGAAAGGGAGGACTTCGCTGGTGGTCCAGTGATTAAGAATTTGCCTTCCAATGCAGGAGACCTGGGTTGGATCCCTGGTCGGGGAACTAAGATCCAACGTGCTGCAGGACAACTAAGCCTGAGCTCTGCAACTACCGAGCCCACGCCCTACAGTTAGACAGAAGCCTACTCGCCAAAATGAAGACCCTGAGCACCACAAGGGAAGATCCTGCATGCCACACTAAGGCCAGACACAGCTGAAGATGAATATTTTAAAAATAAATAAATGAAAGGGAAACAGGCTATGAAAGTGTAGTGAGGGAAAATAAGACAGGCCCTGCAGTCATTCAATAGATAGTGAGAGGATATGAACAATTTCAAGAGAGCACACTTGAAATTTAAATGAACTTGACAAATTCCTGAGAGACACAACGTTCCCAGACAGACACAAGAAGAAATTTTACAATTGAGTAGTGGCCCTATAACTATTTAAAAATTGTAACCCATAATATAAAACTTCTTGACAAATAAATTCCATGTTCAGGCACTTTGCTAGTGGCCAGTGGTTAAGACTCTGTGCTTCCAAGGCAGGGGGCACAGGTTTGATCCCTGAGTAGCACAGCCAAAAAAAAAAAAAAAAAAATTTGAGCCATGTACTTTTTTATTGCCACACTGTGTGGCATGTGGGTCTAGTTCCCTGATCAGGGATCAAACCCTTGCCTCCTGCATTGGGAACTCAGAGTCTTCACCACTGAACCACCAGCAAAGTCCCTGAGCAGTGGACTTTAAATAGGTAAGTCACACCTCAAGAAAAAAAAAACAACAAAAGATGAAAGATGCTATAATGAATGAATGGACAAAAAAACAGTGGCATGAGAGACAATAATGGGGGTGCGATTGGGGGGGCACCCGTTAGCCAGGGAGGGCCCTACTGAAGAGCGGACATTCAAACTTCTAGCACGAGAAGGACCCAGTCCTTGCTGGAGCCCAAGGAAGAGAATCAAAAGCAAAGGGAACACTGGGGACTACTCTGGTGGTCCAGAGAGTAAGAATCCACCTTGAAATGCAGGGGACAGGGGTTCGATCCCTGCTCGGGGAACTAAGATCCCACATGCTGCAAGGCAACTGAGTCTGGGCACCACAGCTAGAGAGAAGCCTGCAGTGCTGCCTCAAGGAAGATGTGACACAGCCAAAGTACATTAATTAATTAATCAAAAAAAAAAAAAGGCAGAGGGAACAGCTGGTGCAAAGGCCCTGAGGGAGGAAAGAACCTAACATATTGGAGGAAAGGGAGAAGTCCAGTGTCACTGGGGGCATTGTGAAATTACAGCGGTGGAAAGCAGCCAGCCCATGCAGGGCTTGCAGGCCTCGGAGTAGAGTTTGGATTTTCATCCAGGATTAGCAGGAATCTGTGGTCTGGTTTTAAGCATGGGTGGGATGGGAGCTCATTTATGTTTTTAAAAGGTTCATCTGACTCCTGGGTGGAGGAGAGTCTGAACTGGGGGCTGAGATAGAAGCTGGAAACTCGATGTTGGAGAGGCTGAGGACAAAAGAGCTCTAAACTGCAGCCCTTGAATTCCCTAGACATGCCTGTAATTATAGCTCAGAGTGACACGTGCTGTATGGAATGGAGGTCACATAAGGTCCTGCGGGCGTCTGAAGGAGCCGAGAAAAAAACCTCAGGGCCAGAGTGGAACCTGACACCAGTGGCCTCTGGCACTAGTGAAACTGGCAAAGGTGGAGAAACGGGAGGGCTGGGGAGAGCTCAAGCGGCCCTGGGTGACTGCGTCTGGCCGAGTGGGGCAGGTGGAGACAGGCGAGGGGCAGAGGCCATGCCACGTGGGATCGTAAAGCCCAGCCGAGGGGCCTGAGCCATGCCCCGAGGGCTCTGGGAGCCACGGGAGGGCTGTGTGCAGGAGAGGGGCTGGGGACCGCTGGGGGTGGAGGACGACCCTCAGAGATGTGATTGTGGGAGAGCAGGGTGGACTGGAGGCAGGGAGGCCGGCGGGGAGAGGCTGGGGAAGAGGATGGGGCCGTGGGAATGGAGGGGGCCTGCGCTGATCAGGGGGTCGCTCACCCTTCCACTCCAGGTTGCCTCGGCCCCTCTCCAGATGCCCCAGCAGCCGGTGCGGGCAGGAGTAGAGGAGGAAGGTCTTCTCCTTGTTGACCGCCTCGGGCTGCTGCGTCCACTTGATACTGACGGTCCGGGACTCAGGCCAGTCACCATCCCAGATGCCCAGCTTGGGGTCAAACATCATGAACTCCTCGCCGTTCAGGGCAAACTTGGCCACCGGCACCGATACATTGTCAGGGCCCAACTCGCAGCCCAACAGGCCCTGCATGGTGAAGGGGCCTGGGGTGCCCACACAAGGATGAGCCCGACCCAGGAGCGGGGGCCGGCCGTCCCCTCCTCCCTCGGACCGGGGATCCAGGCTCCCAGCCCAGGAAGCCCCCGTCTCACCCTCGCCTAGAGCTTGGAGCGCTTGGAGGAAGAGCGTCTGCTGGTATCGCAGGTCGGTGGTCTCTTTCTCCCAGTACCAGGACACCTGGCTTTCCCAGACCCACGCGCCGCAGGGCTCAGCCTGCCCTCGCAGGTTATTGTAGCTCAGGTACTGCTGGGGCCCCAGCCAGCCCGAAACCCAGAAAGCAGGGGTCCCCGCGGCGGGGGCCGACACGGCCGTGAAGTGGTACTGCAGAGAGCGATGGTTCTCTGCCGGCGAAGAGAGCAGTCGGGGCGGGGGACCTAGGTGGGACAGACACCCCGGGAAAGAAAACACCCCCACCCCAGACAGAGGGGCCAGACCCTGGCGGGGTGGGGGGTGGAGGGGGGAAGGCCAGACCCGGAGAGGGGACTAGAGCCCCAGGAAGAAGGGGACAGGTGTTTTCCAGACAGACCGCCAGAGGGAGAAAAGATCGTGGGAAACCAGACGAAATGCGGCCGAGAAGGAAGTCCCCCGGCTCGAGCGGGGGACCTCGGATTTCGCCCATTTCCCGGAGGCTGGCACCTCCCGCGTGCCCGGCAGCCCCCGGCAGCCCCTCACCTGCTCTCAGCGCCCCAGGCAGGAGGACGAGCAGCAGACCGAGCCCCCAGGGCTGAGGCCGGGGAAGCCGCATCCTGAGTGGGAGACCTGGGGCGGGAGGGGGCGCGTGACTCCTCCGGACCCCCGGCCCCCCCCCTCCCACCCGCCGTCCCTCCCGCAGCTCTGGCTGGCCCGGCCCGGCTCTGCCCGGCTCGGCTCGGCTCGGCCCGGCCACCCCGCGCGCCTTCGGCTGCAGGTGGAGGAGCTCGATCCCGAGGGGGAGGATGACAACAAGGCCCTCCTCCTCGATGAACTTTCACCCACTAATTTGATCCGCGCTGGTTAATTAGTTACAGAGCCTGGATAGGCTGAGATTCCTGGCTCAGACTTCGGCCCCGCCTCCTCCTCCTCCTCCTCCCCCGCCTCCTCCTGCCTCAGACCCGAGAGACCCGTCCCCTCCTCCCTCCGACCCCAAAGTCCAGATCGCCGGCTCCCTCGTCCCTGAGACCCGGAGGTCCTGCGCCCGGCCCTCTCCTCCCTCGGTTTGGGGGCCCCAGCTCTGGACTCACTGGCAGCCGCGATCCCTTCCCTCTGCGGCCCCAGCTGGCTCCCGTGACTGGAGACCCCAGTTCCTCTCTCACATCCTGTCCAGAGACGACGGCTCCTCGGCTCCAGGAATATCCAACCCCGCCCCTACAGCTGTAGGGCACACCCCGGGCCCGGGGCCCGGGCTGGCTGAGTGTCCGTCTCTGCCTCTCTCGAGAAACTTTTGTCTTTTTTTTTTTTTCCCTCTCTTGTGCTGTTGCTTCCTGATTTTCTTGAGAATGTCAGCCATCCAGCAAATTCATGACAAAGTTGGGAATCAGTATTATCCGAGTGCCAAATTGGGACGTCTGTGTGGGTCCCCTCCTTACCTCCTTGTCCGCCCCCCCACCCCAACAAGGTCACTAACGCCTGCGGTGATAAAAATCCTCCAGCTTCCACATTTCTTCCTTCCTCCCTCACGGGGCCTCTTAAAGAGCCCCTGCAGTTCCTTAATATCTTCTGGTATGACCTCAGTAACTGCACAGACCCAAATATTCTACACCATACTTGGGGCATCATCCAGCCTCCCACTTCCAGCCCACATTCCTGCTCTAACGCTTCCATTCACTTGTTTTATTGTGGTAAAGTGCACGAGACAAAGAAGTTACTATTAGTGACATTTGGTGCACTCACAATGTTGTGAGACCATCACCACGATCTAGTTCCAGAACTTTTTCATCATCCCAAAGGAGATCCCAGACACATTAAGTGGTCCCTTCTCCCCCTTGCCCCCGTCAACCACGAATTTACTGTCTCCATGGGTTTGCCTATTCTGGACATTTCAAATTAATCTGGCATTTTATACCTGGCTTCTTTCATTTAGTGTACTGTGGAGTTTTTCTTTTTTTTTTGGCCTCCCCTCAGGACTTGCAGAAGATCACAATGAAAAGGCAGAGTCTTAACCACTGGTCTGTCAGGGAATTTCCCAGCATGCTGTGTTCAAGATTTATCCACATGGTAGCATGTGGCAGGATTTCATTCCTCATCACGGCTGGATAATATTCTATGGTATGGATTGACCACACTTGTTCATCCCTTCAGCAGTTGATGGACATTTGGGTTGTTTTCACTTTTTTGGCTATTGTGAATAATGCTGCTGTAAACATTTGCTTGCAAGGTTGTTGTTTCATTTTTTTTTTTAATAAAGTTTTATTAAAGTATAAAGGAGATAGAGAAAGCTTCTGACATAGGCATCAGAAGGGGGCAAAAGAGTACCCCTGGTTGTTGTTTTTTTTAAAAATTTTTTTCCTGCATATCTGTATTCAGTTCTTTTGGGTATATACAGAGGAGTGGACTTGCTAGGTCATATGATATATTAGTCAGGGTTTCTTGGAGAAACAGAATCAACAGGATGTATATATATAGAGAAAGAGACTTAGTATAAGGAATTGGTGCACGTGATCATGGAACCTTGGCAAGTTCAAAATGTGATAGAGGTGGCCGGAAACAGTTACAGTTCAAATCCAAAGGCAGGCTATCTGGAAAACCCAGAAGAGCTCATCTTGCAGATGAAATCTAAAGGCAATCTGCTGGCAGGGCTCCCCTTTGCTTGAGGGGAGGTCAGTTTTCCACCTTCAACTGATTGGACGAGGCCCGCCCACATTATGGTGGGGGTGGTTGGCTCCACTCAGAGTCCACTGATTTCAGTGTAATTTCACTCCCAAACACCCACACAGAAACATCCAGAATAATGTTGGACCAAACATCTGGGCACTGTGGCCCCGCCAAGTTGACACATGTGTTTAACCATGTGTATGTGTGTGCTCTTAGATGTGTCTGACTCTTTGCGACCCCATGCACTGTAGCCCACCAACCTCCTCTGTCCATGGGCTTTTCCCAGTCAAGAATACTGGAGTGGGTTGCCATTTCCTCCTCCAGGGGATCTTCCCGACCCAGGGATCGAACCCATGGCTCCTGTTGCCGTCTCCTACATTGCTGGAAGACCAGGCAAGAAACTTCTGCATTTCTCAGGAACTTGCTGACCCTCCCTCTTCTAAGGACCCTTGTGATGACACTGGTCCCACCTAGATAATCCAAGATCATCTCCCCATCACAAGACCCTGAATTTAATCACATCTTCGAAGTTCCCTTTATTAAACAAGGTCATGTAGTCACAGGTTTTGGAGCTCTAGGACATAGGCAGCTTTGGGGGAACACTATCCAGCCTAGCGTGGTCACGGGCATGGAGGGTGCCCTCCCTTGACTCCGCTTTTGTGTCCCCGTTCGGATCTTCCTTTCCTCCTGTCAGAATGATCTCGGGGTTTAGCCACGAGGCCTCTCAGAGGTCCGACCTGAACATTCCTCATAATATTCCTCCTTCCTGCTACAAAAGAAAAAGCTCTCGAGGTCCCTTAATGCCCACTGGGAATCGCTGCTAAGTGTCCTGGAAACTGCTGTGTCTTCAGGGACCATATACAGCATCTGCTGGCTGTCTCATATCTTATCCCCAGGGTCCTATGCTCTAGTGATCCCTGCTCATGCATGGTTTTTTTGGGGGGTGGGGTGGGGTTTGCAGGGTGTGCCATGCAGCTTGCAGGATCTTAGTTTCCCTGATCAGTGATTGAACCCTGGGCCCCAGCACTGAAAGCAACTAGTCCTAACCACTGGACCAGCAGGGACATCCCTTTGCCTATACCTTTTAGATTCCGTGCGGTCCTACTATCACATCCCCAGGGGCCCATGAGAAAGTAATAGAAAGCAGCAGGACAGTTATGAAATGTGCAGAGCCCATTGGTAAATGAAAATATGGGCGCTTAGTTCCAACTTCAAAACGAACCAAGGTCCCTTTGGAACAACAGCACAGGGAGCTCACTCGTGATGCCGCCCTTGGTGTCTGGGGACCTAGCCCCTGGCAGTTCTGAGCTGTCTTCCTGAATCACCACCTTAACATCTGCCCCTCCTCTCTCCCCGGCACTGTAGCGCCCCCTCCTGACCCCAGGATGCAATCACACCAGAGTTCGAAACCAAACTGCTCTCTTTCAGGAGGGCTTCTCTGAGCCTCAGTTTATCTGGGAAGTGGAATAATAATTGTACCTCCTTCGGTAGAGAGGCTTCAATGAATCAAAGGTTTGGCACGGGGCACATAGTAAAGCGCAGTAGTAACCTGTTCCCCACACCGCCTCCCCCCCACTCAGGAGGCAGTGAATGTCCCCACGGTTGCACTAGATTGTAGGCAGACCCTGGCTCTGTCTCGCTCACTCTTGCATCCCCAGGGGCCAGCACAGGAAGCATCAGCAGAAAGAAGGAAGCCAATAGTGAAAGACTCAGGGCTGGTTTAATAGGTCCCTAAAACTTTTCTAGAATGTTCTAGCAGAATCTATACTCACCCCTGGAACAATCCGTGGGTCTCTGTTAAATGCCACAGAGCTGGGACCTACTATAATGTGAAACTCCAGGGCTTTCCAATCATGGAAAACTCAGGGAAGTGCTAACATACGGCAGCAAGGCTGCTCACACATCTGAAGCCGCTCCAATTCCATGTTCCTAGATTCCACTTGCAGCCCTAGGGCTAGTTAAATGAATCCAGGTGCCTGCTCCACACATAATACGCACGTGCTGGCTCTCATATAACCCAGGTACTGCAACCACCAGTTACATCAGACGTACCTGGTGGTCCAGTGGTTAAGACTCTGCGCTTCCAAAGCAAGGGACGCAGGTTTCATCCCTGGTGGGGGAACTAAGATCCCACATACCATGTGCTGTGACCACAGGGAAAATTCTAAAAAAAAAGCCTGTTACAAGACCCTGAATTCCCACTATAATCTATTATAGGTCATGCTATAATACAAGGGGCTGCAACGATGCTCATCAGTCTGGCTATAACAGAATATTCCTGTGGCCTGTTCTGATAGATGCGAGGCTGCGAAACATTATGATACAACCCATATCTGCCCTGTTTTCATGTAACAGGCCTGACGCCTGCTGTCATCATAACCTGGGACCCTGCTTTGAAACATGCTTGGAGCTAATTTCCCTGGGAAATGACCACTGGGGACACCTATAAGAGGCATGCGACAGAATATTCCAGAAGCATGCTAAAATAGTCTCAAGATCCCATGACAAACCAGCAGGATTTGCTGTAGTAGATCCAGGATTCCATAACCATTGATACTTCTAGGGCCTTCTGCCAAAGACTTTTTATTTTTTAAATTTGTTTGGCTGCACCAGATCTTAGTTGCGGCATACAGGATCTTTCATTGTGGCATGTGGGGTCTAGTTCCCTGACCAGGGATCAAACCTGGGCCCCCTGCATTGGAATCGCAGTCTTAGCCACTGGACCACCAGGGAAGTCCCCTGCCAAAGACTTGTCCTCAGGCCAGCCAAGGTGACTCCGTGACAGCTTCACCAAGGTCTCACTAGACTTTGCACTAACAATAGGCTCAGGAATGTGACACAATCACTTCCTTGAGAAGTATCACTTACTAGAACTAGTTCTACCCCCAGTAACACAGGTGAGTCTATTTCATGTTCCCGAAGGGGCAGGGAGGCAAGATTTTACAGATTAGGAAACTGAAGCCCTGTGGTTCCCAGAGAATCATGCCCAAGGTCACACAGCTAATGAGGGTAGGGCTAGGCTCTGCAACAGAGCCTATAGTCTTCATGCTAACATTGGGAGGTTTCTGTGCATGTTCACTGCTTCCGGTTACTCTGTGCCTTGAGACCTAGTGTAAGTGGATAGGTTAAGGGGTCCCTGAAGAAAAAGAACCAGGAATGACTTTCTTGATGTAAGACAAGCCATTTTGGCCTAAGCCATCTTGTGATCTAAGCCTGGCCCCAGTGCTTGCCCTTGAATAGGTCTCAGTAATCCGTGATCTTCAGGGAAGTAAAGTGTGAAAGTGTGAGACGCTCAGTCATGTCTGACTCTTTGTGACAAGCTCCTCTGTCCCTGGAATTCTCCAGGCAAGAATACTGGAGTGGGTAGCCATTCACTTTTCCAGGGGATCTTCCCAACCCAGGAATCAAACCTTGGTCTCCTGCAGACAGATTCTTTACTGGAAGAGAGGGCATACAGAAAAAAGGAAAAGCTGTCAAGAAACAATAAAACAGAGTCCTAATTCCTCCTCAAAGGATATACAGAACCATCTGATACAATTTTTGAGTTCTGCAATAACTAAGGCACCACCCAGGTGAAGGATAGAATGATATTGCCCCTCCAGACTTCAATAACTACAGTTAGGGCTCGGGCGACCTTTGCCCCAATTCTGTGCTGATTTCTCCTCTGCTCCACCCTGCCATGAATGTGCTTGTTGCTTGCTCCCTTAGCTTAAAACTTCCCCAATTTTGCTGCTGGCGAGACAGTCCTTTGGGGAAGGTCCCTGGTGTTCCCCTTACTTGTGGCGAGTTCTAACAAACCTTCCTTCTCCTGACCTTTGGCTCAGTTGGGTCTTTCGGCTTGACACCCACCAAGAGATGGTTTTGGGGTAACGCTAGGGGTCAAGCCTAGCCTGTGAGAATGTGGGGGTTTAACTTTTAAAAAATTAATTTATTTGGGATTTACCCTTAAAAGGATTCATACACTCAGCTAAACGTGTGCGGCGCACTCACAGTTTGTTCCAGGTGCTGGGGTTGCAGAGATTTCCCCCCTCTTCTTGGAGTTTGTATTCCAGAAGTTAACAGGTTAGCAAATAAGTGTGCCAGGTCATACAGGATCTGTGCAACAAATATACAAATATGCCATGAGCAGGCTTTCCTGTCTATGTGGGACATTCAGGCAGGGAGCGGGGGCTGGGAGGGCTGGAGGTTCTGCCAAATGGAAAGAGGTTGGTGAGAACTAGAGGTGAAGGGGTGAGGGAAGCAGCAGCTGGAAGCCTGGGGTTAGAGGCTCTGGGCAGAGGGCACAGCCAGTGCAAAAGCTCAGAGGAGGGAGCGAGTCTGGGGTGCAGGGAGGGTGGGAGGAGCAGGCAGGCAGAGGGCAAGCTCTGAGGCTGTGATCTGTGCCCAGGAGTCTCTAGCTGTCACGGGGCTCTAAGAAGGGCAGGTGGGGACCCTCCTGGTGGTCCTGATCTGGTTAAGGCAGCAGTGAGCAGTGGCTTGAAGCGAGATTTAATTCCCTGCCCAAGAATTAAACCGGGGTAGCCTGGAATCCTAGCAACCAGACCAGCAAGGACTAGAGGCTAGAAGCTATTTTCCCCTGGCTCTTTGCCCCCGGTGAAAAATGCCTTTATCACGGAGGCAAAAACTGTGAAGGCAGGTACAAAGTTTATTGTTAGAGACAGAGCACAACAACAAGTGTGGGGAGAGCACAGAGAAATGGTTTTGCTCTGTTAAGATAGAAGCAAGGCAGAGACGCACACCCAGACACAAAGGGTGTGGCGTCCCCTGCAGTGAGGAGGAGGCGGTTAAGTCGTTTATACAGGTCAGTTCTTCCAGGTCTGGTTTACCTTTAGCCCATCATCTGGTTTCTTTTTCCACACCTGCCCTACTCTGGGACCCTTACCCTGGGTGTGCACGCACCGCTCAGGCAAGATGGATCTCTGTCCCCTCAAAGTCAAGGCTTCTGGGAGGAGCAAGAATCATTTTGGCCTGGCGTTATCCCCTGACTTTTGGTCTCCAAGGAGCCTTTTTGCACATGTGTAGGGGCTCCCTTGTCCCAAAAGAGGGGGAGTGAAGATCGCATAATCCTTCATTCAAACAGGGCTTTGCCCCTCTTTCTCCCTGCCCTGACTATTACCTTAAAGTGTTTACAAGAGACAAACACTGGCTATTTACCCTGTTTCTGTGGTTACTTCCATTTTGCAGAGCAAACGGGAGGCTGATTGTAAATTCCTCAACTGGAGCTCATTTATCTCGTCTCAGGAAATGCTAGCAGTTGTCAAGGATCCAGCCTGAAGCCCACATCTTTGTGCTCCATGAAATGCAAACAGGAGGCCAGCTCTAATGTCTAACCTGGAGCCCCTCTACCTCCTGCCTCAGTCCAGTGGTTAAGAATCCGCCTTTCAATGCAGGGGACGCGGTTTTGAGCCCTGGACGGTGAACTAAGATCCCACATGCTGCTACTGAGGCAACTACTGAGCCCACCCACTCTATGGCCCTTGCATCGCAGCTAGAAAAAGGCTGCACGCTGCAACGGGCTGTGGAGCCGGTGCACACAAGGAAGACCCAGAGCAGCCAAAACAAACAAGAGAACTGCAGGTAATGTCCTTGTCCAGGTCATCGGAACATTGAATTGACACGGCCCTGGGGTCTTTCTCCAAGGGTTTTGTGCGCTGACCATCAGGGGGTCCCCACCAGGTCAGGGCTGCACCCGACACTAGGTAGCCTGACAATGGGGTGCCAAGGAGACGCCCAGCAACCCACTGCTGGGAGGAAACTGGGGAGCGGGCCTGTTGTTGTTGTAAACACGGTGGCCCCACCCCAAACGGAAACACCTGCGGGTGGGGGCTCCTGGAGCGGCCTCAGGTCCCCCTCGGGGTCTCTGTTCCCCGTCCTGTCTCTCCGGATCTGCCTTTCCCTGTCCCCCACCTCTGTCCCCTGCTCTCTGGGTCCCGGTGCCCCTCCGCGGGGTCTCCCACCCTCCAGCACCAGGTGGGGCGGGCTCGCAGGCTGAACCTCGGGGCGTGCCCCCTTCTGACCCGTCCCTGCCCCTTCCTGCCCTCTTTGATGCGGCCCCACTTCCTCTGGCAGGAACCCCCGCCCTCACCGGGCCTGGGTAAAAAGGAGCCCCCGGGCCGGTCCAGACGCCAAGTCCCCGGAGGCAGCAGCGGCGGCGGCGGCGGCGGCGGCGGCGGCGGCTTCTCTCTCCTCTCGGCCCTGTCTCCCAACCCTTGTACCAGTGTGTGTCTCATCCCTGGTACAGGTACGGGGAGGCAGGGACCTGGGGAATCCCAGCAGCACCAGGCCTCCGGGGTGAAGTTAGCGGGGTAACTCCAGCGCCTCCCCTAAGCCTCAGCCTCCATCTCTGGCCAGCTGTGGCTCAGGTGAGGGTCTCCGCTGTCTCCCTCTCCTTGGCCTTTGCACCTGCCACCCTCCTGCCTCCCCTGCTCCATGGTTCTCTGTACGTGGTTCTGCATCTCTGACTGGTGTCCAGACGGTGGGCTCAGGGGTGTCTCAAATCTCTTCTCTGTGTCTGGCACTCAAAGGTCCCTCTTCCTTTCCCCATTTGTCTCTAGCAGAAAACCTTCCCTGCTAATACCAACTGTTAAGCTCTCCACATCTCCTGAGTTTCCACCCTGACACCCAAGGTAGCCCAGTCTGGCTCTGCCAGAAATCTCTTCCCCTTCATTTGCCTTGCCCTCATTTTTCCCCCATCTCCAGTTTCTCTCCTCACCCAAAGCCACTCCATGTGGTCTGCCCCACCTTGAAGGACGTCCTATCCATGCAGCCGCCTGTGACCCCCTCACTGCTGGCTGGCCTTGCTATGCAACTTGCCCTCAAGGCCATTTTCCTTACTAGGATTTTCTGGCAAAGTCACCCACCATCATCTGATGCCTGCAGCTCAGCTGCTTCCTGGGACCCCAGGTAGAGAACTTGTCCCCTCAAATAAGTGTGCTCATCTGCAAACGGGCATGGTGCTCACTTAGGAGGGGATGGCGGGACATGCAGGGGCAAAGTAGGTGCCTTGCTTTCCCATCAGAAGACAATCCCAGGTTGAGGTCAAGACCTTCAACTCCGAAACAGGCAGCTTTGAACCCAAGCCCACCCAACCCACCGACGCTGACACCCAGCAAGGCCAAGAGGGCGGATATTTCTTCCTCCCCCTCCCCTCAGAGACCAGAAAAGGCTCAAAGTCTAGAGAACCCAGGAACCTCCACCCTCACTCACTTCCTCCCCAGAGACTTGCGGGGGGAGCTCAACACCAGGTAGAAAGGCCTGATGTGCGCAACACCAAAAGGTAACAAAGACCAAAACACCAGAGGAGGGCGGCATCTTGATACAGGTTGTCTTCACCCAGACGTGGGGGCAGGAGGCAGGATGTGGTCCCCATCTTTATGCCCCCAGAAGATGAAGACGAATCCCACCTTCCACAACCCCACTTAATTCCTGGGGACGACCCCTCCCTCTTGTAGGGGCACAGACAGCCAGAGCCTGTCAGTGACGGGGAAAATATCTTTATTGTGTTTGGGGCAGCGGGCAGAAGTCCAGTCTCAGAACTTCTGGAACTGCTTCTTGGTGCCGGCAGCCTTGGTGACCTTGAGGACGTTGAAGCGCACGGTCTTGCTCAGGGGCCGGCACTCGCCCACCGTGACGATGTCACCGATCTGGACGTCCCTGTGGAGGGGAGCAGGGCTGGGTTAGGGGAAGCTCTGCTCTCAGCAGGCCCTAAAGGCATCTTCCTGTCTCTAGGCAGAGCCTCTCAACTTTGGCTCCTCCAAACCAAGCTCCTATTTCCAGTTTCACCTGCCCCCAGTTAATTACTGAGCACAAACTATGTGTAAGGACCCAGGCCACACAGAGGATGGTCCAACCCTTCCAGGGACAGAAGACCTCCGTCATGTCCCTTTTGCAGGACACTGGAGGCTCACAGACGGTGGTACAGGACCCCTTTACAACCCGCCCCACAGCTGATGACCTCCACATGGCAGCCAGGTCTGGTCACTCACTCCTGTGCAGCCCACCTCCTCCTCTCTGCCCAGGAGGGCAGCCCACCCGGCTCACCTGAAGCAGGGAGAGAGGTGCACGGACATGTTCTTGTGGCGCTTCTCGAAGCGGTTGTACTTTCGGATGTAGTGAAGGTAGTCTCGGCGGATGACGATGGTCCTCTGCATCTTCATTTTGGTCACCACGCCTGGGGCGGGGGGGGGGAGGGGGGTGCGGCGTGCAGTTCCTGGTCAGGCCCCACAGAGAAGGGAGCCATGGGCAGCCCAGGGCGTCTGGGAAGCAGGGGGCCGCTGACTAGGGTTCCCAGGAAGCCCTGCTTCCAGCATCAGCTGTGCCAAGTGGCCTTCTCAGCACTGCCCAGGGTGGGCGTCTGAAGACCATCGTGAAATAGACATCATTTGCCAAAAGTGTCCCCCCGGGGTCACCAGGAGTCTGCCAACCCCTTCCCCAACCCAGGACCCTGGAGCCTCAGTGTCCCCAGCCCTTCTTCCCTCAGACCCAGGAATCTGAACCCAAGCCCCCGGAGGTCCTCACTCACCAGACAGGATCCGCCCTCGAATGGAGACGTTACCAGTAAAAGGGCATTTCTTGTCAATGTAGGTGCCCTCGATGGCCTGAAGGGATAAGGAGGGTTAAGTTCAGTTGCTCAGTCGTGTCTGACTCTTTGTGACCCCATGAACCGCAGCAAGCCAAGCCTCCCTGTCTATCACCAACTCCCGGAGTCCACCCAAACCCATGTCCATTGAGTCGGTTTTAAGGAGAGTTAAGAGCCCTGAAGACAGTTCCTGAAAAGAACAAGGGGCGTGGCCTCTCTAAACACACAAACTACAGTTCCCAGCAGCAGCCAATGGGATGTGGATAGGTTAACTCAGTTGGGGCACATGTGCGGGGACACAGGGGTCTCCTCCTCTCTTCTGAGGGTGCCCTTACCTCCTTTGGAGTCTTAAAGCCCAGACCAATGTTCTTGTAGTATCGAGGGAGCTTTTCTTTGCCAGTTTCTCCAAGCAGGACCCTCTTCTTATTTTGAAAGATGGTCGGTTGCTTTTGGTACGCACGTTCTGTCTATGGGGATGAGGAGGAAGCTGGTAAGACCCGAGCAGGCATCAACCTGGCCTGGTAAGCTTCACAAAATCCCAATACCATCTTCTCGGGTATTGAACTCCCTGAACGCTGGCCACGAACGCCAAGTGCCCCAGAATTATCTTCCAAGACATTAACCCAAATACACCTCTAATTCAGACTCAACCCTGAACGCAGGGTTACATCAGCCTGGTCTAAAACACCTCCCACCATCTGGAGCATTCAGCCCTTAAAGCCTCAGCGATACAAAACCATGCCTCAAACACCAAAACTATTCAACAAAAATTACTCAAGACACAAAGACATCCAACCAAGATGCATTCCTTAAATAACATACGCGGCTCCAAAATTAAATACCAAACTGACGGGTTCCCTGGAGTGGCCCTTAAAAGTCAGTTCTCAAAGGATTAACCCTACAGCCTAAGGCCTCCAAAAAAAAAAAAAGTACTCTGTAAATCTTGATTTTTAAAAAGATAACTTCCAAAATCCTTGAACCTTAAATTATACCCCAAATGCGGAGCCTCCAACATTTAGGAGGCGCTAATCGAGATTAACGCCAAGACGACGGCCCTCTGCCTGAATTAACCCCTGGGAAATTAACCCCCAAACTGGAGGGCGGAGTCCCGCTCTCCAGGACGCGCCCGTGAAGCCCAGACCCCGAAGTGTCGGCATCGGCCCGTACCCCATACCTGAATGTCCGCCATCTTCCCGGCTGCCTGAAAAAAGGAAGGCCGGGGGGGCGTCCGGGTTTCCTTATCGACTGCACAAGGGTTAGAGAGGAAGTGACGATGAAGGGGCGGGGCAAACACGGTCTGGGGGCGGTGCCTTGGCGAGACTCTGATTGGCGAACAGTCCTACCTAAGCACGCGATTCGCAGACAGTACGAAAGCTGCCATGATGTTCAAGGCAGAGGGGCGGGAAGCGGCCACTGTCTCGCGAGAGTCTTACGCCATCATTGAGCGCCGGCATGCTAGGTCACTTTGGGAAGGCGTGGCCAATCTTAACCAGCCTACGATATCGCGAGAGTTATCGGAAGGCGGCCATGTTTCTGAGATGAGTGAGACCGCGTGGGGTTTGGGACCTCGTGTCTGTGTCCGTGCAGGGTGGGAACGTGTTGTGGCGGCGGCCATCTTTTTGCGGGGCGGGAGACCAGAAAGTGTCAGGAACATGCACGCGCTGCGAAGCCGCCATCTTTGTGAGGGACGGACACTACCCATGAGCTTCCTCAAGTTTAATGAGAGTCGTTTTCCTCTGTGGGCCGTGTTTTCCCCAGAGAGTGGTTTCGTTGAAAATTTTAGTTCAATTAAAAAAATAAAAGGCCTTCTGCTAATTGTTGAACAGCGCTGTCCAATAGTACTCCCCAGTATGATGCAAATGTTTTCTGTCTGCGCTGTCCAACACAGTAGCCACTGGCACTGTAAGTGGGGTGCGTGTGACTGTGGACCTCAATTTTTAATTTTAATTTTATTCGATTTAAATAGCCATATGGAGCTAGTTATCGATTGCGTTGGTCAGTGCAGGTCCAAATCTGAATATCAATTTATTATTTTTTTTTTCAATTTATTATTTTACAAATTTTTGAAAAGCAAAAATCTAATAGCAATTACCATGTGCGCAGAATTGTGCTAACACACTAAGGATGGTTCTATTATTCCCATTTTGCAGATGCGGAAACGGAGACATAGTTGGGAATTTGGGAATTTAACCTGAGCAGTCTGTCTCCAGCCTTCTTAATCACCTACCTTTAAAGAAATTAAAAGACGCTTGATCCTTGGAAGAAAAGTTATGACCAACCTAGACATCTTAGTAAAAAGCAGACATTAGTTTGCCGACAAAAGTCCGTCTTCTCAAAGCTATGGTTTTTCCAGTCATGTATGGAAATGGGAGTTGGACTATAAAGAAAGCTAAGCGCCGAAGAATTGATGCTTTTGAACTGTGGTGTTGGAGAAGACTCTTAATTAAGAGTTCCTAGGACTGCAAGGAGATCCAACCAGTCCATCCTAAAGGAGATCAGTCCTGAGTGTTCATTTGAAGCACTGATGTAGAAGCAGCTGAAACTTAAATACTTTGGCCACCTTATGTGAAGAGCTGTCTCATTTGAAAAGACCCTGATGCTGGGAAAGGTTGAAGGCGGGAGGAGAAGGGGACGACAGAGGATGAGAGGGTTGGATGGCATCACTGACGAGTTTTGAGTAAACTCTGGGAGTTGGTGATGGACAGGGAGGCCTGGCATGCTGCAGCCCATGGGGTCGCAAAGAGTCGGACAGGACTGAGCGAATGAACTTAACTGAACTTTTAAAGAAGGAACACCAGAGTCCTTTTTACATTCACTTCGCACTTTTTGCACACTGGGCCCCCTTCTGGCCAGTGGTGGCAACAACCCGGTGTCTTGTAACACCCTGATTTGGGCGTTGTTGGGAGAATTCAAACTCCTGACTTTGGCACGGGTTTTATGCCTCCTTCCTTAATTAAGTCATGGCCTGAATTTTCCCAGCGCTCTCGCTGAGGCATCACAGTCACCAAAGACCTCAAATTTAGGCTTTTGCTAGACTGTTCCAGTTCAATGTACAAAGTTGCACTGAGTTCATAATCAATATATATGATTTAAATGTATGTTTTATTCTGCTTTGAATTGCCTTTTAATTAATCATTTAAAAAGAAATCCTGAAAAAAAAAAAGAAATCCTGGTACATTATTATATTTGTGTGGGTGTGTTAAATGCAATTTCTTTTAAAAATAAAAGTTGAAAAAAAAATAAAAGTTGGTTTCTTCAATATAAATATTTAAATATTTGAGCAACTATTATGTCACATTTAAGTAAAAAGTTAACTTCTTTAATGTAAATATTTAAAATATACCTTCTAGGAAGTCCAAAATAAATACAACTCTGAGAATTTAGCATATGATGACAGGTGCAGTTAAAATCCCTGGGGAATCTACAAACTATTCAGTAATTTTGTGTTAGGACAAGTGTGAAACCATCTGAAAATAAAGTTGGATCCCTACCTCCTACTTTATGCCAACGTAAATTTCTGATGTGTAGGGATAAAATTTCGGTAGGTTTGAGAAATGAAGCCACGAAGAAAAGAAGCTATATACTAGAAGAAAATATGAGTTTTTTTTTCCCCACTTACAAGTCTAGTAAAGATTTTTTTTACGCACTGTATTTAGAATATACAATCTATGCTCCTAACAAACTTCTACAGGGGTCACAAAATATTCTCTTTTTCCCAATTTTTAAAAAAATTGAATTATAGTTTATTTGCTGTGTTTCAGGTATATAGCAAAGTGATTCAATTTTACATATATATATATACACACACCTTCTTTTTCATATTTTCCATTATGGTTTATCACAGGATATTGAGTATAGTTCCCTGTGCCATACAGTTGTTTATCCATTCTATGTATAATAGTTGGCATCTGCTAATCCCAAACTCCCAATCTATCCCTCGCTTCCCCCCCAACATGGCAACCCCAGGTTTGTTCTCTGTTCTATGAAATCTATTTCTGTTTCATAGGTAAGTTCACTTGTGTCCTATTTTAGAGTTCACATATAAGTGATGAATGGTTCATTTTTAATCATCACTGTTTCAGTCCCTCTGGGATAGCATTAAGGAAGAGAGACTTTTTGTTTTAAAACCTGCTATATCTTCCTCCCAATGACCTTGTAGTTGTTTTACAATTTATTTTTTGAAGAAAAAAGTTCTAGAGTTCTTGAATAACTTGGAAAGGATTTATATTTAGTTTTTAAAAAAGGGGAACCTGGAGTTGCTGTCTACAATATGTGCTAAACTGTGTAAGAAAGTTAATATAGAAAAAAGCCTGGAAGGAAATACATGACATTGCCCTAGTGGTTTACATCTCCAGGTTGTGAGATTAGGTATGATTTCTTGTCTGGTGTCTTAAATGCTCAATACTTTGCAAATTGCTAAGAGCAGCTGGTGAGATTTTGATGATAAGGGAAGAGCAAATAAAAGAAATACTGCTTCACTCTGAGGGGGTGAGGGCAATTTGGGGATGTTTAGGTCCTTAGCTTCTAGGTGTTGATCACAACTAACAGCAGGAAATCCTTTTTGCATTGTGACCAAACACACATCTCTGTCTTACCCTCCTCTGCCTTCGTCTCCTTGTCTGATTTTTAAGTTTTAACTCTCTCCTTTACCTCCTATAATACACAGATTTTTAAAAATTTCTTTTTAATTTCATTACTATTTTAAGGCTGGTTACAAACCACCACCTTGAATTTTTTGAACTGCGGTGTGAACAATCTTGGTGCTCAGTAATAAACTTCAGCCAACTTTAGTTATCATTTGAGGGCGTATTTCCCCGTCTCTGCCAGATTTCAGACATTTCCTAGCATTTCACAACAGAAATGCAAATATTAAGAGTACAGAACTGCCCCCTCTGCTTCCCTGGTGGCTCAGAGGTTAAAGCGGGAGACCCCGGTTCGATCCCTGAGTTGGGAAGATACCCTGGAGAAGGAAATGGCAACCCACTCCAGTACTCTTGCCTGGAGAAGAATCCCATGGAGGGAGGAGCCTGGTAGGCTACAGTCCATGGGGTCGCAGAGTCGGACACGACTGAGCGACTGCACTTTCTTCCACTTTCAGTGAGCACTGAAATGCCTGTTAAAACAAGCCATTCCCCTGTGTCTGGCCCAAGGACCAGAGTGTCCCAAGATTGCTATAGCCCAGGGGTTGAAGCTGATCTGGGACTAGAGTGCTGTTGGAGGGCGCTTTGGGAACATTCCTTCTGTTGGCCCAGAGGTTCTGATTCCCTGTATTTCTCCCACAGGATGATTCAGGTTATGCCTGGAGATTTCATTTGTCTTCTTTAATGGGGAATGATGAGCAACTCTTCACATGCTTGTTAGCATTTGTGTATCTTGTTTGGTGAAAGCCATTTTCAAATTCTGGGCCTAAGTTTTTGTTGATTGGCTCATTGTTACTGAGTTTTAAGTTTCAATCTTTAGTTGCAGCAGGTGGGATCTAGTTCCTTGACCAGGGATGGAACCCACAGGCCTTCTGCATTTGGAGCAGTCTTACCCACTGGACCACCACAGATGCCCCAATGGTGCATGTCGTTTGAAGTTCTACATTTTTAAGCCAAAATTAAATGGTTTGGGCAGCCTATTGTGCTGCTTTAACATACAGTGTCATAAGACGTAAACTCTAGGATTTCCAGTTGCTTCTGGAGGCAGCTCTGCTGGAGACAGGAGCCCCCAGGAGGGCCAGGGACGCCACCCATTTGCAAAATGATCCTGAGAAAACTTGAGCCAGTCTTGGACATTTTGTACATTAAGCAGGATAGAATGGCACAGTGTGGAAGTTATTACTTGCTCAGTGAACCAACACACACCAAATACTGCCCACCAGTCTCCAAGGGCAGCGGGAATCTAACATTGCTCCCAGTACAGATGGATATACCTTGGTCAAGCCAGACCCCTCTGCGCGTCATCGGTGCTGACACCACAGAGCACACAGAACCTCCTCAGGAAGCCTGGGTGGGGGGCCCCCCTGGGTGTTGAGAGGTGACCATGGGCTAGGTACCCTGACCCTTTCAGGGACTCATCCTGGCAGATCTAAGAGGTCTAGTTTTAATCTTAAAAAAAAAAAAAACTTCTGACTTTCTCTAATACCCCACCAATCTCTACAGTCTGGCATAGTCCAGACTGGAAAAGCCCACACGCCCCAGTGAGGGACTGGTTTTAGGAAGAGTGGCCAATTCCATACTTTGCAGCTGAATTAGGGAGACAATTCTATGTAAAATGGGCACCACCAGGCTCTACAGGCCATAAATACCCACAAACCCACAGGCATCTCAAAATCCTTGGCATGGAAAATCTCTACACCAAGGGCGACTCCTCCATGAGGCAGTTTCTGATCCACCTGTGGAAACAGCACAGCCAGTCTGATCCTCCAAGTTCCCGGCAGCCGAGAGCCTTGCTCCCCTGGGCCTGCCTCTACAGCAGACACACACTGCAAAGACGCCACATTTCTTTAACAAAATAATTTATTGGTTTTGGATCACAAAATATAGGGAAGACACGAGGGCGATGCCTGTGACCCCTTGGCTGAAACTTCTCTTCCAGAGACCCTTTTTGGGCATTCTCATCCTAACAGCTGCAGAGTATAGTGTCCGACCACAGGGGAAGCATGAGCAGACTCCCTGACGTCATGCGAATCCCTTCCAATTAAGTCGTCAGCTCAGTTCTGCCAATATTGCAACTGGACTGGTTGTTCCAACTGTTCATGTCTTAAAAGTCTCACGAACAAATAGGCTGCAGACCAACGATGCCTGCGCGGCCCCTGGACCTGCCTACACTGACTAACGCCCCTCAGCTATACCCCGTCTGCCTGTGGCACCTGCATGGCAGCCCCTGGGGGCCCCCACATCCTAGGGTGGCGATGGAGGAAGGGCAGGCCAGGCCAAGCATGAAGAATAAACAGTCAATTTTATTTGGCTCAGACTAGAAATCCGTGAGTCTTGAGGACCTCTGTGAATTTGCCAATTTTCTTCTCAATGTTCTTTTCGGCCTGCTTCCGTAGCCTCTGTGGGGCCAAAATGACAGTAATCAGTGACTGCTCCCTGGGACTATCCTCATCCCAGGGACCCAATCCCACTCCCCATCCCACAGTGGGCCTTAGGCAGAGCCTTCCAAGGGCCTAACAAAGAGATTAAGAGTTACCAGCTCCAGGGAACGTGGTGCCCCCCGCCCGGCCCCAGTACAAGCCCACCCTCACCATGAGCTGCTTCTTTTTCCGGTAGTGGATCTTGGCTTTCTCCTTTCTCTTCTCCTCCAGGGTGGCCGTTACTGCCTGGTACTTCCAGCCAACCTCATGAGCCAGGCGCCCTAGGTAGGCAAACTAGAGGGGAGGGAGAAGAAACGAAGCTGTTAGAAAAGGAGGCCAGGGTGACTAGGCGAGGGGATGAGCATCCTGTCCTAGAGACTTCCAACTTGTCAGGGAAGCCATGCTCCCTGGCAGGGCTCCCTGTTCCTGCTGGCATCAGCTGAGCCATTGGCGTTCTCGGCACTGCCCGCAGTGGCATCCGCAGACCATCGTGAGAAAAAGCCATCATCTGCCAGTTCTAGGGCCCTCAGTGCACCCCTCCTAGGAAACCTCAGAATCCCAAGGGTAACACTCAGCAACATCTGGAGACTCACCTTCCGAGTAGGCTTCAGACGCACAACCTTGAGGGCAGCAGGAACCACCATTCGCTTTTTCTGTTAGAGAAGGAGAGGGGCTTAGAGACCTGGAGTGAGGGACAGACAGGGAAGAATGCTGGCTGGGGTAGGCGTCTCAGCCGGTGCTGTTTTCACAGGGATCAAACAATGTAGGTAATTGTAGAACATCACCGACGCCAGCCACGTGGGTGCTGTCGAGGGAGCTGGGTCTTGCTCACCTTATCATAGGGCGGTGGGATCCCATCGAACACCTTGAGGCGCTCCAGAGCAGCCTGGCCCCGCTTGGTCTTGTGGGGCAGCATGCCTGTGGACAGAGGACAGCAGGCCTGCTCACTGGGGCACGTGGGGAGCCGCTGTCCCACCCAGGCAGGCAGACAGGTGGCCTCAGATGGTAGTGCATGTGGAGTCATCTCACGGTTGGGAAACTCGAACACGAGTGGGAGAAGTCTTCATCACTGGCTACCTGCCCCTTCAGCACCTGCGGTCCCTGGGCCCAGCTCACCTCGCACTGTCCGCCAGAAGATGCGGCTGGGGGCTCGGAAGTGGTAGGGGCCCCGGGACGGGTTGGTGTTCATCCGCTTGCGGAGAAAGGCCAAGTACTTCACTGGGAAGAAGGGAGAGCATGTAAGGCCTGAGTCCCCAGCCAGACCGTAACTCCTTCCATCACCACGACCCCACTTCTGAGGGCCTGCTAAGGAACTCGGACTTGCCTCTCCCACCACTAGGGGGTCTGCTTTCCAAGTCTGTGAAGCCTGAGCCCCATGCAGGTCCAGCCTCCCCAGACCTCCTCCCAGGCCCTAACTCACACTTATTTCTGTAGAAGTTGCCAGAAATGTTGATGCCCTCACAGCGCACGACCACAACCTTCCGGCCTAGAGGGAATGGAAAATGGAACAATCAAGGAGGGCAAAGGTCAAGGAAGCCAGGTGCCCAGTTACTGTCCAGAAAGGAGACCCCCTCCCTGCCTGAAACTGGCCCCTGTGCACAAACACTCAAGGAGACACCAGAATCTCCTGCCCCAAGTCACAGAGTGCTAACTGGTGGAGCCGGTCTCATGCTCAAGTTCAATTTGTTACTCCAACAAAACATGTTTTGAATTCAGAGCCCCCAACCCGGGAGGGAAGGATGCTGGCAGGTCTCAGAGCGGTGCATGGGGTTGATCTCACGGTCGTGAGACTCAAACGAAAGATGGTGATTTTTGCTCATCACTGACCTCCGAGCTCATGTCTGGTAGGAGCTGTGGGCAGCAAGCTGACTTACCCAGAAGCACCTGCTTGGCCACAATGGCCGCCAGGCGACCCAGGAGATGGCCTCGGCCATCGAGCACCAGGACCTGTTGGAGACAGGTTGAAGAGCTCAGAAGGGCTCAAAGGCACCCACAACTTTGACTGCCCACCTCAACCAATTACTCTTCTGCATTAGTTCACTTACCTCCCAGAATGCCTGCTAACCAGATATCAGACCCAAAACTAGAACTTAAGGCTCACTTTAGAGATGGCCAAGAAAGCAAATGACTGACTCAGGATTTCAGTGGGCAGGTAAGATACAAAATAAACCAACCCCTCACATTTCAGCTGCTTCAAGGGCAGGCATCTTTATCTCCAGATTATGTTCCATGGTCAGAGAATGAGCTACAATATGAACCAACACTGATCACCCAGTTAAAAGAACCAGTAATCTGGATGCAACCTGTAGAACCTGGACAAAATCTGATTCTGTTCTGATCTCAAAGGTAGCTTTCTAGTGTGAGTATCAAAGCAAACAGGTTCAGAGGCAGTGAAGCTAGGTAGGGTAGTCAAAAGCCCAAGCTTCCTCTGGTATTGACTAGCTCTGAATCCTCAGGCAAGCTTTAACGGCTCAAATACTAATCTAATCCTTGGCTTCTTTTCAGAAGTCCCAGCTCTTACCAAGTGTATGTTATGTGAACGCAGGGACCCATGTTCGGAGCTCTACCACTTCCCTGGCTTCAAACTTAATTTTCCTTCCTGAACCACAGACCCCATCACATGTACACCCCTTCCAGAGCCACTCCCTCCCTTTATCAGCAACACGTTACACAAGGAGCCAGAGAAGAGTCAGTGGTAAGTTTCTGCATTCCTTGAGGGTCTCTGGCTGATTAAGCAATTAAGAATGTCTCAAGGATCTGGAACATTTCATTCAGTCCAGTTTCTAACACCAGCAGATTAGATCCATCTAATCCCAAAAGAAAGCAATTTGTGCCTGCCCCATATGCAAGAGATCTCCCAATCCACAACAAAGGTTTCGTGCCAAATTACCCCCTGCTGCACTTTCACGTGGCCGAAGCAACCGGCGCCTGGGCAGGGCGGAAATACCCTCCATTTTGGCCTACTCCCGGCTTCTCACCATCCCCAGGTGGCGTAGCCGCCTTCAGCATGCTTTCCCATTGCTGGGGACACACCAGTTCAATTCCGCCAAAATCTAAATAAATGAGGCCTAATTTTAAAATAACTCTTCTTGTGTAGGAAGCCCCGATGACTGCCCCTCGAGGAAAAAACGATGCCGCATTCTTAGCCAACCCAGAGCGCAAAAACTGCCTTATATTCCCGTTTTGGATTTCTCTTACCCCGAAAGCTTTCTGCTTTGCTCAGTTATCGTCCTTAAGTTCCACAGCACACTTACGAGAGAAAAGAGGTCCAACCCCGGTCCGGCCTGGACCCCACCCGGCCCCACGCCGCCCCGGCCCGCGCGGAGCCTGTACCTGCCCCTCCGCCATCTTCGGCAGCCGCCTGGGAAAGAAGGAACCCTAGACGCAGGGTTTCTTATCCCTTGAAACAGGGGCGGAAGAAGTGACGCAACACGGCCGCTTTCTGTCTTCTCATTGGCCAGAGTGTCAGGCGCGTGCGCAGAAATGCCCCACCGGGAGGCGGGTCATCTTCCGACTGTCCAATCAGTATCGTTCCCATCGAGCCTAAGCGGCCATGGCTGAGCCGGGCGAGATCACGTGGGGTAGGAGGCGGCTCTACGGGGGCGGAGCTCTCCAGCCTCTTCTGCAGTCTTCTTGAGGGGCTGGTAAGCCTCGCGTGAGTTGCCCGCTGTTTGCAGATGGGCGGGGCCAGAAATGCTGGAGGAGAAGCAGTTACCCCCTGAAGCGATGTCGCGCTGCAGGGCACGTGGTGGCCTGCAGGGGGCAAGGAGGGCTTGCCCTTCAGCGCTCCGCTAAGGCTTAGAGATCTGAATTCCAGTGCCTGTTTGACTTGTGATCTGACTAAACCCCTGGCCCTGTATGGGCTTCAGTGTCCGCACCTGGTAAATAGGTGAAGATAGTCTTCCGCTTGAGAGCTGACGTATGAAGGAATGACTTCTAGATGCCTGAGTGCTTCTCACTTTCTGGATTTTGTGGACAAAGCCTTTGCCTTGACAGTGTCCCTTGACTGGGATGCCGACCCGCCCCCCGTTTTCTAAAATCTGGCTTGAGTCCTTCCCTTTAGAGCACCTCCCTGATATCTCTCAGGCTGGCCTCAGGTACAGACTGGGGGCTCCCACAGGCTACGCCTACGCCACATGCATTAGAGCGTGTGTCCTCGTGTACTGGGGCTCTGTGGGGCCGACGTCTTCTCCCCTCTGGACCAGGAGTCCTGAGAGGACGGGGCTGGTTCCGACTCACGTCTGGGTCCCAGCATTGCCCTGGTCTGGCTCTGGGCCCCGGGAGGACTCCGAAAATAGGTATTGAATGAAACATTGCATTAACTTAAAAACCAAACCCGAATCCAAACCGTCCCATACACACACCGTGTCCCATCCACAGACAAACCTGGCCAGTGCTGGTAGAAAATGATGATTTATATACAATTTCCTGGGGACAAGGGCTTTGTACAAAGGGGGGAAGGGGGAGCCGATGGTGGGTGCTGGCGTTGCCTCCATCCCGGGGGGACAGTGACAGGAGCAGTGTGGCCAAAGAAAGGACCAGGTTCTAGCTGACTTCCTCCAAGTTCCGACTCTGTGTCCGCAGGCAGGTGACTGCTCTCTCTGGGCCTCAGTGTCCTCCGCTGTAAAATGGGATGATAGATGACTCACTGAGCTGTTTGAGGTTCCACGGACAGAGGAGAGGAAAGTACCAACCTCAGGATACAAGCTCAAGTACAGACTCAATGTCTGAAAACGACTCCATTCACCGTGAGCACTCTATGTGTTTGGGCATTGCTGTCCAAGAAAACTGCGCAATGATGGAAACGTTTTAGATCTGTGCTTTCCAAGACAGCTCTTGAGACCAGCCCCATGTGAATGCTGGGCATTCCTATTGTGACCAGCAAAACGGAGGAGCTTAGTTTTTCATTTCACGTAAGTTAAGCTTCAATTAATAGTGTGGTTGTTGGGAGCGTGGGCAAACAGGGTATGAAAAGGGACAAGGATAGGAGGAAAATTTCTCAATCGAAAATTATATCTCAAAAACAAAAAGTAATAAAAAGTACTGTCCAAAAGAAATGCTGAAATGAAAAAAATCACTGAATTTAGAAACTGTTCCTTGATCCAGTTATTGGCAAACTTTTGTAGGTTTCAAAGAACTTGAGTATAGGAATCTACTTACACAACTGTAAGTTTCATGGAATCTTAAAACAGATCAAGTATTTCTAATAAAAGTTTCTCATATGAATTGAGATGCACTGTGAGCGTCGCATTACACATTGGATTCTGAAAACTTGGTATGAAAACAAGAATGTAAAAATACCTCAATGATTTTTAAAGTATTGATTGTATGTTGAGATGACAAGATTTTGGATACACAGGGTGAAATAACATAAATTCTTTAAGGTAATCTGTTTGTTTTTACTTTTAAAAAGATGCATTGGCACAATGTGGTAAATCAGCTATACTTCAATTAAAAATTAAAAAACAAAAAGATGCGGATACCAGAAAATTTAAAGTCATATGTGTGGCTTGTATTCTATTTCCTATGGACAGCGTTGCTCTAGGAGGTTTTTCGTGGTCCTTTCACTTAACCTCCTGACAACTCTAGAGTAAAGGATGATTATGGGTCTTTTGTACAGATAAGGAAACTGAGGCAGAAGAGTGAAAGGCACGGATGCTGGAATCAGAGGGCCCAGAGTCAAATCTTGGCTGTCACTCAGGAGCTGTGTGACTTTCGGCAAAAAATTTACCTCTCTGAGCCTCGGTTTCCGCCGAGGGGAAATGGGGATAATAAGGGCACCAGTTTCTCAATTAAGTGAGTTAATTTGTAGAAAGCTCCAGCACAAGGCCTGAGGCACTGAGGCACTCAACAGGTGAGCGATTGCTGCCAAATGTTTCCTTTAGGTGCTTGGGTAACCCACGGCCCCTCCCAGCCTTTCTCCCTCAGGGTACCACCTACAACCCCCAAACCATTCCCAGGTTCGCCTCAGGGGCTTCTTGCTTCCCCGGGGTAGGAAATCCCAGCTTCCCTTTCTTACCTTTGAGGTCTAGATGTTCCAGTGCCGTTTTGTTTTTTTTCACCCCACCCCCAG
Organism: Cervus canadensis; assembly: GCF_019320065.1. Classification (NCBI taxonomy): domain Eukaryota; kingdom Metazoa; phylum Chordata; class Mammalia; order Artiodactyla; family Cervidae; genus Cervus; species Cervus canadensis. Next base: position 20,865,368 of record NC_057403.1, on the reverse strand, counting down.
ACTGGACAAAGTTGCTACAATACCCTGAGCTTTTTCATACGTGGAAGGCTTTGCAGAGCCTGCTCCTGGAGGCGGCTCTCTCCTGGCTAGTAGACTCCCATATTCAAATACCTCCCCGCCCCACTGAGCTTCTCTGTCTTTCCAGAATGCTGGACTGTTCCTCCTCCTCCCAGATTCCCCACTGGGCCAGACCCAGAGTCCTTTGCCTGTGCCACCTTCCCTTCCCTGCTGTCCCCCACCCCCGACCCCACCAAGCCTGTCACCCTCCAGCCTTGTCCCTCCTGACCCCTGACTCTGCCTGTCCCCTCCTCTCCACCCCGTGGTCCTGTCCCGGCCCCTGCTCAGACCTTCCTCTCTTCCTGGACGCTCACCCGGCCTCCTCCTCGGCCTCCAGTCTGTCTGTCCCAGTCTGTCCCCCTCCATGGTCCCAGAGGGGTCTTTTTACATCCAGAGCTGACCCACCGCTTCCCTGCTCCTGTTCTGTCATCCCTCACCCCCATGGCCCTCACACCAACACAGGGTCCTCCAGGAGACAGAGCATCCTAGGGATGGGAGGGGCAGGGTACCATGGCCCCCATGGAATCCGCCACCTGCGGTCGCCCCCTGGACCCTCTCCACCCGCTCTGCGCACCCCGCTGGCTCACCCGCTCCCCAGGGTAGGGTGTCCTCCGTCTCCTCCTCCGCCAGCACAGGCACCAGGCAGCGGCCAGCAGCAGGAGGGCCACCGGCAGCAGCAGCAGCAGCAAGAGGAGCAGAAGAGGGGACTGAGGGGCCGGCAGGGATGTGGCTCCCAAGGCCCCAGGACTCCTCGGGGGCAGCAGAGTTGGGGAGTCTGCCAGGAGAGAGGTCAGGTGACTGAGAAGAAGGACCAGGCCAGGGAAGGGAAAGAAAGGCCTGCCTGGTGCTGGCTGTGTGACCTGGGGGAGGGGGCGGGGGTAGGCTGCGCACTTCTCTGGGCCTCAGTTGCCTCATCCATAAAGTGGGTATAATTATTATACAGAATTCATAAGTTTGTCACAAAGATTAAATGAGTGAATATACAGAAAGTGCTTAGAACAGTGCCTAGTACGTAGTAAGGTTGCATTTTATTGATTTTTTTAAAGTCACTAATAGGACTTCCCTGGTGGTCCAGTGGTTAAGAATCCACCTGCCAATGCAAGGGACATGGGTTCCATCCCTGGTCTAGGAAGATTCCACATGCCACAGGGCAACTAAGCCCCTGGGCACAACTGCTTAACCCATGCCATAGAGCCCATTCTCCGAAACAAGAGAAACCACTGCAATGAGAAGCCTGCACGCCAAAATTAGAGAGTAGCCCACAATGAGAGCAGCAACAAAAACCCAGCGAAGCCAAAAATATATTAAAAAAAATAGTCACTAATAACTTTTTAAAATTGGTATGCTTGTTTACTTGTTTAATCAGACCCTACACATTTTAAAAAATGTTTTATTATTTACTTTTATTTGTTTATTGACTGGGTGGCATTTGGGATCTTACTTCTCCAGCCAAGGATCAGACTTGTGCCCCTTGCATTGGAAGCTCAGAGTCTTAACCACTGGACTGCCAGGGAAGTCCCAGTAAGTCTTTATTTCAAATATATCATTTTGCTTGTTTTGGCCTCAGGGCACACACGATATTAGTTCCCTGACCAGACCAGGGATTGAAACTAGGCCCCCAGCAGTGGAAGTGCAGAGTCCTAACCACTGGACCACCAGGAAATTCCCTGCATTTTATAATTGGACAAACGTGTTTATTGCTTACCTATGGATTTATATATTCATCTTCTTCCCCCAGGAGTCTATGAGCTCCAGGAGGGTGACAGGAGACATCGCCAGAACCTAGTACTTGTTGTTGTTGTTTAGTCTCTAAGTCATGTCCGAGTCTTTGTGACCCCAAGGACTGTAGCCCACCGGGCTCCTCTGTCCATGGGGTTTCCCAGGCAAGAATACCTGAGTGGGTTGCCATTTCCTTCTCCAGGCACCAGGGATCAAACCCCAAATCTCCTGCATTGGCAGGCAGATTCTTTACTGCTGAGATGTCAGGGAAGCCCAAATAGTTTAATTTACATAAATTAAATATCTGAGTGAATGGACAGATAATAGAACAATAAAAGATACACTGTATGAAGCCATGATGGCTCACAAGGCCCCACATGAGCTGGCCCCCTTTATTCCCTCCGTACCCTCACTCCACACCTTTTCCCCTTTGCTTACTTGGCCTCAGCCACTGGGGCTCCCTCTTGATTCCTTAAATAGGGAGGTGGGTTTCTGCCTCAGGACCTTTGCACTACCTGTTCCCCTGTTTGCAACTTTCGGTGACTTTCCAGCCGACCACTTCAAGCCATGATTCCACCACCCTGTTTTAATGTGCCTGCATAGGACTCATTACACTCAAGACACTTTCCTGTTTGTTTATATGTTTACATGTTTATCATGTCTCCCTGACCTGACAACCTGCTGACTAACCTGTCAGCAGGTTAGTGCCCCATGGACACAAACTTGATCTTGTTCTGTGCTGTGTCTCCAATGCCAAGCATCAAGGAGATGGTTAGTAAAACTTAGTTGAATGGATAATTAGTGATGCATGTAAATATGAACAGCAAACAGTGGTTAAGTGGTTAAGAATCCGCCTTAAAATGCAGAGGATGCTGGTTTCATCCCTGGTCAGGGAACTAAGATCTCACATGTCGAGGGACAACTAAGCCTGCATACCAACCGAAAGCCTGTGTGCTGCAATGAAGACCCAGCACAGCCACACACACACACACAAAGCTTTAAAAAAAAAAAGGATTTCCCTGGTGGTGCAGTAGATAAGAATCTGTCTGCTAACGCAGGTTCAGTACATGCTGCAGGGCAACTAAGTCTGTGTGCCAAGACTACTGAGGCCCTACCACCTAGAGTCTGTGCTCCCCAACAAGAGAAGCCACCACAATGACATGTGTACACACCGCAAGGAAGAGGAGCTCCCGCTTGCAGCAACCAGAGGAAGCCCGCGCACAGCAACAAAGACCCAGAGCAGCCAAAAATAAATAAATAAATTACTTTTTAAAGGGCTCTTTGTGATTGAAATAATTATCTTAAAAATTATAAAACTATGAGAATTAAATTCAATAGCATTACTGGTTGCCAGGGGATGGAGGTGGGAGTTCTGGGATGGGGATCAAATTACGCAGACTCAGGGATTTCCCTGGCAGTCCCGTCCAGTGGTTCAGGCTCCTAGCCTCTATTGCACAAGGCACGGGTTCCATCCCTGGTTGAGGAACTAAGATCCTACAAGCCGTGTGGTACAGCCGGGAAAAAAATTTTTCTTCATACGATGCAGTCCTAATCCCTAGTACCTCGGAATGTGACCTTATTTGGAGATCAGGTCTTCAAAGATGTGATCAAGTTAAAATGAGATTGTTAGTGGTGGCCCTAATACAATATGACTGGTGTCCTTATAAGAAGGAGAAATCTAGACACAGAGATATGTGTGGGGGAGAGCACCACGAACATGAAAATGGCCATCTACAAGCCAAGGGAGACAATTGAAACAGATCCTTCCCTCACAGCCCTCAGAAGGAGCCAGTCCTGCTGACACCTCAGTTATAAGAAGATGAACTTCTCCTCTTTAAATTACTTTGGTTGGTGGTACCTTGTTACAGCAGCTAATAGACACTACTTACTACACACACATGCAGTTATGCAGTTATGCATACATAACTGATAAACTCTGAATAAACTCTGTGGATTGCACCCATGTCAATTTCTTGTGCTGTAATTAACATTACTAAGCAAAATGGACCACTGGGGAGGCTGGGTAAAGGGTGTCCAGGACCTTCCTGTATGTTTCTTTGCCCCTTCCTGTGAATCTGTAATTATCCCAATGTAAAAAAGTTTTAAAAATAAACCCACCTATAGCATACTAAAAAATAACAAACATTAAGAATCCTGAAAAATAAGTGAGTTTACCTTTTTTTTTTTAACTTTTTTAAACATGGCTATAAGAAAATTTACACTCAAACATGTGACTCTCATTCTGTTTCTATGGGATAGAGTTGCCTCAGAGAAACAAGCAAGGCTGGTTACTCCCTTCTTAGAGACAAGTAAACGGAGGCCCAGAGGGGGATGAGCTTGGGGAAACAGGCCCGAAGTCACACAGCCCATGGGAGCCCTGAGTGGACTGGGTAAGGGACTGTAAAAGTGGGAGAGGAGTTGGTGGGGCGGTGGGCTTGGAGGCGGTGGGAGGCTTTACCCGGCTGACACTGCAGTTCCAGGCACCGGGAGAAATTCCGGTGGGTGATCCAGGGCTTCAAGGCCTCCAGCTGCTGGTAAGTGTCCTGCAGGAGGTGGGAGATGTTGGCCTGGACGAAGCGAAGACAGCTGGGAAGGGGCTGGGGGCAGGGGAGGGAGACGTCACCACAGCATCACCCCCAGCGTCACCTCAGGTCAAGGGTGAGGCCTGGGTCTCGTGGAGGGTCTGGACCCTTGCTACCCCTGGTTGCTAGGGGGAAGCATCCTTAGCAACGCCCTCTAGCAAAGGGGACCCAGTCAGACCCAGATCAGGAGGGTGTTTAGATTTCCCTCCTTCTCCCTGTTGCTAAGGGTAAGAACCCCTTAGCAACATTCTTCAACAGTGCCTGGGAAATGAGCAGAATTGATGCCTTGGGCCCTTACCCCTGGGCATCCTCCAGTACTTAAAGAAGTGTCACTTCCCACACCAGACCCCAGCAGGTCTGAGGTTCCAGCTCCACCTCCCTCGGGGTGCTCCCAGTCAAGGAGAAAGCTCCAGTAAGGCCTAGCAGACCTTTGCTGCCAATCCCTCGGAAAGCATCAGGCTCCCCGCACTTATCCCCCAAGCTCAGGGCTGACCTGGAAGGCACATGAGGTGACAAAGTGTATCTCGGTGTTGACATCCTCCAGCAGTTTCTCCATCTCCGACCCAGCCACGGTCTTGAGCCGTCCCATCCAGCGCTGGGCCAGGACCAGACGCCAGAACGCCCCGCAGAGCTTGTCCTGGGGGGGAGACCACCCAGGCTCTGGGTCCCGCGGGTGGGCAGAGGGGGCTGGGGGCCAGGACTCCTGGGTCCCGGGCAAGGGGGTGGCCTAATCTCTCCTTCCCACCTCCATCCTGGGCCCCTCCCGTCTGTGACTCACGTCCTGAAGATTGGAGGCAACAGTGACGGGGTAATCTTGAAGCAGGTACTTGGACTGCGGGAGAAAACGGGGTCAGGCCTGCGCAGACAGGAGGAAACAAACTATGGGGACCCAGAGAGAGGGGGCGGGGACCCACTGAGAGGGGGCAGGGACCCAGAGAGAAGGGGGCGGAGTCCCAGAAAGGGGGCGGGGACCCAGAGTGAGGGGGTGGAGACCCAGAGTGGGGGGGGGCTGTCCCAAAGAGAAGGGGGCGGAGTCCCAGAGAGGGGGCGGGGACCCAGAGAGGGGAGAGGTGGGGACTCAGAGAAGAGACAGAGACCCGAGACAGGGGGCGGGGACCCAGAGTGAGGGGGCGGGGACCCAGGGTGAGGGGGCGGGGACCCAGAGTGAGGGGGCGGGGACCCAGGGTGAGGGGGCGGGGACCCAGAGAAAAGGGGGCGGGGACCCAGAGTGAGGGGGCAGAATCCCAGAGGGAGGGGGCGGGGACCCAGAAAGAAGGGGGCGGGGACCCAGGGTGGGGAGATGGGGACCCAGAGAAAGGGGGACAGAGACCCATAGCGAAGGGAGCAAGGATGGAGGGACAGACGACAGAAGGGAACCCAGAGGGAGGAGGCAGGGGGCCACAGAAACTTTTGACAGGGGGAAGTCAGACCCAGAGACAGCACCTAGAGCGCGGATTGGGAACAGGGACGCTCACCAGCTTGCCGATCTTGATGGCAAAGGTGGAGGAGATGGGGCTGTGGCGGAAGGAGCAGTCGGGGGTCCCTTGGAGGCCAGGGCTGAGCAGTAACAGCAGCAGCAGAAGGGAGGTCTGCGGGCGGGCAGGGCGGGGGCTCCATGGACTCCACACACGGCCCCCTCCCTCGTGGAGGCTGCCCCCTGCAGACCCCTGTTCTCTCTTCCCTCTTTTCCCTTTCCAGCTTTCCCACTTCTCAACCCCTTTTCCGCTTGGCTCCTGTGTGCCCACCTCCGACCATCTTTCCCTGTATCTCTCTCTGCCTCTGGACACGTGCTGAACAGTTTTCACCCTCCTCTGCCCCGCTGTCTGTCTCACCTCCCATCTCCGCACTTCAGCCCATCTCTCTCCACTTCTGCTCACCTCTGCCCAGGATTTTCTCATCTCTGCCCATTCCTCTGTCTTTTCATGCTCATCTCTCCTGTTTCTCCCTAGATCTGAGTCCTATCTTCCCCATTTGCCCCCACCTCCCTACTTCTTCCCTCACCCCTGTCCATCTCACCCACTTCTGTCCATGCCAGCTCTGTCCATCTGCCCCACCTCTGTCCACCTCCCCCCACCTGTGTCAATTTCCCCTACCCCTGTCCATCTCCTCATCTCCCCACCCCTGTCAATCTCCCCCACCCCTGTCAATCTCCCCCACCCCTGTCCATCTCTCCCCACCTCTGTCCATCTCCCCCACCTCTGTCCATCTCCCCCCACCTCTGTCCATCTCCCCCACCCCTGTCCATCTCCCCACCTCTGTCCATCTCCCCACCCCTGTCCATCTCCCCCACCCCTGTCCATCTCCCCCAACTCTGTCCATCTCCCCCCAACTCTGTCCATCTCCCCCACCTTTGTCCATCTCCTCACCCCTGTCCATCTCCCCCACCCCTGTCCATCTCCCCCCAACTCTGTCCATCTCCCCCACCTCTGTCCATCTCCCCCACCCCTGTCAATCTTTCACCTCTGTCCATCTGCTCACTCCTGACCACCCCAAGTCTGTCCATCTCCCCCGAACTCTGTCCATCTCCCCCGAACTCTCTCCATCTCCCCCACCCCTGTTCATCTCCCCACTCGTGTCCACCGCAACTCTGTCCACCTCCCCTCTCAGCTCTGCCCATCTTGACACTGCCATTCCCCCACCTTAACCCCTAGGGATACGCACAGTTGGGCTCCAGGCTGGCGCCAGCACTATCATTTCTGCCGGGGGCCCTTCATGCCTGTGGCCGGATCTTGGAAGGGACAGAAGAGCGAGTCTCGGACCCCCACACCCCAGCCCCTTCCTTGCCCGCCCCTTCACCTCCCCGCCCCTCCCTCGGTCCTTTGATGTGGCTAAGTTTCCGCCTCCTACTCTATAGGGCTTCCTGCGTGAAGCACAGTTACGGTGAAAACTCCTCATCTCCCCTTCTAAGAACCCCGACGTCCGGTGCCCGCAACTCTGCGCAGGCCAGGGACCCAGGAACCCGACCCCCAGCTGTCTGCGCTCAGCTCCAGGAGGGGGACCCCGGCCCCGCCCTTCGGGGACCCGGAGTCCATTTCTCCTCACGCACCAGGCTTGCCCCAGCTGGGTGTGGAAGGGGCCACGCCGGGTGACAGCCAGAGAGCGAAAGTGAAAGAAAATTTTGGGGGGAGAGTGAGCTGGGGTGGATCGGGCTGGTGCAAGGGGCGCCACCTGGTGGTGACAGGTGGCAGCTGATGCCGCAGTGGGCGCTTTAGCGGGACTTAACGCTCAAGGGGTCTGAGCTTGGGTTGATAGCCCGGGTGGGACACAGTGAATGTGGCGCCGGGGGTCCAACGTGGATCTGTCTCTAGCTAGAATTAACGCAGCCCGGGCAAGGAGGCGGTCACCCTGAGCCCTTCACCTTTGCTTTGAAACCCCACCCCCACTCTCCAACCCCCATCTCCTTCCACAGGGAGATAAGTGAGAGCTCCATCCTTCCAGGTGTTTCGGCCCAAAGCCTTGGAGGGGACCTGTGACTCTGCCTCTCACTGCCCATTGACAGTCCAATCCATCAGCAAGTTTGTTGACTGATCATCAGAATGTACTCACCCTACCAGCCTCCCTGCCTCAGTCCTCACTTGCCTGTCTGTTCTCCACGTGCAGCCTGAGGGAGCCTGTGAAGAGCTAAGTCCCCTCACCTCTCTCCTCTGCTCCACGCTGCCCCCCACCCGCACACCTGTCACACGAGTCCAAGTCCTCATTGTGGCCTAGACAGACCTGGCCTCTCCTCCTGCCTCTCTCCAGTCCGGCCACACTGGCCTGAGGCAGGCACATTCCTGCCCCAGGGCCTTTGCACTGGCTGTTCCCTCAGTCGGGAATGCCCTTCCCCCAGATACCCACATGGCTCAACCTGATCTCATTCAGGTCTTTGCTCAAGCACACAAGGCAAAGGCGAGCTGCAACTACTGAACCCGCCTGCTTCAACTGCTGAAGCCTGTGTGCCAGGAGCTCATGCCCTGCAACAAGAGAAGCCACCGCAATGAGAAGCCCGCACGCCGTAATGAAGAGGAGCCCCCGTTTGCCTCAAGTAGAGAAAGCCAGAGCATGGCCATGAAGACCCGGTACAACCCTCCCCCCAAATTTTTTTTTTAAATACACAAGGCAAAGCCTTCCCCAACCACCCTTTTTCAAGTTGCAACCCCTCCCAGCACCCCACTCATCCGAGCTTTGCTTTCTCCCTTGTCACTTATCACCTTCTGACACACCACTGCAGTTTATTTATCTTCTTTATTGTCAGTTGTCCCCATTAGGACTTCAACTCCAGGATATGTTTATCCTGCTGGATCTCCAGCACCTAGAACCATGACTGGCGCACAGCCCGTGCTCCATCAATATTTGTTAAATGAATGAACAAAAGGATCCTGGCCCCCTCTGCGTTGTTGTCATATACTGGAAATTGCACCTGGTCTTGGGCTGTTTCTCGGGTGACAACCTCTAACTTCCTGGAACTTCCAGATAGGCGTCTTTGTTATTAAGAGGGGTTCCCTGACCACACCTGAGTTTACACTAATGAGGTGACTCAGGATGGGGGCTGGGCAGGACCAGAAAGACCAGTCACGTGACTAGAGGGCTGGAACTTCTCACTTCCAATCTCCAACCTCTCACCTTCAACTTCCAGGGAAGGAGGCAAGAAATTGAGTTCAGCTTCTGTCTTCAACTTCACATGGCTTTTTGCTCTTCTCTCTGTCCTCTCTTTTGTCTCTCTTTTTAGATTATTTATTTTTTGTTGCACTGGCTCTTCATTGCTGCATGGGCTTTTCTCTAGCTGCAGAGAGCGGAGGCTCCTCTCTAGTTGCGATGTGGGGGCTTCTCACTGTGGTGGCTTCTTGTTGCAGAGCATAGGCTCTAGGGCACTTGGGCTTCAGTAATTGTGGCACATGGGCTCAGTATTTGTGGCTTCTGGGCTCCAGAGCACAGGCTCAATAGTTGTGGCTCACAGGATTTGTTGCTCCGTGGCATGTTAAGACTTTCCCAGACCAGGGATGGAACCCGTGTCCCCTTGGCAGGTGGATTCTTTACTACTGAGCCACCAGGGAAGTCCTCTTTTGTCTCTTATAAAGAAACTTGTATTTAGACGCAGGGTCTACTTGGATAACCCAGGATATCTTATCTTGAGATCATTAACTTACTTCCATCTTCAAGGATGACTTTCCAAGTAAGATCACATTCATAGGTTCCACGGATGAGGAAGTATTTTGGTGGGGCCATCATTGAAACCACTAGTTCCTTCAAAGCTGTTTCAAACCTCTGGGCCTTTCCACATGATGTTTCCTCCGCCACGGATGCTCCCTGCCCGCCCTCCCCTCCACCCCCCCACCCCCAACACACCTTTCTAATTAGATGCTCATTGCCCTTCAAGGCTCAATGCAATCACTATTCATTAGGGAAATACAAATCAGAACCACAGTGAGATTACCACCTCACATAACTTGTTAGGTTGGCTAACAGGTTATGACAGAGAGGGCAAGGTCCTTGGTGGCCTAGTGGTTAGGATTTGGTGCTTTCACTGCTGGGGCCCAGGTTCAATCCCTGGTCAGGGGACTGAGATCCCACAAGCCAGGCAGCTCAGCCAAAAAAAAAAAAGAGAGAAATGTTGGAGAGGGGATTGTGAAGCAATGTAAGTTGGTACAGCCACTATGGAAAAAAGTGTGAAGGTCCCTCAAAAATTAACAAATAGGGACTTTCCTGATGGTCCAGTGAGTGTGGGTTCAATCCCTGATCAGGGAACTAAGATCCTATATGCCAGGCAGTGTGGCAAAAAAAAAAAAAAGATTGGATTATATACTGAGAAGTAGCTGACAGTGGATCTTTTGTCCTCACCACAAATAGATGACAGATGTGTTAATTAACTTGACAGTGATAATCATTTCACAGTGCATAAGAAATCACATTGTAGAACTGAAATACTGATATATACAATGTTTGTCAATCGTACTTCCATAAAGCTGGGGGGGAAACTCAATGAGAATTGCAGTTGCCTTGGGGCGATTCCTGCCATCTCTCTCATCTTCACTTTCTATACAGACAGACACACACACACTCAAGTTGGGAAAGGTGTCTCCTTTGGGCTCCGAGTGCCCCAAACTGCTTCTACTGCTACTGTACTTTACCTGTCACCTTAGATCATGTCTGTGTGTCTTTCAACCTGAGCTGAGCCTACCTCTCCTCTGTTCACAGACTCTCTGTGGCTCTCAAGTGCCCTTGAGACAAATTCCCAGTCCCTGTTGACATCTTGATTTTATTTTAAATAATTTTTTTAAAATTTGATTGTACCACATCCTAGTTGCAGCTTGTGGGATCTAGTTCCTTGATCAGGGATTGAACCCGGTCGCCCTGTATCAGGAGCTTGGAGTCTTAGCCACTGGACCACCGGGAAGCCCTGACACCTTGCTTGGTTTTGGCTTAGTGAGACCCACTACAGACTCCTGACCTCGGGAGCTGTAAGATAATACGTTTGCATTGTTTTATTTAAGCCACTATCTTGTGGTCGCCCTTACAGCACTGACAGGAAGTGAACGCGCCTCTCATCCACTACATGAGCTCATGAGGCTAAGCCGTGTCTTGTTCATGGCTGTCCCGAGCACGCCACTCACAGCAGGCTCAACTGATTTTTGCTGACTGACTAGATGGCTGTCTTTTTTTTTTTTTTTAATTTTTTTTATTAGTTGGAGGCTAATTACTTCACAACATTTCAGTGGGTTTTGTCATACATTGATATGAATCAGCCATAGAGTTACACGTATTCCCCATCCCGATCCCCCCTCCCACCTCCCTCTCCACCGGATTCCTCTGGGTCTTCCCAGTGCACCAGGCCCGAGCACTTGTCTCATGCATCCCACCTGGGCTGGTGATCTGTTTCACCATAAATAATATACATGCTGTTCTTTCGAAACATCCCACCCTCACCTTCTCCCACAGAGTTCAAAAGTCTGTTCTGTACTTCTGTGTCTCTTTTTCTGTTTTGCATATAGGGTTATCGTTACCATCCTTCTAAATTCCATATATATGTGTTAGTATGCTGTAATGTTCTTTATCTTTCTGGCTTACTTCACTCAGTATAATGGGCTCCAGTTTCATCCATCTCATTAGAACTGATTCAAATGAATTCTTTTTAGATGGCTGTCTCAACCGGGAGCTCTTGCCTCTGGGCCAGAGATACTTGGACCAGTAGTGGATACCTGCCCCAGGCTGCCAATCAGATTTCTTCTCCTGAGGCTGGGGCATTCATTGTCCTCTGTAGTCTTTGTTGGGGTTATGGAGACCTGCTGTAGCTGGCCTTGACTGATTAAAGGCTGAGGACTAATCGGAAGGTCACTGAGGCAGCCCATAGCATCTGGGAGGAAGCTGTTATCAAACCTCAGAGGAACTACCGCCTTCCAGGGACTTTCCTCCAAGATGTTCCTTGTGTCTTTCCTGTCTAAACATCCAGATTCTGGGAGAGGTGATTTATTCTGCCCAGCTTTAGCCAACTACTGATAAGAGGTTGTCCATTTTAATTTGTTCCAGGACAAAATCAACTCCTAACAGCATGTTTGCGTACCCATCACAGAATCTACCCAGTGAGCTTGGAACTATTAGCCCCAATTTACAGATGAGGAAACCAAGGCTCAGAGTGGTTAAGAAGCTTTCCTAAAGTCACATGGCTAGAAGGATTTAAAATAAGTAGACCAAAAGATATGAGACCCAAGAGATCACGTGACCCACAGAGACTGACCTGAATACACTTCCTGCTTGCATTCAGGTTCTTAGGATCTGGCTACCCATCTGTGTGTCTTGCCCTATTTTCCATATCTCTGTAGCCTTCCAAAAAATGCCCTTTTAGCCTAAGCTAGTGTGAGTGGGTTCCTTGCGTCAAAAAGAATCCTCAAAGAGGACTTCTTCCCTGGTGGTACAGTGGATAGGAATCCGCCTGCCAATGCAGGGGACACGGGTTCAATCCCTGGTCTAGAAAGATTCTACATGCCCCGGAGCAACTAAAGCCCATGCACCAAACTACTGAGCCTGTGAGCCACAACTGAAGCTCATTTGGTGCGCTTAAAGCCTGTGCTCCGCAACAAGAGAAGCCACTGCAGTGAGAAGCCCGTGTATCGCAACAGAGAGTAGCCTTTGCTCAGTGCAACTAAAGAAAGCCTGCATGTAGTAACTGAAGACCCAGCACAACCAAAAATAAATACATCATTTAAAAAAATTAAAAAAAAAAAACACTGTATGAAAACATAAGAGAATATTAAAAAAAAAAACCGAATTCTCAAAACAGCAGTATGCTGGAGTGGCTCATAGGAGCTGACTGTTAAAAATTCAGGAATTGTCAGTCGGCAGTTTAATCATCTGGAACTTAAGACTGACATAGCAGGAGATTTCACACCATGGAGACTGGCCAAAGTTACTTACCAACGATTTTATTTTATTCCAGAAAGCCACTGTATTTTATTATTTTTATTGGAGTATAATTGCTTTTGTGTGTGTGTTTGCAGTTTATTTTACACCAGCAGGTCACAGCTTTTGAGGCAAGGCATACGCAGAGAAAGCCAGGGAGCAGGAGCCACTGGGTGGAAAAGACGGGAGGAGACAAGAGTCCCTAGAGCCCTGTCCAAAGCTTCTGCGTCTCCTTTATCTGTTTCACAAGCACTGCGTTGTCCAGGAGCCAGCCCACAGGGCTGCTGAGTCTCTGAATGAAATGGTCTCAATAGGCCAGAAGTTGCTATTTCCTCCCATCCTCCCCTCAGAAGCACAGCCAAGATTGGTCAGGGTTTATTGGAGGGTACCGGAACCATACTAAGGCAAGTTCCAGATGTCTGGTGTCAGTTGGGGTCCATGTCTTCTCTGTCCGACATGGAGTGGGAGTGCTGGGCAATCAGTCCCCCATGGGCAGCCACAGGGCCTTGGTCCGTGCTGCCCGCAGCCCCAGCTCCGGGCCTGCCCCCTCAGCCTCCTGATCCCAGGCCCGTCGGCAGCCTCGGTTCACCCACACCGGCTTGAGGTTTCCTGCTGAGGCCCACTCCACAAACTGGGAGCCCTGGTGTGGGGAGAGGCAGAGAGGCATGGTCAGCATATCTACTGGCTTGATTGCAAGCACATGCTTCCTTGGCAACAAGGGCTATTACTGAAGACAGGCTTGACCCTTGACCTAGGCTCTGTGGCTAAAAGGTTCAGCTCCCTGCAAGAAAACCTTCCAGATGCTGAGAGAAACAAGGTTGACCTTTATGGCTGTGGAACTTTCTCTCCTCAACAGCCCACACTCAAAGGAATGGGGTCAGTGGTAACTGTTGACGAGAAGTTTCCATCTGTTACCATCAGGAAACCAAGAGGGTGGACTGTAGGCTTCTGACTCAGTTGCTAGGGTGTGGTCCTTAGCAATGGGTTGTCCCAGTGGGTTGGGCTGGGCATCAGGCCCTTGTTGCTAAGGAGATTCTCTTCCATAGCAACAGGGGCTCTAAAGGGGCAGGACCTCAGAACCTAGTTGCCAAGAAGTTTCTCCCCTTTAGCAATGGGAGTTCTAAGGGGGTGCAGCCAGGATCCCAGAAAAGGAGGAGTTTATTGGTGAAGTTTAAGACACTGGAGATGGAAAAGCAAAAAGTACCTGGGCAGATCCGAAATACCACAGGGCCTGGATGTCCTGGTGCAAGGCAAGGCAGCGGGTCAGGTGGTCCCGGTCTCCTGTCACCACATTCACCAGGCCTGCTGGCAATAAGGTGGCCATCTCCTAGAGGATGGGAGAATGGGTCATCCAGGGTTGGGAGGAAGGGAGTCAGAGACACTCAGGGCAGTTGGGAGGGTGAGGAGTGAGCATCTAGGGAGTGGCCATAGCGGGTCCTGGCAGGAATGGGACTGGGGTCATGACTGATAAAGGCTCACATTCTGGAGAGAACCATCACTGGGACTACAAGATCTGAAGGCTCAGGTACCAGGATGTGGGTTACCATGGTTACCAAGGGGGGGATGGGGTGATAGCTGAGCTCCTGCAAGCCATGGGGCATCTTTCATCCCATCTGCTGCTCCCCAGGCTGCTGGGAGCAGCGGTAGGCAGGCGGGCGGGCAACTGTACCTGGCAGACCTCCAAGGCAGGGATGGGACAGGCCCCGCTGGGCACCAAGACCACAGTGTTGCCGTGGGCCAGGGCGGGGGCCAGTAGGGACACGAAGGCCAGCAGGGGCCACTCATCTGGGCACACAATCGCTAGCACACCCAGCGGCTCCCGCAGCCGAAGCACAGGGCCTCTCAGCTCTGCGACCTGCAGGGACAGGAAGGAGGTCAAGGGCAGAGCAGGGGAGCCTGACTACCCTCCTCCAACCTTCTCTATCACCTGCCCTTTTTCTTCTCTCATCCCTGGTTCGTGTCTCCATAACAACTCCAATCATAATAATGTAGACACCTCAGCTGTGTGACCTTGGGTGAATTACTTAACCTCTCTGCGCCTCAGTCACTCACCTTTAAAGTGAGTATAATAATAGTGCCTACCTCAGAGATTTGCTGTTAGGAAAGAAAGAGTTAACGTCTACAGATCTCAAAACCTGGCCTGTGGGCTTGTGCGCATGTGCGTGTGTAAGTGTAAGGTTTTCCTGACTATGTTAATAATTGACTATCACTAAACTGCACACACTTTATTTTTTTGGCTCCGCCACCTTGAGGCCTGTGGGATCTTAGTTCCCCAACCAGGGATCAAACCCGCATCCTCTGCACTGGAAGCAGGAAGCCTTAACTGCTGGACTGCCAGGGAATTCACCTAAACTGCACATACTTTAAAGAGTACAATTTGATGAGTTCTGATATATGTATACACCCACGAAACCAACAACCACAATCAAGATAATGAACTCCACCCCCCCAAATTTACTTGTACCCCTGGATAATCCTTCCTTCCTGCCTCTACTTGAACCCTCTGTCTCTGTCCTCAGACAACCAGTGATCTGCTTTCTCTCTATAAATTAGTCTGTGTTTTCCAGAATTTTCTAGATATAGAATCATACAGCCCGTACTCTTTTATCTAGCTTCTTTCATTCAGCATAACCGTTTTAAGCTTCACGCATGCTGTAACTTGTTCCTTCCTGAGTGTGAGTAGGACCCCATTATATGTATGCCTTTAAAAAAAATTTTTTTTTAATCTTTTAATTGCATCACATGACATGTGGGATCTTAGTTCCCTGAAAGGGATCAAACATGCACCTCCTGCGTTGGAAACCCAGGGTCTTCACCACTGGGCCACTAGGGAAGTCCCTGTGGTTATGGATGGACCATAATTTGTTTATCTATTAACCTACTGGGGACATTTGGATTCCTCTTTTGGTTTACTATGAATAATGCTGCTATACACATTTGTGCATAAGTCTTTGTATGTGTTCATACAAACTGAACTGATACATGTGTTCAGTTCATTTTTCTTGGGATAAAACCTAGACATTGCATTTATTTAGATAAATACCTAGGAATCATGTTTAAAGGGTATTTAATTTTTTAAGGAAGTGCCAAACTATTTCCCAAAGGAATTGTTCCATGGATGGTCCCACCAACAGCCTCCAGAGAGCCACTGGACCCCCCAGTCTGGCTCCTTCTGGACTCCTTGCTCTGACCCCACTCCAGACTGCCTGCTCTGTCTGCCGGCCCACGGACCCCTCTCACCTGCAGGGCGCAGCCTTGGACCTGGACCCGGGCCCCCCAGGCCCGAAGCCGCTTCACACTCAGCTCCACCTCCGCCTTGGCGACCTTGAGCTCCACGCCGTCCCTCTCCAGCCTCGAGACCAGGCTGGGCTCTCGGCGTTGCAGCGCAGCCGCCAGGGCCCACAGCAGGGCTGCTCTGGCCGCTGGGGACTGGCTCATCCAGCTGTGGGCGGATGCAACCGTGCACACTGGGGATTGGCTTCCTCATCCTGGCTCTTCCCGGTGCCCCACCTCTGTTCACAGCCCCTCGCCCGGGGGTCCAGGCCCCACTGCTCGTCTGCCCAGGGAGGAGAGTGAGGGGCTGGAAACACATCCTGTCAGCTCTGAGAGCTCAGATTCCGCAGCGTGGAGTCCAGCCCTGGGGTTTCAGATTCCGTCCTCTAATACCCCATGACCCCTGGGCTATCTCATGTGATGCACCCCGCCACCCCCAACTTACCCGGGGGCGGCCTGGTGAGCTGCCTCCACGGCACCGCGGATATCCTTGGCTCCGCCCTCAGCCACGTAACCATGGAGACTGCCCTGTGAATCCCGGATGGGCCTGGAACTCCTGGCTCCAGGAGCCTGGAAATGGCCCCCAACAAAGAGCCCATAGGGGGGCGCTGGGCTGCAGGAGGATGAGGGGTGGGGATGGGTCTGGGCTGTCCCTGCCCAGAACCCACCCTCACCCCTCCCTGGAAGGACCATTCCGGCTCCCACGAGCCTCTGTGGGACCCACACTCCTGGCCCCGTGAATCTCTGGGGGAGCACAGAGCTTCATTGAGTGGAACTGAGACTCTTGTCAGGCTTGGGAGGTGGGGGTGAGGCCGTTAAGACTCAGAACGCAATTCTCAGGGGGACGGGGGACGCAGGGACCCCAGCTCCATGGCCCCAAAGACCCTCCCTTCAGTCCCGGAGGATCCCCTCTTCCCCTCCACCCTCCAGGGATTCTGGGAGTTGTAGTCCCTACACTAGCTCACCCTGTTTCAGGTCCAGCTGGTAGGGTTGAGGGGAGAGCAAGGCCAAAGGTATCATAGTTGAGAGTCTTGGACAGGTAGGGAATCCAGGCAGGGGTCCCCGAAGGGCGCAGATACTCATACAGACCCTGGGAGAGGGGCAGTGTCAAGAGGATGTGAGATGGGCACAAGCTGGATGAAGGGGTGGTACCATGCGGGGAGGGGAATACTCACATCTTGCCCCCCGTGCCAGGAGGACCCGCTCTCCTTGCAACCACCTGTGGGCACTGCAGGGTCCCTGAGGCCATGGGCATTGATCCAGACCGTGCCCACCTGGAGCCTGTGGGGGAGCAAGGGACATCAGAGAGAAATGCAGAAAGTTGGGGGGGGGGTGAGTCAGAGAGGCGAGGATGGGGGGAGAGACCCACAGAGTGGGGGAGATGCGGAGACGGGAGCTGGGGCCTCCCAGCAGGCCCCCTGTGTGCCCCAGCGGGCATCCACTGACCCATAGGCCAGCTCCAGGGCCTGTCCCAGTCTCTCACTCCACACGCTGGCACTCCCTCCGCGGGGCGTCCCGTTGGCCACGGCCAGGGCCTCCTTGGCTGTGCGGAATGGGGAGGCCACCACCAGAGGCCACGGCACCTGGAGGGGGTGACAGGGGCTCAGAGGGCCTGGCTGGTCCCTCCCTCCAACACCCCATGACACCCTAGGGGTCCGCAGCTAGCAGCCCCAGACCCAGTCCAAACGGCCGCCCCGGGGACCTCTGTGTGTGGCTGCTGCTGCCCATGCCCAGCCAAGGATGGGTGGAAGGAGTAGGGTCTCTGGGACCCAAAGGGCTCACCTCTGCCTGGGAACACGGGGAGGCTGGAGGCAGATCAGAGACCAAAGTTGGGGGGAAGAATGGGCTGTCTGAGGGCACACTGCCAGCCTGGAAGACCTGGGAGAAAGAGGACAAGACCTGCGAGTCCGCTCCGGTCCTTCCTCCCCAAGGGACCAGGAGTCAGGCCCCCGGCCCCTCCTCCCTCAGACCTGGGGTCAGCCCCTGGCCCCTCCTCCCTCAGACCCGGGAGTGAGATCTCAGGCCCCTTCAAAGTACTCCACAGTCTGTACCCGGCTCACCTGTGCGCCTTGGCTCTGGGCCTCGCGCACGTAGCGCTGAGCCAGGTCATGGGCGGCAGCCCCCCGAGCACCCATGTCCACGGCCCCGTCTAGCCCGCGGCCGCAGCGAAGCCGCCCCATCCTCTCCTGGAGCCGCCTCATCGTCTCATCCCACACAGCCTCCTGGATGAGGAGCCTGAGGCCCCCCTGTCAGGAAAAGGGAGGGGTCAGAGTGGACAAACTCAGGGCCCACGCGGATGGGTCACACACCCACAGAGGCCCAAGATGGGGGGCCATACATGTAAAGGTCAGAGGAGGGTCTGGGCGAAGAGGCTGAGGACCCTGGAGACTCCCTGAGGCTCCAAACCCCAGGCGGGATGTGGAGTTACAGAAAGCTGGTGACGCAGAGTGAACGGAGAGGTTAGAAATCTAGGACGTGGACACTTAGAAAAAGGAAGAGTCCGAGTGAACAATAGGGGCTTCCCAGGTAGCTCAGTGGTAAAGAGTCTGTCTACCAGTGCAGGAGACACAGGAGACATGGGTTCGATTCCTGGGTTGGGAAGATTCCCTTGAGGAAGAAATGGCAACCTACTCCAGTATTCTTGCCTGGGAAATCTCATAGACCGTAGAGCCTGAAATCTCATGGACAGTAGAGCCTGGGAAGTCTCATGGACAGTAGAGCCACAGTCCACGGTGTTGCAAAGATTTGGACATGAGTGCTTAAAGTAACAGTGAAGGATAGACCCAGAGCCCCCTCATCTGCAGAACCGGGAGCGGCGGGAATGTGGAGACTCAGAAACTTGAAGGACGGATGTCCGGCACATGTGATGGTGTAAAGATAAAAGAGTTTGGAGACACAAAGAACTGAAAATTAAAATGAAAGAAGACAGGAGGCCCCAAGCTCCGGTGACGGACATGCCCAGCCCCCAGGATGGGGGCCCCACAGGCACAGGAGTCTCACCGGGCCGCGGTCAGACCAGGCTGCATCTACGATGCCCTCCACGGCCGAGTCCACATCCGCTACCTCCGTCAGGAGCAGCAGCGACTCAGCCCCCAGTGCCAGGCCCAGCTGGGGACCCCAGCCTGCCAGGGTCCGCCGTAGGGCGCGTCCTTCCTGGGGGAGTCACACGGTGTTCAGCAGGGGGCGGAGCATGCTGGCCCCGCCCCAGCCGTGGCCCCGCCCCCCCGACTTCAAGATACCTCGATGGCTCCGCAGAAGGCCACCTTCTGGACTCCAGGCTGGGCAGCCAGGACAGGCCCCAGGGAGGCAGGGCCGCTGATCACATTGAGGATTCCTGGGAATGGGCCTAGCTCCCCTGCCAGCTGGGCCAGGAGGAGGGGCGTCGGGGAGGCTGGGGGCACCAGGACCACCACAGTGCAGCCTGGGGGAAGTACGCAGCTCAAGACCCAGGAGTCCAGACCCCCAGGCCCCTCCTCCCCAAACCCAGGGGTCCGGAATCCCTGCCCCTCCTCCCTCAGACCCAGGGGTCCCGCCCCCGCCGACCACTTACCCACAGCCAGTGCAGGGCAAATCCTCCACATCATGTCGAGGAAGGGGAAGGTGGGGGGCAGGATGAGACCAATCACTCCTGCAGGAAGAAAGGAGACTGGGCGCAGGCCCCGGGGGGAGGGCGAGGGGAGTGGGGGCAAGGGGCTGGGACTCCGGCGGCTCACCCATGGGCTCCCAGCCTGCCAGCGCCTCCTCCTGGGTGTGCGCCTGGACCGCGTGGTACTGCAGCAGCTGCTGGGCCAGGGGCACATCCCTGTCTCGAACTTCTCGAACGGCCCGTCCAGTAACCAGGGACTCCAGGGTCCACAGCAGCCGCTGGTGCTTCTGGATCGCCTTGGCCAGCCTGTGGAGCATGCAGCAGGGGATGCCCATTTCCCACCGCACCTTGGCCAGGTAGAGTCCCAGAACACAGCCTGTGTCCCTGAACTACAGTTCCCAGGAGCCCTTGGGGGTATTCCCACACGATTTACCAGGGGTGGAGGGCACCAAAGCTTGATGAGAAATGTAGTCTGGGGAATACTCAAACCCTCAGGTTGCTGTGTAAAGATCTTGGCCACCTCCCTCAAAGGTGCCAGCGAATGAAAACTTAACCTCTAATCTCAATTGTTCTTTGGGAAATGGCATCTTTGTCTCTAACTTCCCCAAGAGTGTTTTGGGGTGGGACTTCTCTGGTGGTCCAGTGGTTAAGGCTCCGTGCTCCCAGTGCAGGGGGCCCAGATTCAATCCCTGGTTAGCGAACCATGTCCCATATGCTGCAACTAAGAGTTTGCATGCCACAACTAAAGATCCTGCATGCTCTGGTGGCTCTGTGGTGAAGAATCAGTTTGCAGTGCAGGAGCTGCAGGAGACGTGGGTTCAATCCCTGGGTGGGGAAGATCCCCTGGAGGAGCGCATGGCAACCCACTCCAGTATTCCTGCCTGGGAGAGTCCCATGGACAGAGGAGCCTGGCAGGCAACAGTCCATAGGGTCACAAAGAGTTGGACACGACCGAAGCGACTTAGCACACACTCATCATGCCTCAACTAAGACCCGACACGGCCAAATACATAAATATTTAAAAAAACCAAAAAAAAGGTTTCGGGGGCTTCACCAGTCCCAAGAAGCTGTTGAGAAATGGTTCCCTGAAGAGTCCCAAGGATATTTGGAGAATCAGGCTCTGTCATTACAAATCCCAGCAAACAGTGGGAAACGGATGTTTCAACTGCTCAAAGGCAAGCTGGGAACACGAGCCTGAGCTGCCAATGAATTCAGTGTGATGTTGGGAAAGAATCTTTGTTCTCAAATCCGTCTCCATCCCCTGGGGTCCACACCTCGAGTGCATCACCTGGTCAGATGTTGGGCCCGAAACGCTCCGGGTTGCATGCTCCAGTTCTCCAAAGAGGCTCTGGCAGCCTCCACAGCTGCGGCCACATCCTCGCTCTGTGCCTGCAGGCAACTGGCCAAGTTCTCTCCTGGGGAAATGAATGGGGGGACCCATTTGGAAGGTGGGTGGAGCCTTTGTCAGAACTGGAGGGGGCTGACATTTCTGGTGCCCAGGAGTACCCCAAGGCAGTAAAGCTGGTCCCCTGCCCCACTCTGGGTCTCAGTTTTATCATCTGACAAATGGGGATAAATCTATATAGGTCTTTGCTCTGACTGCCGCCCACAGGCAAGGATGGGATTTTATGAGACAGCAATTTCAAAAGTGTCCACAGGGACTTAGGACCATAGCTAGGAGGACTGTTATCAAAAGGAGCCAGAAATCTCAGCCTTCTTCTCCCACCAGCTGCTCCCTGCCCTCAGGGCCGTGAGCAAAGGGACTGGTGTGTTGTTGGTGGGGACGCTTGGGGCCACAGATGCCTCTCCCTCCCAGGTCTGGGGGACATCATGTACCTGTGATGGGATCCTGGCAAGGTACTGAACTCCTGTGTTCTGGTTTTAACCACTGTCCATTAACATAGTGACCCAAGTGCCGGTCCTGAGTGTCCAACCAAGCCTGGGGGAGGTGGAGACAGTTAGGAAAGAGGTCTGAGAGGTGGCTGGGGGAGCTGGACCCCTACCCAGAGTCCTCTGGGAGGGGAATATCGGTCCCTTTTGCCTCATCAGTTATTTTCCTGTGTAGGGAGAAAATACACATAAATACACGTGTGTGATAAATCACTCAGTCTTTGCGACCCCATGGACCATAGCCTGCCAGGCTCCTCCGTCCATGGGATTCCCTAGGCAAGAATACTGGAATGGGTCGCCGTGACCTTCTCCAGGGGATCCTCCCAAGCCAGGGATTGAACCTGCGTCTTTTACATCTCCTGCATTGGCAGGCAGGTTCCTTACCACTTTAAAACATTAAATTTACCATTTTTAAATTCTGTTTTTTTATTTTTTTAAAAATTCTGTTTTTTAAGTTGATATGTTGTATTTTCATTTTTATTCAGCTAAAGAATTTTTTTTTTTGGATATGATATTCCATTGTCTGGAGTGATGACATTTGGTTTATCTATTCATCAGTTGATGGCCATTTGGGTTATTTTCTGCCTTTTGGCTATTGTGAATAGTACGGCTGTGAACATTCATGTACAAATCTCTGTTTGAATACCTGTCTACTTCTTTTGGGTACATGTACCCCAGAGCTGCTGGATCATATAGCAATGCTCAGAGTAACTTACGCAGGGAACACCAAACTGTTTACCACAGCAACCATTTTACATTTCCTACTAGCAGTGTATGAAGGATGTCCTATTGACTTTTACACATGGAGAATGTGAACAAAGGATTAATAAAACTTTTTCTTCTCCATGGAGAAATGACCTTCTTGAATAGAAATGACCCTGATGGTCCAGTGGTTAAGCATCTGCATTTCTAATGCGGGTCTGTTCCCTGATCAGGGAACTAAGATCCTGATGCAGCTAAAAAGAAAAAAAAAAAAAAGAAATGATTTCCCTGGAAATCTGATAAAATTAGTTATATTTCTAGACAACACTGACCCTTGACTGATCCACTATACCTGGACTGGGAAAACTGGGAATAGACCATAAATATCCAGTGGGAGACATCACTTTGCCAACAAAAGTCCGTATAGTCAAAGCTATACAGAAGTCAAAGTCAAAGCTTTCCAGTAGTCATGTGTGGATGAGAGAGATGGACCATAAAGAAGGCTGGGTGCTGAAGAATTGATGCTTTCTAATTGTGCTGCTGGGGAAGACTCTTGAGAGTCGCTTGGACAGCAAGAAGATCAAACCAGTCATTCCTAAAGGAAAGCAACCCAGAAGAATTGGTGCTGAAGCTACAATACTTTGGCCACCTGATATGAAAAGCTGACTCACTGGAAAAGACCCTGACACCGGAAAAGACTGAAGGCAACAGAAGAAGGGGGCAGCAGAGGATGAGATGATTAGATAGTATCACCAACTCAATGGACATGAATTTGAGCAAACTCCGGGAGAGAGTGGAGAACAGAGGGGCCTGGCGTGCTGCAGTCCATGGGGTCACAAAGAGTCAGACACAACTTAGCAACAGGACAACAAGGACAACAACAACAACCCAGTGGCAAGTCAGAGCCCTGAGAGTTCCTTGCATGCTCTGCATTCTTATGATGGACATGTCCCTTGCCTGGACCCTGGAAGCAATGTCCACGGCCGTACCACTGGTACGGGGTCTCTTTGGGAGGTGGGACTTTTAAGCCAGGTGGCTT
Organism: Cervus canadensis; assembly: GCF_019320065.1. Classification (NCBI taxonomy): domain Eukaryota; kingdom Metazoa; phylum Chordata; class Mammalia; order Artiodactyla; family Cervidae; genus Cervus; species Cervus canadensis. Next base: position 20,842,147 of record NC_057403.1, on the reverse strand, counting down.
CCACATCTCCCTGGAAGATGGGGATGATCACAGTCCCTCCCTATGTCACAGGTCAGTGGTGAGAATTAAATGGCTCACTATGTATCATATGCTCAGAAGGACACTTACTTAAGACTTTCTATTAATTTTACTGCATTTCACCCTCTCTGTCTGCTTCCTGTTTCTTTGTCTCCCTGGTCCTGTCTTCCCTAAATCCTTGCTAAATCTAAGATATCCTTCCTACTTTTTTCTTTCTGTAGACTGTTTTCTCTTTGCATCCCCAATGCCTCAGCCTCCTGATTTTTCTCTTACTCTGCCAGGTAGGCCTTCTCATTTTTTTTTTCTTTTTTAGAATTAGTAAGATTTTTTTTAAAAATTCTTTATTTACTTGGCTGCACTCAGCCAAGTAAATAAATAAATAAATAAAATTTATTTACTTGGGTCTCAGTTGTGGCATGTGGGATCTTTGATCTTTATTGTGGCATGCAGGATCTTTAGTTGTAGCATATGGGATCTAGTTCCCTGACCAAGGATTGAACCAAGCCCCCTGCACTGGGAGCACGGAGTCTTAGCCACTGGACCACCAGGAAAGTCCTCGTTTTCCTCTTTAAAAAACAAAGATAGTAAAAAAATAAATAAATAAAAATAAAAAAGAAAGAAAATTTTATTATTCTTATTTATTTTTGGTCATCCCATGCAGCATTCCAGGCTTAGTTCCCTGACCAGGGATTGCACCCGCAGCCCCTTTGGTGGAAACGCAAAGTCTTAACCATGGGACCACCAAATATGCCCTCATTTCTCTTTAAAGTTAAACAATTTTTAAGTAAAGTAAAAATTCAGAAGTTCCAAATTCAAAGGCCCCCATGGAAAGTCACATTTTGGAAAAAGTTGGGGATGTATGAACATGAGTTGGACACTAGACAACATTAAAGAATGACTGTTCATGTTGCTAATGTGAAAATGGCCTGGTGGTTATGTTGCAAAATGAGTCCTTATCTGTTAGAAATGAAGATTCAAATATTTATGAGAAGTTAACAGGCCATTGGGTTTTAAATCACCCCAGGAAAAAAAGAGAAAACAAAGAAATACAACACTGGATGAAATGTTGATGACTGTTGACATTGAGTGATGGGTGAATTAGAGTTCATAATTTAAGTACTCTGTGAAAGTTTGCAAAATTTCCCCCCCAAATAAAAACAAAACCTGGAAAGAATGTTCCACAGGGTCCTGGCAGGCTATGCTGGGGTGAGAAGAGGCCACTGGTAGAGACTAAGAACTCAGGACTTGTCTAAAAAGACAGTTAGCTATTGGATCCAGATGATATTTGTCAGGGAATGTGAGCCAAAGGTTGCCAAACTTTGGAATTTTATTTTCAAGAGAAGCTGGAATCCCGGATGTTTACTTGAAATTAGTTGTCCACTAACGCACATTTTTAAAAATAAAGTTCAGGCCAAAGAAAACATGTTAGCTGGTTGAATCTGGTCCACAGATTGTAAGGTTGAACTGCAGGGCGGCAGGGGGGTGGTGGTAAGAGTTGTGGGGGCCCATGGGCTCTGGAATCCAGGGTTCAGGTTCAAATCTCAGTCTGACATTTTTTTAAGCTGTGTTGACCATCAGCCAATTACTTACCTCTTTAAGCCTCTGTGTGCTGTCACTAAATGACAATAATCCCCTTTCACAACTGTTTTGGGGATTAAATGATATCATGCTGAACACAGGGGTTTCCCTGGTGGCTCAGTTGGTAAAGAATCGGCCTGCAATGTGGGAGACCTGGGTTCGATCCCTGGGTTGGGAAGACCCCCTAGAGAAGGCATGGCAACCCACTCCAGTATTCTTGCCTGGAGAATCCCATGGACAGAGGAGCTTGGTGGGCTGCAGTCCATGGGGTCGCCGAGTCGAACACAACTGAGTGACTAAGCACTTGTTAAGCACAGAGGCTGGCACACAGAAAGCACCCAACAAATATAAGTCATTTATTGAGTATTATGTCATTATTGCTATTTCAGGATAGTCCATCTCTAACCAACCTCCAGGTGTGGGAATTCTCTGTTCCATCCCAGATCCACTTATCTAAGTCTACACTGTGTGCGTGCTCAGTCACTTCAGTCGTGTCCAACTCTTTGCAACTCTATGCACTGTAGCCCAGACTCCTCTGTCCATGGGATTTTCCAGGCAAGAATACTGGAGTGTGTTGCCATTTCCTCCTCTAGAAATCTTCCTGATCCAGGGATCAAACCCACATCTGCACTGCACGCAGATTCTTGACCGCTGAGCCACGGGGGAAGCCCTACACTACATTTCTAAATAATCTTATCATTCCCACTGTTCAATTCTCTTTCTTCTGTGAGCTCCCTGTCTCCAGACCTGAGGCCCAGGCACAGGCAGTATCTGACTCCTGCACATGACCCAAGGCTGTCCCCAGGTCCCTCTCATCATAGCCATGTGATAACTAAGCCCAACCTTCCTGCAACCCTACTCCTCCTGGGGGAGGTGGGAGGACAAGGACAGGGCCAGACACGAGCTACTGTCCTTGCCCTCTCAGTATCTCAAACCCTGTTCCTCCTGCATCTCTGCCTCATCCCCTCCTCCCCATCTCTACAGCCCACACCAGGCTCTGGTCTTATCTTCTTTCACGCATGTGAACCACTGTTCTAAACCTCTTCCTCTTTCCCTCCAGAGAAGCCCAAGCTTCTCACACATGGGTGCCAGAGGGCCCTGTGAGATCAGGATGGCTCCATGGGGGATTCTAAGGGACCTGTATAGAAAATTCGAGGCACTCAACTCATACAGAAGGGATAGGCTACCCACTCCAGTATTCTTGGGCTTCTGTTGTGGCTCAGCTGGTAAAGAATCAGCCTGCAATGCAGGAGAGAGACCTGGGTTCGATCCCTGCGCTGGGAAGAATCCCCTGGAGAAGGGAAAGGCTACCCACTCCAGTATTCTGGCCTGGAGAATTTCATGGGCTGTACAATCCATGGGGTCGCAGAGTCGGACATGACTGAGCGACTTTCACTACTTATACAGGGAACCCCAAGAGCGTTCTGGGGGACTCTGAGGGATCGCTGGAGCCCCACGAGATAATTCTGCGGGGTCGAAGGTAATTATAGGAAGTTCTGATACATCCTGGGGTTCTGAGAGTTCCTGAGACTATAGGAACTTCACAAGTATTGAAGTGATGCCTGAGGAATCCCGGGGGCTCCTTGGAGGTCTCCAGATGGTCAAAGGAGACCTCCTCCTGGAATTCTAGGACCCCGGGAGCCATAGGATGTTCTGAGGAATCACGGGAAATGGACGCAGGTTCTGAGGGCCCTCAGAAGAATTCTGAGCCTCACAGGAATTCTGAGTCCGCGGGGATCACAGGAGGTTCTGAGGAGACGCTGAAGAACCACAGGACCCACTGGACAGATTCTGAAGAGTTGGGGAAGCGGTACACTGAGTCTTGGAGCGTGGAACCGCACAGGCACTAAGACTCGCGAGAACAGACTAAAGGACAAAGAGACAGCAACCGTAAAGGGCCAAGGGAACGCCCTCCAGCCTAGATCCTAAGGAGCAGCGGGAGCCGAGAGGGCGGAGCTGCTGAGCTGCCGCGGTGGATCACGGGAGTCCGCGCGCAAAACTGGGCCCTGACGGCCGCGAAGGGGTTTAGGCAACGCGGATCCAGGCAAGACCTCACCAGTGCGCATGCGTGGCTCTCCGGCGCCGGTCCGTATTCCAGCGTCGTGAAGATCTCGCAGGCGCGCGATGCTGTGCGTGTAGCAGCCATCACTCTCAGACCGTTTTCCACGGACTGCGGGGCTCTCTGCCCGAAGGAACCTGGAGGTCCGAAGGGCAGCACCGCCCCCTCTAGCCCAAAGGGCGGAGCTACAGGAGATAGGGCATAACTCCACCTTAGCACCCGGTTACTCCGCTTATAGGTCTGCTCGGGGGAAGTGCAGTTTGGAGCATGCGCAGTCCTCAAAGGCGGGGGAATGAAAATGTGTGTGCTAAGTCGCTTAGTCGTGTCCGACTCTTTGCGATCACATGGACTGTAGCCCGCTAGGCTCCTCTGTCTATGGGATTCTCCTGGCAAGAATACCAGAGTGGGTTGCCATGCCCTCCTCTAGGGGATCTTTCTAACCCAGGGATCGAACCCCTGTCTCCTGCGGCTCCTGCATTGCAGACTGATTTTTTTTTTTTTTTTTGCAGACTGATTCTTTACCGCTGAGCCAACGGGGAATCCCAGAACGAAAATATGGGTGCCTTCAAATAGTTACGAGGCCTTCAGATTTAGAAGAGTGGCCGAATTGGTGTCTTCCCATCACCCTGATCGAAAGTGTGATTTTACTCCCAAATACCTTTATTTGAGAATCGAATCTACTTCTTGAGGACGAGGTGATTGAGATCAGACAGGAGTCTTTTAGGATGGACACTGAGGTTAAGGGGCTTCCCTGGTGGCTCAGACGGTAAAGAATCCACCTGTAATGCAGGAGACACGTGTTCGATCCCTGGGTCAGGAAGGTCCCCTGGAGAAGTGAATAGCAACCCACTCCAGTGTTCTTGCCTGGAGAATTCCATGGACAGAGGAGCCTAGCGGGTTACAGTCCATGGGATCACACAGAGTCGGACACGACTGAGTGACTTTCACTTCACTGAGGTTAAGGCTTTAAAAGTGTGCTAGCTTTGCCCAGTAATCTAGCCAGATGTAGCTGGCGGGAAGGGGCGGAAGTGTGGCTTTTGTGGCGGGCGGGAAGAGGAGGAAGTGTGCCTTTAAACTACACAGGAAGTGTGGCATTTAGTGACTACCAAGATTTAGTTTTGATTGGTTGAGAGAGTTGCGTGACTTCAGACTTAGACTGGATTGGTTTGTGATTAGGAATGCGGTTGCAGGATTGGTGAATGAGCTTTGCGGTAGTAGGAAGTGTGGCCTACCCGAGTTCCTGGTTACGCAGAGACCGGAAGAGTGGCTGTTATTTACATATTTGGCACTTAGTCTAGAGATACTGGCTCCCGAGAGATTTGATTTGACGCAGTATCTGGTCTGAGTGAAATTATAGTCTCAGGCTAGGTTCGCAGATTTTCGTACAGAATTGTGGGTGTCGGGAGTCGGTTGAGGGCCGGGAAGCAGGCCTCAGAGTTCGGTTCCCGCTGAAGGTCCCCCCACGTCGGGGTTGCTGAGGACGCCTAGGTCTGTTGCAGGGCCATGGCCGACTCGAAGCTGCTGGTGCCGGAGCTGAAGGATGCAGAGACGATGGGCGCTGAGACGTCGCGTTTCGAGGAGCTGCTGCTGCAGGTGCAGACTGAATGAACTCCTGGGTCCCAGGGGATTCGGGGGATTTCTTTCTTTTTTTTTTTTTTTTTTGGTGTGGTGTGTTTGTGAACGTGTGAGGGCGCGCTCAGAAAGGGGACGACAGTTCCCAGCATGCACTGGGGAGGCAACAGGGCCTATGGGAGTTGTAGTTGTTTAAATTTGCTACTCTTTGGATGAAATAGGAGTAGGATTGGAGTTGTTCCTCAGGTTCCTCAAAGTTGGAAGGGGACATAGTATGTCCTATGCCCTGCCTAGCTCATATAGGTAAACAGTGCTCACTGAACACTTGAGGGACCAACGAGAGGGTTCTGAGAGCACAAATGCCAAGCCTGGAAATTGTTTTTCTTCACACAGGCCTCCAAGGAGCTCCAGCAAGCCCAGACAAGCAGACCAGAATCTACACAGATACAGCCTCAACCTGGTGAGAAAGACAGAAACCCAAGGAGAGAGGGATAGAGTCCCAGAGAGAGGTGGACACAGACTGGAGGGGAGAGGAGGGAGGAAGGAGACACAGTAGCGGAGTATAGAGGCCTTGGAGAGTGAACAGAGACCCAGAGAAAGCAGGGAGGTTACTGAGATCCAAAGAGAGGGGAGGGCTAAATTAGGAGATTGAGATGGACATATATATATATATTATTATATGGTGGCTCAGCCTGTAAAGAATCCGCCTGCAATGCAGGAGACCTGGATTTGATCCCTGGCTTGGGAAGATCCCCTGGAGAAGGGAATGGCAACCCACTCCAGTATTCTTGCCTGGAGAGTTCCATGGACAGAGGAGCCCGGCAGGCTACAGTTCATGGGGTTGCAAAGAGTCAGACATGACTGAGTGACTAACACACACATATATAAAATAGATAACTAGGGGCTTCCCTGGTGGTCCAGTGGTTAAGATTCCAAGCTTCCACTGCAGAGGGCTCAGGTTCAATCCCTAGTTAGGGAACCAAGACCCCACATGCTCCTAAGAGTGGCCAAAAAGTAAAACAAAACAAAACAAAAACAACCTAATAGGACCTACTGTGTAACACAGGGAACTCTACTCAGTACTCTGTAATGACCTGTATGGGAAATGAATCTAAAAAAGAGTGAATATATGTGTATGTAGAACTGAATTACTTTGCTGTGTAGCAGAAAGTAACACAACTATACTCCAATAAAAATTTTAGAAAGAGATAGAGGGAATGGGTGACTTTGGGGCCAGAGATTCAAAGAGAAGGAGAAATCCCAAGGAAGAGACCCAGAAAGTGGAAGACTAATACTCAAGGAGGGGGAACAGATCAAAGAAGGATGGACACTGGGACCCACGCAGAGACAGATGGTCAAGGACAAACCCACTCCCACCAGGTTTTTGCATCAAGACCAACTCAGCTGAAGGGAAGGTTTTCATCAACATCTGTCACTCTCCCTCCATCCCTCCGCCGGCTGACTTGACTGAGGATGAGCTGCTTCAGATGCTGGAGGAAGACCAGGCTGGGTTTCGCATCCCCATGAGTCTGGGAGAGCCACATGCAGAACTGGATGCAAGTCAGTGCCTTGAGAAGACCCAGGAATCTACTCCCCACCCCCACCCCCATGGTCCTTTCTTCCCTAGGACCAGAGATTCCAGGGCCCTGGACCACCCTCCCTTGGAACCTAGAAACTTGTTCTCCCGCACCCCCAACCCCCTATCTGATCCTTTTCCCCAAGGCATATCTCTAACCTCCTGGGTATCCACAACCTCACTGGGCAGTCCTGGTTCTACTCACCTGGCCAGGCTGGCACTTCTCTCTGCCTCACCCCAGGAGAGAGTGGGGCCGGGCAGGTACTCATTTGCTGATCTGACTCTAGTCCTTGGCCAGCTCTCACTCACCCCTGTTTTCTCCTGCACCCTTTTCCCCTGTCTCTATGTCACTGCCTTGTCTAATCTCTTTTCTGTTGAGTTTCTGTCTCTATGTCCTTGTTTTTTCAATTCACATATGTCCCTTGAAGCCTCTTGGGATGATGCCTTGGCCAGTGCCTTGGGGAGTAAGCACTTATCAAAACTCAGAATCTGCCCTTGAGAAACTCTCAGTCTTGAATGAGGGCAGAGGAAGCAGATGCAATTTCAATATGGTGTGATTCTGTGCTGGGTTGGAGGGGGTTCTTCACTCCCACTAAAGGATTAGGGAAGGCTTCCTGGAGGAGGGCACATTGGATACAAGATTGGAAGGAATCAGAGCAGTTCATCAGGCCAAGATAGAGAAGAGGGTTCTAGGCAGAGAGGAGAGAGGGGTCCAGAGGCTGGAGAAATGATTCAGTTGGTCAGTGATCAGTAGTGATGGGAGGAAATTTACAGGGATGAAGTGCCAGAGAACTGAAATTCTCTGCAGCTGGAAGGGGGCTAACCACGCAGGGCCTCCAGCGCCAGGCTAAAGAACTCAGCCTTCCCCCAGTGGCGCTGGGGATCCCTGGGAGGACTGTGACCTGGGGAGGGTCAGGGTGAGCTCTGGGACTTGGTGGGAAAGGGCCAGAAGGGAAAAGACTAGAGACGAGGTGGTGGGTATGAGTCCAGACTGGCAAGTTCGGTATCTTTGACTTCCTAATTGTCTCTGGGTCTGTCTGGGTCTGTGGCTGCTGTCCTTGATTGTGTTTTCCTTGACTGTGTCTGGGCCATGGGGTTCCCACCGAGGGCTGGGGGGTCTCACCCCCTTTCTCTCCCCCGCAGAAGGCCAGGGTTGTACCGCCTACGACGTAGCTGTCAACAGCGACTTCTTCCGGAGGATGCAGGTTGGGGGCGGGGCTGCGGGGGAGGCCTGGGCCGGGGCCTCTCCCTCCACCCCTTCAGCCCTCCCGCATCTCTTCTCTCTCTTTCACCCCTAGAACAGCGATTTCTTGCGAGAGCTCGTGATCACCATCGCCAGGGAGGGCCTTGAGGACAAATATGGCCTGCAGCTGAATCCAGGTGAGGGGGTGGGGTCAGTGCCACCGGGAGGAGCCGAAGTTTAGGCTCCTCGGAGTTTAGGGGGGCAGCTCCTGCGAGACGTGGGACTAGTGTGGGCAGGGATTATACTAGCCTCTGGGCTGTAGGGGGCTTACCCGGTGGCTCAGCGGTTAAGGATCCACCTACACTGCAGGAGACTCAGGAGACACGGGTTCGATCCCGGGCTCAGGGAGATCCCCTGGAGGAGGGCATGACAACCCGCCCCAGTATCCTTACCTGGAAAATGCCGTGGACAGAGGAACCTGGCACATTACAGCCCACGGGGTCGCAGAGAGTTGGCCATGACTGAAGAGACTGAGTTTCGAGGAGAGTTAGAGAGGGAAATGGGCCCAGGATTTCAGATAAGGGGCGGGGTCTGGAGAGCCCGGAAGGGGCGGGGCTAACGCAGGCAGGCTGTCTGAAGTCTAGCGTGGGGGTGTGGTCAGACCCCCGGCCTCCTAGGCAGAGGGCGGAGCCTCTCCCGTGAGGCTCTCCCGGCACAGGACCCTCTTCCCCTGAAGAGAAAGAGCAGAAGGAAACCTGGACCCATGTGCCCTGTGGCGCTGTGCTCCTTCCCCTCAGAGTGGCGCATACTGAAGAACAGACCTTTCCTGGGCTCCATCTCCCAGCAAAATATCCGCTCCCAGCAGCGTCCTCGGATCCAGGAGCTGGGGAACCTGTACACGCCCAACTCCCCGAGACCTGAGGCATGGTAGGCATTCGACGGGACTCCTATCTCCTGTTTCCCAGACATCTTTGTAATATCTGCCTCCATACTTGGGGACGGGGTCCTGGGGCTCTGGGAACACAGAGGGAAGAGAAGCGGAATTTCCCCTGGGAAGGTGTCCTGAGGCCCCAGGGCTGAGAGGGAGGAAGAGAGGCGATAGTCCTGGCCAAGCCCTGGCGGCTCTCCTGAGTTCTGGGTCTTGTTCCTCCCCAGCCCTGAGAAGCCTCACCTGAGCCTTTGGCTGGAGGCCCCTGACCTCCTCTTGGCTGAAATCGACCTCCCCAAACTGGTGAGCACATCCCCGTGATGTCTGGGGTCTTGGGGAGGGAGTGATGGGACAGATTCCAAAGAATGCTGCTAGAACAGTGTGAGCCTGGCTAGTGCTGCCCTGTGAGCCCAGCTGCCTGCTCTGTCCCCTGGGGGCTGCAGGCCCACTTCCGGTGCTGTCCTTACAGTGCTCAGACCTGTATTAATATGTCCCACCTTTTCCCGGGGCATCCCTGGTGGCTCAGATGGTAAAGAGCCTGCCTGCAATGCGGGAGACCCAGGTTAAATCCCGGGGTTGGGAAGATCTGGAGAAGGAAATGGCAAGCCACTCCAGTATTCTTGCCTGGAAAATTCCATGGACTGAGGAGCCTGGCAGGCTACAGTCTATGGTGTCTCAAAGAGTGGGGCACAACTGAGTGACTAACACTTTGAGTTTCACCTTTTTTCTGGGAGATTAGACTCTTTAAATATGGCATCCCAACATGTGAGGTTTCTCTCTCTGGTCATGTTCTGATCATCCTGCCGCTGGGAAGGGAAGGGTGGACTGATTTCTCCTGCACCTCCAGGATGGTGCTCTGGGGCTGTCGCTGGAAGTCGGGGAGAATCGCCTGGTGATGGGGGGCCCCCAGCAGCTGTACCATCTGGATACCTACATCCCTCTGCGGATCAACTGTGATGAGAGCAAGGCAGCCTTCCATCAGAAGAGAAAGGTACCTGGGGGGCTGGGGTTTGGGGAAGCCAGGAACCCTGGGAGGCCTAGACTCCTGAATCTGAGGGTGGAGGGGGCAGGGGGCTGGACCCCTGGGCTCTGAATCCTCTCTCCGCTTTCTCTCCCCAGCAATTGATGGTGGCAATGCCCCTTCTGTCAGTGACTTCTTGACCGGATGTTTTCCTGTGCTTCTATGTTGAGGGGAGAGGGTGGTGGCTTCTCTAAAACTGAAATAAAAGATGTTTGCCTTTGTCTTGTGTCTGGCTAGGAGTACATGGGAATGGGAGGGACGATGGACATTGGACTGGAGTCCGGTAGAGGTCACTGCCCCAGCTCAGGCCTTGTCCTCTTCCCCGGATGTTCTCCCTGGCCTCCTAACTTCTCGTCTCACTCCTTGTTTGTCCCCATCAAGGTCTCAGAGCTGACCTTGCCCAGCTCCTGTTCATGGCCCCTCCTTGGCTCTCCAGCACCCCTGGGAGAAGGCCCAAGCCCCTCCGCCGAGCACTCAAGACTCTGTGCTATCTGGTCCCCTTCACACTCCATTTTTCTCTTCAGTCACTCGGGCTAACCACGGTGAACCACACTGGTTTTTTGCACCTTTCTGTAGTTCCCCTTGGTAGGATCCTTTTCTCTAGTACACCTACCCAGGTCTACTCCAGTACATCTCATTGTTTGCCCTCACAGGGCTCATCTGACTTTCCACCCACACCTTGCCCCCACCCTCCCAGTTTTCCTTTTTAGTGCGATTTCCCTGGAAAGCCTTTCAATCCTTCAGGTTTTCTCTGATATTCCCTGGTTTCCTCCTCTGGTGGTCCCTGATAGTCAGTGTTACTCTTATTAGCGTGATGTACCCTATAGTGTGACAATGCCTGACCCCCAATTGTTCACTCTCTGAGTCTGTCCAACTGTTTTTGACCCCATGGGCTGCCAGGCTCCTCTGTCCTCCACTATCTCCCGGAGTTTGCTCACATTCATGTCCATTGAGTTGGTGATGCTCTCTAACCATCTCATCCTCTGCTGCCCCCTTCTCATTCTGCCTCAGTCTTTCCCAGCATCAGGGTCTTTTCCAATGAGTTGGATGGTCACAACAAGTGGCTAAAATATTAGAACTTCAGCTTAAGCATTAGTAGGAACTATTTGTTCAGTTAATAGATTGCCAACATCCTCTTCTTCCATAGTGAATCCTAGGAGGATAGATAAATGCAGGAGCCTCGGTGGTAGATGTTGAAAGAACAGCCAGGTGGCCAGTGTGGCTGGAAATGAATGAACTGGGTGGTAAGAAAGTGGAATGGGTTTGGGGATGACGTTCAGTAGGAGCGAATTTGGGCTCCGTGTCCAACAGAGGGCGCAACGCAACTTCAGTCCATTGTCTCAAAGAACTACAACTCCCAGCAGCCCTCTGAGTATGCGGTCATTCAGAAGCAAACGGTGAAGTCCAGCGACCGCTGGGACTTGTAGTTTGCACAGGAACCCTCCGTGGGAGGCTGAAGAACTCATTCCCGGGTCCCGAAAATGTGGGGCTGGGTCCTCTCTGCCTTCCGCGGTCTCCATGGTGATGGTTCCGGCGAAGGCTCGGGATCTGGCAGCGGCGGGCTCCCCTCCCACTCCCTCCTCTTCACCATCTGCTCCACCTTCACACCTGGCTCAGAGCCGCTGCCGCCGCCTCCACACCCAGACCGGGGATTCTGCCGCCGCAGGGTGGCGCGTGCGGAAGGCTCCGCGGGCTTTTCCTCCCCCAGACTCTGGAGTCCGAGCTCCCGGCTCCCTCCTCCCTCGAACCCAGGAGTCCCAGCCCCCAGCCTCTCCTCCCTAAGAATTCGAGGTTTTCTCAAACACAGGCAAAACTGTGACACCCAAAGACCCAGCAAGACAAAGCTAGAGGCGAGAGGCTGCGTCCCGTCCTTGGCGCCCGCCCGCCGCGCTGGCTGCTCCCTTCCACTCCCTCGCGGACCTGTGCCACATCATGAAATTTTAATCCCAAATGCATTTTTGGCCCGACGCAGGGAGGCGATGGGGAAAGGAGCACCTTCCTGGGGGCTGGATCTGGAGGTGGACTCGGCGTCGGGTAAAGGGGCTGGCGGCGAAAGGAGCGGAGCAGGACCTGCCTGCGGGCTGGAGATGGCCGAGGACAGTCGAGGTTCAACCCCAGAGGGGCAGGGCTGGAATTCAGGGGTGCAATAAGAATTCAGAGGGCGGGGACAGATCCCAGGGGGCGGAGACAGATCCCAGAGGGAGGGGATAGAACTCGTGGGCCGGGAAGGTACTCACGGATGTATACCTGGATCGGGTTCCAGAGGGTGTGGGCAAAATTCAAAGCAGGAATAGATCCCAGGGGAGGGGACAGAACTCAGGGGTAAAGAAATATGCTAGGGGACACACTCAAGGGGTGGGGACAGAACTCAGGATGAGAGAACTAAAAGGGCAGGGATAGATCCGAGGCTAGGGAGGGAATAATGACCAGCAACGAGGGTAGGGGGAGTATAACTCTGGAGAGATGAATCCAGAGGGAAGGAAATCGGAAATGAATTGGAAGGGGTGGTGGGCCAAGAGGGGAAACAGAACTGGAGGGACATGAAATCCGAAAGGGGAAAGATGGAAACAGGTGGCTAGGGAAGAACTAGAGGGGACAATGGGTGGATCGAAATGGGGGTTGGAATCTATGAAGGGAGAAGGAATTCCCTGAATGAGAAAAGAACCTTCTGAATGAGAAAGTTGGAACTGAGGATGTGGCAGGTTGGGGATGGCATGCCTGGGCAGGATGAGGAACTGGGGGGCACAGAAATTCGGAGAAGTAGGATGGGAGGACAAAACGCAGGAGGCTATTTAGAGGAAGATGAAAATGCGAACACGAAATTAGGGGAAACAAGTGGCGGGAGCAAATCTCAGGAAAGAACCCTGGAGGAGAGATAATCTGGGATAGAAGGAGCTGGTGGGGAATGGGTGAGGGAGAAGTAACTCCGGGAAGGGGCTGATTTGGGAGCGATGCAACCCAGACGAGTTCAAAAGCCAGAGGCACGGTCTTGGGCGAGGCAAGAACCTGGATGAATGGCAGGGGAAGGTGGGCTGGACTAGAATAACAAGGGGCGGGGTGTAGAAGGTGGGCGGGGCCTCGTCCCGCCCCACCCCGCCCCCGACGCTGAGTCCGGTGACAGCCCCCAGAAAGCCCGCACTCGCAGCCTCCTTCCCCCCGAGCGGAGCTGCGGGGCCGGCCGGGCCGGGGCGGACCCCGGGTACCCGGACGCGGCCGCCCGGGCCCGCGGGCGGGGGGAATCGGCGGGGGGGTCCGGCAGCAGGGGCGGCCACCATGGAGTTCCGCCAGGAGGAGTTTCGGAAGCTAGCGGGTCGCGCCCTTGGGAAGCTACACCGGTGAGCGTGGTGGGGGTCCTGGGCGTGGAAGAACGCGAGGGTCCGAGGAGGACGCTCATTCCCACCTGGGCGCAGATGGACAGCTGGACAGGCGGTACCCATGCGTGGGAGGGCCACCCATCTGTCCAGTTTTCTCCCTCGGTCTCCGACGGTCCGGTCTCATCCATCATTTTTCTGCGCCCCACCCCATCCCTAGGCCCTCTGCCCTTTTCTCTGGGATTATAAATGTATATCCCCCTCTTTTGGATCTCTGATTCCCTCGCCGGCTTCTGGGTCTCCCTTCACCTGTACTCTCTCTGCCTCCTCTCTCCAGATTCTGTCCACTCTTTCTAAGTCTCTATTTCCTTTTATCTCTGAGTCCCCGTCCCGCTCTCTTGCTCTCGCTAGATCTCTACAACCCTCTCTCTGGGTCTTTGTCTCTTTCTCTGAGTCTCTGTCCCCCAACTCTCCGCCCTAGGCTTTCTGACACTCTCCTTTAGGAACTCCGGCCCTCTCTCTGGTTTTTTTACTATCTCATCCCAGATCTCTCCATCTTTGTGTGTTTGTTAGTTGCCATCTCTCAGAGAGTTTAATCTGAAGCTAAATCGGATTGAGGTCCATTGGTCCTTGTCCTTGAGGAGAGCTAAGCTGGGAGGAAGAAGTCAGGGTATCCTGGGTCTCTGAGGGAGAAGGGAGTTGCAGGCCAAACATTAGGTTCCTGGGGTAGGATGAACTTTCCAAAGGGTATAGACTAGGGCTGAGAGGGACTTCCTCCCAGTCAAGGAGATGACCCCAATGACCTGGGTGTCCCCAGAGCAGTCTGCTACACCTCTCCTGAGTCTCTCACCCCCAACCCCAGCCCTGGCTCCAAGTCAGAGAAATTACTCAGCTGCGGAGAAGCCTAAAAATATCTGGCCACAGTGCGGGGAGGAGTTGGGGCCTCATCAGCACCATGCCCCTGCTGTCATTCCTTCAGACCCTGGGGTCCCCGTGGCCCACAGCCCTGACCCTATCTTTAATTGATCTTCAGTGCAGCTCACTAGACCACGCAAGTCCTTCTCTAAGTCTAACACTCGTCCTGCTTGCTGCAGATTACCTCTGCGCTCCAAACTTACCCCACCCTTTAGTAACCTGAGAGATAGGAATAAAGCTGGACAGAAGGGAGGGGGGCCGGAGGATGGCGCAGTGTTGGGGAGGGGGTGGAGGAGCTGAGATAACCTCACCCTTTCTTTTTCCCAATCTTCCAGCCCCTCCCCACCCTTTTTCTCACCTCCTTTCACGAGTTTCTCAAAATACATCAGCGTGAAGTCAGGAGAGGGAGAGAGACGTGCTGGAGGAGGGGGTTGGGAAGGGGGATGGAGGCAGGAGGAATGTGTTTCTCAGGCTGTCTTTCTTCCTCAGTCTCCGCTTCTCCTGTGTCTGGGTTTCTCTCTGACTCTGCCTGATCGTCACCTCTCTCAGCTCCCTTGGGAGCCCCTAGAGACCCCAGAGTTCAGGGTTCCCACCAGGACAGTCACTAAGGAGTCTGAGTCCAGGACAATCACATCTGGGGTACGCTTTGGTGATTACTGAGAGGGGGAAGTGCCCCCAGCGGACTCCTTTTAATCCTCTAGACGAAGCTGGGGAAACTGAGGCGCCGTTGGGAAAAGGGGGGAAGTCAGTAGCTGAGTACACATGGCATCTTTTGAACCCAGGTCAGTCTCCTGCCCAAGTCTGGGGTGGGGACTGCAGATTTCCTCGAGATGAGTGCTGCTGGAGTGGGTGGAGAACTCCCTCAGATCAGGAAACACACACAGCAACCCAGGGCGACTTGGGACAAGGACAAGGGGGGAAAGGGAATACAGCAGGAGACAGGAGCCAATATGCCTCCTTTTTGAGAGCCAGGCCTGGGGAGGGGTGATGCGGAGGGCCAGGAAGTGATCAGGTCCCACTGCTGCTTGTGCGTGACCTTGGACATGCTGCTTCTGTTTCCTGAGCCTCAGTTTTCTCGGTTGTACAATGGGAGGGTAAGGGAGAACCAAAGGGACAGAAGAGGACAGAGATTGGGGAGGGGGGAGTAGGAGGTCGGAGAATATCCGAGAAGCAGAGGCAGAGACCCAGAGATGGAGGCTGAGACACCGTCTTCATTTTAGTTGAAAGAAATTGGAAGGATTAGTTGCTCAGTCGTGTCCGACTCTGCAACCCCATGGGTTGTAGCCCGTCAGGCTCCTCTGTCCATGGAATTCTCCAGGCAAGAATACTGGAATGGGTAGCCCTTACTTTCCCCAGGGGATTTTCCTGACCCAGGGAGCTAACCCGGGCCTCCCGCATTACAGGCAGATTCTTTACTGTCTGAACCACCAGGAAAGTGCCCTACCTGCTCCCTAATAGCTGCCTTTCCTCATCACCGAGTCCCTAATCCTGAGTTTCAGGCATCCTGAGAGAGCAAAGTAATCTATTCTTACACTCCATGAAGCACTGGGGCCACCTTCACCTCTGCATCTCTAGTTCTCTTGAAATGATAATGTCACCTTGAAGTTCCCTCTTTGTCACCTCACATTCTACTCATGCCCCCATTTTACAGATACAGAATACTGAGACTGCGTTCCTTGGTTTAGAAAACCTTGATCCGAGATCTATGTCCTCATATTAACAATGAATATCAAATTTCAGGGGCTGCAATCCCATCTTGAGTTTCAGGGTCAAACAGCATGCCAGGGCAACCTGGGTCAAAGTTTAATCTCATTGCCCGACCTGTTCTGATGGGAGAGCCTGTCCCTACAACCGTGCACTATTCATTCTGGGGGGCTTCTGTTCCCCACTCTCTGGCTCATTGTCCCCTGCCCAGGGTCTTATTTCTCATCCCTCTAGTTTCTGTCCGTTCCCCCAGTCTCCCCACTTTCTTAACCCCCTCCCCCACTTCCTTAAGTTCCCATCTTAAGGGTTGCTGTGTTCCCATCTCTTCCACCCGCCTCCTCCCAGACCGTCTGGCTGTTCTTTCCTCCCCCGTCCCAGTCTCCCTCGCCTCCATCTGTTCTAGCCCCTTCCTGGGATCCAGCCCGATCCCCTGGCTGCCTACCGGCCTCGGAGAGGAGCCACACCTCACAAATCATATCCCCAGCCTGTCTCTCCTCAGGCTCCTTGTCGTTCCATCTTTCTCTCAGCATTCTGGGTCTCTGTCTCTGCATTCTCTCTCCTGGGTTTCTGTCCCCACTTGTCTTTGTGTCCCTCACTAGGTTTCAGTCCCTTTCCTTCTCAGGGTCTCTGTCCTACCCCCTGCACAAGCCCCCCATCTTTTCTCAGGGTCTCTGCCCCAGTCTCTTTCAGACTAGTTGTCTGTTTCTCCCTCTCTGGGTATCTGTTCCCTTCTCTCTGAGTCTCTCTCCCTCCTGTGTCTCTGACCCTCTTTCTCTCAGTCTCTGTTCTCCACCCGCCCCCCACCCCCCACACCATTTCTGACATCCTCCTTTTGAATTTTTCCACGTCTGTCTCAGGGCACCTCTTTCTCCCAGCAGCCTCTCTCTGGAATGGAGGTGGCCCTCCAAGTACCCTATCCGTCATCACAGATTCAATCCTGGATCCAGAACAGGCGGGGGCGAGAGTCACGCTGGGGACTGAGCCAATCCCCCTACCAGGGCCATCTGTCCCTTGCCAGGACACCACCCGCCACTCCTCCCCACCCCCTAGGCTGACAGCCTGAACTCAAGTTTCCCCAGATATATCCAGCTGGGCTGCTGGATTCCAGTGCCCTGGACCTCTCACCCCCACCCCCCACCCCCATCCCTGGGAGTGGGCTTCCAGTGTCTGAATGGAGTCAGCTGGATGTCAGCCCCACACCTGGGCCTGGAAGCCAGGCAGGGCATGCCCCGGGGCAGGGGAGGGGGTGCGGTATATATAGCAGATGTGGCTGAGAAGCATCTGTTCTTTTGACACCTTTGCTGAGGCATCTCCTTAGCGCCTTTTGCTTCCTCAAATAGACTCATATCTGGAAGACGGGGCTGGAGAGAGTCTCTGGGCCTTGGGGGTGAGGGCTGGGGGCACAGGGTTTTGGATTACAAGGGGAGCCTGGGTCTAAAACAACTGAGTTGAGAGGTGACAAAGCTAGTGGAGAAGGGAACTGGGGAGTTCCATACTCGAGTCTGAGGAAGGAAGGGGCTGGGGGCGCGTGGGAATTCCTGGTCTGAGGGAGATGGAGACCAGGGGTCCAGATTCCTGGACCCTGGAGGGAGAAGGAAGTTAGGGGCTGGACTCTTGGGGAAAGAGGGGTTGCGGGCTTAGAATCCCTGGTCTTGAAAAGCAAGAAGTTTTGCCCCAACTCGTGTCATGGGGAGGAGGGGGCTGGGGGCCCGGACGTCCGAATCTGATCCTTGCTGCCTCGTCTCAGTCTTCTGGAGAAGCGGCAAGAAGGTGCCGAGACTCTGGAGCTGAGTGCAGATGGGCGCCCGGTCACGACGCAGACCCGGGACCCGCCGGTCGTGGATTGCACCTGCTTTGGCCTCCCTCGCCGCTACATTATCGCCATCATGAGCGGTCTGGGCTTCTGCATTAGCTTTGGCATCCGCTGCAACCTGGGCGTGGCCATCGTCTCCATGGTCAACAACAGCACGACCCACCGCGGGGGCCACGTGGTGATGCAGGTACCCCGGGGCGGGAGCTGCCTGAGGCTGGGGAAAATCCTGCCCGGGCCCTCTGATGACGTCACACTCGCCTACGCGAGGCCCAGACCACGCCCCTTCCACGTCCCGGCCTGAGTAGACCCGCCTTTTTGCCCTGCCCCACCCTGGGCCCTAACCAGGTGGCGCTAGCGGTAAAGAACCGCCTGCCAATGCAGAAGACATAAGAGATGTGGGTTCGATTCCTGGGTGGGGAAGATCCCCTGGAGACGGGCATGGCAACCCACTCGCTCTTGCACTTACCAACCTCAGCTCCACCTCACCTCAGGGCTCTCCCTTCCTGAGTTCTGCCTTTATCTAAATGAAGCCCCGCTCCTGTTTGTTTCACCTCTCTGATTTCAAAGTGTAGACTCTGCCAAGCATTTGTTTCCCTATGATATGGCTGCTCCTGTTTCATTTGGGCATCCTAGCAACTTTGCTCCGCCTGCGTCTCCTGCACCTGTTCCAGCATTGAGTCTTACTCCCGGGCCAACTCAGGCTCCACCGTGAATTTTTTGTTGTTGTTGTTGCCTTACCTTGCGGCTTGCGGAACTTTCTCAAGCAGGGATCTAACCCGCACCCCTTGCAGTGGAAGCAGGGAATCCTAACCACTTGACCACCAGGGAAGTCCCTCCACCGTGAAAATTTTTTTTTAAGATTTTTTTTTTTTGATGTGGAACATTCTTAAAGTCTTTATTGAATTTATTACAACATTGCTTCTGTTTTATGTTTTGTTTTTTTGGCCATAAGGCATGTGGGATCTGAGCTCCCAGACCAGGGATCGAACCCTGTATTTGAAGGGGGAGTCTTAACCACTGGACTGCTAGGGAAAGCCCCGCTGTAAATTTGGATTCTGGCTTTTTGGAAGTTCCACCGCTGCTTACATCCCTTCTCCATCTGCTCTGGACGTTAACCTAAAGCCCCGCTTCATCTCAGACTTTCTGTTTTAATTTCCATATAGGCCATGCCCCTGCTTCCAAAAAAATTCCTGATTTGGGCTGTGGCCTACCTGCCCCTCCTCCTTTCCAATCACGCCCAACCCTTTGGCTACTTCTTGTCTCTTCCTAGAACCCATCCAATCAGCAAACGGTTTGTACGTTGGTTAGAAGTGGAGGAAGAATCCCACCGCATATATGGGCTCCTATGCATTCCGAGAAGGGACCCTGAGGCAGGCAAGCAGACAGAGCTAGGCCTCTAGGCAGCAACAGGCTCTGTTGCTAAGGTAGTGCGGCCATAGCAACATGGAGGAGCAAAGTTGGGGTAGATGGCCCGAGCTCTGATTGGCAGGTGTTTTGAAGGCGAGAGGGGATCCTTGTTGCTGATTGGCCGAGGGATTGTCTGCGGGTGCTGACTGGTGGAGAAGCAGAGCGTCTGGGGCAGGGGTGCTGGTTTGATGTGCCTTTTGGCCCACAGAAAGCTCAGTTCAACTGGGATCCAGAGACTGTTGGCCTCATACACGGCTCCTTTTTCTGGGGCTACATTGTCACCCAGATTCCTGGAGGATTTATCTGCCAAAAATTCGCAGCTAACAGGTATGAGGGGGGCGGGGGGGATGTCTCAAAGTGGGCAGAAACTACAGGTGTGTGGGTGGAGTTAGAGGCTGTGACCTTGCATTTGGGGGTTGACTCCGGGAAAATGGGAGGAGCCTGGGTTCGGAGCCAAGGCCCTAGAGAAAGGTGGGCTTTGTATTGTGGAAGCGGGGACTCTCATAGAAAGTGGGACCTGCGGTTCTGGGGGCGCGGGACCTGGCCTGCTGAAGGAGGAAAGGGCAGAGTCCTAGGTATGGCAGGATAGCTGGACTCTTCTCGGAACACAAACTTTTCCTATCAGGGTTTTCGGCTTTGCTATTGTGGCTACCTCCACTCTAAACATGCTGATCCCCTCGGCTGCCCGTGTCCACTATGGCTGTGTCATCTTCGTGAGGATCCTGCAGGGGTTGGTAGAGGTAAAGCTCCGCCCCCTATGACCTCGTTGCCGTTCCGACTCCACCTTTGCTCGTTGATTTTGGTTTTCTCTTCCCTAGGGGGTCACGTACCCCGCCTGCCATGGGATCTGGAGCAAATGGGCCCCGCCCTTAGAGCGGAGTCGCCTGGCGACGACAGCCTTTTGCGGTGAGAGGAAGGGGCAGGGATCCAGACTCGTGGGTCTGGGGCTGGGGGGGGGGGGGATGGGCTGGAGTCTAGACTCTTCGGTGGAGGGAGGAGGGGGTTGCAGGCTTGAACTCTCGGATCTTAGAGAGGAGAGGGCTGGTGACCCAGACCGACGTGTCTGAGGGAGGAGGGGCAGTGGCCGGTACTTCTGTATCCCAGAAAGGTGGGGGCTGGGAATCCCCACTACTGCGTTTGAGGAAAGATGCGCTCTTCTCCATCCTGCACCCTCCCCGTTAGGGTCCTATGCTGGGGCGGTGGTCGCGATGCCTCTCGCCGGAGTCCTGGTGCAGTACTCAGGATGGAGCTCTGTATTCTACGTCTACGGTGAGGGGCCCGGACGCCTGGGTCCGTGTGGCGCTGGGGCAGAGCGAGGCTGGTCGTCACCTCGCTTCCATCCTCCTCCTGACCCCCTCCCCCCACCAGGCAGCTTCGGGATCTTCTGGTACCTGTTCTGGCTGCTCGTCTCCTACGAGTCCCCGGCGCTGCACCCTAGCATTTCGGAGGAGGAGCGCAAGTACATCGAGGACGCCATCGGCGAGAGCGCCAAGCTCATGAACCCCGTCACGGTCCGGGCCCAAGCCTGGGGGGGCGGGGGCGCGGTGGGGAGAGGAGAGCTATCAAGGCTGGGAGACGGGAGGAAGAGGGGCTTTGAACCCGCACTGCGTGTGGATCTTGGTAGATCTACATAGACATTTCCACAGACATTTAGAGGAGACGATGGGATCGCCAGTAGGCTGGCGCTAGAACCTAGGGGGCGTGATTAAAGCCCAGGGAGGACGGGGTTAGCAGGTGCCGAGAGCAGGGCTAGGTGGCGAGGTGGGCGGAACCACTGAAGGGCGTGGTTAAACCTGAAGAGGCGGATTAGAATGTGGGGATTTGCTCAGACCTCAGGAGGGGTGAGGCTCGAATTAGGGGGCATAATTGGGTGGAAGGAGACTCTCGGGTCCACATTTATGACTCTCTGAAGGTTATCTTGCGGTCTGGACACCCGCCAGCGTGAGGACCACTGAGGTTAGGATGTTAGCGTTCCTCCTTGGCGGCTTTAGTGAGACAGGGAAATCTGGGTCTCTGCGGGACTATCGTGGGATCCCTGAAGGGACTCGGAGAGCGCCCAGCCCTGTTCTCAGTCTTAGCAGCCCTTTCCTCCTCTCGCCCACCACAGAAGTTTAACACACCCTGGAGGCGCTTCTTCACGTCCATGCCAGTCTACGCCATTATCGTGGCCAACTTCTGTCGTAGTTGGACTTTCTACCTGCTTCTTATCTCCCAGCCTGCCTACTTCGAAGAAGTGTTCGGCTTCGAGATCAGCAAGGTTGGGCCGTGAAGGGGAGGCTGCGGGCGCGGCGGGAGGGTGAGCCCGGGAAGGAGAGGAACCTGGATCCTAAGGGGTTGGAAAGGGGGCAGGCAGGAAGCCGTGGTGAGACCCCCAGGCAGGTGGCCGCTGAGCCGCGCCTCCCTGTGCGCCCGCTGGCGCAGGTGGGCCTGGTGTCAGCGTTGCCTCACCTGGTGATGACCATCATCGTGCCCATTGGAGGCCAGATCGCCGACTTCCTGAGGAGCCGCCGCATCATGTCCACCACCAACGTGCGCAAGTTGATGAACTGCGGAGGTGAGTGGGGCGGGGCCTGGATCTGGGATCGGACTGGGATGGGCAGAGCACGGCTGGGCGGATCTAGGGTGCTGGACCATGGAGGATGGGGTGGGGTCAGAGGGCGTGTCCATGGGGAGCGTGTCCAAAAAGGTGGAGCCGGAGCGAGACCAGGTCTGGCAGGAACAGAATCTCAGGTGGCAGCCTCCGGGGCAGTGTCTGTAGAAGGGCAAGGGGGTGTGGCTGCCCAGGTGAAGTAAAGGCGAGACCACGTTGGTTCTGGGAGGACCGGGCCTATACGAGGCTGGCCAGAGTAGGATGGGAACTGGGTGATGAGGAGGGGCAGCCGGAGAGACGAAGTTCTGAGTGTAATGAATGGGGACTGAGAGGGAAGCCGTGAAGGTGCCTGGGTGGGGCCTAGACCCTCCGTCTTCAGGGCGTGGTCTAGTCAAGGGCTGAGGCCATTGAGGTCCCAGCTGGGGCAGCGAAGCCTGTGCACGTGGTCAAGGGCCAGGCACTGGTGAATTGAGGACTTGGTTAGGGCCGGCGCGGGCAGGATGGAGGACAAAGCCAGGGACAGGCGTGGAAGTGGCAGGACTGGGTCAAACTGGGGGAGGCTGGGAGCCGGGAGTGGGTCTGGAGAGGCGGGGCGGGGCGGGCTGCGCTCAGAGAGGGCGGTCCTCCGTAGGCTTTGGCATGGAAGCCACGCTGCTGTTGGTGGTCGGCTACTCGCACTCCAAGGGCGTGGCCATCTCCTTCCTAGTCCTCGCCGTGGGCTTCAGCGGCTTCGCCATCTCCGGTGAGAACCGGCGATCTGCAGCTTGGGGGTGGGGGACTCTGGTCAGCTTTGTGGAGAACTTCCTGGCTCAGGTAGAGCACCTCGAAGCCTCGCGAAAGGCAGACGGGAAAAAGCGGAGCGGCCGGGAGGTCCGGGGAGGCTAGGCTGGGGGAGGAGTCACTGGCGTGGGAATCGGTTGTGACGCCTCCCGGGCTCGCCTCGCCAGGGTTCAACGTGAACCACCTGGACATCGCCCCGCGCTATGCCAGCATCCTCATGGGCATCTCCAACGGCGTGGGCACGTTGTCCGGCATGGTGTGCCCCATCATCGTGGGTGCCATGACTAAGCACAAGGTCCGTGCCTGGGCCCTGACCCACTTTCCCTCCAAATCAGTGTCCAGCACCTTTCTGACACACGTCACCTCTCTGGATCTCCGGCTCCTTTTCCAGAGAAAAGGCCCGCCCCTAGCCCCGCCCTTTCCATAACCCCGCCCCTTCCCATAGCCCCGCCCCTCCCTCCTGTCCCTCTGTCCTCTGACTTCACCTCCCGGGTGTCCACCCTGCAGACTCGAGAGGAGTGGCAGTATGTGTTCCTCATTGCCTCCCTGGTGCACTATGGGGGCGTCATCTTCTACGGGGTCTTCGCTTCGGGAGAGAAGCAGCCGTGGGCGGAGCCTGAGGAGATGAGCGAAGAGAAATGTGGCTTCGTTGGCCACGACCAGCTGGCTGGCAGCGACGAAAGCGAAATGGAGGATGAGGCTGAGCCCCCCGGGGCACCCCCTGCTCCCCCTCCATCCTATGGGGCTACACACAGCACAGTTCAACCCCCAAGACCCCCACCCCCTGTCCGGGACTACTGACCACGTGCCTCCCACTGGATGGCAGTTTCCAGGACCTCCATTCCTCACATCTCCGGCCTGAGTGACAGTGTCAAGGAACCCCAGTCTCTCTGTCCTTGCTCAGGCCTAAGAAGCACTCTCCCTTGTTCCCAGTGCTGTCAGATCTCTTCCCATCCTATTTGCCTCTCAGGGGTAGTGAAGCTGCAGACTGGCAGTTTCAAGGATACCCAAATTCCCCTAAAGGTTCCCTTCTCCACTTTTTTCTGCCTCAGTGGTTTCAAATCTCTCCTTTCAGGGCTTTATTTGAATGGACAATTCAAACTCTTCCTCGCTCTTGTGGTTTTGGGCACCTCCCCCTTTCCTTGAACCCCTGGGACTCTCAGGCTAACCCCTGAGATTACTCAACCCCCCCTCCTCTTTCAAAAAAATTCAAGGTCTTCCTCTAGAAGTTTCAAATCTCTCCCAACTGTATTCTGCTTTTTCCAAGTTGGTTTAACTAATCACCCATCCCTGCCATTCTAGGGATTGATTCTCACCAGCGTTTCTGAGGGGAAATGGCAGTTTCAAGCACCCCCCCCCAAACCTCTTCATCCCTCCCCCACCAGCAGACTCTGCTGCAGCACCAAATTTCCCCAAAACCTCCCAGCTTAGCACATTGCCTAGGGAAACAACCAAAATGGCAGTTTTAACAATATGCCTCTCTTCACCCCCATGCACTTTTTCTGACACGATTTTCAGGTCTAAGAAGAGCGGCTGCTCAAGTCCATCAACTCAACGGTTTGAAACCACCGCCATTGAACTTCCCCATGGTGGTTTCAAGACGCTCCCCTTCCCCCCAATTCCTTGCACTTTATTCTCCTGGGTGGTTTTGAACTGCCCTCATTTTCTCAGTGGCCATTTATTGCGTCCCTCAGGGGCTAAATGACTCCAAATCTGGGATCCTTCCCCTCTCAGACTCCCCTATTTCGGCTTAGAATTTGGGGGAACATGTGTATAGGAGAAGTCACAGAATCCCAGCAAAGGGAATGGGGCTGGGGAAAAGGGGCGTTTTTCCCCGGGGCAGGGTTGTGTCTTTGTGTCTGTCTCTGTGATTGTAAATCCTGCCCTGCCCCTCTCCCAATAAAATGCTTTGGTGTACACACCCAGTCGTCACTGGCCTTGGGAATCTCCAGCCGCCTTCTCCCTCGTACCGAGGAGCCCAGGCCCCCAATCTCCTTGACCCCAGCCACCCTCCTCTCCCAGGACTTAGGCCAGAGGAGTTGTCCAGCTGTGGGAACACGTGATTTATTCGGTCTCAGACTGTGTTCTCCGCTGACATCTAAAGCATTTTCTGGGTGTCCTCTATCCTAGAGGACTACTAGGTAGCAAAGCTGACCCCGGGGACAGGACCCCTGGGTGCTTCCTCCGTCTGGGGCTGGCGCGGGTCCGGAGAGGCTCACAGGAAATTGTTGGGGAGGGTGGCAGGGGAGAGCGGTTCCAGGCGCTGGGGGCGGCCCCCGCGGGGCGGCGGAGGCAGCTTGGGCGGCAGCGAGGGGGTAGGCGGTGGCTGCTTGGTAGCGATGTGTGAAGGGACCCAGGCGTCCGGCGCGTAAAAGTAGAGGTCGTAGGGTTCCTTCGGGGCGTCCAAATGCATAACTATGGGGACAAAGGAGCGAGGTCGTCCCCGGGCTGACTGGGGGCCTGTCCCCTCTACTGAGCCGCTGGTCGATGAGGAAACGAGGGCGAAGACTCCAAGCTTCCACTGGAACCGGGTTTTCGAATAATCTTAAGTCGCTCAGTCGTGTCCGACTCTTTGCGACCCCGTGGACTGTAGTCCACCAGACTCCTCCGTCCATGGGATTCTCCAGGCAAGAATATTGGAGTGGGTTGCCATTTCCTTCTCCAGGGGACCTTCCCACCCCGGGGATCGAACCCAGTTTCCCACATTGCAGGCAGACGCTTTAACCTCTGAGCCACCAGGGAAGCGAATAAGCTTAAGGGGCCTTAAATAGCGAGGGGGGCGTGGCGTCCGCGCAGCAGGGGCGGGGCAGGCCGTGCACCAGGAGGGGGAAGGGGCGGGGCTTGTAGCGACCTGCAGTTCCCCAGCCTGGGGCAACTCCACTCTGCGCTGGGGGCGCAACTTCACAGATGTTTGTGAAATTTCCAGAGAATTGGGGGTCAGGGCTTCTACTCACCTTGGATGGGGACCTGTACTTTTAGGTAGGGCGCCCTTAAGTGCCAGGAGAAGCCAGATTAAGGACACGTGCAAGCACTCAAGGAGCGGGACGCTGCACAAGTGGCTCACCCGGTTCATCTCCGTCGTTCGGGAGGCGGTGGTGTCCGAAGGGCCGGTGTCGAGCCGCCCGGCGGTAGAGACACCACAGCAGTAGGAAGATGCCGATGAGCAGCCCGATCCCAGCGAGGAATAGGCAGAGGGCCCCGCCTGCCGCGCCCCGGGGACGCCCCACCACGGTCACGCCTGGAGGAATGAGGCCCAGAGACTGAGCAATGTAACCTCCTAGCCCCCTCCATCCTCAGACCCAGGAATCCAGATCCCGCCCTCCTCCGCCCTCGGATCCGGGAGTCCCGGCGCCCAGCCCCTCCTCCCTCAGGCCCAGAAGTCCAGACCCCCGGCTCCTCCTCCCTCAGACCCAGGGGTCCAGACCCCCGGCCCTTCCTCCCTCAGACCCAGGGGTCCAGACCCCCGGCCCTTCCTCCCTCAGACCCAGGAGTCTGGGCCCCCGGCCCCTTCTCCCTCAGACCTAGGAGTCCGGGTCCGCCCCTCCTCCCTCCGACCCAGCAGCCTGGGTGGCCCCAGCCCCTCACCGGTCTCCTGCACTCGCTCCAACACGATGATAGTGTTGACTCTCTCACCTCGGCTGCGCCGCTGGGGGGCCCGCGGGGTGGCTGGGGCCGGCTGATTGGTGGGCCCTGGAGGAGCAGGGGGCCCCGCAATCCGGGCTGAGGGAGGAGGGGCGTCGGGCCCTTTAGGGCTGGAGTTCTGGGGGGCTTTCAGATCAACTGTCCCCGGAGAATCTGAGGCGGGCAATTTAAGGGCGGTGGGCTGGGTGGCTGCAAGCGCTTCTGATTTGGGATTCAGGGATTGCTCACTAAGAGCAGTAACTTCTTTGAAGGGTGCAGGAGTTTCTGGGGCAAGGCTAGTGGAGATTTCAGGGTCAGAGGCCGTGGGGATCTCTGTTGAGTCTTGGTAGAGGGTTGTGGGGAATTTTGTTTGGGGAATCTCAGTGGGGTTGGGTTTGTGGCCTACATGAGATGCTGGGTGGGGTGTTTCAGTAGGGTCAGGATGGAGGGTCTGGAGGAATTTAGAGTTTGGGGTGTCAGGGTCATGGGTTTCCAGAGACTTGAGGTCAAAGATTTTGGTGGGGTTAGAACTTCGGGTCTCAGGGGTTTCTGCAAGTGATATCTCAGGGAAGCTAAGTTTGGGAATCTCTGGGAATTCTTGATGTGGAGTTTGGGTAGGGTCAGGCTTTGGGGTCCCAGAAAATGCTGGGTGTGAGGTTTTAGAGGGATTAGAGTTGAGATTCTCATGGGATTCTGTGTGTGATATTTCTGTGGAGTTAACCTTGGAAATCTCTGGGGATTCTTGGTGTGGAGTTTGGGTAGGGTCAGGGTTTGGGGTCTCAGAAAATGCTGGATGTGAGGTTTTAGAGGGATTAAGTGTAGAGGCCTCAGGGGATTGTGTGTGTGGAAGTTCAGTCAGGTCAGCTTTGGGGGTGTCAGATAGTTCTGGATATATCATTTTGGAGGGGTTGATTTGGAAGGTGTCCAGGGATTCTGGTGTTGAGGTGTTGAATGAGTTAGGTTTGGGGGCCTTAGGAAGCTCTTGGTGGGGGGTTTCTTGGAGGTCAGTCTTGGGGGTCTCAGTGAAGGCAAGGGGGGAGGGCTCAGAGGAAACCACATGAGGTGTCTTGGAGGGCTCAGGATAAGCAGCCCCTGGGGATTCTGGGTTAGGTCCATAGAGGGTGGAATTTTCAGAAGCCGGAGGGTAGGGCTGGGAGGGGTGGTCTATCCCCAAGAAGTCGGAGCCCGCAGGCAGTGAGACCAAAGGGGCTGCCTTGGAGCTCATCCAGGTGAAGAGGAAGACGAGAAGGAAGAGGATTGGTCTGAAGGATTTCATAGCTCTGGGTGATACCTGTAGCAGCAGGGGAGCGGGAAGGAAGGGGTTAAGGCCAGAGCCACCAGGGAGAAGCCTCTGCCCACTCCGGAGGCCACGCCCAGTGGTCCCCAGATAGACTAGTTAGCACCACCCAGGTCGATGCCAGGAAAAAGAGATGCCACCTGCAACTCCCTAGTAGGTCGTGGGGTGGAAGCCACGGTAGCTAAGGGAGACTGAGGCGCAGGGCTTCTTGGAAGTCGTAGTAAATTTCCTTATCTGTTTCCCCAAAGGGGGTCCCAGGAAAATTGGGAAAGAAAGACATATTTCCGAGCCCCCAGATCTCTTTGACTTTGGCTTCGAAGTGTGTAGACCTCTGAGGGGACATAGGATCAATTCCTCTTCAAGGGCCCTGGGGATATCTTGACTCAACAGTTGTTTACATTAGAGGTCAGAAGGAACGACTGGGGGGCCTGACCACCTGGGTGTGAGAGACAAGGGGGCCTAAATCCCTGTAACCTGAGGAGGCGGAAGACTCCTGGATCCTGGTCAGGAAGGCTGCTGGGGGTTCAGACTCCTTGTTACCAGACAGTGGTAACTGTTGCATTAGATGCAATGTGGATCTAAATTCCTAATTCTCTAGAAAGGAGAGGCCTGAAGGTTCAGATGCCTAGAATTTTGAGGGAGCAAAGCTTGGGGGTGGGTGGGTTGTGGATTACAGGAGAGAAAGGAAATGGGTGTCTGGAACTCTTGGGTCCTGAGTTAGAAGGAGATTGGGAACTCTTGAGTCTCCTATCCTCCAGAGATAGGTGTGTAAGGGGTCTGGATTCCTCAGCCTTCAGGAGACAGCTTGGGGCAGGACTCCGTGTCTCTATGGAGGATGGAAGCTGGGATCCCCAGGTCTCAGGCTGGTCTTGGGCAGGGATACCTAGGTCTGTGGTTAGGTGGAGGTGGGGTGGGCATACACCCAAATGGGATGGGGTCACTTGGGGTTTGGGGTCTCTTACCTGCTCACTGGGGTCCAAGATAACAACAGGTGAACAGAGCTGAATGCAGAGATCGGTGAATGCTGCAGAATGGCTCTGGGTGGGGTGGCAGGAGGTAGGGTCCCAGGGGCGCAGGTGATGCAACTGATGCCCACCCTTGGGATCCTGGGAGCCTAGCGACAGCTTGAGCTCTTAAAGGGCCAGAGATAAAGGATAGTGTCTCTGGAGTGGGGGAGGGAGTTAGGGACTGGATCATCTGGTGGAGGGGTGTGGCCCAACCAAGCTCTCCTCCCTGCAAACCCGGGGACCCCAACCCTCTGCCCTCTCCTACACACACACACCAAGCATCCAGGTCCCTAATAGCCTCCCACTTCAATATCCAGGAATTGGGACCCCCCCGCCCCGCCCAGACCTCTCCCCTCAGATCCAGGAATCTAGGTTCCCAGACCCAGGCCTTGTTCCCCTTCTCTCTGGGGAACTAGGAGTCTCGGTTCCCATGTCCTGTCAATCAGAGACCCAGATTGCTGCTGCCTTTTGGGACTTCCCAACCTTTGCCTACCATCCCATCGTGAAGAGCACACACTCTTAAAAGCCAGTATTGGAGGGATGGGCCTGATCTTCACAGCACCCCCAAATTCCTCCCCCGGAAGGGCTTGGACACAACCTCAGGTAGTCAGGGCCCTTGTTTGTCTTTTCCCCTTCCGTGCAGTGTTGCTAAGACTTTCTTGATTTTGCCTGTCACTATACTTGCCTTCACCTCCCACCGCCACACGTCCCCTTTGCCTCCTCTTTCCTACCCCCGTCTCCCACCTCTCAGTCTTTCTGGTCTCTGCCTGCCTGGATTTGGCTCTGGACATCTCTGCCCAGGCTGCTGGCTGTCCTTCCATCTCCTTCTGTCTCTCTGAGTGCCGTCCGCTTGATCCTCCATCTCATAACTGCTCTCTTGGTCCCTTTCCCCTCTTTTCTCTCTTCCTTCCCTTCTCCTTACTTCCTCTGTTGCTCCCTTTCTCCCTCTCTTTCCTTTTCTCTGTCATTCTTTGTCCTTCCCTCTCATGGTTGCTTCATCTCTTTGTGTCTCTGCTTCTCCCCATCGGTCCCTCCTCTGTTCCTTCCCCTGTCTCTTTCTCTGTGTCTCTGGCTCCTGCTCTGATGGTCCTTCCGCTGGCCTCTATTTTTATCCCTCTGACACACCCCCTGTGTCCACTTCTCTGTCTGTCTGTCTCTCCCCCTCCCGATTCTCCTCAGGTCCCAGCTCCTGGTCCCAATTAGTGGGTGGCCGCCAAGGCAGCGGCTGGCCCCCCACCCCCGGCTCCTCATTACCGCTGGCAGCTCCTAATGAGCCTGGGGTGGGGGTGACCCGATGCCCCCGGCCCCCTGGTCTGCGTCACTGGCCGCTGCGGGGGCTGTGGAGGCGATATAAGGGGGCTGCCAGCCTCGCTGCTGGGAGCCCACTGCGCGGTAGGGCACCCTGCAAATGGGATTCGGGGTGGGTGGGTGGGATGGGGTCTGGTTTCTGGGCCCAGACGCGGGCATCACCGAGCTCTTTCTTGTCTCTCCACAGGTGATGGAGACCCGCCAGGTACCCAGGGGTCCCCGGGTGCGGCTGCTGCTGCTGCTCCTGCTTCTTGTGTCCTGGGGCCACCGCACGGCCTCAGGAGTCGCCCTACCTCCCGCGGGGGTCTTCAGGTAAGTGGGACATCCAAGTCTCCCAGGGAAGGGTGGGGACTCCGAGAGGTGGAAAGAGACACAAAGAGAATGGGGAACAAAGACTCAGAAAGGGGAAATAGAGACCCAGAGAGGACAGAGATGGGAGGTTGACAGGTAGGTAATCTGCAAAACAAAGAGATACAAAAGGATTCTGAGAAAGGCTTTGAGAGACTTGAAAGGAGTCGAAGCAGGAACGAGTTTGTTCCTTGAGCAACGTTTATTGGGTCTGCGGTGTGTGCCATGCGTGCGCCGAGCGCTGAGGCCGGACAGGGGTATCAGACTCGGTCTCTGTACTCAGGAGGCTCGGAACCTGGTGAACACTGAGCCGAAGACCCACACAGAGCAAGAAACAGGGCGACAGAGACCGAGCCCCTCCGCAGCTGGTGCAGTCACAGGGCTTCGAGTTAGACCGCGGGGAGAACAGGCGGCGGGAGGCGGGCCGGGACCCACGGTAACCGCCTCTTTCTATCTCCCGGCAGACTCCACACCCCCGGCGGGGCTCGGGCGGGTCCTGCCACCCCCCAGTCGCGGCGGAGCCTGGCGCTGGCGGACGACGCGGCCTTCCGGGAGCGCGCGCGGCTGCTGGCCGCCCTCGAGCGCCGCCACTGGCTGAACTCGTACATGCACAAGCTGCTGGTGCTGGATGCGCCCTGAGCGCCTGCCCGCCCCACCGCAATAAAGACCCTGCTGTGCCTCGCGACTGCGCCTCCTCCCTGCGCCTCGTGTGCGTGTGTGCGTGTGTGCGTGTGTGTGTGTGTGGGGGGGGGGCTGTGTGTGCACGTGCACGGGGGCGGGCCCTGCGTCCGCTACGCTGGCCTCTACCCCTCTGTCCCCTCTCTCCTCATCTTTCCCTCCACTCATTCTTTCTCCCCTTGGCCCCACTTCCTTTCACTACTGCCCCAGCTCTGCCCCTCGCTCCCACTCTGTGCCTTTGTCCCTCTCCACTCGCATACCTGCTCCCAACCCACCCTGAATCTCCATCCTCCCCTCTTCTCTCGCTCTCTGGAACCTCCCTGGTCTCTGTCCTCCTCTGGGTCACTGGCCCTTCTCTGGGTCTCTGTAGCTCACTGGGTATCTGTCCTCCTCTCTCGGAGTCTCTATAATTCCTTCCTCCTGGCTTCCCGGCCCTCTGGGGATTCTTCGTCTTCTTTATGCCTAAACTCTTCGATTACTTTTTCTGAAAAATAAGGAACGCTTCACAAATTTGCATGTCATCCTTGCGCAGGGGCCATGATAATCTTCTCTGTATCGTTTCAATTTTAGTATATGTGCTGCTGAAGCGAGCTCGCTTCCTTCAAAGCGAGCACTTTCTTTTTTCTCTGCCTGACTCATTCGTGTTCTTCCCCCTCAAACCCCTTTCTTCCTATAGGTCTCCATCTCTTTCTTCCAGCTCTCATTTTCTCTGAATTTCTTTTTTTCACTCTCATCACTTCCCGACTTCTACTTCGGGCACAGTAGAAAGATCGGAGGCGGTGGGATGGGGTGGGAGCTCTGGAGATGTACTTGCTATTCAAAACCAGGCTCCCCTAAACCTAGTTGTGTGGTATTGGGAAGAGCTTCTAACCTTTCAGCTCCCTTTTCCTCATCTATTGTAACACTTAAACCAGATATACAATTAGAAGACTGAAGTATAGCGCCCTTCCGGAAGCAAAATGTATTATCAGAAAAGGGTTTCTGGGGATTCCCTGGTGATACAGTGTTAGGATTCGATGCTTTCACTGCTGGGGTGGGTTCAGTCCCTGGTCGGGAACAAACATCCCGCAAGCCACACGGAGCGCAACCCACACCTCCCCCCCCCACCCGAAAAAAGAAAAGGGCTTCCGCCTCTCTTGCAGCAGCCTGCAGCAGTTTCTGCAGGGTGTTCTAACTGCGCGATTCCCTGCTCATCCGTGCCAGTCGCGACGGGAGGAGAGGAGAGACAGGTGACAGGCTTCAGGAGGCATGGGACGGAGGCGGGGAAAAATCTGGCCCACCCATGAAGGAAGTGAGGAAGCAGCTAACCAGAATCTGCCCCTCGCTTTTTTCTGTCTCTGGAGGCTCCGCTGGCCCTTCAGTCCTGCCCCTCAATGGTGACCATGGCAACCCACTCCCCTAACCGGACGCTGAGGGCTCTGAGCCACGCTCCCGGGGCAATTCGCGCGGACCGCGCTCTGATTGGCCTTCAGAAGAGAGGAGTTGGGCACGTCATCGTGGGGGAAGGGGGCGGGGCTGGCACTTTGTGATTGGCAAGTTCTCCGGTAATTTGCATTCCGAGAGGCGGACCGCGCCCTAATTGGCCGTTAGGTTGTGGGGTGGGGCCTATTTCCCTGTTACTCAGAAATACTAAGCAATGAATAACTGTATTCCTGGTGGCTCAGTGGTAAAGAATCCGCCTGCCAATGCAGGAGACGCAGGAGACCTGGGAGACGCGGGGTCGAACCCTGGATCGGGAAGATCCCCTGGAGTAGGAAATGGCAACCCACTCCAGTATTCTTACCTGGAAAATTCCATGGACAGATGAGCCTGGCACACTACAGTCGATGGGCTCGCAGAGTCAGACATGACTGAGCATGCACGTGTCACAAAAATAAGGAGTTGGCCAAATTTTACAAACAAGACTCTGGCAGTCTGAGGTCATTTCCCCAGGTTGTCAGCGCTAGGAAAGGACAGAAGGATAACTGGAACCCAAATATGTGCAACTTCAGAAGTCTGATTGTTCCTCTACTTTCATGGAGAAACAGAATTAAAATGTCATGAGGAGGCTTATCCTCTGTTTGCTGAAGGGCCTGGTAATTGGGTCTTGTTGGATCTTGGCCTATGCTCTTCCTGTACTTCCTCCTCCCCCTATCTCTTTCTCAGCATTTGACGCTTTTCAGAGAAAAGCTCTCTCTCACACTACTCCCCTCTCCTCAGGAAATTTCAGCAATCTCCACACTTCAATCACCATCATAGCTAGTAACACCCAGACTCCATTTCCAGACTAAGAGCTCAAGGTTCGGGGCTCCAGCCTTCTTGGAACACTCCATCCCACAAGAGCTCAGTGTCCCCCGAAACCCATTCCTTCCCATGGGGTCTCCATGTCAGGAATGGCTCCACTGTCCGCCAGTCACCGGGTCACATGCCGGCCCTTGCTTTCTCCCTTCACCCCGCTTCATAGCCTATCAGGCCTGGCGCTGTCCTTCCTGCTCTGACACTGTCTGCCCTGCACTTCTTTCCATCCACTCACCCAGTCCAGCTCAGGCTTCATGCCCTCCTACCTTTTCCCTGCTTCCTGCCTCCAGCTTCACTCCATTATCCATCCCCTGTACAGGCTCAGGTGGTCTCTTTCCCACCTAGAGTTGATTCTCCCTCTTCTCTGATCAGAGCCCTTTCTCGGACACTTGGCAGTAGAGCTCAGTAGAAGCTGGTGTTCAAAATGTTTAATGGACTCTTGTCTACCTATCTTACTTCTTGCAACTCTAAAGCATCAAATCCATCTCTGGCTTCATTTTTTTTTTTTTTAATTCAAGCAACATAGTGCTGTCTATGGCTTTCTACACAGACAAGTTTTCCATCCACCTGGTCGTTACACATTCATTTTTCCCCTCTGCCTGGGATACCCTTTGCTGCCTCTGCTCACTATAACCAACCTTATCCATCTTTAAAAACTAAATGCAAAATCTGTCCCATATTTGGAAAGAAATCTCTAACTTTCCAGGCGGGGTTAGGTGGTTTTTCTGAGCTCTCACAGAGCCTGAAGCCACCTCTACCACGGTCCCTCCCTTGCTCAAAGCTCTCCTGAAGAAGTCTCTGCAGTGCTGAAACTGCTCTCTGTCCTGACCTGGGTTTTGCTTTCACGGGTGTTTACATGTACAATAATTTATCCAGCTGATATTTGGGATTTGTCCATTTATCACTGTATGTCAGTTACAGCTCAATACAAAGTAAATAACCAAAAACAAGTAACAAAACATCCCCAAACCCCTGTCATCCTCAGGAGAAAACTCAACACTTCAGCCTGGCATTGAAGGGTCTGTTTTACTGTCTTCTAAGATCTAGCCATGGCAAATAGATGATCACTAAGAATTAGCTGAAGGAACAAATGACACATCCTTTCCTGCTGGCTGTTGGTGACATCTGTGTGTGTGTGTGGGCGTCCCTGGCCCACATCTTGTTCTCCCTCTTTCTGCCAGGAGTCTCCCAGCTGCCCTTGCAGTGAGGAGTGGTCATGCCGAACAGTTCTGGCCAACAAGGCAGAGTCTGCTGCTGGCTCTGGGAAGGCTATTGCTTTTCTTTATAGAAAGGAAGAGATGTGTCCCCTTCTCCCTGCAGACATCACTTATGAAGCTACAGTGTCATCTCCTGAGCACAAGGGAAGGGCCAAGAGAGGTAGAGAGAATTACAGCACTCTGCCCCAATGCTGTGGAGACTGAGCTGTGGGCTGACAGCTGCCCTTCTTCAAACCTGGTTTGTGAGGAAACTATAACCCCTAGTGTTTTGCTATCATTAAAACACCAAGAGACTTCACATAAAAACCCAATACAGGGGTGTGGCTCCTGGAGCACTGTATCTGGGGTCCCTGACAGTGGGATAATCCCAAGGCACAGTGGCACAACCACGAGAATAACAGTAGAAAGAGCCCCAGGAAGTCACCGAACTAGACATTGCTCTGCAGGGGTGGGGGCATGGCTCACACTGGAGGAGGCTGGAGGTAGCAGAGCTGGAGGTGGGGCCACGCGGGGGGCGGGGACTGGCTCAGCAGCATGACGGAGAGCACCAGCAGCAGCAGCAGGCCCAGGAGTGGCACCGGGACCAGGAGGAGCCGGGTAACCCTGCAGGGAGGCAGCACAGTGCTTGGCAGCGCCCGAGGGAGCCTGTGGTGTCCCAGACGTCTGACCACCACCCTCCTTCTGGAGACGCTGTGGGGTGCACCTGAGCCGCCGGGGGCGCAGGGGGCACAGGCAGAGCTGGCCCCAGACCGGCCTCCTGACTGGGACCAGCTCCTTCACCACGGGCACCAGGGCTTGCTGCAGCTCTGGTTCTGAGGGGCTGCTAAGGAGAAAGGAAGGCAGGGCAATGGTGTTGGTCTTCTCCTCCGCCCCCAAGTCCCGTCCCAGGCCCCTGGGTCCCGCTACCTCTCAGGAGGGTTTCCGAGGATGTCTTCAGGGTGTGAGTCTCCTGGATGGATAGGGAGGTCCACCTGGAAGGACAAAGGAGACAAACCTGAGACCCCGAGGTCTCAGGTCAGCCCACTGGGCAGAAGTGAGCACATGCAAGGGGGCGGGACACAGAGGTTCAGTGTGAGAGCCTCCCCAAGACACGCTGCTGCGCTGGGTGCCCAGCTCTGCCACTTCCCTGCCACGTGTCTCCTGCACATCGCCCCACCTCGTCAGGCCCCACTTTCTCCATCTGCCAGACAGGGGTGATGACGACGCCCACCTCAAAGGGCTGAAGTGGAGAATGAAAGAGAAGGTGGGCAAAACCCAAACTATCAGGAGGTGGGCTCAGAACAATGCCTGGTGGACAGCACTCAATAACTATGTGAACTACTCAATATTATTATTTCCATGTTCTGTCTGATTCTGGAAGTACCCAAGCTCCCTGAGGTCAAAGACTCTATCTCCTCCAAGAACCCAGCCCTGGACTGGGCCTAGCTCAGCATGGACACTCCTTGGGTCCATCTTCCCCGCCCTGCACCAGGCCCAGCAGGTATTTTAAGATAAAAGCCTCCAATACTCCTTACTTTACTACCTCATCCCCCATGTGTTTCTTGTTTTTTTCCCTTGTGTCTCTCTGAAAGGGTGTCCCCTCTGTAGAGCTCAGGCTTTCTCACGCATGCCTTTGGTCTGTGGACGATGACTACAGCCGTAACAATACAATAACAAATGAGGAGTTCCACCAACACCCCGGCCTCAACCCGTTTCCACCACTGCCACCTACTATGCATCTGCTCTGTGCCAGGCACTTTATGATGCGATCTGTAGCCTTCACCCCCACCTGGGAGCTGGGTGAGATCGCTGTCACACTAGCAGTGAGGAAGCTGAGGTGGGCCCCAGTCTCCACAGATGGGAGTGTGGTATGGTGGGAAAGAGGTGGGCTTTGGGGTCAGGCTGCTCAGGAAGAGCATCTTGGTCAATGTGGACCCTGAAGAGTCCCAGGACCCCAGAACGGAAGCTGGGGAAGCACACCTTCGGGCTTCTGACCTCACCACGTTTCCTCTCCTCCCTTCCTTTGCCGGAGAACCAGGATTGTCACCTGCCGCTTTGAGGAGCAAAGGAGCTGGTGTGTGTGGTGCCGGGCAGGGCAGCTACGACAGGTGCAGTGCCCCAGGAGTTCTGGGCTGGCTGGGGAGGCTCTGGCTCTTCCGGAGTGTGGGCGCACATACGTGTGCATTTCTGCAATCCGGGGGTGCAGCCACATCTGTGGCATAGAGGCTGCGGCCTCGTGTGCAGTGTTTGTGTGTGGGGTCCCCTGGGAACATTCTGGCTGCCCACTGGCCTGAAGCCTCGCTCTACAGCACCGTCTGCTCTCATTAGCTACAACAAAGGCGTTGTTAACTCTCAGCCAAATGATTTTTCTGTCTGCTTTGGGGTGTGGGCAGGGGCTGGGGAGGAGCTGTGACTACAGAAGCCTCATCTGAGGGCCTGGAGGGAATGATGCTGGGAACTGCCTACCATGACCTGGATCTCCGCTCCGTCCTCTTCCTCTCTTCTGGGTAACCTGGGGCGACAAGAAAGTCACTGCAAGCATCTGTCTCCCCTGCCTGGCTCCCATTCACCAGCTGTGTGGCAGAACCTTTAAAGCAGGGGGCCTTCACATACATGGACCTGGAGGGTACCGTGGAGCCCCACGAGCAAACAGTTGTGTGTAGGTTAGCATCTGTATTTTTTCACCAAATTCTCCAGAGAGTCTGTGTGTGACCCCTAAAGGGTCAGGGGCTGCTCCACCTTATTGGCTTTCTCAGCTTCTCACTTCCCAGCAGGTCCCCCAGGTGATCAGGGGCTTCCAGTTCTCAGACATCTCTGAGACCCTGCCTCCTGCCCCAGCTTCCTTCCTGGTGGGTTGGGCCATGCTCAGGGAGTCTGAGTCTCACTGGGTCTTCTTTGAGAACTGGGACTCCAGCTCAGGCTTCCCTGACTCCAGAAGTCAACTCTGTGGACCCTGCCCCCATCCCAAGTCATTTCTCTTAGGTGTGCAAGCCCCAGCCTCTGTGACCCCTGGGATCACAGTTGCCTCAGTCCCTGAAACAGGCACCTCTCTGGGGACTCAGGACACAAGCTGCCCAACCCCAGCGTCCCTTGGAGGCCAAGACGTCTGCACCACCCATCACCACCTTCACTGGGGACCAGGGATCCAGTCATCCAGCCTTAGCTACCAGTTTCAGACCCAACACCCTCAGGATACAGCTGTTTCCTCAACTCCAATTCAGTAAGGCACCCAGGCTCACAGGCCTCCAGCCTCCGGTCCAGTCAGATCCCCAGCTGTCTGATCCCCTGGGATTTCCATGTGGGGGGGCCCTGGCTCCTCTCAGCATCTGAGCCCTGGGCCACACACTCACCACTTCCCTCACTCCCAGCTTCCCACTCTGCAGCTCATCCTGCCCTCCCCCGCCTCAGGGAGACAGGGATGCCCGGCCTCTCCACCAGCCCTGGGCCCCGCTGCTGCTCAGCGCTGTCGTCTTTCCATTCCCTGGTGATGCAGGGAGGGTCACAGCGCCGGGGGGCCCCCATCCCGCCCAATCTCAGCTTTCCCAGACAAGTCCAATTAGAGGCCGTGGCAGGCAGCCTCATTAGTTGTCACAGCCAGGAGCCTGAAAGAGGGGAGCGGGGAGAGAGAGGCCCTGCAGGAAGGCAGAGGCCCCGTGGAGGAGCGTGGGTCCAGACATCCGGTGCTTTCTACATCCTCGGAGGCTGCACATGAGCCTCCGAACAGTCAATTAACAATCACAAGGCAGGGGCTCTCCCCATCCCGTCACAAAGTAACTAAGCGGGGATCTGAACCCAGGCTGTGTGGTTGCAGAGACCCCAGGGTCTCCCAGCAGTCTGAGTGCTCTCCTGGGGCATAATCTGGGTCTCATTTGCCCCAGGGCTCCTTGGGGGCCTTGGAGAAGTGTGTTCAGTAACAGTGACTGAGTGACTAAGCTGTCCCATCTGCCTGACGACTGTCTTCTTGCCTAGGGGTCTCCTATATGAATACCACTCACAGAGGACCCCAAGCAGGGCCTCCTTTAAGTCTTCCCCCCAGGCGGGATCAGGGGCTAGATGTCCTTCTGAACTATCAGTGTCTGGGGGTAAGGCTGGCCTGATTCATTCCAGTCCGCAGGCCCAGGGTCGCCTCTGCGCGAGCAAGGGGCCCACAGGTCACGCCTCTGTGTAAGCCTCGCTCGGGGCTCTTCCAGGCCTCTACTCCAGCCATCTCAGAGTCACCCTGGGGCAGAGGGACGGCTCGGGAAGGAGCAGTCTCCTTACCACGTCAATTGCTCCTCCCCTCCTTCCTGAGGGTGCGCTGACTCTCCCTGGAAGTTTCCCTGTGGGAAAGAAAAGCTTAGGTATCCTGGGCTTCACCACCTGCTTCTAAAACCTGCCCTTCTTCCGGGCTCCTCCTCGAGGGTGGCTCTACCTTCCCTCCAGGGGCAGAAGCCTGAAGCTGGACCAGTTTTCCTTTAGGACCCCCTTTTCCTTTGCGACCAGGAGTTCAGGTCCCCCCGAACCTCTCACACTCCCACAAGCCTCTCACTCTCGTCTGGGCCCCAAAAAGGCTCAGCATTTCCCTTCCAACCCCCTTCTCCTCCCAGGTTCCCAGTCGTGGGCACCCAGGTCCCCCTCCGTTTTCTCTGGAGACATCCAGCCTTGCCGGTGGCCTCAACCACCAACTCGACACCTTTCTAAATGCATCACTGAGCTCCACCCTTGTGTACCCACTGCCCCCAGGGCAGCATCCTCCATCCCTCAGGGTGCTCACCTTGGGGGTCCCAAGGTGAGTTTAGCATCTGTCTGTCTACCCCCTTTTCCAGAACCCAGAGCCCTCAGCCCCCTGTTGGTGAGTAGGCAGCTCTGTCTCTCCTCGCTAATTCTCTCTGCCTGTCCCTTTTTCTCCATCCCAAGGCCCTGGCCTGGCTCCAGCTTCATCCTCTAACTCTGGACCACAGCCCCAGCCTCCTCTCTGGCCTCCCAGCTTCCCATGTGGCCCCAGAGGGATCTTTCTGTGCAGTCCATCCAGAGCTGACCTGCCCTTCCCCATGCACAGCCTCTCAGCCTCACTGGCAGGGAATTCCTTTCATGATCCAGCCTTACCTCATCTCTGGCCAGTCACCCCCAAGTGCCCTCTACCCTCCAAACATGTTATGTGGTTTCACGCTCCCATGTCCTCACCGCATACTGTTCCCACTGCCTGGAAGACCTCTCCTTTCTCACACCACTTAACTTCCCTCTTTTTTCTTCAAAATAAACTCAAGCATCAGTTTCCCTGTGATATCTCCTACTCCACACAGGCACTTCCTTCTCTGGGCTTCCCCAGGGCCCACCCCCCAAGCCCCCAGCACACAGATCATTGTGCATTGGGATGGCCCATCTTCATGATCTCTCTATCAGGTCCTGAGCCCCAAGGGGTCCCCAGGACCCAGTGCAGGCAGCACAGAGGCCTGGCTCAGTCTCCCCCTCCAGGAGGCGTCTGAGAGCTCTCAGCAGAAGTTCTAATGCACACTTGCGGGGCTTCCCTGGTGGCTCAGCAGTAAAGACTCTGCCTGTCACTGGAGGAAACACGGGTTTGATCCCTGACCCGGGAGGATCCCACATATGGAGAAGCAACTAAACCCGTGTGCCGCAACTACTGAGCCTGTGCTCCAGAGCCTGAATGCTGCAACTATTGAAGCCTTCTTGCCCTAGAGCCCACACTCCTCGACAAAAGAAACCACTGCAATGAGAAGCCTGCACATAGCAACTAGGGAGGAGTCCCTGCTTGCCTCAACTAGAGAAAAGCCCTCGCGGCAATGAAGCCCAGCACAGCCAAAATTAAATGTAATTTTAAAAATGTATGCTTCCCCTAAGGGATGCAGCTGTGCCCCCCACAAGCTGTATGATCTCTCTCTGAGCCTCAGTTTCCCAAGAATAACAGGGTGAGGGATGAGGGTGCCTACACCCCACGGAGAGAGTGGGAGAGGGCATTGAGGAATCCAACAGAAGATTCTCTCAACTCAGGGAAAAAGTGAACAGAGAAACTTTCTCTTTCAAGGGTGGTGAGCAACTAGGAAGCAATATAATTTTCAAGACAATAAAGCATTGCTTATAGAGCTTTTAGCATTTAAAAAATGCTAGCTTTTAGATTTAAAAAAAAATCCTCCTATCACTTATAGATTACAAATCTCATTTTTCAACTGTGAACATTGAAGATGAGTTGTCTTCATTGTTTCAAATGAGGTTTGAAATATTGTTCAGGTAATTACAGAAGTCATAAAATGATGGCTATTATTGGATTCAGGGTTACATAGTGGGCTTGTTAAGTTTTTTCTTAAAGATGACTTATATTCAAAAGGTAAATGCTTAAAGTACCTACATGGTATCAGGAAGAAAAATTCACTTCCTTCCTTTCCACTGCAGTAACATTTTAAACAAGGTGATTCCAACAGTGTTTTGGAAACAATCACCACCCCCATGCAGGTGGGCCTGACACCTCCAGAACACCCTAACCCACCACCAGCAGCAACTGACCCTGCCCTGACTCTCACCCCGCCCCAGTTCTCTGAAAAATGTGCATGTTTGCTTGGCTCAGTTCCACATCAGCAGGCCAGTCCCTGGAGGGCAGGGGTGGTGTCCTGTCTGGCCAGGGCCTCTGAGGCCAGCACCCAGAGGCCCTCAGTCCATACCTGCCCATAGGATGGGTAACAGTGCAGGCGTCCTGGGCCCCACTCCCAGCCCCTGGACCCGGCGGTCTCAGGGCCCTCCCGTGCTCACCTGCTCCTCAACTGGGGTTTCAGGAGGAAGTTCATCCTCCTCATCCGTCTCACTGACCACCTCCTCCCACGGCCACACTCCACACAGAGGGCTGGAGAGATTGACGGCTGTCTCCTCTTGTTTCTGAGGCCAGGGAGGGGCCGGTGAAGGCAGAAGGTCAGGGGTGGGATGGGGATGGGCTGAGGCAGGAGGATGGGGGGGCGGGGGGCAGTGATATGAGGTGGGGACTGGGGTAGGGATGAGGTTAAGGACGAGGTGGTCCTGGGAGAACTGGGGCGGGGTGGAGTCAGGGCGGGGTCAGAGTTGCCGCTGGTGGTGGGTTAGGGAGTTCTCGGGGTGTCAGGCCCACCTGCTGAATGGCCTGGATCTCCACACCCAGCGACGGTGGCATTAGGTTGGTGCAGTCTGCTCTCCTCACCTGGGCTCCTTCGGATAGCCTGGCCACACAGTCAGGAGGGGGAAGGCTACCTCCATGCCCCCTGCCACCTGTCAGTCAGCCTATGCTGAAGCTACTGCCCTGCCCACCCTGGGGCTGGAGGCCACGGTGGGGGCTCCCTGTCCTTGGGCTCCCCTCCTGCTTCCTCCTCCCCCATTGTTCTACTCACTCATCCAGCCCCTCCTGGGTCTGACTCAGCTGCTCCTCCAGGTGGGAGATTTCCAGCCTCAGTTCCTGCAAAGGAAGAAGTGAGGGACCCCTGGCTCTGCCTTTTCCCCAGCCCCATGACTGGGCTCCTCTTCCAAGGTCAGGTACACTCCTTTTGACTTCTTTAGGATCCTCCAGACACATACAGACAAGAAGAGAAGGGGAAGAAACAGGAGCAGAAACTTAGGAAGCCAAAGAGAGGTAAAGAGCAACAGGAACCCAGAACGTAACCTATCAGTCAGGAACACTATGAAAAGGAAAGCAGAGATGGAAACACATGGGAAAACAAGAGACTTTAAAGACAAGGGACAGAGAGAAGAGTCACCCCAGGAGACAGATGAACTGACCCAGAGAGAGGCAGAGACTGAAACTAGCCAGGCAGAGATACAGAAACAGGAGCAGGGGAGATGCTGTGAGATATCACCCACAGAGAATGAAAGTGGATGGGAAATGGAGATATATATATATAGAGAGAGAGGAAGGACAGAGGAAAAGTGAAAATGCAGAGAGACAGAGAGGGAAAGAGACACACAGAGTCAATCAGCAGTGACGGTAGAAACAAGAGGTGGAGACTTGGAAAAAGATCATCAGACACAGGAGGCAGCAGGGCATCCCAGAGATGGCCAAAGAGAAGCGGGGAGAGTGTGGTCGGGCCAGGGGGTTACCTGGGTTGTGGCTCTGTACTCCTCCAAGGTCTTGGTCAGGCTCTCCGCGTGGCGAGTGCGCTGGGAAAGCCCAAAGCTGACTGAGGCTGGGCTCAACCCACCAAAGACCCTGAGGTCAGGTCCGGGGGGAAGGGGGATCAGATGCGTGGGATGGGCTTGGGGTAAGAGCGAGACCTGAAGAGAGCATCAGCTTCCCTGGAAACCCTCTGACCTCTCTGGGCTGAGTCTCAAAGGATTAGAGCCTAGTATGCATGCATGGCTAAGTCACTTCAGTTATGTGGACCGTAGCGTGTCAGGCTCCTCTGTCCATGGGATTCTCCAGGCAAGAATACTGGAGTGGGTTGTCATGCTCTCCTCTAAAGGATCTTCCCAACCCAGGGATTGAACCTGCGTCTCTTATGTCTCTTGTATTGACAGGCGGGATCTTTACCACTAGTGCCACCTGGGAAGCCCTAGAACCAAGGAGGACTTTCCTTTGTGGACTCGGGGCAGGAGACACATCAAAGGCATGCTTCCCTCCAGCCCACTCACCTCAGAGAGGACTGCATCTCGCTGGCAGATGAGGCGTTCACACTCGTAGAGCTGCCGCTGCCGAGGAAGGAGCCCGTCCATCTGTCTGGTCTGCCCTCCCCGGCCTATCCCGCTCCCTGGAGCTCCTCTCCTCAACCTCCCTTCACGTCTCTGGACGTCAGCTACACCGAGAGGGGCTTCGGTGAGCTGCCCACTGGCCCTGGGAACCTGAGGGCTTGAGTCAAGTCCCTGATCTCACCAGACCACAGGGGTTGAAGCTGGTGAGGGTAAAAACGGGCCTCGGGGAGGTAGGAAATCGTCAAGGCACTAGCGAGGGGTGGCACCTTCAAGATGTCCTTCTCCGAGGCCAGCTCCTCACTCCTCCTCTTCACTCCATCCCGCTCGGCCAGGAGCTTCTCATTCTGGAAGAAGGGACCCTGGTCATGGTCACTTCAGCAAATGGCCATGTTAATATTCAGAGAAGACATGTGCTGAGCACCTGATGTGCATCAGGCCTCATGCTTGGCACTTTTTTTTTCTGAGCCTTTTAGATGAGGCTTTAATCGTCCTTCAATGGCAGCCTTTCTAAGACTTTTTTTCACTTTTTATTTTGTATTGGGGTACAGCCGATTAACAACGTTGGGACAGTTCAGGTGACCAGTGAAGGTGAACACGCATACACATGTATCCTCTCTCCCAAACTCCACCCCGATCCAGGCTGTCACACGACACTCAGCAGAGTCCCACGTGCTATACAGCAGATCCTTGTTGGTTATCCATTTTAAATACAGCAGTGTGTACATGTCCATCCCAAACTCCCTAACTATCTCTTCCTCTATCTGTCCCCCATTCCCTGTGCTCAGCACTTCCTAATGTTTCAGCCCATTTAATCCCTCCAACCATCCTATAGGATCTCAGCTCTGATTTGCAGATGAAAAAATAAAAATAGCTGCAAAAATGGAGATATGATGGGATGCATGTGAGGATTAAATGAACTAATAATTACTGCTAACATTTACGGAGCACCTTGCTGGTGTTAACTTACTGCTGTGCCCTCTTTTAAAGATAAAGATGAGAGTTCCCTGGTGGTCTAGTGGTTAGGATTTGGTGCTTCCACTACGGTGGCCTGGGTTCAGTCCCTGGTACAGGAACTGAGATCCTGCAAGCTGCGAGGTGTGGCCAAAATAGATAAAATAAAATAAAGATAAAAATAACTGACTCACAGAAAGACTGAGCAACTCTGCCCAGGTTATATAGGTGGGAATTCATGCAAATACATGTTTAGTATGTGTTAATGAACACAAACATATTTAGAACAATGCCTGGCATATACCAAAATTTTGTGTTATATTAAAAAGATATTTCTAAAACTTTGTATTATGAATT
Source organism: Cervus canadensis (assembly GCF_019320065.1). Classification (NCBI taxonomy): domain Eukaryota; kingdom Metazoa; phylum Chordata; class Mammalia; order Artiodactyla; family Cervidae; genus Cervus; species Cervus canadensis. The sequence continues at coordinate 20,798,015 of NC_057403.1, read as the reverse complement.
TTTAACACACAAGAGTAAAGCTAATAGTGTGATGAACCTGGAAATTCCCCAGTGGTCCAGTGGTTAAGAGTGCACTTTCACTGCAAAGGCTTGGGGTTCAATCCCTGGCTAGGGAACTAAGATCCCACAAGCCGCTCGACTCAGCCAAAAAAAAAAAATTATTAACTCCCATTATTTGTCACCCAATTTCAGTAACTACATACATTTTTCTGGTTTGTTTCTTCTCTATTCACCAAGAGTTTGCTTTGTTTAACCAGGTTATTTTAAAGCAAATCCCAGGCTTATTTCACCTGTAACTACTCCAGCATTTGTGTTTGCTACTTGAAGACTTTTCCTTTAGTAAAACCACAATGCAACGATCACTCTTAACAAAGTTAGTAATAATTCCTTCGTATCATCGCACACCCAGTGCTCTTTTTCGGTTTTGGTTGTCTCACAAATATTTTTTTCACATTTAGTTTGTTTGAATGAAGATCCAAAAAAGGTCCACCATGGCTTTTGGTTGAAATGTCTCATTTCACCTGGCAGTGTTTCCCCCACCTTCCCAATCCAGGCACTTTTCCAGGCCCTTCATTTGTGGAAGAAACCAGGTTATTTTTCCTGTAGAACTGCTTTACTGTGTTCTTGTTTCCTGTGCAGGACCTTTTTCATGTTCCTCCCGCCTCATTATTTCCTATAAACTGGTGGATAGATCCAGGGCCTTGTTCAGATTTTTGTTCAATATTTCAGCAGGAAGATTTCATGGGTGCTACTCTGCTATCTGTGTCAGTCAAAGCTATGGTTTTTCTAAAAGTCATGTATGGATGTGAGAGTTGGACCAGAAAGAAGGCTGAGTGCTGAAGAATCGATGCTTTTGAGTTGTGGTGCTGGAGATCTCGAGGATCCCTTGGACTGCAAGGAGACCAAACCAGTCAGTTCTGAAGGAAATCAACCCTGAATGTTAATTGGAAGGAATAGTGCTGAAGCTGAACCTCCAATACTTTGGCCACTTGATGCAAAGAGCCCACTCACTGGAAAAAACCCCGATGCTTGGAAAGACTGAAGGCAAAATGAGAAGAGGGGGCAGAGGATGACATGGTTAGATAGCATCACCGACTCAATGCATGTGAATCTGAACACAGTCTGGGAAACAGTGGAGGACAGAGGAGCCTGGCGTAATGCAGTAATGTAGTCACAAAGAGTCAGACATGACTTAGCAATTGAACAACGATGTTCAACATTATTGAACAATAATGGCACAACAATAACAATGCCAACAACAATGGCACATCTGCATCACATGTGCCTTTCAGGAAGAATGTAAAGTCTGGCTGTCCCAAGTATTCATGTTTACACTGTCATTATCCCCAGTTTTACAGAAGAAATTAAGGAGTGTAGAGGCTAAGAAACTCGACCAAGTTCACGTGGACAGTAAGGTCAAACTTAAGTCTGATTCCAAATCCTGCACTTTTAGCTCTCACTCTCCTCTAGAGGTTGGGTGAGAATGGGGAACCAGCTTCATCCCTCATCTCAAGTTGCTCATCACTAGAAGTGGAGACCGACAAGAAGCATAAGATAATAATGCCTGAGGTAGACTCTGATGAGGCCTGGGACCTGGACCTTGTGGGCTCCCACAATTTTCTTGCAAAAACCTTCTGGGGGCTTTTCAAGGAGGTTGTACTGAGGCTGAGTCCTCAAGGGAGAGGACAGTTATCTGGGAAAACAACAGAGGGCAGCTCACACCGGCCAAAAAATGGGACCTGAGAATAAAACGGACCAAGTTCTAGCCTAGAGCTTCCAGGCACCAAAAACCTAGCAAGCTGCACTGAGTTTCTCTCCTTGTTTTTTTAAATATTTATTATTTTTTGGCTGTAGTGGGTCTTCAGTGCTGCATGCCAGCTTTCTCTAGCTGCAGTGTGTGGGTCTCTCATTGCAGTGGCTTCTCTTGTGTGGAGCACAGGCTCTAGGTGTGCGGGTTTCCAGGGCTGCAGTCAGTACGTGGGCTCGGCAGTTGCGGCTTGCAGGCTCTCGAGTGTGGGCTCAGCAGTTGTGGTGCAGGGGCTTAGCTGCCTGGAGACATGTGGAATCTTCCCAGACCAGGAATCCCCTGCATTTCAAGGTGGATTCTTAACCACAGGAAGCCCTGCACTGAGTTTCGATACAGGGAAAGCACAGAGGCAGTCAACTTTCCTTGGCTACACCCCTCCTCCTGGTGCCCCTGGGGAAATCAAGGCCAGCTCCTCCCTCACCCCAGCGCAGCTCAGCTCCAAGTCCTCCGTCAGCTGCCCTCCTCTCCGTGTCTCAGCGGGCCTGGGCTGCCAGGTGAAGGGCGGAGGAAGGACGGGGCCAGGAATGCTGTGTCAACATCTGCCCACCTGGCTGGGATTTGCAGGCTGGATCCTGGACCGCTAGGCAGGGAACCTGGTTACTCAGCTGCTCCGGCTTCTTCTGCAGTAACCTGAGCCCCGCCCGCTCTGTGGGGTCTGTAGGAAAGCGGAGTGTCTGAGTGTCCCTTACTCCAACATTATTCTGCTGTAACTTGAGAACTCGATCTATAGATGCTCTGTAGGCAGCTTCTGAGAGGGGAAAGGTAGGGGGAGGGAACCAAGAATAGCTGATTTATCGAGCGCCGAGGATGTCCCAGGTGCTGCTCAGAGCACTTGATCTGGCAGCAGGCCTTCTGGGCTGGAAGGAGAGACCACCGCTGACTGCCATTTGCCCTGCTTTCCTGGGGGGTCCACTCGCCAAGGGGGTGGGGGAGAAGGGGTCGCAGCCCCAGGCTTAGAGGTGAATCAAGATGGAAATCTTAGCAGATTCCGGACACTTGGTTGGTCAGCTAACCCAGAGGCCATTCTCACTGCCTCTTACTCGCCTGCCTCCCACTGCAGAGGCCGAGGAAGGTCAGATATTACCCCAGCCTCTCTTGTCACGTGATCCAGTGAGATATAAGAGAAGTCTCTTGCTGCAGGGGTGGAGTTGGGGGTGCTCTGGGAAAAACTCCTTCTGATGAAAAGAGAGAGCCACGAGAGGAGCATTTGTCCCTCTTTGTCCTGCTTTGAGTGAGAACATGACGTCTGGAGCTGTTGCAGCCATCTGGGATCCTGAGGCCACAGGCAGACAAACAAGCCAAAAAGCTGCCAGACTAGCCCAGAACCTTCAAAACCTCTTGTCAGTTAATGTTCTTCATATTGAAGCTGCAAGTTTTTCGCCATTTTCTTCCCCGGAGCTCAAAGTAGTCCAGACCTATCAGTGGCTGTGTTACCCATGCCAGGGAGTGGTTTGGGTATAATCATTTACTGTCTTCTTGGCCAATGAGATATAAGAGGGAGGCCCCATCATGGGGCTTCAGGGGAAGTTTCTTCTTGTTCTTTTTTTCTTTTAAATTTTCAAGTTTTTTGTGGGATCTTAGTTCCCCAACCAGGGATTGAAACCATGTCCCCTGAATTACAAGTGCATAGTCTTAACCACTGAACTGCCAGGGAAGTCCCTTTCCTTATTCTTAAAAAGAAATGTTCTGGAAGGAACGGTCACATCCTGCCTGCAGCCCATGCTTCACGCCATGGCAGTTGTCCTGCCCTAACAGAGAGAATTTTATGAAAGAGCCAGGGAACAATAGTGGAATACTTTTTGGTTTGAATGTAAAAGCCATACTACAGATATAGGACAAAGAGATTCGGGGGAACTAATGAACAGATACCAGACGGAATGAGTACTACTGCTTGGACTGGCCAGAGATTCTCAGGGCTGGGGGAGGAGCTCAGGAGAGTCAAAGAAGAGAAAAACAGTGAAAATGCCTTCAGGCCAGCCCCAAGCAAAGGGTTAGAGGGCCGGAGAGGAGGATGCATATAGTTGAACCACAGAACCTCTGGGACATCTGAGAATCTGAGAGAGGGGTTTCCTAGCGCAGTCTGTGAACCAGCAAAGTACGTGAGTAACAAAAGAGAGGTGGTGGTGTGAGGAGTTAAAGCCTAGAAGGCCCAGTGAGGCCCAGAAAAAGTCACAAGAAAGCAATTAAACCTCCTCTGTGCCCCCACAAGGGTGTGGAGAACCCCCAGTGGTATTCCTGGGTCGTGGGGTCCAAACGAGGGCCACCACCATCACATGCAGTTAGGACGGTACACCCAGAGACCAGAAGGCAATGTCAGCCTCCCAGTGGATGCCTGCAGGCAGTGGTGACTAAGGCTGAGGACCAGATGGGACAAAGAGCATCAATCTTGTGACCAGCAGAGAGAACAGACATTGAGTGAGGAGCATTGAGATGCTGCGTGGGTTTCCAGCAGCTTAGATGCCACCTTGTGTGTGGGGTTTATTTCCCCCTAAAATGACTAAGTGGACCCAGAATTAACGTAAGATAATGTTTTCTGTCTCAGATAGAATGAGGCTTGAATCAGACCTGAGGTTGGACTGGGCCTGTTCATGTTATGTGTGAGACTCTGGGGTAACAGTGGCCATTTAATTCCCACAACAATCCTAATGAACAGATACCCTTCTCCCCTGTTCTTACAGAATGAACCTATGGCTTGGGAAGCGGAGGTCACTGGCCTACAGGTTGTCTGTTGTGCAAGTGGCAGAGATGGAATTTGAATCAGGATTCACTGTAAGGCCTGTTTTCTTCCCATCATAAAAAAATACTAATACATGAACAATAACAGCTAACTTCTAGTGAGCTCTTCCCATGTGTCCTGCCTTGTGCCTAGGGCTTTACAAGAATACCCTTGTTTAAGTTTCACACAATCCAACCAGGGAGGTTCCGTTATTTTGCCCTTTTTCACAGATGAGGACACTGACGCAGACAGAGAGGTGGACTGGCCCAGGCTTATGTCGGCAGCCTCACTAAAGTCAGGAGTCAGCCCCGTGCCCCACACTCTTATTGGCTGTAGCAGTCCTCACATGTAGCCACGTGACCTTCAGGGACATTCACACATTACTGGGATCCTGGGGTCTCCCTGACCAGACTGAAGGGTGTTTGGTTGGGGTGGCAGTGGGCAGGGAGATCCTGAGGACCGGGGAAGGGGTGGGAGGGGGTGCTGTGCCTCAGCTCACCTCTTCCTGCAGAGTCTCCATCTCGGCCACCAGACGCTGCTGCTCCTTCTCCTGACCGAGCCCAGAGAAAGAACAAAGGCTTCATTTTGGGTCCTTCTGCCCCCACGCTGCCCTTCTCCCACCCCTGGGAGCATGACTCAGGTTGGGTCATGGAGGAGCAGGGCTCGGGGAACGGGCCTGAGGAGCCCTGCTGGCTCCTGCTGTCCCCCTTTGCCATGAGAGGGATGGCAAGCATCCAACTCAAAGTCTGGGGTGAGCAGGAAGAGGACTGAGGGAGGAAACCTGGGTGACCTTTGCCCTTTCCCATCCTGTAGTCAGGCTCTGTTGCTCAGACTCCAAGAAAGTGCAAAGAAGAGAGCAACTTTGCACCCCTTGCCTGAAACCCACCGTGTACCGGGCCTGGGCCAGAAGGCTGCGGTTCTGTTCCTCCAGGCTCTTGGCAAGAGTCTTCAGGTCCTCCAGCTCCTCATCCACGCCCCTGGCAAACTGCAGAGCCTGCTGGGTACTGGTGGGCGCAGGAGGAGGGCCACAGGAGAGGAAGATGGAGGTCACAGAGGTGGACCCCCTTAGAGCAACAGAGAAACCTCAGAGACCCGGAGAAGAGGGGGACAGAGACCCAGTGATAAAAGGAAGGAAAGAGACAGAGTGGGCGACAGAGATCCAGTTTCTACCTCAAATAACAAAGAAGGTGGGAGGGAACCTGGGCCTGTGGGCAGGTGGGAAAGGGAGGGTGCAGGAGGGTGGACGTGGGCCCAGCCTACCTGCGGAGCTGCTTACGCAGGGCTGAGATTTCCTCCCCGAGGCGAGCAGACCCCTCCTCGGCTGTCTCCACGCTGCGCTGCAGTTTGGCATTCTCCCCAGCCAGCCGGCGGTTGCTGAGCTCCAAGTCCTCCAGGCTGCTCAGCAGGTCGGCCGTGGCGGGCCTGGGGGCAGGGAAGGGGCAGGGTCACTGTCTGCATCCCTGGCCTCCATTCCCCAGGTTGGGTAGGTGCCGGTGGCGGGGAGATGTGGCTCCTCCAGACAAACAGGAGACAGCCCTCTTCTCCCTGAGCTATTAGCCCAACCTGCTTCCCTCACCCACTCCCCGGAGGACCCTAGGCCCTAGGCCAGGCCCTGGGCCCTAGGCCGCTGGAGGGCATGGGCAGGGGAAGGGCAGGGAGGGGCTGAGGATAGATACAACTCAGGTCTGGGGTCTTCGCCTCCAAAGCTCTCCAGATTGGCCGGATCCTCAACTTCTGGGCATCCTGGAGGGAGACAGAGGGTAGTGGGCTCCCAGGTGACCCGAGATGTTAGCGAGCCCTGGACTCTGGCCTTGGTCCTCCTTTGGCTCCCAGCCACGCATTCTCTCTGGGTGATCCCACCTGCTCCTAGGGCTGCACTTATACCACCATCCACAAAGCCTCTTGTTCATGGGCACCTTGAACTCAGGCTAATTACCCTGGGGGGCCCAACCACGCCACTTGCATCACGCCCGACCCTGGGCAGCAGCTCAGCCGCCCTGAACCTTGTTTCTCCTCTCAGTTCCCCCATTTACTCACCTAGCCCCTGGGCCATCCTGGCTCCCTCCCTCCTCCTGCCTTGCACCTTCTCCCCCTGGACCCTCACCCCAGCCTCTGCCCTAGCCTCCAGTCTCTCCCTCCTGTCCTTTCCCCATTCAGCCCCAAAGGGGTCTTTCCTCCACCAGAGCTAACATCTCCTCCCCTTCCCACAACCCTCCCCTGACTGCCTCCAAGCAAGGTTGGAGGAGGTTCAAGAGAATGTCAAGAAAGCTCTATTTTTTGGTTTTTGTTTTTATAAGGCTGGAGAAATAACACCAGTAACACCAGCATTTTTTTATGGAGCGGCTCCTGTGTTGAAGGCTTTGGGGTAGAATGGCGAGCAAATCAACTGACAAAACAACTGGACAGGTAATGAGTCATAATCAGATTTCTACAGGGAAGGGATGCAGGTCTGTGCTGAGGATGCTGGAGAGCAAGGGACCTTCACTTGCAGCATCCCAGGCCTCCCCCCGCAGGGCTTCCCGACCCCGAGTGAAGGATGAGGGAAGACATGGAAAGTTTAGGCTGAGAAAACAGCCTGAGCCCAGGCCAGGAGGGAGGTGGGGACAAGATCAGAGGGACAGAGGATGTAGGAACTAGAGTGCAGGGAGGGGTGATGATGGTGAAAGTTGGGAGGGGCCTCTGGACAGGGCTGGTGTCAGGAGGAGGAGTTGAAAACAACCAGTGAGGGGGAAAAAAGCAAACCCCAAAGCTCAGGGCAGGTGGGGAGGCAGTCACGAAGGTACCTAGAAAGCCAGGTTAGAACAAACGTCCCTGGGGTCTGGCCCTGTCCCCCGCTCTGCCCCCATGGGAAGTGCCCCCACTGTCTGACCCTGGGCCTGCCTGCTTCATTCTATATATAGCACTCTCACCAGATGGCAGCTGCAGGGAGGCCAGGGCTCCCCCGAAGGCCGCCTCCTCTTCCAGCTCTGATCCCCTGGATCAAAGGCACGAGGCTTAGCGCCCCTGCAGCCCCCAGTCCAGAGCAGCCACCAACAGGGCTGCGGGCGATGGCAGGAGGGGCCGGCTCAGGTGAGAGCAAGCACCGCGGGGAGGAGGGTGAGGCCAGATGGCCAGCGCCTGGGGCCAGATGGAAAAGCAGGAGGGGCAAGGACTGCGCTTGGAGGAGGGATGGGGAAGGGCCTCTGTCAGCCCCTCAACATCCCCCTTCTCCTCTCTCCAGCCCCTTTTATTTCTGCCCTCAGCCTCCCTGTGCCTCCCCATCCCAGGCACTCTGTCCTCAGGCCCTCCTCCCACCCCGACCTCATCGCTACTTTTCTCTCTTCTCAGCCTCCTTCCAACCACAGCAGGTCCCTGTGTCCAAAGGGTGCTGGCTGCGGTAAGCAGGTATGAGGTTAGATCTCAGGAAAGGTTTTCGGAGCGGGGGTGGGGTGGGGGATGGAGGTGCGGGGACCCACCCATCCAGCTGACAGGCAGTGATCCAGTCCCGCATGACCACCAGGAAGGTGTCCAAGTCCACGGTGGCCTGAGGGCCCTCCCCATTGGGGTCCAGGCTGCAGGCCAGTGTTTGGAGGCGAGCATCCTGGGGACCCCGTCCAGTCACGGCCTCCAGGTAGGCTAGCAGATGGGTCACAGCCACAGTGCCTGGGGACAGACAGGCTGTGAGGGAGGCTGGGGCAGGAGAGGGGTAAGAGGTGGGGACCACTGGCTGGGCTGGTGGCTCCCTTGCACTGTGGCCTTTGGGCAACTCCTTTCTCTTCCCCGAGTCAATGTTTTCACCTGGAAACGGGGCCCAGTCATCTGCACCTCAGAGCTGGACCAAAGAGGACCAGCTGAGCCCCACCAGGCCCACACTGGCTGCCCTTCCCCCCTCTCCCAGGCTCCAAAGCCCCGCCTTCCTCTGCTAACCCTCCTCCCCCAAGTTTCCTCCCCTCACCATCCCCTATCCATTTCCTTCCTGAAGCTTCCCACAGTCACCCACATCAGCCCAACCCATCCCTCTGTGGCTCCCCAATTCCCAGCCCCACAGCTCCATCCCTTATTATTCCTTGACTCTCTGACCTGTTCTCTGAGGGTCACAAGCTTCAAAAGTGGAGTTGAGTATTTGCTCCTCTAAGCTGAGCGGTGTCCCCAGGCTCCCGTCCTCTGCCTGGTCCCAGAGGTACACTGAGGAGACAAGAGGGTCAGCCCATCTGTGAGGAGGGGGGATGATGAACAACAAAGAGGGGTGACCCTGGTTCCGGGCTCCTGCAGAAGGGAAGGAATTCATTCCAAGCTGCCTGGGGTTTGGGCTGGTGGGGGCCACAAGGTGAGGGTCTTTGAATCACCTTCCCCATCCCCCTATTTGGGAATGCGGGGGGGCCCCCCATCTTTTAGGCCAGGAAGTGCCCCCCTGCTGTCTAATCCTTTGTGTCCAATTGGCTCAGAAGCCCACAATACCGAACAAGCTCTTATAGCCTTTTTTCCTCTTTTCCCTGGCTTAGAGGGGGCGAGGGGCAGAGGAGGGTGAAGAAGAGAGGATTCTGGGAGAAGCGGAGGGTGAAGGGGGCCCAGGAGCCAGGAACAATCCGATAACGCGCGGGCAGCCTGGATCGATCCCGCCTGCCCACAGCATCTCCGGTCTCCCAGCCTGCCTCAGGGCTGGGTCTCTCCTCCCCACATCCCCGAGGCTGGCTGGCGTCATCAGCGCCCACGGGCTGGGGCCTGAAACAAAGGGGGATGGGACAATCCAGGCAGGGTGAGTGGTAGGGGAGTGGTTCGGATCTCACGAGTTCCAGCCACAGGACTGTGGGCAAGTCTCTTTTCCTTTTGGAGCCTCAGTTTTCCCACCAGTAAAATGGGTGGATAGGGTGATTCTCCCCCTCCCTGAGGTTGGGAGGGTGAGGTCTGTGTAAGTGAAGAGCACCTCCTGCTTCCCACCTCCGCACAATGTGAACATCCTGGGGTCTGTCTGCTGCTGTAGCCACTGTGCCCACACATAGAGGCACTCAAAAAATGCTCCAAGATATAGAAGGAGCCTATATATTCTCCACCCCTGGACCCACTGGATCTTTCTCAGGGCTGAAAGTGACTGTTGAAGCTCCCTGCCTACCCCTGAACAGCTGGGTGTAGCAGAGGGCTGAGTGCAGGCTGCAAGGTCTGGAAGACTCAAGCGCAACCTGGGCAAGGGACTCAGTCTCTCTGAGCCTCAGCTTCTTCCTCTGGAAAATGGGTGGGTGGGTGAGTGGGGGTTACTTCCCTCCTAGAGAAGAGATAAGATATTAATAAAATCTGGAAGCTCAATAATAAAACTGAACATTTATTCAGCATTTACTAGGAGCCAAGCCTCTTCTGAGCATTTGACATGAACCACAGTGGCTACTATGATTAGCCCCAGTTTACAAGCTAGGATACTTAGGCACAGACAAGTGGGAAACTTGCCCAAGGTCACATGTTCAACATCTGATCGCCATTTCTCATCCCACTAACTGTTCAAGGGTTCTCTGTATTGAGCTAAAAATTCAGCCCCTTCGGGTTTGAGCTTCGGCTTCGAGGGAAAGAGAGCAGGACCTACACTTAGGGGAGACTGGTGCCCCTCTACATCATGCAGGAGGACCCTGCGGCCCAGTGAGGTCACCCAGGACTACCTGGCTCCAGATGTCATGGGATCTGAGGAGCTGCATGGATCTACAGCGCAGATGCGACCCTCAGCCTCCTGGGGCCCCTCAGGAAGATGTCGCTTTGCTTCTCTCCTGTTCTCTTTCCTTCCTCAGTGTCTCCACCTCTCTGTCTGTGCTGTTCTTTCTCTAGTTTTGTCTCTGACTCTTTCCATCCTCCTCCCCATCTCTTTGGCCCTCAAGTCCCACCCGCCTGTCTCCATGTCCTCCACCCCCATCTTCTTCTCAGTCTCTGTGCTTCTTCTCCCTTAACTCGGTGACTCTCCACTCTCCAAGGCTTCTCTCTCCTTCCTCTGCTGTCACTTTCTCTCTCTCTTCATCCCTTGCTTTCCTCAGTCTCCATCTCTCCTGGGTGTGTCCCTCCCTTCTCTCTGGGAATCTCCCAAAGCTGCCCACAGGTTCCTCAGTGGCCGCACGCCCTCTGCTGGTACACATAAAGTTTACACATTCAGATGCTGGTCACTTGGTCAGCCTGCCCAGGTGTCTGCCTCCTGCCTTCCTATATGGCAAGCCTTCTGAGGCCAGAGAGAAAAGACACCAGCTTTGAGGCTGGATGCTAGGAGCCTCTAAGAAAGGGGACGTGTCTCTCCTCTAGGGTGGGAGTCTCCCTTGGGCTCTCTCACTGTTTAGTAGATGAGTTTCAGAAAGGACAACCCAACATCTTCCTCCTGAAGCCACTTTCACACCCATTTGGTCTGTGTCCATCTGATCATTCAAAAGTTAGTAACTGGGTTCCTATTATATGTCAGGCATTGCTCCTGGGCAGCATGATCAGCAGGACAGCCGATGGTCACAGTGATTCTTGAGACCTGAAGTGTGGTGAGAGTGAGATGAGATGCTCTATTGGTGTAAAGTAGCTTCCCAGGTGGCTCAGTGGGTAAAGAATATGCTTGCAACGCAGGGGACACAGGAGATGCGGGTTTGATTCCTGGGTCAGGAAGATCCCCTGGAGGGCATGGCAACCCACTCCAGTATTCTAGCCTGGAGAATCCCACAGACAGAGGAGCCTGGTGGGCTACAGTCCATAAGGTTGCAAAGAGTCAGACACGACTGAAGTTGAGCATGCACACACTCATGTTAGTGTAAAGTTAGTGTAAAGCCAGATGTTGAAGACTTAGTATAAAAAAAGAATAACTTCAGTACATTTTTATATTGATTGTATGCTGAAAGGACACTTTCAGCATCATCAAGGATCCAGATGTATTAGGTTAATTAATCTATTAGGTTAAACTTAATAGATGTATTAGGTTAAATCATACTATGATTGCCATCCCTTTTGTCTGTTTCTTTTTTCTTTTTAATTCAGTGTGGCTACTAACAAAATTTAAAATTATGTGTGTGTGTATATATATATATATATATATATATATATGGTTTGCATGTTGGCCAATGCTGCTCCAGGGACTGGGTATACCGAATGAATAAAATGGAGCCTGCCCTGTGGAGCTCACGTTCTAGTTGGAGAGACAGAGTCTAAACAGACAGACGAAGAGACGTCAGTCCTCTGAAGAAAAGTAACAAAGGAAAGGGGAGAGAGAGAGAAACAGGGCAGCTCCTTTACAGAAAGCAGAGATCTGCAAGAAGTGACGGTGAGTCTGTAGGTCACTGGAGGGGGTGCTGCAGGCAGCGGGCACATGCGTACAGAGGTTTCTACTCCTGCAGCTTGGCCTCCCCAAAAGACAGGTGGGCACACAGCAGGCACTTCATCAAGGATCATTCTCTGCATCCCACCCTGCCTCAAAGTGGAGGCTCAGCCACCCCAAGCCAGCTCGTCCAAGTCCCTGAGTCAGACCCTGGTGCCCTGTTCACCCACTGCTCCCTCCCCACCCTCCCAAGGGACGAACAGGGGCCCAGTCACTTACTTTTTGCAGTGGGGCCACCTGCCTGGCCCTCTGGCATGTCCATGGGCCACCCTGGCTGCTCTGCAGCTGCTGGGGAAGCTAACAGCTCCCCTCCGTCACTGGAAGGGACCAAAAAGGGACTGACTGCTCCCCAAGCTCCTAGAAGGACAAACAGGGGAATGGCCTCCTCAACCAGCCACCCGAGGGTGGGGACCAGCCCTGCCTCTCCTGTGCCCCAGGCCGTTCTGGGTTCTCAGAACCTGTTTGCCCACCCCTGCCTCGACCAGAGCAGCTTTCGTTCAGACCTGCTTTATGGATTGGAGGTGTGGGCTGGGAAAATGGGGGCCTAAAGAGTGGGCGGCAGAGATCAAAGTGGGGCTGGTGGGTGGGGGTTATTCCCTCCTGCCACCCTTCTTCCCCAGTTTGTCAAGTTCCCCAGCCCTGTCCCTCCTGCCCTATGATTCTCCTTTGTCCCCTCCTCTCCTTCCCTACAGCTCTGGGTCAGGCCTCAACCTTCCCTCCTGGATCCTTGACCCAGCCTCTTCCTCAGCCTCCTGCCTCCAGTCTCCCGCTCCAGTCCATCCTGCCAAGAGCTAACCGGCCCATCCCCTGCACAGTGTTGTTCCATGGCTGCCAAGCACCGCAGGGACAGAGTCTAGACCTTGGACTTGATATTGAAGGCCCTGCTTGACCTGATCCCACCTGCCTCCCCCACCCTCAAACCCACTTGCAACCCTGAACCCTGTGCTGTTGACCAAACTGGGCCGGCTCTTCCCACCTCCAGGTCTCTGCCTGGGGGACACCCTTCTCGCCTGCCCTTCCTGTCTTGGCTCCCACATCCCCTCCTTTGGAAACCGTTTCTGGGCTAGGGGATGTCCCTGGGCTCCCACACCACCCTGGGCTACTTACATCTTCGCCCATCAGCCTGTATTTGGAACTGTTGGCCTCCTGCTTGAGTTTGAACCCCATCTTTCTCCTGTTTCCAGCCCTCCCATGGTTCCCTAGTAACCTCAGGACTAAGTTCCCAGCCTCTTGGGCTGGTGTGGCACCGAGTGGTTCCTGCAACTCCTGGCTTCCTGTCATTTTTCTCTACCCTGGCCAACCTCCAGGTCCCTCACGGCCCAGGGGGACTCAGCATCTTGCCTGGTTCTCCCAGGCCCAGGCTCCCAGCTCCTCTGGGGAGCCTCCCCTGAGTCCTGGGAGCAGTTAGAGGCTCTGACAGTCTCTGAGGGAGAAGTTTGACGGCATTTCTAGAAGATTCTGACAGGATTTCAGGGGTCATCTACGAGATTTCCTGGAGGGTTCCTTTCAGTATCTCTGAGGAAGTCTGGTCAGGATTTTAAGACTTTTAACAAGACTTGGAAGACCCTGATACTGGGGACTCTCCCCTAGGATTTGGGGTCTTGCCAGGATTTCGGGAGGGGCTCTGACACGGCTATTCTGGGGAGCCTCGCCACGGCCTGGGCGCACCTGGAGCCGCGTCGCAGTGTTCCAGTCTCGGGACACAACTGAGGGCCACGAACGACAAACGACAGTTGCGTCCTCAGGAGACGCGCATGCGCTCTCCCCACCGGAAAAACAAAGGTGCCAGACCTCGACCGGGACGGCACGAGGAGTCTAAGCCACGCCCCTCCCGGGCTCCTCCCCGGGACGCAGGCGCACACCGGGACAAGGTGCTCTTCTGTTGCTACGGTTACCTATGAGGCCGCGCATGCGTAGGACTGCCCGGGCGCGCCCCCAGCCTGGTGGAGCGGGCGCATGCGTACTGGCTGAGTCGATAAAGGCGGAAGGGATTAAGGCTGCTGGAAGTGCCCAAGGCTGGGGTCTTCTCCGCGGCCTCAAGCTTGGGTGAAATGGGAAGCAAGGGAAGCTTGGCGTGAGGGACCCTTTGTTCCCCGCCCCCCCCACCTCTTATCAGCCACCAAACCGTGTCTTTTTTGCCCTCTGTTCCATGCCGGGCTGCCAATCACCGTCACAATGATGTCCTGTCTGTCCTACCTCACTACCTCCACGCCTTTTTTGCGGCTCCAGTCACAATGTATTAATAGGTCCCCGAAGGATTCTTTCCCAAACAGTTTCATTCCTTCCTTTTAGGAAAGAGTAGAGGAAAGATAACCTCAGCTTTTCAGGCTAGAGAGAGGTGCATGCTAAGCCATTTCAATCGTCTCTTGACTCTGCAACCCTATGGATTGTTGCCTACCAGGCTCCCTTGTCTATGGGATTCTCCAGGCAAGAATACTGGAGTGGGTTGCTATGCCCTCCTCCAGGGGATCTTCCCGACCCAGGGATCAAACCCACGTCTCTACGTCTGGAGAATTACATCCCAAATTGACTTCTGAGCGTGCTCAGTCGCTTCAGTCGTGTCCAACTGTTTGCGACCCTATGGACTGTAGCCCAGCAGACTCCTGACGAGGGGCATTTAGGATAAAAGATGTCCCACCCGGGCTTCCCAGGTGGCGCTAGTGGTAAAGAACCCATCTGCTAATGCAAGAGACTTAAGAGATGCGGGTTCGATCCCTGGGTCAGGAAGATCACTAGGAGGAGGCTGTGGCAACCCATTTCAGTATTCTTGCCTGAAGAATCCCATGGACAGAGGAGCCTGGTGGGCTACAGTCCAAAGGGCCACAAAGAGTCTTACACGACTGAAGCAACTTAGCATGCACGCGTGTCCCACTCACTCGGCCTCTTTGCTAGCCCAGACACAGAAATCATTTTACATTCTCCCATGCATCCCATCATCGTTCATCCAGCTGTTACTTCCTCAGAGAGTCCTTCCTTTGACACACAGTGTATAATTCAGACTCATCTCTCTACTTAGTTTTTTTTTTTTTCTACTTAGTTTTTTATTCGTCCTCCAGGCGAGGTTCCTCTCTCCACCTTGAGATTTGTGCCCTGTCTTTGTCACCCCCTACTGGAATGTGAGCTCCTAGCGGTAGAAGGCTGTTGGGAACTAGAATATTCTTGGCCCAGAGTGGGTTCTCAAACATTTTTGGTTGAATGAATGAAGGGACAGAATCCATGCCTCAAAACTGTTGGACTGTGTAGAGTGATGATAAGGCTGGAGTCAGACATTCTTGGGTTTGAATTTTGACTCCATCACTTCCTACCTGTAACCTTGGCATAAAGGCTTACTCTCTCTCTGAGCCTCAGGTTTCTCACCTCAAAATGGAGATAATTGCTTTTTAGGTACCTTGAGGGCTTGAAGTAGTAATTCTTGTTGGGTGATAGTTATTATTTTGGCTATTAGGTGTTGACTTGTTATAACACTTGGGAAAGAACCTGTTTAACAAGTGATGTGGTGATTGGTTAAATGCGTGAGACTTGAAATCAGAAAACCTAATGCTGTGTGACTTTGGCAAGTGATTCCACCTCCCTGAGCCTCCCTTTCTTCCCTAAAATGGGAACAAACAATATCCACCTCATGGAGTCTTATAAGAGTTCAATAAGAATGCTTGCCTAGTGTTTTCTTAGCACTGGCTGACAAGTGGTGGACCCCACTGACTTTATTAGTATGATTTCATTCTTTCATTTTTTTCTTTTTTGTTATTTTTCATTTTATTCCTTCAGTAGTTCTTGTTTATCTCCCCTTTTTTTTGAGGAAGATAATTTTGTAAAACCTAAAATAATTTTAAAAACTGTTTTATAGTATAGTTGTAACATACATAAAGTGCTAAATTCTAAGTTATGGGTCAATTAAGCTTTTAATAGAGTCATACAGTAATGAAACCACCCATATTAAAAAAGAGAATATTGCCTGCAGCCCAGAAGTCTTCACACTTCCTCCTAATTATTGCCCCTCCAAAGGTGAGCACCCTTAATTATGGCCTCTTTTGCTCAACATTATCTTTATAAAATCCATCCTATGGCAGTAGGTCATTCATTTCACTGTCGTATAATATTCCATTCATTCTATGAATATGCCACGATTGAATCATTTTACTCTCAGTGGACATTGGTTGTTTCTGCTTTTTGGCAATTACGAATACTGTTTTAAAATTTTATTTATTTATTTATTCCTCTGCTGGATCTTTGTTGCTGCATGGACTTTTCTTCAGTTGGGATAAGTGGAGGCTAATCTCTATTCAAAGTGCTAGGGCTTCTCATCGCAGTGGCTCTCTTGTTGTGGAATATAGGCTCTAGGTGCCCAGGCTTCAGTAGTTGCAGTTCCTGGGCGCTAGAGCACGGACTCAATAGTTGTGGTGCACAGGCTTAATTGCTCTGCAGCTCATGGGATCTTCCCAAACCAGGGATTGAACCCGTGTCTCCTGCATTGGTAGGCTGATTCTTTACCACTGAGCCACCAGGGAAGCCATGAATACTATTACTATGAATTATTTATTTAGGTTTTCTTTAATTACTCTCAGTAATGTATCATAGTTTCCTGTTTAGAGATCTAGCAAATCTTTTGTTAGGTTTATTCTTAGGTATTTTGCTTTTTATGATGATTCAAATCATATTTTTAAAATTTCAGTAAAAATCTTTTTGTTCATAATGTTTAGGGATATAATTGATTTTTGTATGTTAATATTATATACAATGAAGGGTAGCAGAATATACCACCCCCAAAATATCCCACTATGACATAAGGATCGTTTTGAGCCGAAGACAAGTCAAGAAACAGATACAAAAATGGTCTCTGCCCTTCTCTATTTGCCTAAAAGCTAGATATAAGTTGTTTCTTTTTTTTTTTTGCTGTGCCTTCTGGCTTGTGGGATATCTTAGTTCTCTGACCAGGGATGGAACCCAGATCCACAGCAGTGAAAGCACTGAATCCTAACCACCAGATCACCAGGAAATGCCCTGTATTTTCTCTCCTTATTCAGTGTGATTCATCTAGATTTTTTTTTTTAGTTTATTATTTTTGGCTGCACAGCATGTGGGATCTTCATCCCCTAACCAGGGATTGAACTTTTGCCCCCTGCACTCACAGTGTGAAGTCTTCTACTGAAAGTGTGGACTTCTACTGTACCACCAGGGAAGTCCCCAGTCTAGATATTGTCTCCTGATCTGTTTCCCACTGTGTCTTATCTGCTGTGAAACTCATCTACTGACTTTGTAATTTATAAGTTCTAAAATATACATTGGATTCCATCTCCCTCTCCCCTTTCTTTTATTCTATTTTCCTCTCTCTTTTAGATTCTAGTTTTCTGATGAAATTCTCCATCTTTTCATCTATTTTTTGAACTTATTCATCATAGTTACTTTAAAACCTGTGTCTTAATGTTAGTATCTGGATCACATGTGGATGCATACTTCAACTGTTCTGCAGACAAGCATCTGTTTCCCCAGATGCCAGATGTGGTTAAAGTTTATGGAATCCTTAGGGACTGGGGGCTTCCCAGGTGGCCCTAGTGGTAAAGAACCCATCTGCCAATGAATGAGACTTAAAAGACGTGGGTTTGATCCCTGGGTCTGAAAGATTCCCTGGAGCAGGAAATGGCAACCCACTCTTGTATTCTTGCCTGGGAAATCCCATGGAGAGAGGAACCTGGAGGGCTACAGTCCCTGGGGTCGCAGAGTTGGACACAGCTGAGCAACTTAGCATGCATGTGTGGACTGCTAGAAGGACCAGACTTGTCAGAACATTCTACCTAATCAAAATAGGTAGATATATCCCCTACAACCCAGCAATTCTTTTGTTTATTAGAGCCCCCCATCCTGTCCTTCTTCTGGACCACAAAGGGGCTTATATACTAGTGTTTGCTGCTGCTTCTGTGCTGCAATTAGTCACATCTGGCTCTTTGCGACCCCATGGACTGTAGCCCGCCAGGTTCCTCTGTTCATGGAATTTTCCAGGCAAGAAATACTGGAGAGGGTTGCCATTTCCTTCTCCAGGGGATCTTCCCAACCCAATGCTCTAGCCTGTGTCTCTTCCACCTCCTGCATTAGCAGGTGGATTCTTTCAACATTGTGCCACCTGGGAAGCCCCAGGAAGCTCTCGACCAGTGTTTATTGTAGCATTATTTGTAATGGTGGGAAATCAGAGGCAACTCAGGTGTGGATCACTGAGAGGGTGGCGAGGTTGACCATGGAATCTTATTCAACGGATTGGGTGGATTTTGGATGTACCAGTGCAATATGGAGGCATCTTAAGGATGGTGCTGAGGGACTTCCCTGGCGGTCCGGTGGTTAAGACTCCATGCTTCCACTGCAGGGGATGTGGGTTCATTCTCTGGGGAACTAAGATCCCACATGTTCCACAATTCGACCAAGAAAATAAATAAAGATGGTACTGAAAAGAAAAAAGTCCCATTGGAATGACGTATGTAATACCACCAATGTAAATTAAAAATTTTTGTTGTTCAGTGGCTCAGTCATGTCCAACTCTTTGTAACTCAATGGACTGCAGCACACTAGGCTTCCCTGTCCTTCACTACCTCCCAGAGTTTGCTCAAACTCAAGTCCATTGAGTCGGTGATGCCATCCAACTCTCTCATCCTCCGTTGCCCCCTTCTCTTCCTATCCTCAATCTTTCCCATTATCAGGGTCTTTTCCAATGAAAATTAAAGATACATGCATCAAAAGGAATTATCATATTAAATAAGACTACTTACTGTTAGGAGCTGAAATGTGTCCCCCGAAATTTCATATGTTGAAGCCCTTACCACTGGTACCTCAGAATTCTATCATATTTGGAGAAAAGATCTTTAAAGAGATAATTAAGATGATGGGACTTCCCTGGAGGTCCAGGAGGTCCAGTGGTTAAGAATTTGCTATATAGTGCAGGAGATGGAGTTCGATCCCTGTTCGAGGAGCTAAGATCCCATATGCCTCACAACTGAAAAAATCAACGCTTAAAACAGAAGCAGGGTTGTAACAAACCCAATGAAGACTTTAAAAATGGTCCACATTAGAAAAAAAATATAAAAAAAGAATTATTAAGATGAGTTCTCAGGACCTCCTGGTGGTCCAGTGGTCAAGACTGTGCTCCCAATGCAGGGGGTGCTGGGGTTTGATCCCTGGCCAGAAAACTAGATCCCAGATGCCACAGCTAAAGATCCCACATGCCACAACTAAGACCCCTCAAAACCAAAGAAATAAATATTTTTCTTTTTAAAAAAGAGAGGCGTTCTCTAGGGTGGGCCCTAATCTGATATGACTGATGTCCTTATAAGAGGAGGGAATTTGGACACAGATGTGTGCGTGCATGAGAAAAAACCACATGAAGATACACAGATGGCTGCCTACAAGTCAG
The DNA here is from genome assembly GCF_019320065.1 of Cervus canadensis. Classification (NCBI taxonomy): domain Eukaryota; kingdom Metazoa; phylum Chordata; class Mammalia; order Artiodactyla; family Cervidae; genus Cervus; species Cervus canadensis. The sequence continues at coordinate 20,778,802 of NC_057403.1, read as the reverse complement.
GGAGGGAGGCCTTAGAAGACATGATACCTGTCAACACCTTGATCTCAGACTTCCAGCCCCAGATCTGTAAATGTCTCTTGTTTAAGTCACCCAAATCTGTGGTATTTTCTTAGGGCAGTCCTAGCTGACTAATATACCAAAAATACACTTACTAAAAGTACACATTAAACACAAATAGTTGTCAATGGCGGGAAAGTGAATGGGACTGGGGGTGGGTTGGGGAGAGAAGGTATGGAACGGCCAATCAGGTTTTGATATTCTTCATGAAGACACACTGATGCTTATTTGGGATAATAAAAAAAAATCTACTTTTCCCCCCAAAGAAAGTTCTCTTTTATTTGCACCCATACATTGCTAGTTTCCTGAATGTGCTGAGTCTCTGTGCAGGGTGATTCCACCTGGAACCTGGGCTTTGAGGGGGAAAATACACGTTGTGTCTGCCTCCTCTGCAGGACCCAGCACCTAAAGACCCAGATGTGCCTTCTCAATAGTGTTTCTTGAGGGAGGTGTTCTGGAGGGAGTAGGAGTTGCTCCGAGGATTTGGAGGGAGTGGGCAAAGTGGACAGGGTGCCCAAGACAGGGACTGTGAGTTTCCAGGTGGCTGAGGCAGTAGGCCTGGCTCTCAGAGATGGAGTCTGAAGTGACAGGCATGGAGGGATAGACAGAGGGACAAAGGGAAAGAGGAATGGAGTGAGTCAAGATGGAGTTAGCATGTGATTTGAGAGGGAAGGAGAAGATAAAAATGAGGAAGACTTCTCTGGTGGTCTGGAGGTTAAGACTGTGCACTTCCAACGCAGGGCACATGGGTTTGATCTCTAGTCTGGGAACCAAGATCCAACACTGTGTGGCATGGCCAGGAAAAAAAAAAGATGAGAGTGGAAACAAGTGGTGTGGATGTGAGGTGGAAATGCACATGCATAGTTGGGGGCTGGAGGTGACGGTCTGGACATGCAGTGGGCAGAATAATGGCTTCCCCCAAAGATGCCGTGCTGCGCTTAGTCGCTCAGTTGTGTCCAACCCTTTTCGACCCCATGGACTGTAGCCTGCTAGGCTTCTCTGTCCACGGGGATTCTCCAGGCAAGAATACTTGAGTGGGTTGTCATGCCCTTCTCCAGGGGATCTTCCCAACCCAGGGATCGAACCTAGGTCTCCCACATTGCAGGTGGATTCTTTACCGTTTAAGCCACCAGGGAAGCCCAAGAATACTAGAGTGGTTAGCCTATCCCTTCTCCAGGGGATCTTTCAGACCCAGGAATCGAACCAGGATCTCCTGCAGGCAGATTCTTTACCAGCTGAGCCGCCAAGGAAGCCCCCTCCCCCAAAGATGGCCCCCCTCTAATTCCTGGAACCTGTCTCATATGTTATCCAGGCGGGCCTAATCCAATCCTGTGAGTCCTTCAAGGCAGAGAACTCTCTCCTGCTAGAAGGGGAGGAGGAAGGCATAGGGGAGATGGGGCAGAAGGGAAATTCAGAGAAAATTTTTGTGTATTTTTGTGAGATTTGAGGTGTGGGATCCACATACAAGAACTGGAGAGACACCTCCAGGAGCTAAGAGTGGGTGGCCCCAGAAGACAGCCAACAGGGAAGTAGGGACCTCAGTTGAACCTTCAAGGGACTTGATTGTGCCAACAACCTGAATGATCTCGGAAACAGAGGCATCCTGGGGCCTCAGGTAAGAACCCTGCTGGCTAACACCTTGGTGTTGCCTTTGTGAGACCTGCACAGAGGACCAGCCCAGCCATCCTGGATTTCTGAACTATGGATTAGTGAGAGGATACATTTGCACTAAGTCGCTAGGTTTGCGTGGCAGTGACAGGAAGCTAATGCAGAGTGGTCAGAAAGGACTGGAGTGAGAGTTGGGAGCCTGAGGGCAAGCAGAGCAGGCGGTAACAGAGATGGAAACCGAGGGTACAGGTGGGAGAGAGGTGATAGAGGAGAGAGAGGACAGAGTTGCTCAGCTGGAAGACAGATGACGTCCGAATGAGGAAACAACCTGGAGACTCGGGCAAGAAGTCACAGCTCAGCCAGCGGTCATGCTCAAAGCTAGGCTTGGTTGACTGAGGCCTGGGGACAGATCCCAAAAGGAGACAGTGCTGCTGGAAAAAAGGTTTAATTTCCATATGGTGCTTGGGGTCTGGTGAAGGGTACATGCAGGTGTTCCCCGGGCCCCACCCTTACAACTGCTGGGATGGCCTGAGGATATACAGGAAGTGGGTCTTGCGGGCCGGCAGCTTGGAGTGAGAGGCGCTCTGGGTGCCCTCTTCGAGTCCGTCCTCGCGGGTCCCCTCTCGGAGCCCATCCCGGATGGCCTGTAGACGGTGTCGCTTCTCACTGAGCCAGTGGCTGCCCTCCTGGGTATCCTGGTGGGACCTCCGCCGTGGCAGCTTCATGATCCAGAAGGCCACTCGGGGATGGGGTTCCGGGTGGAAGCTGTCCACGGCCTTCGGGACAGGCGCCAGGGCCTCTTTCTCCTCTATCTTAGGAACCTGGTGAAGGGGGGACAAGGAGACCCTCTCAAACTCCAAGGGTCAGCCTCAGTATGCCCCCTGGCATACTCAACCCACTCTGCCACCTATGCAATACTTTGGGAATTACAGAGTTGACCAAAAAGTTCATTTGAATTGCTCCATAGAAGTGTGTTAATCACTCAGTTGTGTCCTACTCTTTGGGACCCCATGGACTGTAGCTCACCAGGCTCTTCTGTCCATGGGATTTCCCAGGCAAGAATACTGGAGTGGGTTGTCACTGCCTTCTCCGGGGGATCTCTCCCCACCCTCCCACCCCTGCCCGAGGATCAAACCCAGGTCTCTTGCGCATTGCAGGCAGATTCTATACTGTCTGAACCACCGGGAAAGCCCTTTTCATACAAGCTTATGGGCAAACCCAAACTTTTGGGCCAGTCCAGTAAAGCTCATTTTTCCTTATTTACAAAGGACTTGAGTTTTAGAACTAAAAATACTCTGACATTTATAATATACTCTGGGCTTGAAAACACACTTTGGAGGTTTCAAAAGCACTTCCAGATTAAGCATCCCCTGAGGTTTAGAAAGTAATCTGAACTATACAAAGTTCTTTGGGATTAATAAATCATGACCATGGTTGCAACAGGTGATCCTGGATCAAAATTGATTGAATACTGGATCAAAAATCATATGAGCTCTTGTGGACAGCTTTCAGTCCAGCAGGGACATTTCAGTGTCTGTTTGGTCCTTGTGACTCAAACTGAGGGCTGTGGACCCACAGCCTCAGCATCACTTGGGAGCCTGTTAGGTATGCAAATGAGCAGTCCCACGCCAACCACCTACTGAATCAGAGTCTGTGTTTCAGTCACTTGAGGTTTGGAAAGCCTTATAGGAGATGGTTACATATTGAATTGTCTCCCCCCTGCTCTCCAATTCATGTGTTGAGGTCCATTAGGACCCTAGTACAGGGGTCCTTAACCTCTGACATTTCATGCTTGATGATCTGAGGTGGAACTGAAGTAAGAATAGTGGAAATAAAGTGTACAATAAATGTGCTTGAATCTTCTCCCAAACCACCCACATCCCGGTCTCTGGAAAAACTGTCTTCCATGAAACTCGTCCGTGGTGCCAAAGAGGTTGCCCTAGTAGCTCAGAATGTGACCTCTTTGCCTCACTGTGCCTTTCATTAGGTAAGATGAGGTCATTAGAGTGGGCTCTAATCTAACACGACCAGTTTCTTATGAAAACCGGAAATTTGGACCTAGAAATGCACAGAGAGCCCCATGTGAAGATAAAGACAGCTGGGATTGATGCATCTACACACCAAGAACACTAAATAACTGTCAGTAAACCACCAGAAGCTAGGGCAGAGGCACGGAACAGGGTCTCCCTCACAGCCCTCAGTAGGAATCAACCGTGCTGACACCTTGATCTTGGACACCTAGCCTCCAGAACTATGAGAAATATACGTCTGTTGCTGAAACCACCCCATCTGTGAGACTGTTATGGCAGCCCTAGAAAACAAATACGGAGATAATTGCTGTGTGTGTGTGTGTATGTGCTGGGTCGATCACTCGTGTCTGACTCTTTGTGACCCCATCTACTACAGTCTGCCAAGCTCCTCTGTCCATGGGATTTCCCAGGCAAGAATTCTGGAGTGGGTTTCCATTTCCTCCTTCAAGGGTTCTTCCTGACCCAGGGATTGAACCAGAATCTCTTGCATCTCCTGCATTAGCAGATGGATTCTTTACCACTGAGCCACCTGGGAAGCCCTGAGATAATAGATATCAATGTTACATTTCTTGGGTGTAAAAATGGAACTATGGTCATGGAGGTGAATGTGTTATTCCTAGGAGTTATCTGCTGAAGGATTTAGGGGTGAAGTGTCGTGATGTCAATCATTTACTGTCATGTGGTTCAAAAATAAAAAGGTAAAAAAGAGTCCATCTGGTAAAATGTTATACAGGTAGTGAATCAGGTCGAGGAGATATTTTTGGGTGTCACAGCTGGAGGGCGTGTGGGTGTCTCTTCCGTCCAGCGGTAGGGCAAGGATTCTGTTAAACATTATATAGCACACAGGACAGCCTCCACAACAAAAAAATTACATGGCCCCAAATACCAACAGTGATGCTGTTGAGAAACCCTGCTCTGTGGGAGATGGGATACGGATTTATTGTACTTTTTTTTTTTTTAACTTTTCTGTAGATTTGAAATTTTTAAAATAAAAAACTGGGAGTGTGTGTGGGGGAGAACCATGTGGGTATACCAAGCACTTGAGGGTTCTAAAACCTTTTCAGGATTAAAAAAAAGCACTTTGTGATCAGAATTGCCCTTAGAGGTTTACGAAGGTGAGATGCACAAAGGATTGGGGGTTCATAAAGTACTTAGGAATTATTTAAAAAATCACATTCTGACGTTTACAAGGAAGAGATTTACCAAGCTCTTTGGGACAGATTAAAAAATACTTGGAAGTCTGAGTACTTTGAGATCAAAACACTCTTTGAGGTTTATGAGGGTAAATCTTATTTGGGGAAAAATGCACTTTCTTTGGTTTACAAAGTCCTCTGGGGTTTAAAGTAAGAGAGGATGTATCTCTGAGGTTGTAAACCTCATTTCTGAAAGCTGGTTAGTCCCTTTTGACAGATGACAAAACTGAGGCCCAGAGAGAGGAAGTCCAGCACAGAGGGAGTGGGAGAGTCAATTCATTAACCTATCATTTCTTGCTAAACTACAGAAAATGTTTGGGCTTGGACACTTTGCCAGGGGTGTGTCCTAACCTTCCAGTCACCCTCCAAACTCCCCTCTCCTGGCTCAATGGATGCCACCACCTTTTCAGAGATCACCACCTCTCCTGTCTTGTTGTCGGTGACCTGTGAGGACAGGAGGAGTGAGTGAGAACAAAACCGCCTTCCTTCTTTGCTCTCCCCACACCCCCACCAGATACTGCAACATGAGGGATCGTGGGGATACTCCAGGAGGGACATCCTGGCATAGGCACCTTGTCAATCTGGAGGTGGCTGGAGAGAGTGTTGTTTCCCAGCCTGCGCTCCTGGTTCTCTTCTTGGTGGTAGTTCCTAGGAAGGCCCCGGAAGTCCATAGGGGCAGAGAAGAAGCTGTCCATGCCCCGCAGCAGATCATCCTGGGCCAGAGGAGGAATCAGTGAGCTGTGGAACCTCCAGACTCCCCAGGACACCTGGAGTCTTGTTAGGGTCCCCCTTCTCTCTCCATCCTCTGACCCTGAGGGCCTAACTCGGTCACCTCCTGCCCCCATATGTCCCATCACCTTCCTATTTCTGCCCCTCATCTGTCTTCTGTCTCTCTGCCCCTATTGCCCTCTCCTCCTGTCTCCCTCCCTCTCTTCCTATCTCTCGGTCTTTCCATCCATCTTTCTGTCCCTTGACTCCTCTCCTTGTCTATCTTTCATCCTGGCCACGACCCCTCTCCCACTCTTTCTTCTCTGAACTCTTTCCATCCCTCAGTCACCATCTGTCAGCCTTGTTCCTCTTCTCTCTTCTTTCCCCCAACTCAGGCCACCGCTTACCTTCAGGAAAAGCCGTGTGAAGCCTTGAAGTAGACTCTGAAGACCTAGAAAACCTGAGGAGCTCTCCTGGACGTCACCATCGCGGATCGGGGCTGCAGTGGAGGGGGGCACCGAGGCAGAGGAGAGCAGCAGCAACGGGAATAGCTGGTGCCACATGACGGGGCGGGCCGGGAGGCTGCGGCGAGGACAGGGATCAGAGCTCCCCCTTCCCTAGACAAGGACACTTCCCGACCCCTGGTCCGGAAACTCCTCAGACTCCGTCCATTTGCCCCCCTCCCCTTACCTTCTACTCCAACATCCCCCGTCCAGTCCGGCCCCTCCCCTCCCCCCAGACCCTGCTCTTCAGGGCTCGGTCTCACACAACGGATCTCGTTTCTTTCCTTCTCCCACATTCGTATCCAGATCTCATTCCTCCTCACCTTCTCCCACGCCCCGCCCCTTCTTCTGGGCCCCGCCTTTATACTAGACCACAGCCCGGTCACCGGACTCAAGACTCCCGCCGTCCACGGACTGTTAAATCCAAACAGTTCTGTTCTCGAGCCCAGGTCGGATACTGGAGCGTTGGAGGTGCTCCGCGAGCCCTGGACCCGCCCCTATTGTCTGACCACGCCCCATCTGCTTACCTCACCCCTGAGGCCGGCCCGCTATTGGGCAGTCTCACCCGAGGTAGGAGCCACGCCCCTTAAGCCAGAGCCGGGCATTGATTTCAAATACACACCCCCAGAGTTAGACCGCGTCCCTGTCGACTGACCTCGGCCCTGGAGACTCAGTTTGGCCCATATTCTTTGGTCCTGGCCGTCGTGGTGGAGTCTCGCTCCAGTCGAAGGTGGCCCCGCCCCTGACTTAGAGCCACGCCCCCACACTTAGGCCTCGCCTCTGTGCCCTGGATCTTGTCCCTAGAGCCCTCAGTTCCATTCCTAGGCTCCCTCTGCTCTTGAAATACAGGTATCTGAACAGTCCTTCTGATTCACCCACTGCTTAGTTTTGTATCTGTCTTCGAAAGCTTCTCCGTGTCCCTTCTCGTCTTCTTTAGGTTTTGAAACGATCAATGCGCTCAACAGAGGGCAATGTAGGGACGCTGAACTCTACGGTTCCACCAAAAAGTTCCTCCCTAGAAACCCTAAAAGCAGCCTTATGTCCCACCTTACAGGGAACCCGGAACCTGGGCTCCCTTCTTCCTCAGGACACGAGATTCTTGATCCAGCCCCTCTAGCCTCTTCAGTTTGAACACTCATCTTTAAGGGATATAATTAAGGGACTCTCATCTCTCTCCTCCGGCACCAAGGCTCTCTCCTGGTCCTGGGACAGAGGCCACCTCTAGTCCACTAGTGCATGTTGACTCGGGAGTCAGCGTCTTCGTGAACTTCCAATAAACTCCCAGTCGTCTTGCCCACGACCCTTAACTCTGATGAGGTCACAAGGAGGCCAGTCAATCAAGAGAAATCAATGGAAATCAATAAGAAACCCATCTCCATACTTCTATCCTCAAAAATACACTTGAGACTGAACAGGGAAGATTCTTTTGTGTTTCTATTAATATCAGTCACTTCCACATCTGCAATACACAAACTGCACTGGAGGGTGGCTGGGAGGCCGGGCCCCAGACCCTTCCTCCTCCAGATTCAGGAAGCTTGGCCCCCAGTCCCTTCTTGCTTCAGTTCCAGGTTTCCAGGCCCCCATCAATTCTCCCTCAGACCCAGGTGGCCAGACCCTCCATTCCCCTCCTCTCTCAGGGATCCAAGCATCAGAATCTCTGAATTCTTACAGGCCCCGGCTAGATTTCATCTCTGTTTGGCCAAAGCAAAAATTCTCTCCGAAACTGTCACCGTAGGATCCCCCTTCCCGCTGTCCGGCGCCGGGACCCGCCCCCCCTCCGGTCCCTCCCACTTTTCCCAAACAAAGCTCCCGGGCAACTTTCTCCCTCGCAGCCCCGCCCGCCCGCGGCTCCCCAGCCCCAGGCCGGGAGGTAGGTAGGAAGGCGCCGGCGGGAGTCGGGGATCGTGCTTTGGGGTGTGTGATTTCGAGTGGGAAGTTACACCTTATGAGTTGAGGTGTTCGTGGGACGGTCTCTGAATTGCTTGCCGCCCTCTTTATGACCGGGGGCCGGAATTTGCGCTCTTGAGACCGAGTCTAAGTGTGGAGTTGCAACTTTCGCCAGAGTTCGGGTGTCTGTTGATGTGTCTGAGTTTGGGAGTGTGCGCCTGGGAGTGAGTAAGGACTGGGGACGCTGGGGGGTGTGAGTGTCTGTGGAGGTGTCGGTTTCAAGTGAGAAAGGGCCTCATGCTTGTTTCTGACCGAATTGGTTTGTGCGTGTCATTTATGGACGCCTGGTCCTCCTCATGGAGAAAAGAGGCCTCCTGGGTGGCCGAAAGGGGGCTCCGGGACTTTCTGGATCTTCATCTTGTCTCTCTGGAGGTTTGGGACCTGGGGCGGGAAATTAGGGGGAACCTTTCTGACTCGGCTCCTCCGTCCCTTTGTCTGGCCACATGGGGGAGAGCTGGGCTGGGATTTTGGCCTACGGGGGTCCTGAATGCCGCAGCGCCACTGGGCTCGGCCTGGGGTCTTTGTCTGTCTGGACCGGGGCTCCGGGGTCCGAGGGAGGAGGGGGATGGGAGTCCGGACTCTGGGGTCCTGGGAAAGCCGTGGAAGACGTGGAGCTGCCAGGGAGGCGGGATCTGACTGTATTGGAAAAAGTTTCCCCCTGTTCCCGGCCTCCGGAAAGTCACTGGGAACTTGAGTTGGATCAGAGCCCACGGCGCAGGGAGCGGGGGAGGAGGGGAGGGGGGGAGGGGAGGGAAGGGGCGGGGCTGGGGGCCAGAGAGGAGGTGCCCTCGCTGGCCAGTCCCTCCCCTGATAGGGGTTGTGGGAAACTGGGGGAGGGGACGCCTGGGCCCTTTGTTCTGGCTCTCCTGATGGCAGGGCGCCCCTGCCCCCCAGTCTGTGGTTCTGTGGGTCTTTCCTGGTCTTGGCTTGAGTTTCTGCCCTGAGTCTCTGTCCTTCTCTCTCTAGGTCTCTGTGCCCCTGTCTCTGGATCTCTGGTCCCCCTCCTTCTGGGTCTCTGTTCCCTCCCTCTGGGTCTCTGTCTCCCTCTCTCTGGATTTCTGGTCCCCCTCCCTCTGGATCTCTGTCCCTTGACATTAGGTCTGTGTTCCCTGTCTCTGGATCTCTGTCCTCTCTGAGTCTCTGTCTCTGGATCTGCCCTCAGCCTTCCTAGGGCCTGTGCCCCTCCTTTTCTAGCAGCTGCTGCTCACACCCTGGCACCTGTTCTTGGCATGGGACTGAGAAGATCTCACCCACGTCCCCCGTCCCTGCAGCTAGGCTCTGACGCCTATCTTCTTTAAACTAGTAATCCACAGCTAAAGTTTCAGCCCTCCTGGACCCTAGGCATTGTTCTGGGGTCTTTAAGACTTCATCACAATCCAGGCTCCACTGAGAACACAGAGAACCCTCTCACCCTAAGCTTCCCAGAAATCCAGCCCCTTTTTCTCCAGGACCCAGTAATCCAGGCTCCCAGTCTCCTGCTTCCCTCAGATCCAGGAGTTCAGCCTCCAGCCCCCTCCTCCCTCAGATCTGGGTGTCCAGGTGCCCCCAGCCTCTCCCCTTAGACCCAGTGATCTGGGCCTCTGTTCTGAGGTCTCTCTGGGTGGATCCGGGGAACCTTGCTGAACTCTGTGTTCCTCCAGGCCCAGATGGGGGAACCCCGGGCTGGGGCCCCCCTGGACGATGGCAGCGGCTGGACAGGAAGTGAGGAAGGAAGCGAGGAGGGCACTGGCGGCAGTGAGGGGGCGGGGGGCGACGGGGGCCCAGACGCAGAAGGTGTCTGGAGTCCAGACATCGAGCAGAGCTTCCAGGAGGCCCTGGCCATCTACCCGCCCTGTGGCCGGCGGAAAATCATCCTGTCTGATGAAGGCAAGATGTATGGTGAGTCCAGCCCTCGTTTTTGCCTTAGCCCCCACTGGTTAATAAAAATATTAAGGAACATTGGCGGAAGCTCTCATCACTGTTCACATAACAGCACATCGTGTGCTCACGATAACTCAGGTAGGAGTTAGCATCACCGTTTGCACAGATGAGGAACCCAAAGCCCAGCAAGGCTAAGTAATTTGCCTGAGGCCACACAGAGCCAGTGTGTGGCAGAACTGGGATCTGAACCCAAGCTGCCTGGCTCCAAAGCCTGCAATCATAACTCCTCTCCCGTGTAGCCCGAGGCTTGCTGTGGAAATGTTGCCTCTCTCTCCTTCCCTGGTGTCTTCTCTGTTGGGAAGTTCTGCTGAAGGTCTAACTCTCTTCCATCTTTGACTTTTCAGGTCGGAATGAACTGATTGCCCGCTACATCAAGCTGAGAACGGGAAAGACCCGAACTCGCAAACAGGTTTCAGGACTGTCTGGTGGGCTTCTGTCTGGGGTGGGCTTGTCTTCTTAGGTTCTCATCCTACTGGCAGATTCAGGTTAGAGGAGGGGCTTGTTCATGGGCTTTTGTCTCTCCTCTTGGCACCTTGGTTAGGGTGCGCTAACTGTGCCTGTTTTGGTATAGTTCTCTTAGCAATTGCATGGGAACCAGAGGGTAAGACCGAACAGAGGGCCAAAGAGAACAAGGTGTGAAAGGGAAATAAGACCTGGATTTACTGGATCTGGGGATGATTAGTAGTGTTCATGAGAAGAGAAAGGCCTTTATGGACACATCGATTCCAAAGTGCCGAGATGGCGGGCCCATTCTGTGTATTTGTCGTCTTTCGTGTTCACCAGCTTTGTGGGGGCACCTGGAGCGGGGGAGGAGGGGTAGGGGATGCAAGGCGTGAGTGGCTGTGGCCTGAATGTGCTGCTTTGTCCCTCCCTTAGGTCTCTAGTCACATCCAGGTTTTGGCCCGAAGGAAATCGAGGGAAATCCAGTCCAAGCTCAAGGTAGAGGTCAAGGAACTGTGACGGACACCTTGAGAGGGAAGCAGGCACTCTGAGAGAGGAGGACAGGCACCAGCGAGAAGGGGGACACAGACCTGGGTGGAAGGGACGGAGACCCAGAAAGAGAGGGAGGGCAGCAGAGATGCAGAGAAAGAGAGGAGACCCAGGGTGTGGGGGCAGAGACCTGGAGAGGGGACAGAGTCACCCAGAGAGGCATACAGAGCAGGAGAGCAGAGACCCAAGGTGGGGGGTTAGTGGCCCAGCCAGGTGGTGAACGGAGACCCTGGGTAGAAAAATGTCATAGAGAGAGGGGGACTGAGATTTAGCTTAGGACAGGCAAGAAGGATGGGGTGCTGGGCTTCTCCTCTGACTGCTCCTGTCTTCCTTCCCCTCCCCTCCCTCTTCTCTCCCTGGTGTTCTCTTTGCTTTTTCCCTCTGGTGCTGTGAAGATCTCCTCTTCGTCTCCTGGTTCATCTTCCCGTGTGGCCCGCCTGCACTTTCTGTGCCCAGAAATCTTCATTTCCTTTTGGAGATGTTCATATCCCTTTACTTTTTTTTTGCATGCTCTGGATTTCCTGTTCCCTCTTGGCCCGAGATCCTCATTTTTCTTCTCTTCCGAGTTGAGGTCTTTTCTTGCTCTTCCCTAGGACTTGGGGACCACCGCTTCCTGGTCTTTTTATACCCAGAAGCTCCCCTTCCCTTTACTAAGTCTGCAAGCTTCACTTCCAGTCTTTGGTCTTTTCTGGAGCTTGCTGTTCCCCCTTTGTCCTGTCTGGGCTGGGAAACCTTCAGCGTCTCTTCCCTCCGGGTCTAATAGTCTCATATCCTGTGGTCTGCATATTCAGAAACCTCCACTTCTGGCTCTTTCTGAAACCTAGAAACCCTCATTGCTGTCTTATATTCTGGATGGGGGAGCCCCTTTCCCCCTCTAGGCTTGGCCTTCTTTATTTCTTGTTCCATATTCATCCCTTGTTCCCTCTTCCTCCCTTTGGTCAGCTCAGGGTGGCTGGGCTGTAGGGGCTGGGAGGGCAGGAAGGTGTGGGGGTGGTGGTGGGAGGAGTCCAGGCCTCATTTCCTAAATTATATTTTCTTTCCTTCTTTGGCACCCTCCCCCACCCCCATGGGCAGGCCCTGAATGTGGTAAGTCCCCCAGCCCATCCTCCCACTCGCTCCCTTACCCGGACAGACATTCCTGAGGAGGCCAGGAGGGGCAGGGGGCTGTAGTGAGAGGGACCTGAACCCGCCCCCAATGCTTTGTCTTGACTCCCCAACTCTGCATCTCCCCAGGCTTGCCCTGCCTTGTCCTTGTCCCACCCTTCCTGTATCCACTGGGACTCCCCATTAACATGGGCCTCCAACTTCTCCTCCAGGACCAGGTTTCCAAGGACAAGGCTTTCCAGACAATGGCCACCATGTCCTCTGCCCAGCTCATCTCAGCACCTTCCTTGCAGGCCAAACTGGGTCCCACCGGTCCTCAGGTGGCCTGGGTGGGCACTGTGGGGTTCAGGGCTGGAGGGATGGGATTGCAGTTTCAACAGGAAATTGATTGACATTACCCTTCTTTGTCTCTTCTACAGACCCCGGAGCTTTTCCAGTTTTGGTCGGGGAGTTCTGGGCCCCCCTGGAATGTTCCTGAGTAAGTTCTTTCTATTCCAGCTCAGCACCTGCTCCCCCGCCCCCTCCAACCCTCTCCTCCCTCTCCACCCAAACCTTTCTTACTCCAACTTCCAGCTCCCAACTTCCTTGTGAACATAGACTCTGGAGTCAGGCTGTCTGGATTTGGATCCCAGGGAGGAGGTTGGGGCAGTGGTCTGAAGAAGAGGAGCTGGTCTGAGCGGGGACAGAGAGACAGGAGGAGGAGAAATGAGGCTGGGGCCTGCTGGGCTGAGAAGGAGGGAGGAGGCAAGGACAGTGCTTGGGGTCTGGCTGGTGACTGGGGTGGGTGGGACCATCCAGAGATGTGCAGCCTGGGGGAGGAGTGGGTTTGGGGTGGAAATGAGCTCAGTGTGGGATTTGATGAATGTGAGAGTCCCTGTAGGATGTCCATGGTGGGTAATGACCTCCCAGAGAGATTGTCTGAGTCCCAGAGGCTCATGGGAAAGGCAGTAGTTGTAGGTGCAAAGTGCTGGGAACCTCTGTAGGTCCAGAGGAATGAGTGGAGCCCCAGAGGCTCATGGGAAAGCTCATTCTCATCCCATAAAGGTGGTTCTTGGGCCTGAGAGTAGAGCAGGGATCTTTATCTTCTCTCAAGAGTCAGAAGGAAAGAAATGGGCCCCTTTTCATCTCTGAGAGCCCTGAGGGTGACAGGATATGCTTTTAGTCTTGTTGTTCGTTGTTCAGTTGTTTAGTTGTGTCCAACACTTTGCAACCCTATGGACTGCAGCACGCAAGGCCTCCCTGTCCGTCAGTCTAGAAGACTAGAAATGAGCCACAGAGGCTCATGGGAAATGGAGTCTTCAGCCCAGAGAGGGGGCAGTGGATCCAGGCTAGGTGGGTATTGGTGGAGCACTGTGGCCTCAGGATGGTGAGGAAGGATCATGGTGAGTGTTGCCAGGGAAAGACAGGCTGTGGGATCCAGGCTGGGAGAGAAGAAAGTTCATTGGGGAGCTGCTACTGTGTATGGGCACAGAAAATTGTCTGAACAAGTCTCTGGGGGCCACAGGAACCACAGGTTTGCAGGGGAGAAGTTGGGCTGGAAGGAGAGGTGGTTCAGCAAACTTTGCACTGGGTACCGGGATCCCATCTTTATGGAGTTGATAGTCAAATGCGGGACAGTGAATGTTAATTAAATCATCACCTATGTAAACATAAAACTGAAGTGTGATCCATATGGCAGTTTTCTTCTTTCAGTATTATGTTTTTCAGAATGTCTATTAAAAAGAATTTTTTTTAAATTGAAGTATAGTTGATTTACAATGTTAGTTTTGGGTATATAGCCAAGTTATCAGTTACACATATATATACATTCTTTTTCATATTCTTTGCCATTATGGTCTATCAGAGGATATTGAAAATAGTTCCCTGTGCTATGCAGTAGGACCTTGTTGTTTATCCATCCTATATATAATAGTTTCTATCTGCTAATCTGTTCCCTGGGTCTGTGACTGCTTGTGTTTTGTAGATAAGTTCATTTGAGTCATATTTTAGATTCCACATGTAAGTGATATAATATAGTATTTGTCTTTCTCTGTCTGACTTACTTCACTTAGTCTGATCATCTCTAGGTCTATCCATGTGGCTGCAAATGGCATTATTTCATTCTTTTCTTGTGACTGAGTAGTATTCCACTGTATATATGTACCACATTTTCTTTACCCGTTCATCTGTTGATGGACACATAGGTTGCTTCCATGTTTGGCTATTGTGAGTTGGATAGCACTGTTTTAGATTCTATTGTTCTGCTCCCTTACCCTGAACTTTGGCCTGATGTCCCACTGGTCTTTTTCTCCCCACCTTCCTGAGCCTTCAGCCTCCTCTTTTTCCAAGTTTCCTATGTTTTGTTTTCTTCTCACCTCTTGAGACCCCATTTGTGCTCTCTTTCTGCCATTTTGTGAGAGGTACCAGAATATCCTCTAGACCAGGGGTCCCCAAGTTCCAGGATCTAATGCCTAATGATCTGAGGTGGAGTTGATATAATAATAATAGAAATAAAGCACACAATAAATGTAATGCACTTGAATCATCCAGAAACTGTTCCCCCCTGCCCCCACCTCTGGGCTGGAGAAAAACTGTCTTCCGTGAAACTGGCCCCTGGTGCCAGAAAAGTTGGGGGCCCCTTAAGATCACAGGCTTTGTGGTGGGGGCTGATCTGGGTTTGAACCTAGGTTCCGCCATACCAGCTGTGTGACTTTGGGCAGGTCAGTTGACCCCGTTTGTCTCAGTTTCCTCCAATGCAAAATGAGAAGAGCAATCATCACACCTACCTTGATAGGCTATGAGTCTTCAAGGAAATGGTGCCCATAATGTGCTTACACAGGGTCTGGCTTGCCATGGTCCCTCAGTAATTGATAGCTGGTATGATTGGCATCTTTCCTTTTGCTGACCCCCAGCTTCCTTTCTCCCTCAGTGTGAAGCCATTCTCGCAGACACCGTTCTCCTTGTCACTGACTCCTCCATCTGCTGACCTCCCAGGTAAGAGCCTTTTCTCCACCCTCCCTCGTTTTCCCCTCTCTTCTCAGCTCCAGCTGCCTTTCCTTCTACCCTCCATGAATTAGGGGATACCATCTTATTGAGATCTAGCTCCGAGGCAGGGCCTGTGGAAGTGTGGAAAGATGTGCCAGAATTTATAGTGGTTGAGATCCTCGCTTCTGTAGCCAGATCTACTGGGTTTATGTTTGTTCACTTGCTAACCTGAAGGATATCGGGGACATTGATATATTAATCAAGATTCTTTCAGCTGCAAGTGATAAAAATCCAAATCAAGCTAGATGACCAAAAAAAGAAAAAAACAAAAAGGAGAGATTCTATTGGTTCAGGTAACTGATATTTCAGGAGTTAGGGGTTAAGGCATGGCTGGATACAGGAGCTCAAATGGTAGCAACAGGAGTTGCTTGGTTCTGCTTTCCTCTGTGGTGGCTTCATTCTCTGGCAGGCTGTGTCCACCTGATAGCAAAGATGACTTCCAGAAGTCCATGCTGGGTGGTCCTAAGAACTCACATTGGTGAAAGAACTCTCAGGTTTCACAGATTCATCAAGTGGGAATGCTTTTGGCTCCAAGTTACAGAATATCCAAATTAATAGTGCCTTAAATAGTAAAAGTTTTATGATTCCACATAACAAAAAGTCTGGAGGTGGACTGCTCCAATGCTGGTTCAGCAGCTCAGCAATACCAGGACTGGCATCTCTCTAGTGGCCTCTGTCTTATCCCAAGATGGCTGTTGTGACTCCAGGCATCACAGCCCAAGGAGGACTTTGCTAGAGCCAAATGCTCTCCCTCCCAAAGTTCTGTCTTTTTCATTCAAGAAGAAACTCCTTCCCAGAAGCCCCCCAGCAGATTTTCTATAACGTCTCATTGGTTAGGACTGTGTCACATGGCCACCTCTAGCTGCAAGGGAGGTTGGGAAAGTGAGTATTTAGCTTTTTCAGCTTCTAAGAGGAGGCAAGCAAGAGAGAACAGTGCTTGACAGAGTCAATCAATGTTAGCAATTTTTATTGTTTGTTCTTCTCTCTTTCTAGGGTACGAGCCCCCCCAAGCCCTCTCACCTCCCGCTTTGCCCCCACCCGCCCCATCACCCCCAGCCTGGCAGGCTCGGGCTCTGGGCACTGCTCGGTTGCAGCTGGTGGAGTTCTCGGCCTTTGTGGAACCGCCAGATGCAGCTGACTCTGTGAGTGCAATTTTGGGATAGTCACGGGAGGGTTTTGGAATGAAGAGGGTTCTAGCAAGGGGAAGCATAAAGCAGTGGTTCTTCAATTTTAGCATGTATCAGAATAACATGGAGAGCTTGTTAAAACATAGTTTGCTAGGTCCACTCCTAGAATTTCTGATTCAGTTGATCTGGTGTAGGATCTGAGATTTTGCATTTCTAACAAGCTACCAGGTGATGTTGCCGCTGCTGGTCTAGGGACCAAACTTTGAGAACTACTAGAATAAAGGAACTAGAACGTCATGGGGTCATGGGTTGGGAAAGCCAGAGAAATCCCTCAGGACGTCACTCATTCATTAAGTAAACATTTTTGAGTGCCAACTGTGCACTAGGCTTTGTGGTGGATACTGGGAACCTGGGGAAGAAAATATGTTTCTAGGTGTGAGCTTTCCTGGCTTAGGATGGAGACAGGTGCCATAATAGCCCAAGTGGACTGAATGTTAGAAGTAATAACTCCCAACCCTCAGGGGTTGAACATCATAGAAGTTTCTCACTCATTAACATTTCAATATGGCTGGTCGTTAGGAGCCTTCCACGGAATGATTTGGGAAATCCAGGCTTCTTCCATTTGTGGCTCTGCCATTTTCTAGGACTCTAGAAGATGCTGCTGGATGCTCTGCATCTGGCTGGCAGATGGTGGAAGGGAGAGAGTCAAGAACTCTGCAAGTTTTATGAGTCTGAGTTGGATGTAGCAACTGTCAGGTCTGCTCACATCCCATTGGCCAGAACTTAGTCACATGGTCACACCTAACTGCAAAGGAGCCTGGGAAGTGTAGTTTAGTGGTGGGAAAAGGAAATGGGGTTTGTGAACACAGCAGTATCTGCCACAGAGATCTAAACACCAGTTTCTGTATATCCTGGTCCTGGTAAAACCCAAGTTAGATCAGGTTAAAACCCTCCCGTCTCACTTGGAGCAAAAGCTAGCATCCTTTCAGTTGCCTACAAGGCTCTGGGTGGTCTGACCCTCATTCCTGTTCTGATCTTACCTCCTGTCCTCTCACCTTTGTTTACTCCGGTCTGGCCATACTGACCTCCATGCCCTTTCTGAAACATGCCAGACCCGCTCCTGGTTCAGAGCCTTTGCACCTGGATGTGCTTTTCCCAGATATCCCCATTCTCTCCTTCCACCCATTCATTGCTTTGCTTGATTATCTTTTCACATGGGCTTTCCCAAGCCACTTTATGGAAATGCCAGCTACCACCACTCTTCCCCCATTCCTGTGCTTTATTTTTTCATAGCATACATCATTCTCTGAAGGTTCTATCATCTATGGAAAGATTTAAAAATTTTCCTGTTTCTGACTGTAGCTCCCTGAGGTCAGAGACTTTGCCTTGTAGCCCTGGGACCCAGAATAGTGCCTTGCACACCATAGGTCTTTTGATAGATGTCAAATATGTGCTGGGATAGGGGAAGCTCATGTTTTTCTGAGTGTACAGAGGAATCATATCTGGGGAGTGAGTGAAGAGATCCCTGAGATGACAACATTTGAGTTGGGTTTTGAGGGTTATATAGGAGTTTGCCATGTGCAGAACTGGATGCTTCAGACACGGAGATAGAAACAGCATGAAGTTTTCAGGAAAACAGATAATTGAATATGGGGGGAGCTGGTTCTGGAAAAGCTGGCATTGCCAAGCTAGGTGAGGGACCCAGGCTTTGTGTAGAGGGTGATGGGGAACCATGGGAAAGGGAGGGTAGAGAGATGCCATCTGATTGTGATCCAGGGAGGCTTCCAGGAAAAGGCAGATTTGGATGGACTTGAGCCTGGGAATATCAGAGGGGGGATTAGTTCTGGAAAAGAAGAAGGGGAATATTTTCAGGGTATGAAAAAAAGTGATAAGAATAGAAACAGAGGGACTTCCCTGGTGGTCCACTGGTGAAGAGTCCACGCTCCCAATGCAGGGTTTGATCCTTGGTCAGGGAACTAGACCCCACATGCCACAACTAAAGATCCCACATGCCACAGCAAAGATTGAGGATCCCACATCATATGACAACTAAGACCTGATGCAGCCAAATAAATAAATTAAAAAAAAAAGGAACAGATAGGAAGTCCTGATGTGGGCTGTGTGGATTCCCATCCATCTATCCATGAAAACTTTAATACAGGGTCAGGTTGAGGGTGTGTGGGCTTTGTCCTGGGAGGCACTGGGGAGCCATGGGAGGATTAAGAGCAGGGTTGGTCAGCTCTGAAGCCATGTGAGTGATGAACTGGAGAGGATAGATTGGAGGCTGGGAGGCCAAGGAGAAGGCTGGGGTGAGGGTGGGAGAGGACAGAGCCGTGGGGATGGGCATCAGGGGACAGGGCAGAGAACTGGGCACTATGGACAGGGCTTGGGGACTGAGGGAATGTGGGAGTAAAAGGGCAGCAGGGAGTGGGGACAGTGCCTGAGAGCTGGGCCCTGTGGAACAGTTAGCAAGAGCTGTGGCAGATGGTGACGGAGTGAGGGATGGGCTTGGGCAGTGAGGACTGGGAGTCCAGCCCGTCTCCCACTCCTTACTCCTCACCGTCCCTCCTCAGTACCAGAGGCACCTGTTTGTACACATCAGCCAGCACTGCCCCAGCCCTGGAGCGCCCCCCCTCGAGAGTGTGGACGTCCGGCAGATCTACGACAAATTCCCCGAGAAAAAGGGTGGTCTGCGGGAGCTGTATGATCGTGGGCCCCCCCATGCCTTCTTCCTGGTCAAGTTCTGGGTGAGTTCCGCCACCAAAAACAAAAGGGCTCATAAATCACATGGCCTCCCAGCTCAGGCCACTGGCTCTAACGGAGACAGTCTCGGGACCTGCCCAAGTCAGCCCGGGCCTTACCAGTTCTCGTGGCTCCCAGTGTCAGCCCCCTTAGCAGCAAGGAACAGGAAGGAGTTTTACCCACAGGGCGGGATGGATGGGACCAGTGCAAGTGTGGGGACCTCCATCCTCTGAAGACTCCACTAGACTTTGCCACACCCAGTCGTGCGACTGATATGGCCCTGGGGATTGGCTTGCGGCATTTCAGTTTTGCCTGTGTCCCACCTGACCACACCAAGCCTCTTGCTAAGGAATGGCCCCAGCCCCTTAGCAAATGAATCCTGGAGTGTTTGGTTTCTAAAGAGAGGATGAGGCTTTGCTGGGTTCCACCAGGCCCTGTTGCTAAGAATGTCTGGCCTTGGGACTTCCCTGGTGGTCTGTTGGTTGAGACTCCGCACTTCCACTGCAGGGGGTGAGGGTTCGATCCCTGGGCTGTTGTCCACTTGGCCACTGGGATTATGACGGGATCTGACCTCTGAGAATTGGCTGAAAGGGCCTGGGAGAGTTTTCCAGAGAGGAGTCGGGCTTCCCCAGACCTCACCAGGCCCTGCTGCTAGGGAGTAGGTGCTTGTCTTAGCAACCAGGGTCTTGAAGGGCCTTGAGGGAGAGCCTCTGGTTGCTAGGGAATAACTACCTCCTTAGTAACCAGGCTCTTGAAAGGGGCTGACCTCCTGAGTTGCAGGTTTCCGGAAAAAAACTTGAATTCCAGGGCCTCTTTAATGGGGAAGTTACCAGGGAGAGAGGGTCAGGGCCATTGGGGGACCCAACTGCTGGAAGGAAGGGTGGGTTTTTTTTTTTTTCCCAGAAACTGGAGAGGTGGGGACTTTGTTAAGGAAGAGAGATGGGTGACTGCAAAGCTATGGGCGCTACCAAGCTGTGGAGCAGACTTCCCACTTGAGAAGAGTTCCCACTGTTTATAAGGGCCATCCCTTCCAACTTGCCTGTACCTCCCCATCCCCCAGGCGGACTTGAACTGGGGCCCGAGTGGTGAGGAGGTGGGGGCCGGCAGCAGCAGCGGTGGCTTCTATGGAGTGAGCAGCCAGTACGAGAGCCTGGAACACATGACCCTCACCTGTTCCTCCAAGGTCTGCTCCTTCGGCAAGCAGGTGGTGGAGAAGGTGGAGGTGAGGCTGGAGGGGTGGAGCTCTGGGTGAGTAAGCACCCAGCCACCTGTTACTCGGGAGGGCGCAGACTCAATGGACCAGGAGCCACACCAGCTCAGGCCTTTGGGGGTTTGCATGGTGGGGTGGGGGTACCCTAGCCTCTTTCACACAGGGACTTAGAGCTAATCTGGAGTTCCAAAGATACCTATGGGGTCACTTTGAGGGTTTAAGGTTACTGTGTGGTACAGAGATTTACTAAGATTCAGAAGCTTCTTGTGGATATGGAAGAATCCTCAGGGCGAGGCGGTTAGGGGTCACACCTAGGGGTTGCTGAGGTCTTGAGGGGTCGCAAGTACAGAGGTCATACAGGCTTTGGAGAGCTCATGGAGGGCATCTCTGGAGGGTTTGAGTGTATCTGAGGACCTGGAGATCACATGAGTTCAGAGGTCTTTGAGGGTTCAGAGGACAGCTCTGAGAGGCTGGAGGGGTCCTTGGTTGCAGGCTCAGTAATCCTGAATGGGGTACCTGAGGGTTCAGGCTTTCATCTTTGGTCACTGCGGATGGGGCAATGGAGAGAAGATGGCAGTGGGGAGTGGGTGTGGCATCTGAGAAGTGGCACAGAGTGGGTTCAGACTCTGGGGGTGAACCCCTGTGTCTCTGAGTCACTGTCCTTCCTACTTCCCAACCCCTGGTTCAGACGGAGCGTGCCCAGCTGGAGGACGGAAGGTTCGTGTACCGCCTGCTGCGCTCACCCATGTGCGAGTACCTGGTGAATTTTCTGCACAAATTGCGGCAGCTGCCCGAGCGTTATATGATGAACAGCGTCCTGGAGAACTTTACCATCCTCCAGGTGATGCGCTGGTGCCTGGCCTGAGCAGGGCCCCTGATGTGGAGGGGAGTGCCCACGACTGACCCTCAGCCTGTGAAACTGACACAGGGGGCACCTCGTGCTTGACCCTTCACTTAGGGGACCCCTTTACCCGGGAAACTGATACGGTGGGGGTTCCACAGCATTCTCATAAGAGGAAAACTGACCTGAAGGACGCCCCACAGTGGATCTTCAGCTTAGGGGACCCCCCTTCACAGGGAACCTAACCTTAGCCCATGGAGCATGTTATGTATGGTAGGATGCCCTTTAACTCTGGGGAGTGTGATGACCCTGTGACTTGATACACCATCTGATATGAGGCCTCTCCCTGCGGACCCTCAGACCTAGAGCCTGGCATGTTGGGCATCCCGTCGACCTGGGGGAACATGACATGGTGGGGACCCCTTATCTCATGACATCTCGGTTGGGGGGTCCACAGTGTTCCCTGCCCTCTGTTCCAAGCACAAACCCCTTTCTCCTGGCCTCCTTGACAGGTGGTGACAAACAGAGACACCCAGGAACTGTTGCTCTGCACCGCCTACGTCTTTGAAGTCTCCACCAGTGAGCGGGGGGCCCAGCACCACATTTATCGCCTGGTCAGGGACTGAAGGGGGACCCCAAAAGTGGCTCACCCTCCAGAATACCCTCTCCTCCCAGGCAGGACCTCCAGCTTTCCCCGTGCTTCTAATGTGGGGAGGGGACTGCTCCCTGTTAGGACTGTAAAAGCTGGGTGGTGAGTGGAATGGGCTGGGACTGAGAGGGGAAGATGGATCCTGATCTTGGAACCTCACAGGGGTGTCTGAAAGGACAGGTCACCCCAGAGCATTGGGCACTGAGGACAGAAGTGAGAGAATCCCCGGGATAGCACTGGTTTCTGTCTCTGACAGGTGCCCTCCCTTTTCTTTGTTCTGGATGTTTTGGAGGGCCCCCAGTGACACATGGGCTCATCCCTCTGTTTTTCCGCATCTCCCTCTTCTCAATCTCCCTCCTCTTACCACCTCCATCTGGGGAACCCTGATATCAAATATTGAAGGTTAACCTTTTCTGTGCAGGGGCAGAGTCAGGTGGCCCTGGAAATATATTATTATTTTTTTTAATATAACGAGATATTTATAAGTGGGTATTAGGGTCGTGACTTTTTCTCAGCTGGGCAAGCAGCCTTTTAATCTCATGCCCTCTTCTAAATGTGCCGTGGGGCTAGACTGTGTTGCCTCCCTCTCCTCCCCACTCCCCCCTCAAATGTGTTGGTTTGTGTTTTGACAGAGGATAAAGCTATTTTACCAAAACGCAGGGGATTTATTTGGGGCTTGGGCTAAAAATAAATCTACTGGGAGGTGGTAGGCTGACAGCTGAGGCAAGGAAATGAGGTGTCTTTCGGGACAGGAAGCTGGTGGCCGGAAACCCCAGGTCCCACGGCGGGGAGGTGACAGCAGCGAGAAAGGCAGACACCTGGGCCCCCGAGGGGAATGAGGGCTCAGTGGCAGGGGCCAACTGGGGATTAAACAAATATTTACAGGCGCCAGGGAACTAAATGCCCTGGACACTTGAGGGGGTCGGGGTGGGGCTTCGGGAAGGATGGGGCCTAGCGGTACCGAGCGAGCCGATCGTAGACGTGGTCCAGGTTTCTGCACAGGAATATGGAGAGCGTCATGAAGCTGAGCTACAGAGAAAGGAGACGCGGTCAGAGAGGTCGAGAGGGTGCCAGGAGAGTTCCAGGACCCCGGTCCCTAGGGAAAAAAATCCAGGGGGTGGGGCCAGGAGCAGAAAATGAGGACCCGCGAGTTGGGCGGGGCTTCGCCTTGGGAGGTGTGGAGAAGGGAGTAGGTAGGAGATGGGCCTGGTGGTGAAAGACTCGGGGACGGCAGTTTGGAGAATGTGGCGGCGTTAGTGTAAAAGGGCTAGGGGTAATTGGCTGGGACACCAAACATGTGGGCAGGCCGGGGAGGGGTGGGAATAGAGTTTGAAGCTGGAAGGGCGAATAGGGTGGGGTAGGGGGAGCCCAGCCTTGTC
Organism: Cervus canadensis; assembly: GCF_019320065.1. NCBI lineage: Eukaryota > Metazoa > Chordata > Mammalia > Artiodactyla > Cervidae > Cervus > Cervus canadensis. The sequence goes on along the minus strand of NC_057403.1, from coordinate 20,755,770 downwards.
TAGCATAGGGTCTAGAGTCTGAGAAGGAGCGTGATCCGGAGAAAGCCCAGGGTCCTTTATTCTGGAGGCTCATCTATCTCCTCCTCCGTCTCTGCCTCTAATTCCATCTCGGCCTCCATCTCTGCGCCTGCACTCCCGGTCTCAAGTTGTTCCTCGTCTTGATCCCAAAGCGACCAGGGCCCCAGCACCTTGGGCAGCTTGCCCAGCGGGGCCTTGTCCCCCCAGTTGGGGCAGGCGTCCGCCATGCCCCAGCCACCCCACAGACTGCCGCTCCGCCCGCTGCTGCTCAGCACACCGTAGCGCCCGCCGCTGCCGTCGGTGCTCGGGCGTGGCCCGCAGCTCGAACTGTAGGTACCCGGCACCTGCGGCTGGGGTTCGCGGTGCAACAGGCTGCGCGGTAGTAACAGGCTCAGCCCGGCTACACTCACCTGCGGGGAAAGGGGGATTTGCGGCCAATAGCAAGGGGCTGATGTACCCAGGAGGACCAATGGGAGCCTCGTGAGGAAGGGCGGGAACGCCTGCTCCTCTGTGCAACCAATCAGGGCTCACAGAGGCTAGGCCTCCCTTGTCCCAATGTGGAGTCCCAGAAAGGCCTGGATTGGCTGTAGCTCTGTCAATGCATGCCCCTTTCCCAGAGACTGGACGGGCAATTTGGGGCAGGGCCATCTAGGCCAATCGCGAGTGGGGGCGGGACCAGATCACCTCGAGTAGACCCACGCCGAGACAAATGCCCACTATGGAGATGAGGTTGTTGGTCAACCAGTTGGAGAGGTTCTGTTCGCAGCCCTGGGGATACAGGGACAGGTTATAGGTAGGGTTCCTTTTGGGATTCGCCCTCAAGCCCGGGGTCCACTGTCCTCAGTCCAGCCTTAACCCCTCTTTTAGGTACCGCCCCATTCCCTAGTTATCAGGGGTCTCTAGTTTCTGGGCTTCAGTCCGTCCAAGCCGAAGACCCCTTCCCCAGGCATCAGCGTTCCAGATACTGTCCTTTCGCCTAGGCCTTTTCTTTAGGCCCCGCCCTTCCAAAAGATCCCGCCCCTTGTAGGGGTTCTGCCTCTGTTGTAGGACAGCCCTTTCCCGTAGCCCCACCCTGTCAGACTCCTCTTGTCCTGCGCTCCACATCCTCCCCACCTGTTCGTAGATATAGCTGTTCGCGGGGACCGAGCAAACTTCGGCATTGTGTCGGGGCCGCGCCAGTGATCCGAGCCGGCTGAATTGGGGGAAGGAGAGCTTATCGAAGACTGTGGAGTCATTGGTCGCCGATGAGTTATAGCAGGAGCAAGGCACGCGGTCCCCTTCGGACTCGTTGCTTCTCATGCTGGGGATATGGAACCAGTCCTGAGGAGACTCCCAGCCACAGCAGCGGAGCTGAGAGAAGAACAAGAGTCAGAGGAACAGGGTACAGCAGAAGTTAATATTGTAAAGCAACTACAAAAAAAAAAAAAAATCAGAGGAACAAGGGCTAAAGAGATGCAAGATGCTTTGGGGGATCAGAGGACTAGGTGATGGGTGTGACTGGGTACTGGGTCGTATTGGGGAGTAGAGGGCTAACAGAACTGTGTGCTGGGGTGGGGTCACAGCAGGGCCAAGGGACATTAGGGGTACATGAGGTTGGGAGAGAGGAGTCACGGGGGCGGGGGTCTTGGGGCTGGGGGAAGAGCTGCAGAATCGTGCTTTGGAGGATTGGGTAGGCAGTACAATCCAGCTGTAAGCAGGGGAAAGATGGATGGGAGGGCGGGGCCGTGTGAGTGACCAGGGAAAGGAATCTCACTTGGGCCTGGTCCCTTGGGAACCAGAGTCACTACTGGGCAGGGAGTGGGGTCAGGCTAGGACCTTGGGACTGAGGGCGGAGTCCTGTCGAGGCAGGGGGCGGAGTCACTGCAGGGATTGGGAGCTGGGGGACTGGGCCAAGTTGCCAAGGGCTGGAGGTGGCTTAGGTGGGTAGGGTTACGTTAGGGTCCTAGAGCTGGGGGCTCGGATCCCGTCGGGGCCACGTCTCCTCCAGGCAGAGGGCGGAGCCAAGTCAGAATCGCAGAGCTAGAGGGAGGGTTCCTGGTGGGCGGGGGCCTCACGCACCTGAAACTGCACGTAGTCCCAGCTCTCTTCCGCTGCCGTCTCCTCCAGGTGAGCGCGGTAGGTTTGGATGGTCTTCTGCACAACGTCCTTCACTTTCTTCTTCAGCTGACAGGCCGAGAGTGAGGCTGAATTCCCCACCTGCCTCCCCACTGCCCTCTGCTCCAACCCACTCCAGCCACTCCGTAGCCGTCCCAGCCTCTAGCGGTCTCTGAGCTTCTTCGTGGCAGCCTCGGTGTTTCACTGAATGGTTAGCTATGTCTCTGTCCCTCCAGACCGCTCTCTGCCTGTTTCTACCGTCTGTCTTTCCGTGTCGCCACTGTCTCTCACGATCTCATTAAGTTTCTGTCTCTTTCTTGGAGCCCTGTGTTTCTCCAAGTGTTTTCTTTCCTCGCTTCTGTTTCCCTTTGGATCTCTGTCTTCCTTTGTGTTGGTGAGTCCTTCTCTGACCTTCTCTGTCTCTAGATCCTTCTCTGTGTCTCTCTACCAGTCTCTGTCTTTCTGTCTTCTCTATCTTTCTCTGTTATTTATCTTTGTCTGTGTTAGCCCCTGTCTGCCTTTGCTTCTGTCTTTTTCCACCCCCCCCCCCCCCACTAGCTCAGGTGAGGGGAGGAGAAGGTGAGCTTACCTGGACTCTCTGAGTGGAGATGAGGATTCCTAGGGTGATCTGTGTGGCGAACAGGAGCAGCAGTGTCCCAAAATACTGGAGCGGGGAGGAAGACAGAGTGGGCAGGTCAGGCTGAACTCCCCAGGATGAAGGGGCTGCCTATTTAAGGACAAGATGTGGACCATCCTAGAGGTGGAAGGGTGGAGGGGAACTCACCAGGCCCAGGAGGCAGCGGAACTCCTTCAGGGCCCCCACACAGCCCAAGAGGGCAAGGCCCATGGTGAGGATTCCTGAGATGGCCAGGACCTTGGACCAGATCTGCAAGGGCATGAAGGACAAGCCTGGGGGAGAGGAGAGGCAGTGACATTGGGCTCCATGTGCCCATCTCCAGACAGCCCGGTTCCCCACCCACACATCTCCCAAGTGGGGAACAGTAACCTGGGTGAAGGGGCCTCTTCCTGGGCTCCTGGCATTCTTTTCTCTGAGTCTGTGTCCCTGTTCTACACTGAATCTCTGTCTCCTGGAATTCTTCCCACCCGTCTCTCTGGTCTCTGGCCCTCTCTGTCGTTAGGTCTCTGTCCCCTTCTTTCTGGATCTCTGTCCCTGTTTCTTCCTGGTCTCTGTCTTTCCCTCTTGTTCTCAGTCTCTCTCTCCTCCTTCAGTCCCTCCTCACCCTGAGTAGTTTCAGCCTCATCACTTGTTCTGCAACATTAGATCAGCCACCTAAACCTCCCTGAGACCTAGGGAACAATGATATCTATTCCTAGAGTTGTTTTGAGGAACACATGGGAGACATGTGTTCAGTCCGATCCTCTACACTAGTCCTCTAGTCCTCCTCATATTTAATAAATCCTGTAAACATTTATGAAATATGAGTTATTGGGATTTTGACTACCACCCCAGTGTTATTTTCCTACAATGATTATTAGTGTTAATCTGCTTTTCTGCTTCCTTGCTGTGTGACATCCAGTGACTTCCCCTCTCTGAACCTCAAGAGAGGGAAGACTTATGAGAGAATCTGATGAGCATCTTTGCCCAAGATCTGACACCTACATGTCACCTAAGGTGTGACACTTAGCTGTCTGGCACCTAAGTGCCTGAGAAATGGCCACTATTATTGTTATAGGTATGCACAACTTATTTGCCAGAGGAAGAAGCTGAGGCTCAGAAGTTGTGGCCTTAGCAAGGAGTGGAGCAGAACCTAAGATCAGACAAGAAAGCTGGGCACCATGGGCCTCCCTGGGATGAGAGAGACCCCAGGAGTCCCCTAGGAGGGGAGCCCTGTTCATACCTGCTCCAGGAAGACCGTTCCACCCCCTCCGCCCCAATGCCCCTACCCAGCCCTGGACTGCCTCAGCCCCCTTACCCACGAAGGACACGAAGCTGGTTTTGTCGATGAGTATCCAGATGCCGAAGCAGAAGATAAGGCTGCCTAGGACCTGGGGAGAGGAGAATATGGCTGGTGGGCGACACGGGGAAACGAAATGGTGTGGCTACGGCAGGGGCTGGGGCCCGGGCTCGGGAGCCAAGAGGCAACTTACGAAGAAGAAGAGGTTGAAGACGAAGAGGAGGTACTTGACGAGGCTGAGGCAGCCATCGTGGGCTGACATCTTCTCCTAGAGGGGTGAGACACTGGTGGGAGGGACAGGACAGAAGGGGTGGTGGCAGGGAGAATGGGCAGAGAGACCTTGAGAGAGAGGGGGAGAGGCCGAGACAGAAGAGAAAGGAAGAACTCAGAGAAAGAGGAAGTGCCGGGGCTGGAGCCCCACCCCCCGCCTCTTTACATGCAGGGTGACTTTCTTCTGGGTCTTCATCCCCATCTCCCCTCGCTTGCCCCACTGGGACGCACACCCCGGTACCTGAGGGGCCTTGGAATTGACGGGCACCAAGGACACGCCAGGCAGTTCCTCCCAGATCTCCATGGCTCAGGCTGGGGGACCCATAGGGCATCCTGATGCACTTGCCGCCCACCTACTCTGGGCATCAGGACCCCAGACTGGCCATGGACAGCAGCTGACCTCACAGACACTCTGACCTCACTGTCTGCAAAGCTCTGCCATCTCTGCCTTCATTTCTGCCCCCACCCCCCACCACTTCCTGGCCTTCGCAGTCTCTGGATCTCTGTTCTTTTATCTGTGGATCTTTATCACTCTCTTTACCTCTAGATCTCTGTCCCCTTCCCCACCAGGTCTGCATCCTCTTCCTCTTTGGTTTCTGGCCCCTCATCTGCATGCCTGTCCTTCTTCCTCTGTTTATGCACCCCACCCCCACCTTCCTATCATTTCCCGCTCTCAGAATCTGTGTCCAGTTCTTGGCAACAAGGTAGACCAAGGTGCTCCCATGTGCTGGGGCAGGGGCTGGGCACCTGGGGGAAGTGAAAGTACTGCAGGCCCCAAGTGGGAAGATCCCCAGTGCAAAGGGGTGATTTGGCAGTATCAAAACACCCAGAGCGGAAGCTGAGCCTAGGGCAGTACTTCCTGCTTCGGCAACGAGGCCCTGAGAAGGGGAGGCCCCACTGGAGTCAAGACCGAGCCCAGGACCTTGGCCGTTAGGTCCAGGTTTGCAATACCTGATCATCTCTAGGCCTCAGCTCCACAGCCAGCAGCCTCTGAAAACTCCCCTGACATCCTGCAGGCTTCTCACTTGTCAAGTCCCAAATCCCCACCGATGTTTATTTAACATTATGGATGTTCCTACCATCTCAACATCTACCCAGGCAAACCAGACCTCCTTAGAGAGCTAGTTTACTCTCTCTCTTCTGAGCAGTCTCATCCACTTTTTTTTTAAGGCTCTGAATGTAATTTATTTTCTTATTAATGTCATCACAAATCAATTCATATTAGTAATATTCTGATTTTTAACTCTAGGCTTTCTTTGTTTTATCCCAATTCTATTGAGGAATAACTGACAAGTATGATTATGTATATTTAAAGTATACAGGACAATTATATATATCTGTATTATATATATATATACATATATATAGTGGAATGATTACCATGCTCAAGATAATTAACATGTTTTCATCTCACATAGTAAACAGTGTTTGTGTGTGTGTGTGTGTGTGTGTAGAACACTTAAAGTTACTCTCAGCAACTTTCTAGCACACAATAGTGTATTATTAACTATGTTACTATACTGTACATTTAGATCCTCAGATCAGAACTTACTCCTCTTATAACTGAATGTTTATATACTTAGGCCATTTTCCTTACTCCCCAACCCATCCCACCATTCTATAATCTGTTTCTATGAAATTGGACTTAAAATTTTTTTTAAAGATTCTACATATAAATGATACCAGTATTTATCTATCCATGACTAATTTCATCTAGCCTAATGTCCCCCTCAGGTTCATCCATATTGTCCCAAGTGGCAGGACTGTCTTCTTTTTTATGGCCGAATAATATTCCATTGTAATATATTTATTAGAAATATATATATCACATTTTCTTGATCCATTCATCTGTTCAAGGACATTTAGATTGCTTCCATATCTTGGCTATTGTGAATAATGCTGCAATGAACACGAGTGAAAAGATATCCCTTCAAGATACTCATTTCATTTCCTTTAAATATGTACCCAGAGTGGGATTGCAGGAGCATATGGTGCTTCTATTTTTAGCTTTTTGAGGCATCTCCATACTGTTTGCCGTAGTGGCTTCACCAATTTACATTCACACAAAAGTGCACAATGATTCCTTTTTATCCACATCCTTGCCAACACTTGATATCTCTTCTTTTTTTGATAACAGCTATCCTAACTGTTATGAGGTGATATCTCATGGTTTTGATAGTTTTGATTTACAGATCCCTCATGAATAGTGGGGCTTCCTAGGTGGCACTAGTGGTAAAGAATCTGCCTGCCAATGCAAGACATGACAGATGTGGGTTCAGTCTCTGGGTCAGGAAGAACCCCTGGAGAAGGAAATGGCAACCCACTCCAGTATTTTTGCCTGGGAAAACCCATGGACAGAGGAGTCTGGTGGACTACAGTCCATGGGGTTGCAAAAACCTGGACACGATTGAGTGACTGAGCATACACACATGCACACACACACATGATTAGTGATGTTGAGCACTTTTGCATGCCTCTATCGGCCACTTGAATGTTTTCTTCAGAAAAAATTGTCTATTCAGATCCTTCCCCCATTTTTTCAAATTGAGTTATTGGCTTTTTTTGCTGTTGAGTTATATGAATTCTTTATGTAATTTGAATATTAGCCCTCTCTCAGATATATGGTTTGCAAATATTTTCTCCCATTCTCCATTGAAAAGGGTGTCTTTTCAATATATTGTTTCCTTTTTAAAAAATAATTGTATTTATTTATTTTTGGCTGGGCTGGGTCTTTGTTACTGTACCACCTTTTCTCTAGCTGCGGCGTGTAGGCTTATTGCGGTGGGTTTTCTTGTTGCAGAGCTCGGGCCGTAGGGCGCTTGGGCTTCCGTGGTTGCAGCTCCCGGGCTCTGGCGCACAGGCTCAATAGTTGTGGCACATGGACTTAGTTACTCTGCATGTGGGACCTTCCCAGGGATGGAACCCGTGTCTCCTGCATTGGCAGGTGGATTCTTTACCACCGAGCCACCAGGGAAGCCCTTGATTGTTTCCTCTGGTATGCAAAAGATCTTTGGTTTGATGTAATCTCACTTTTTTATTTTAGCATTTGTTTCCTGTGCTTTGGTGTCTTATCCAATAAACTACTACCAAGACCAATTTGGTAAAACTCAAGGAACTGTTTTCCTATGCTTTCTTCTAGTTTTATAGTTTCAGCTTTTACATTTAAGTCTAATCCTTCTCGACTTTTGTGAGTGGTATATGGTAGTGGTTCAGTTTCATTCTTTTGCATCTGGAAACGCAGTTTTCCCATTTACTGAAGAGACTTCTTTTCCTATCATGTGTTCTTGGCACCCTTATAAAAAATTAGTTGACTGTATATGCATGTGTTAATTTATGGGCTCTCTATTATGTTTCACTGGTCTATGTGCTAGTTTTTATGCCAGTACCATATTGCTTTGATCACTATAACTTTGTATATGTTACAAAGTTTGAAATCAGGAAGTATGATGTCTCCCATTGTGTTCTTCCTTGAGATTACTTTGGCTATTCAGGGTCTTTTGTAGTTCCATACAAATTTTAAGATAGTTTTTTTCCTATTTCTGTGAAAAATGCAATTAGAATTTTGATCAGGATTACACTGAATATGTAGATTATTTTGGGCATTATGGGGGTTTTCACAATATTAATTCTTTCAGTCCAAGAACATGGATATCTTTGTATTTATTTGTGTCTTGTTCAGTTTCTTTCCTCAGTGTCTTATAGATTTCAGTTTACAGGTCTCTCAGTGTTTTATTGTTTTTGACACAATTACAAATGGAATTGCTTTCATAATTTTTTTAAAGATAGTTTGTTGTTAGTGTATAGAAATGCAACTCACTTTTGTGTGTTGATTTTTATCCTGTAACTTTATTGAATTCATTTGTTAGTTTTAACAGTTTTTTTTTTTTTGTGGGTTTTTAGGGTTTTCTACAATAGATCATGTTGTCTGCAAACAGAAAATTTTCTTCCTTTTTGATTTGGATAAGTTTTATTTCTTTTTCTTGCCTAATTGTTGTGGCTAAGACTTCCAGTACTATGTTGAACAGAAATCGTGAGAGCAGGCATTTTTGTATTGTTCCTGATCTTAGAGAAAAGATTTTTAACCTTTCACCATTGAGTATGATGTTAGCTGAGGGTTTGTCATATAGCGTCTTCATTATGTTGATATACATTCCATTTATACCTAATTCGTTGGAAATTTTTATCATGAAAGGATGTTGAGTTTTTTCAAGAGCTTTTTCTTCATCTAATGAAATGATCATATGATTTTTATCCTTCATTCTGTTAGTGTGGTATATTACATGATTGACTCTTTCCTGTGAGTCATCAAAATTTCCCTCCCTACCAACACTTTCCTATTAGCACACAATCATGCTCTTATTTCTTCCATCTAAAAACTCATTCATTGACCACACATCCTTCTACACCTCTGTCCCATTTCTTCCTCTTCTTGATAACAAAATCCATTAAAAATTTGGCAATGCTCACTGCTACTTCCTCTCTTCCAAGTCTCTCATTATGACTTTCATTCTGACTTGTTCACCAAAACCACTTTTGTCAAAGTCACCAATGATATCCATGTGGTCAATTCTTGGTCTCCATCTTACTTGACTTCTCTATATCACTGGTTGCGGTCCCCACACAGGTAGCATCAGCCTGGGCTGATAATATCTCAAGGATATAATATTTGTTAATATTCTCAGTCCTCATCCCAGACCTACTGTAGTGGGTTGAATGTGGTCCCCCAAACATATGTTCTTATCCGAACCACTGGAACCTGTGAATATGACCCTACTCGTTTTTTTAACCCTATTTGGAAAAAGGGTCTTTGAAGATGTAGTTAAGGATTTCAAAATGAGATTATCCTGGATAATCTGAGTGGGCCCTAAATATAATAACAAATGTTCTTAGAAGAGACACTCAAAGCAAAGGCATTCCTAGAGGAGAAGACAGAGGCAGAGACTGGAGTTATGCAGATATAAGCCAAGGAATGCCTGGAAACTACCCTTAGCCCACACACATCCTATTGTCTGCCTAGAAGCCGTAAGGGTCCTCCTGTTAAAACATGAGTCACTTCTTGACTCAGAACCCTCTAATAGCTTCTTATCTCACTAAGGAAAAAAACCCAACTTCCTACCATGACCTCGAAGGGCCTCCATAAAATACTCTGACCCTTATCACTTCTCTTATCTCACCTAATACCCACCTTCCCCTCAATCACTGGGATCCAGTTATACTGGCTTCCTTGCTATTTCAAGAACCTGTCAAGTATACTTCTGCCTCCAGACCTTTGTCATTGCTGTTCCCTCTGCCTGGAATGCTCTTCCTCATGTTGTTCCTAGTTGCTTTCCTCATCTCCTTCAAGTCTCTGCCAAATGTCACTTACTCAGAGAGGTCTTACTTGACTACTGTCTACAGGTCTGTCTTGTCCCCTCATAACACACTGTTTTGCTTTCTTAACAGCACTCCCATGCTCAGAAATTCTTATTTGTTTATGTTTCCTGCTTTTGCAGCTAAAATGTAAAATCTTTTTCACAACAGCATCCTGAGGGTCTAGGGCAGTATAGGGTACATCATTCACTGAATATTTACTGAGACTTCCCTGGTGGCTCAGTGGTAAAGAATCCACCTGCCAATGCAGGGGACAAGGGTTAGCGCCCTGACCCAGGAAGATCCCATATGCCCTGGGGCAACTAAGCCTGTGTGCCACAACCACTGTGCTCTAGAGCCTGGGAGCTGCGACTACTGAGCCCATGTACCACAACTATTGAAGCCCATGCACCCAGAGCCTGTGTTCTGAAGCCACTGCAATGAGAAGGCCCTGAACCACAACTACAGGGTAGCCCCCACTCTCTGCAGCTAGAGAAAAGCCCACGCAGCAACAAAGACCCAGCACAGTCAAAAATAAATAAATACGTAAAATTTAAAACAATTACTGACTGACATTTTTCCTGGTGTCTAGAATTCATAGATTTTCCTGCTCCAAGGCCTTTGCATAGCCTCAGGGACTGAGATGTTCATATTCCATTTTACACTTAGTAAGTCACCCTTTATGTCTCAGTTCCAGTGTTACTTCCTCAGAGAACTCCTCTTGTAACAGAGAACAACAACCCTAACTGCATATTGGATCTATTCCTTTAGCTCTAACCTTTGTGCTCTATTCCCTGTGCTTAGTCATGCTGGCTCTGCACCTTTGGAAAAGAATGTGCCTATAGTCTGAAATACACATGATAGGCCATTCTCAAGGCTCTGACCTTTAGAAGTATAGTACTCTTCCGTTCATATGAAGATAAGCGGCTGCAGAATAGAAAATAAATAGTCTTGTTGCACGCTTACAGGAACACTGTGACCAGACCTACATGGACAGCTGCAAGAACAGATTCCTGCACCAAGAAGTTTGCCACAACCAGCTATACCCCACCTCCTCTTTTAATATAAAAGAAGCCTGGAAAAAAAAAAAAGAAGCCTAAATTTTAACTTGGGAAGATGGTGCTTTTGGATGCTAGTCCACCATCTTCTTGGTATGTTGGCTTTCCAAATAAAGTTTCTATTCCTGCCCCAACAATTTGTCTCTGGATTTATTGGCCTGTTGTGTGATGAGTAGTATGAGCTTGGACTCAGTCATGATTTCTCCAAATTAGGTCTCTGAGTTGAAGGATTGCATAATTTCCCCCAGATTGTGATGTATTTTTATAGCACCTAGCATTTTTCTTTATATCTTTTTGTTCAGTCATAATGATCTAAGCCTGTGGTTCTCAGAATGTGGCCTCGGGACTGCTGGTGGTTCCTGAGACACTTTCAGGGGTTCATGAAGTGAAAATTATTTTCATAATACTATTAAGATGTTATTTGCCTTTTCACTCTCACTTTCTCTTGAGTATACAGTGATGTTTTTTGGAAGCTACAGCATGTGAGCTATTTTGACAAGCTGCCCCCACCCCTCCCACCCCAAGCACATATGATAGTGCAACGGTCCTCTATTAAGCCAGGTGTTAAAAGAGATTTGCAGAAATGTAAAATACTCTTCTCATTAAATTATTTTTGGTGTGGAAATTAGTTATTAAAAATGTTATTTATGTTAATGCAATGGATTTTTGATGCCAATATATATTCCAGAAATTTCTCATTTTAATATTGATAGATATAGCTCATATAAACACAATCTATATAAATATAACCCACAAAAATAATTGAGGTCCTTCATTTTTAAGAATATCAAAGCAGTCCTAAGACCAGAAATTTTGAGTAAATCTTGGGTTTTCGATTCTTCTCTGTTAAGCCCAGCAAATTACTGAACTCTGAAGGCAAGGTCCCCATCTGTCTTATTGGACATATATTTAGGGTTTGGCTAGTAGTATGGAATCCTTAAGTATTACTGTCAAAGGTTAGAAGGCAAGAAGAAATGAATGGGAAGAACGATTCCACCTCTCTCTTACTTCCACATTACTCGGGAAGTGGAAGTGAAGCCAATGCTCCAGTCTAGGGACTCGCCTTAGAGGCTGGACTGAACAGTGCTGGGAGGTAGAAAGGGAAGGGATTGGGCACCAATGGGAACAGAAGGAAAGGAGGGATGGACAGACGCATGCGTGGGAGCAGGAGCGTGTGTGTACATGCACTTACATGTGCAGGGAGGGAGATAGCTGTTGAAAAGAGCGGAGCCACTGAGTCGCTCGCGCCAGTCAGTGGGACGCGCATGCGCGCAGAAGAGTGCAGGAAAGGCGCCAAGAGGTAGAGCGAGGAGCGTCGCGAGGTGAGGCCTGTGGGGGCCTGAGGCGGTCGCTAAGCTTCTCAGTTGAACCTTGTACGTCCTCATTTTCGCCTGACTGACCTGACTGAAGAGCCCAGGCCTCGAGGGTGAGGGTGAAATTGGCGCCTACGGGATCCCTGAAACGTTCATAAATCTCAGGTGTGTGAGGTTGGACGTCACGCCCTGAGGTCATCGGACTCCGCCAAGGGATAACAGGCCACCGGCCGGAGCCTCCCAGACTGCCCGGGCTCTGTGGAGCTGAGGGGTCAAACGGCCTGGGAGGACCCTCCTTTTTTCTCCCCTAGAACCTGGGAAACTGGTGTCAGCCCCTTCGCTCACCAGATCCGACTTTGAGGCCGTCCCAAGGCACGACCTTCGTGGGCCGCAGGCCAGCGGTCCCTGCCCAACCAGGGAAGCAGATTGGTTCAGGCTCCCAGGCTGCAGAGACCGGGTCCAACCTCTTCACCGGCCTGTTGGGGACGAAGTTACTGCTTTTTTCTTAAAGAAGCTGGACACCAGCTCCCTCCTTTCGTTTTGGGGTTTATAGTTACAGGGAAAGAGGTAAGGGGGCATTTCCAGGAGCTCCGAGAGCTCCCTGGAAGCAATGGCTGAGGAGAGTCTTTGTCCGGAAGGATGAGGTAGGGTCTCAGGCGTTGGGCCACCATCAGGGCCTCTCAGCTGCAGGAACACAAAAGGGCTTTCACGGGGTCGCAGGTAGCCCGTTTGCAGAATCTGTTCGCCGAAAATTAGTTCTCTCAGTAAGAATCACATTTACCAATTTACCAGAAAACTTGTAGATTCTGGTAAATTGACCTGTTTGCACTTTTTGAATGTTTTCAAGAAAGGTGGATTTATTTTTCATTAACACAGTTTTCCTTTTTTTAGTGGAACTCAGTGTCAGGGTCAGTGTTAACACAAATTAGGGGAATCAGAAGTACTTCCTGTTATTTGAGTTATGGTTCATTTCAGTTGCTGGCAAACCATCTGTTAATAGTGAAGATTTGCCTTTCTTAGGTAAGCTGCCGGCTCTCTGAGAAATGTCTCCAGCCTCCTCAACTTGGTTAATTTTTGAACAAATTGAATTAAGATTTCTGTTTGATGCATGAAGCAGGGCACTCAAAGCAGGTGCAGTGGGACAACCCAGAGGGATGGGATGGGGAGGGAGGTGGGAAGGGGATGGGGGTAGGCAGGGGGACACGTGTACAGCCACATGTACAGCCATGGCTAATTCATGGCAATGTGTGGCAAAAACCACCACAATACTGTAAAGGAATTAGCCTCCGATTAAAATAAAATTTTAAAAAGTAAGAAGTATTAAGACACATACTGTTATGAATGATTTAACATTTGATAACATAATATGCTACATGGGTTTTTCACTACCTTTAAAGACTAAAAGTCACTAAAAAAAAAACCCAAATGAAAGAATTCCCTATGGATACACTTTAGGGTTTATCTTACTTGGTAATTGGAGGTTCTTTTTTACTTTTTCCTTTTTGTGACAGCATTTCCTTCTGGTGTTTCTCCTTGTTCTCTGGCCATTTCTTCTTCTTTTCTTTATATTTTATTTCTAACGTTCTAAATCATGAAATCCGCAGCCACCAAAGGGAATAGAATGTATAAATCGAGTTTTAAATGAATAATTATAAAGCTTACATCTGTGTAACTACAACCCAGATCAAGAAATAGAATGTTACCATGACTCTGGAAGATCTGTCATTATCATTTCATAGTCAAGTACTCCTTCTTACCTTTTAGAGATAACTTCAAGTCTGACTTTTGTACTAATCATCTCCTTGATTTTCTTTATACTTTTGCCATGATTTTGCTTCTGTTTTCAACTTAGAAATATGGACTCTCTGTCTAGAATATTTTATATTGTGCTGCTTCTGCTCAACATTGTGAAATTTATTTATATTGTTGCATGTAGCTGTAGTTCCTTTATTTTCTTCACATATGGATAGTATTCTTTTGATTGAAAAGTCTATGATTTATGCACTTTGCTGTTGATGGGCATTTGTGTTTTTCAGCTTTCTGACAATTATGAATAATATTTCTGAAAACATTCTTGTGAGAAGTAGAAGAGTGTAGTTGGTTAAGAGCTGTTTCTGAAACCAAACTGTGTTCAATCCTGACTACCACTCTTTGGTAGTGTACAATTGAAGAAGTTGTGTAACTTCTTTGTGTTTCAATTTTTTCACTTTTGTAAAATGGGAGTAATAATAGTGCCTACCTTACATGGTTATGGTGAAAAGTGATGTAATTTAAAAATATAGAGCATTTAGAACAGTGCCTGACACAAAGCAAGCACAATATGTTATCATTAATTATTATTGTATTCTTTTGCTCAAGTGAAAGAGTTTCTCTAGAGAATATATTGGGAGTTGTTGGGCCATAGTGTATGTGTGTATTCAATTTTACTACTAGTACTAGGTTGTTCTCCAAAGTAGTTATAATGATTTACACTGACATTAAGGATGAGACCTTCTGGTTGTTCTACATCTCATCAACACGTGGTATTACTAAACTTTTCCATTTTTTTCCCAATCTGGTTGGTGTGCAGTGGCATTTCATTGTTATTTTAATTACCTTTCATTGACTGTTAATGACATAGAATTTGTAATATTTATTGGAATAATTTAATTAAATGAATTATTTAATACTTATTTAAATATTATAAAATATTTTTGAAGTGCTTTTCAAGCCCCTTGCCCATTTGCCTATTGTGTTGTCTGTCCATTTCTTCCTAATTTGTAGATGTTTTTTGTATCTTTTTTGTATCTTTTGAATATTAGTCATTTGTTGTTATGTAGGTTGCAGATACATTCTCCCACTCTACAGTTTTTCTTTCTGCTCTCCTTTTGGAGCCTTTTGATGAAAAGCCACTCTAAATTTTAATGTAGTAGAATGTATCAAATGGAAGTTTTAAAAATAATTTTATTGTTTATTTTATTTTTGGCTGCCCTGGGGCTTCCTTGTGGTAGCGTCTCTTGCTGTGGAGCCTGGACTCTAGGTGGGCAAGCTTCAGTAGCTGCAGCATGCTGGCTTCAGTAGCTGTGGTTCCCAGGCTCTAGAGCGCAGGCTCAATAGTTGTGGTGCATGGGCTTATTTGCTTCACGGCCTGTGGGTTCGTCCTTAACCAAGGATTGAACTCCTGTCCCCTACACTGGCAGGTGGAGTCTTATCCACTGTGCCACCAGGGAAGTCCTCAAATTGAAATTTTATGGTCATTGCTCATTGTGTCTTTTATGAGAAACACCAGGTGTTGTGCTTTAAAGGGCACCATTTACATCATCGGTAATTTTGTTCCCTGGAGTAGTATAACAGTGATCCTCCATTCTTTTACATTTTCTAGAATTTTATAGTATTGTTTTTCACATTTACTTCTTTTTTCCATGTGAGATTGATTTTTGCACATCCTTTGAGGTGCTAGCTAAGTTGCTTCAGTTGTATCCAACTCCTTGCGACCCCATGGACTGTCATTTGAGGTAGGGGCCAATTTTTTTTTTTTTGGTCTCTATGGATGCCCAGTTGGTCCAGCACCATTTATTGAGAAGTTCACCCCCTACTCACAGATCTGCTAAGGCATATCTCTCACGTATCAGACTCTGTATAAGGATGGGTCTAATTTTAGGCTCTCTATTCTGTTCCACTAGTTTGTCCTTGTCTCCATTCACACTGTCTTACTACAAATTTATAATAAAACTTAATACTTGTTAGAGCATGACTTCTCACTTTGTTTTTATTCAGAAGTATTTCAGCTGTTTTTTGGCTGAAACTCAAAATTTTCAGATAAATTTTGGTATCAAGTTTGAGGTAGTCTTATAAGTTGGGGAGTGTTCCTCTTTCTGTTTTCTAGACAAGCATGTCTTTCTTAAACATTGGTAAAATTTGCAATTACTGACAACCTGGTATTAGAAAGGTTTGTATATGTGTGTGTGTAAGTGTGTGCGTGAACACATGTATATTTGAAAGATTTTCAAGTTATTTAATGGCTGCAGGACTTTGGGGATTTTTTATTTTTCCTGAGATAGTTCTTTGGTTAATTTTAAAAAGGATTTAAGTATCTCATCTATTTTTTAAATTTATTGGTACAATAATGTTAATATTTATTATTATTATTTATTTAATATCTGCAGCATCTATAATAATGTCCCCTTCTTTTATTCCTGATCCTGGTTATTTGTGCTTTCTTTCCTTTTTTATAATTTTTACTTATTTATTTTTATTTTTGGCTGTGCTGGGTCTATTGCTGTACAGGCTGTTCTCTGGTTGCAGTGCAAGGGCTTCTCATTGAGGTGGCTTCTCCTGTTGCAGAGCACAGGCTCTAGGGTGTGTGGGTTCAGTAGTTGTGGTGCATGGGCTTCGTTGCCTGGAGACATGTGGAATCTTCTAGGACCAGGGATCAGACTTGAGTTCTTTTCATTAGCATTCTTAACACCTGGACCATCAGGGAAGTCCTAATTGGACATCTTTTAAAAATTGATATGTAGTTGATATATTACGTAAGTTGCAAATGTACAACATAGTGATTCACAAGTTCTAAAGGTTATACTCGGTTTATAGTTATTAAAAAATATTGTCTATATTCCATGTGTTGTACAATATATCCTTGTAGTTTATTTATTATGTACTAGTAGTTTGTCCCTCTTATACCCCTACTACTGTTTTATATCTTTTAATTAAGCAGTAGTTCTTTATATTCCCTAAACACAAGTCTTTTGTCATCTATGTATCTCAGGATCATTTTCTCCTAGTCTCTAACTCTACCTATTAATTCTCTTAAGTTTCTTGATGAGCAGAGTTTTTTTAACTTTGTGAAATCTGAATGATTAAGTTCTAAAGATTATTGCATTTTATGTTCTACATTAGAAACTTTTGCCTACCCTTAAGTCATGAAGGCACTCTCTCATTTTTTTTTGTTGATATTTGAAATACAACTTTATTCTGATTCTAAACAAAAAGGAATGGGAATGACGATAACAAACAAGATTCCACTGCTCAGTATTGTCATGTGACTATAGCAGTCTTATATTTGAAACTCAAGGAGGAAACAATTGTGTTCCAAAACACCTAAATATGCAGGTCCAAAAAAATGAAAGTTTTTTTTTTTTTAGACTGCCACATTCACTCCAAAGCCCATCTATCTCCTTCAGCATCCAAAGATTAAGCACACATTCTGCTTAGCTATATAATAAAGTGGCATACACGCTGCACCACTGATATCACAGGACAGTTGCCTATTAAACTAGACTTCTGACGCTGGGCCCCAGCTTCACTTTCTCACAGGTCATCATCTTCATGTGGGAGAGCAGTTTTCTGAGTAACCTCTAAATCATGCTCATACTGTGCTGCCAAGGCCGGGTCCATGACCACCTCTGGTGGGGCAAGAGCAGGCATGGCGACAAACTCCAGGTTAGGGTCTCTAATCAGTTTTCTGGCAACAGAAGAAGGGTTTTTCCAAGTTGTAGTTACTTTTGCCAGAAATGTCATAGTACTGAAGATTCTTCTTTTGGTGGAAGACAATTGACTTTGCCTTAACCTTTCTGTCCCTAATATCCACTTCGTTGCCACACAACACAATCAGGATGTTCTCGAACGCTCGTACTAGATCTCTATGCCAGTTAGGCATGTTCTTGTAAGTAAATGCTTGATGTTACATCAAACATTATAATGGCACACTAAGCTTGTATATCATAGCCATCTCTCAGTCCACCAAATTTCTCCTGACTGGCTATATCCCATACATTGAACTTAATCGGTCCTCTGTTGGTATGGAACACGAGAGAGGATGGACCTCAACACCCAAGGTAGCTACATGCTTCTCAAATTCACCAGTCAGATGACGTTTCATGAATGTAGTTTTCCAGTACCACCATCACCAACCAATACAAGTTTGAACTGAACGTGGGGTTCTCCTTGGGCAGCCATCACGATGTTACTTCCAGAAGTGACTCTGCACCTGTCTGACTGAGGCTCTTAGGTTTTCTTTTAAATGCTTTTTAGTTTTACATTTTACATTTAGATTGATGATTCATATAAAATTAGTCTTTGTGTATAGCATGAAATAGGATTTGAGTTTCATTCTTTTTTTTCCTATTTGGATAATTCAGTTATTCCAGAAAGGACCTTTCTTTTCCAGTTAGATGTCTTTGTACTCTATTTCAAGAATCAAAGTCCATATGCTTATGGGTTTATTTCCGAATTACATGGCTACTTTTTTTGCCACGTGGTGGGATGTGCAGAATCTTAGTTCTCCAATCAGGGGTCAAAGCAGCACCCCTGCATTGCGAGCACGGAATCTTAAGCTTTGGATTGCCAGGGAAGTTCCCTACATTGCTACTTTTGTATGTTAAATCAACCTTGCATTTCTGGGACAAACTCCATGTTATCATTAGTTATTACCCCTTTTGTATATTTCAGGATTTGCTTTGTAATTTTTGTTGGGGATTTTTGTCTTCATCTAAGTTCATGAAGATATTGGTCTGAAATGGTCTCTCTTACTAATATCTTTATCAAGTTTAGTCATTAGGGTGATGGTAGCCTTATAAAATGGACTGGGAAGTATTTCCTCTTCTTCTGTTTTCCAAAGTATTTATACTTGGTGTTATTTTTTTTCTTCCAATATTCTATAAAATTCACTAATTGGAACCATCTGGGCCTGGAATTTTCTTGGTGGGAGGGATTTTGATAAGGAATGCAATTTATTTAATAGTCCTAGGACTATACATATTTCCCATGTCATTGGATATCAGTTTTGTTAAGTTGTATTTTTAAGGAATTCCCCCATTTCATTTAAGTTGTAAAGTTTGTTGGCATGAAATATTTTCTTATTATCCTTTTAATGTCTATAGGATATGTAGTAATAATCCTCTTTCATTCCTGATATTGGTGATGTACATATCTCTTTTTGTCCAGTCGATCTGTTGTGGGGTTTACCCAGTTGATGATTTCAAAGAACCAGTTTTGGCTTTCTTACTTTCATCAGTTGTCTGTTTCCTGTTTCGTCCTTTATTTATTTATTCTTGGCTGCACTGGGTCTTCAGTGTGGTGCTCGGGTTCTTTGTTGCTGCTTTCAGGCTTTGTCTAGTGGTGGTGAGCAGGGGCTACTCTCTAGTTGCGGTGCCCAGGCTTCTCATCGTGGTGGCTTCTCTTATGGTGGAGAATGGGCTGTATGGCACGTGGGCTCAGTAGCTGTGGCACATGGGCTTAGTTGCCCCGTGGCACGTGGGATTTTAGCTCCTGGACCAGGGACTGAACCAGTGTCCCCTGCGTTAGCAGGTGGATTCTTAACCACCGGACCACCAGAAAAGTCCCTCAGACAATGATTTTAAACCTCTTTTCTGTTCTAATATCAGTGTGTAAAGTTATAAAATTCTCTCAAAGCATTGCTTTTGCTGTATTCCACAAATTTTGGCATTTTATAATTTTATTATCCTTCAGTTTAAAATGTTTTATAATTTCTTTGTGATTTATTCTTTGACCTCTGGATTGTTTAGTAATATATTCTTTCAAAAAATATTTTATTTATTTGGCTGTGGCAAGTCTCAATTGTGGCACACGGGATTTTTGATTTTTGTTGTGGCATTTGGGATCTTAAGTTGCAGAATGTGGAATCTACTTCCCTGACCAGGGATTGAATCCTGGATCCCCTGCACTGGGAGCACAGTCTTAACCCTGGGCCACCAAGGAAAGTCCCAATTTTCTTCAATTTCCAAGTATCTGAAGCTTCCTTAAATATGTTGTTATTGATTTTAAATTTACTAACATTGTAGTCAAAGAATATACTCTGTGTGATTTTAATCCTCGAGAATTTATTGATACGTGTTTTATGGTTGATATGTGTCCTGCAGTTCTGAGGTTCTGTAAATATCAATTAGGCCAAAGCTGCTGATAGTGTTTTTGGATCTTCATCTTTACTGATATTTTCGTTTTCTTTTTTCCTGTCAGCTACTGAAAGAGTGCTAACTTCTATTAATATTATGATTTTGGAATTGATTTTTTCTTTAACTTTTGTAAACTTTTGCTTCATGTATTTTGAGATTTTTATGTTTGAACACATTTGTAAATATTAGCTTCATGATGAATTGACCTTTTATTATGAGTAAATGTCCTTCTTTATATCTGATAATATTCTTTATCTCAAACATAATTTTGTTATACTAATAGGGTCACTGGGCTTCCCTGGTGGCTCAGTGGTAAAGAATCTGCCTGTCGTTGGGGGTTCAATCCCTGGATCGGGAAGATCCCCTGAAAAAGGAAATGGTAACCTACTCTAGTCTTCTTACCTGGGAGATTCCATGGACAGAGGAGACTGGCAAGCTATAGTCTATGGGATCACAAGAGTCGAACATGACTGAGTGACTGAACACACACACACACACACACACACACACACTAGTGTGTTTGAGAATGGTGTGCGAAAAATAAACAGTCACCTACTGGAAAAAAGTTTTGCATGATATAACTTTTTCTAGTAATTGACTTTCATCTATCTGTGTCTTTGAACTTACAACATATCTCTTCACAAGCATATAATTGGGTCTTGCTTTTTTATTCATCCTGACAAATTTTACCTTTTAATTGAAATGCTTAATTAAAAACCTTTAATGTAAGTGATATAGTTGGATTTTAGTCTTCCATTTTATTATTTTTCTTTTTGTCCATTTTGGGCTTCTGTTTTTCCTGTCTTCTTTTAGATAGTTTGAATAGTTTTTTAGTATTCATTTTAATTTATCTTTTGCCTTGGTAACTGTAACTCTTTGTAACATTTATTTAGCAGTTGTCTAGGGATTACAAGTCATATTCTTAACTTTTTATAGTCTATTTAGAGCTAATATTTTATCAATTCACATATAATGTAGATGTCTTGCAATTGTATATGTCCAGTTTATGCCCCCCTGCTTTCAATGTGTTTTACATCTACTATGCAGTATAAAACTTACAACTTATAAATTTTTTGTTTGTTTTTTAATTAATTTTATTGGAGTATAGTTGGTTTATAATATTGTGTTAGTTTCTGCTGTACAGCAAAGTGAACCAGTTATACACATACATATATCCACTCTTTTTAGATTCTTTTACCATATCCATCATTACAGAGTATTAAGTAAAGTTCCCTGTGCTGTACATGAGGTCCTTGTTAATTATATATTTTATATATAGTAGCGTGTGTACATCAGTCCTAATCTCCCAATTCATCTGTCTCTCCCTTCCCCCATTGGTAACCATAAGTTTGTTTTCTATATCTATGATACTATTTCTGTTTTGTAAATAAGTTCATTTGTACCATTTTTTAGATTCCAAATATAAGAGATATCATATATTTGTCTTTCTCTGTCTAAGTTACTTCACTCAGTATGACCATCTCTAGGTCCATCCATGTTGCTGCAGATGGCATTATTTTGTTCTTTTTTTATGATTGGTACAATTATGATTTTAGTTTTTAAAAATTATAATTTTGCTTTAAAAATTCACAAGTAAGTTTTGTTTTAAAAATTCACATGTATTTTAAAGAAAGTAAGGGGAAAATATAGTTTTACTATTTCCCACATATATACTATCTCCAACATTCTTTATTTGTTCTTGAAGATCTGAATTTCCCTCTGATATTGTTACCTTCATTCTTAGAACTAATTTCATCATCTTTCGTTTTGTGGGTCTGCTGTGATGAATTCTCTGAGTCTCTCTTTATTTGAATATGTTTTTGTTTTGTCTCCTTTTTAAAGAACAAACTTAAAAAAATTTTTTAATCTATTTTTTAAATTAATTGTTTATTTATTTCTGGCTGTGCTGGGTCTGTGTTGCCGCACGTGGTCTTTCTCTGGGTGCCCTGAGCCGCGGCTGCTCTCCAGTTGCTGTTCACAGGCTTCTCATTGTGGTGGCTTCTCTTGTTGCAGAGTAGTCTAGGATGCACGGGCTTCAGTAGTCGTGGTCCACAGGCTTAGTTGCCCTGTAGCATGTGGGATTTTCCCCGACCAGGGATCGAACCTGTGACCCCTTCATTGGCAGGTCCATTCTTAACCACTAGACCATCAGGGAAGTCTGCGGCTTCTTTTTTTTTTTTTTGAAGGATATTTTTATTGATTATAGAATTCTGATGGGCAGTCTTTTCCCCTTTATCTGTGCTTTGAAGATATTGTTCAATTCCCTTTGGAATTGATGAGAAGTACATAGTATTTAGTATTTAGTATTGTTCCCTTGTATGTAATGTGTTCTTTTTCTCTGGCTACTTTCAAAATTTTTCTCTTTATCTTTGATTTCCAGCAGATTGACTGTGCTCATATTAGACATTTTTCTCTTTGTGTTTATCCTATGTGGCACTCTTTAAGCTTCTTTAAATAAAAATCTATCTCTTTCACCAAATTTGGGAGGTTTCCTGTCATTATTTCTTCAAATATATTTTTCTGACCTATTTTTATTCTTTTCTCTCCTTTAAGGACAGTATTCTTGGGCTTCCCTGGTGGCTCAGACGGTAAAGAATCTGCCTGCAGTGTGGAAGACCTGGGTTCGATCCCTAGGTTGGGACGATCCCCTGGAGGAGGGCATGGCAACACACTCTACTATTCTTGCCTGGAGAATCCCATGGACAGAG
Organism: Cervus canadensis; assembly: GCF_019320065.1. Taxonomy (NCBI): domain Eukaryota; kingdom Metazoa; phylum Chordata; class Mammalia; order Artiodactyla; family Cervidae; genus Cervus; species Cervus canadensis. The sequence goes on along the minus strand of NC_057403.1, from coordinate 20,733,152 downwards.
GAGCCTCGTGGGCTGTAGTCCATGGTGTCGCAGAGTCGGACACGACTGAACGACTAAGCACACATGATAATCTCTAGGTCCACCCATTAAATGACATTATTTCATTCTTTTTTATGGCTGAGTAGTATTCCATTGTGTATTTATACCACATCTTCTTTATGCTTTTATCTGTCGATGGACATTTAGATTGCTTCCATGTCTTGGCTATCGTAAGTAGTGCTGCTTTGAACATTGGAGTGCATGTGTCTCTTTGAGTTATAGTTTTGTCTGGATATATGCCCAGGAGCAAGATTGCTGGATCATATGGCTACTTTATTTTTAGTTTTTTGAGAAACCTCCATACTGTTTTTCATAGTGACTGCACCAATTTACATTCCCACCAACAGTGTAGGAGGGGTAAAGACCCTTTTTTCTACACCCTCTCCAGCATTTGTTATTTGTAGATTTTTTAATGATAGCCATTCTGACTGGTATGAAGTGGTACCTCATTACAGTTTTGGTTTGCATTTCTCTAATAATTAATGATGTTGAGCATCTTTTCATGGGCCTGTTGTTGCATTAATTGCTTTTTGAATGTTGTATTCATTCAGGCTTGTATACATGGGATACATGGGATAAGTCCTATTTGGTCATGATGTATAATTCTTTTTGTACATTGTTGGGTTGTATTTGCTGATATTTTGTTAGGATTTTTGCATCTATGTTAATGAGAGATATTAGTTTTCTTTTTCTGTAATATCTTTGTTTTGGTATCTAGGTAATGCTGGTCTCGTAGAATTATTCCCTCTGCTTCTATCCTCCAAGAGATTGTAGAAAATCAGTATAATTTCTTCCCTAAATTGTTCCAATTTTAGTATATGTGCTGCCGAAGCGAGCACTCCCTAAACTGTTGATAGAATTCATTAATGAACCCACTGGGGTCCTGTGCTTTCTGTTTTGGAAGGTTATTATTTGTTCAACTTCTTTAATAGAGACAGACCTATTTAGATTGTTTCTTCTTGTATGAGTTTTGGAAGACTGTGTCTTTCAAGGAATCAGTCTATTTCATCTAGTTCTAGTTTAATTTGATTGTTGACTGTAAGCAGACATTGTGTGACTTCAAATAACAAATCTGAAATTTGTTAAGGTGTTTTATGGCTCAGAATGTGGTCTGCTGTGGTGAATGAACTTGAAAAAAATGTGTATTCTGCTGTTACTGGATGAAGTAATCTGTAAATGCCAATTATATCCTTTTGATTGATGGTGTTGTTGAGTTTGAATATATCTTTACTAATTTTCTGCCTGCTGATTTTCAGTCTTTGTTCTCTTTGCTTTTCAGATTTGGAGGCTTCTATTCGAGATATTTTCAAGTTCAGTGATTATTTTCTCAGCCATGTTTGGTCTACAAATAAACCCATCAAAAATATTTTTCATTTCTGTTACAGTATTTTTTAAAATCTCTGTCAGTCCTTTTTGGTTCTTTCTTAGGATTTCCATCTTTCTGCTCAAATTGCCCATCTGTTCTTGCATGCTGTCTACTTAATCTATTAGAGCCCTTAACATATTAACCATAGTTATTTTAAATCCCTGATCTGATAATTTCAACATCTCAACCATGTCTGGTTCTAATCCCTGTTCTCTCTTCAAGTTGTGTTTTTTTACCTTTTGGTATGCCTTTTAATTTTTTCCTTGATAGCCTGAACTTGATGTAATGGTAAACTGCTGTAAATCAGCCTTTAGTAATGTGGTGAGCTGTAGGGTGAGGGGAAATGTTCAGTAAACCTGTGACTAGATCTGTCTTTTATTTATTTATTTATTTATTTATTTATTTTTTTTAGTTCTATCATTTTATTGCTACCAACCCCTCTCCCTCCACCCTCGTGCACACATGCTCAGTCATGTAATCCCATGGACTTCAGCCCGCCAGGCTCCTCTGTCCATGGACTTTTCCAGGCAAGAATACTGGAGTGGGTTGCCATTTCCTTCTCCATAGATCTGTCTTTTAGTGCCTGTGTTTCTGGCACTTTACAAATGTTTCTCAGGTTTTGTTTTTCCCTTCCATTTTAGGTGGGACAGGGTGTCTAGAGTGGGCTGGAGTTGGGTATTTCCTTACCCTAGGTCAATTTGACTCTGATGTTAACAGATGAGGCTCTGGTTAACTAGTTTCTTTTGAGGGCAGGCATTATTAAGAACAGAGTGTTCTAGAGTGGTTCAAAATGGTTCTTTTTCTTCATTTTTAAATTATGAAAATATGATAACACTAACATGATTCTTTTTTCCCCTTCCCTTGCTGGAAACCCAAGGGGATTTTTTTCCTCTGATTGTTATTCAGTGAATTTTTATATTTGCCTATCTGTCTCTCCAGTGTTAAGGGCAATGATTTGCCCTCTGTGCTCACTTTCCTTAGGGATCCAACAAGAGTTGCTGGTTTTTCAGTCTGTTCAGATTTTTACTTATTAAGATGGAGTGGCAGGCCCTCCTTACAAACTCTTACATGAGAATCAGACACTAGAAGTTTTTCAAGTTCCAGTGTTAATTTCTTATTTTGACATAATTTCAGGCTTACAGTTGTGATTTTGGACTTAAAATTCAATTTTGTCTTTTCTTGTCTTCTTGACTTCAACATTTTTAATGCATAGAGGTCAGTTACTTTATAGAATGTCCCTCAGTTTGGGTTCGTGATGTTTCTTAATGATTAGATTCTGGTCGTACATTTTTGGCAGGAATACCACTGAAATGATGTTGTGTTCTTCTCAGTGCCTCGTATCAGGAAGCAAATGGTATCAATTGACTTTCATTATGTGGTTAAGGTAGTGTTTAACACTGTAAAGATACTATTTTTCTATTTGGTGGGGAGGAGAGTATCTTGTGGGGAGACACATTAATACTAAGCACTTATTTTTGTCCCTGTCAAACTTTCTTGTGTGAGCAGTGATTAAAAATTCTTGCTTGAGTCAATTATTACTCATGGCAAGTGATAATTTTCTAATTTCATCATTCCTATGAATTTATTAGTTTGCATTTTACTGTAAGGAAGAGATTTTCCTTTTCCTTATTTATATCACTGTGGATTCATAGATTCTTATTTTATTCTGTGTTATTATTTATCTTGATGCTCCAGTTGTCCAAGATTTGGCTGATGGGAGCTCTTTCAATTTTACTTCTCCAGTATCATCATTTTATTTTTAATTTTTATTTATTGATACGTATTTTTCTTGATTATTCAAGTAACACTTTTAGACAATTCACTAGACTGATTTAAAATCAGAGGGAAGGCTATAAAAATACCTATAATCCTCTTGTCTTCTATATATTAATGTATTTTCTTTCAGCCTTTTCTTTCTTTGCATTTTTTTAATTCTTTTTTTTCCATTGCATTTTAAAATGTAGTAGAAATAGCACTAAAGATGGAAATTTATATCTGAGTTTTTTTTTTTTTAACATTGAAATGTAAGCATTTCCTGAGCTACTTAAGAACTCTTTGGAAACAGTGTGTCTCACAGTTGGTTTATCCCTGTGACCCAGATGTGCCTGTGCTGCCTTGGCACCTACTCACTGCCCCTGCTTTGGGGTGGCATCCTCTTTCCTCCTCTGAAAGAAAACTCCAGTTCCCTCTCTTCCACATCCTGTTTTTTTCCTTTTCGTTTCCATCACAATCCTTGCCTGTTCTCTTGTAGAGCATTTGAAGAGCCAACAACAGGTCAGAGTGGTGGAAGCACAGAGGACAGAGAGGAAAGTGGCCCCAGATATGAGGTAAAGCACCATCCACTTGTTGGGGACAGAGCAGTGGGGTGGGGAGCGCGGTTAGACTGTGACCAGACAAACCATCAAGAGATAATCACATCAGGAGGTGAGAAATGCTATGAAGAAAAATAAAAGTAGGTTGGATGGAGAGAGTTGTGGGTAGGTAGCTACTATTCTAGATAGGCTGGCAGGGAAGGCGTCTCTGGTGAGGTGATATTTGAGCAGAAACCTGAGTGTTTTACAGGTGAAATAGCTCAGAGAAGTAAAGCAGCTTTGCTAAGATTGGTTTACCAGGCAGATTTAATATTAAAGTCCTTTCTTTGATTCAGAAGCCCACTATAAATAGTACTATCCTCTGTGTGGAGTATACCTCAAAGTTTTCAGAAACTTTTTGCGTGTATTAGCTTGGCTATTTGTCTTAATCCCTTGCACTGAAATGTTTCTAAGAAGTAAAACTTATGTGAAAGATTCTTTTGTGCTTTGAATTTCAGTGATGGTAGAGACAGAAATGGGTCTTCCCAGTGGTGCTAGTGGTAAATAACCCACCTACCAATGCAGGAGACATAAGAGACACGGGTTTGATCTCTGAGTTGGGAAGATCCCCTGGAGGAGGGCATGGCAATCCACTCTAGTATCCTTGCCTGGAGAATCCCATGGACAGAGGATCCTGATGGGCTACAGTCCATGGGGTCACAAAGAGCTGGACATGACTGAAGTGACTTAGCATATACACACAGGGACAGAAATGGAAGGTTTCCTTAGGAGGTGTTGAGGATTTGTTTTGGAACTAAGTCATCTTTTCACTCTAAAACCTAAAATATAGTTTTTGATGTCCTTCAGGTCTACTCACAAAATCAAATCCTCCCTTGTGAAAGTTGGAGCTGCTCCTGAAAGTCTGCCTGAAATGGTGACAGAGGCCCAGGCTTCAGGAGTGTCATTGGGCAAAGTCTCATCTGTTGAAAGCTCCCCCGAAGATCACGCTTTGGAAAACAAGGGCACAGGCACCTGGTCTCTGACGGCCTGGGTCTCTGAGGTCCAGGCTTTTGAGGCCCGGGCCGTGAGGGCTCAGGCATGGGAGACACAAGCTTTTGAGGCTCAGAGCAGGGCCAGCCATCCCAAGGTAACCCCTGTCACGGGGGCAGCGGCTGCCCCAGTCCTGAGACAGAGATTCTTACCCGAGAAAGTTCAGGTGCCAGAGGAGGAAAAGAGTGAACTCCTCATTACTCGTCCATTCTGGTCCAACAAGGCTGAGTACCTCCTGGCCCAGGTGGGCTATACCATGAGGCCGGCCAGTCTCTGGAGTTTTTGCTACCTGTGGCTTCACAGCGGAGGTGGTAAGTCTGGGTACCAGGAACCACGGATTCACAAGGGGCTAGCAAGATGGAGGCCTGTCTAGACTTCAAACTCCCAAGGTCTCTGGGACCTGTAGAGGATAAAGACTTGGTATTCTGAGCAGAATAGGAGTCAGATGCCTGAATGTGAAGGGTCATAAGAGGGGTAGAGGTACAGAATATCTGAACAGGAGGATGGTGGGGCTAGAAGCCTGGATCAAGGGTAGAGGTGAAAACTAGGTGTTTGGATCTTCCAGGAATTAGAGACCAAAGAACTGGACGCCTGGAACTGTAAGGGATGTGAAAACAGTTGACTCCTGATGCCTGTGCCTCTGAGGGAGGTCACTGGTGGGGAACGAGTTTTTCTGTATCCATGAAGAAGTCCAGGCACCAAAAAGCCAGCTGGTTCTGAGAGCTCCTGCTTGAATCCTCTGCACAGGCATTTTTCTCATCATCTACATCTTCTTGCTGTTCTTGATCGGGATTCCTCTCCTCTTCCTGGAGATGACAGCTGGTCAGAGGATGCGTCAGGGCAACATTGGTGTGTGGAAGGCCATCAACCCCTGGACCGGTGGTATAGGGTATACAAGCTTAATGGTGAGGAGCCCTGGGCTGCCCAGGCCTACCCTTTACACCCCATCCCCATCCTAGCCCTCATCCTGGAATGGGTCAGATCCCTTCAGTTCCCCAGTCCTCTGTCAAATCCCTGCCTTGTTCCTGACCCCTCCCTTCCTCCCCAGCCAGCTCCTCCCTGGCCCCTAGGTGTGCTTCATCAACGGCTTGTTCTTGAATGTGGTCACTGCCTGGATCCTCTTCTACTTGAGTCAGTCCTTCCAGTTTCCCGTTCCGTGGGAGAAATGTCCCTTACTGGAGAATGCCAGTGGCTTTGGTGAGGAGGACATGAAAGATGAGAAGGGGGGAGAACAGAGAGGTAGGAGGAAATTTGGAAGAGGAGAAAGGAGCAAGGAGTAATAAAGAAGAGGAAGATTGTGGAAGGAGGAAGAAACGGGGGGAAGGGGGAAAGGAAGAGGGGGAAGGGGGGAGGCTAAAGAATAGGGGAGGGGTCACCCTGTCTAGCAGGCATCTCCAGAGCCAGGTCCCTGCAGATCCTGAGTGTGCACGGACGACGCCTTCCCTGTACTTCTGGTACCGGATGACTCTGAAGGCCTCAGACAGCATTGAGAACAATGGGCCACCAGTGTTGAGTCTGACCCTGCCCTTATTCGTGTCCTTGTGTCTTCTTGGTGCTTTCATGCTTAAAGGGCTCAAGTGGACTGGGAAGGTGAGCCACCCATTTTTTTGATATCTTGACATTCTTAGATGCTTTGGCTTTCACCTAACTTTGTTACTCTTTGATTTCCTAATTTTTCATTCCCTCTGACTTTTTGCTCCCAGTAGCTCCTGACCCCTGCTAGAAGCTGTCTTCTAACTCCTCCTTATTTCTGATTCAGAACTTTTGATCCTTGCTGATTATTGGTTGACTCCCACTGGTACATGCTTTGTCCCACTCTCAATTCAGGTAATGTGTGTCTTGGTATCAACCAGTGGTCTCATAATGCTCTATCTTGTCGTGCGGAGTATAATGCTGGAAGGGGCAGTATTTGGCCTTCACTATATGACAGTTGTTAAGGTAAGGTGTATCTTCCTCATTCCCCATCAGGCCTTGGAGGACACTTCCTGCCTATCCTTAGGCATCCTTTCCCCATTATCTCTCTCTGTGTCTCCTCTCCCCCATTTTAACCCTTTTAAGATTCTCCTCTCCTTCTTTGACATCTTCCCTTAACACTCGTCTTCTCCCTTTTAGATATCAACTATAGCCGACGCGAGCATATGGCACGGAGCAGGGAACCAAGTCTTGTGTTCCTTGGGCCTCGGCTTTGGCTCCATTGTCTCCATAGCCTCCCACATGGAATCGTCCAACAGCTGTCTCAGTGATGCCGTTATTGTGGCTCTGGCTAACCTGGTCTCCATGATGCTTGTCACACCTTTTATCTTCTCTGTCTTGGGCTTCTGGGCCACACAGCTCACGCACCACTGCAATGCGAAGTAAGGCCAACCTCTTAGTTGAGGATCCCAACCTCAGGGAACTACAAAACACAAAGAGCCTAACCTTAAAGTTGCTACAAAGACCCACATTCACACATCTCAATCTTAGGTCTCTTTGCAAGCCTCTACATTTCCCTACAGTGAAAAACAGAGACAGTAGAATCCCTGTCATGTATCATCCTGCTTAGAGCCCTTTTCTAGTCCTGGAAGTCTTCAAACTCTGAGAATGCCAACTCTTCACCTCAGAGTACCACCACAGAGATATGAAAGTGTTCAAGGTTACTCTAGTCCCAGATCGCATTCAGAACCGGTCATCTGTAGAACTCTCCACTTCTTGAATGCCTTCATTCTTTACTGTCAGCTCCTAAATTTAAGGATTTCTGTTAGTCTATTATACTTAAACCCTAAAAGGACTCTCAGAACTAGAGCCTTTATTTTTAAATTTTTTTTATTCTTTAATTCATCCCCATTGTTAATACTTTAGGCATTAATTTCAAAAACATTCATCAGACATTTAGAAAGAGCTCTGTATAACATGAAGATTGGACAGGTGAATCAGACCATAGACCTTGCCTTCACTGAGTTTTAAGATTTGGAGGAAGAAGGGGAGGGGAATTAAATATTTGATTATATGGTCTTAAACTCATTATAACCAGCAGCAGAAGTCATGGGGAGGACAAAATACAGAGCTATTCATTCCACCTGAGCTACTCAGAGAAGAACTCCCAGAGGAGGCAAACCTAAGCTGAATTTATTGCTGGTAATTCTAATCCATGCAAATGGCCACTGTTTTCCTTCTAGGAGGTTGGGCATATTTGGATGCACACCTGCAAGAGTTCTCTAATGTACATGTTTAAGAATGGAATTGCTGGGTAGGGTTGTCACACCTATAGACTTAACATACGTTGTCTGATTTTCAACATGGTTTATGGTACGTGAGAATTCCGTATATTTCACTTTCTGCACAACACTTGATTAAACTTGGTCAGACTTTAAAATTTTGCCAGCCTGGTGGGAGTGTAATGGTATTTCTAGTATTTTAAAAAACATTTTATTGTACATTACATACATATAGAGGGACTTCCTTCGTGTCTCAGATAGCAAAGAATCTGCCTGCAATGCAGGAGACCCAGGTTTGATCCCTGGGTTGTGAAGACCCCCTGGAGAAAGGAATGGCTACCCACTCCAGTCTTCTTGCTTGGAGAATTCCATGGACAGAGGAGCCTGGTTAGCTACAGTCCATGGGGTAGAAACATGCATAAAACAAAATGTGTAGCATCCATTGTAAAAACTAGAATGACCTTGGAAGCGCTTCATGTGTCTCTAATTATAACTTCTTTCCTCCTTCCTAGAGGTACCCTTTATCATGACTTTTATGATCATTACTTCTTTGTTTTCTTTACATTTTCTTATATGTATGCTTATCTAAGCAATATAGTTTAATTTGAACATTTACACAAAGCAGTAGTTTAATGTATCCATTTATGTAGTCTAATTTGTTTATTTACATACCCATTTTCTTTGTATTCTTTTGTGTTTTACTTTTTTAATTCAACATATGCTTGGAAGATTCATCTGTATTGTTGTGTCTTCCTCTAGTCTGTGCTTTTTAATGCTGTATAATATTCCAGTAAATGAACATATCACAGTGTATTTACCCATGCTACTACTAGTGGGTATTTGTACAATCTTTCTAGTTTTTGGCTATTGAAACAATGTTTCTCTAAACATTAAACATTTCTAAATATTATACATTTTCCTCGTGCACTACAAAACATGCACATTTTTAAAGGGTGTATAAGTGAAATTGTTGGAGTGTAGTTATCTATTCAGTTCAGTTCAGTCGCTCAGTCATGTCTGACTCTTTGCAACCCCATGAATCGCACCACACCAGACCTCCCTGTCCATCACCAACTCCTGGAGTCTACCCAAACCCATGTCCATCGAGTCGGTGATGCCATCCAGCCATCTTAGTTATCTATTACTGTGAGACAAATCACTCCAAAAGTAAGTGGCTGAAAACAGCAGTGGTTTATTATTTCCTTATGATTCTGTGGGTTGACTGGAAAGTTCTCCTGGGTGTGGGTGGGTTAACTCACACGTCTGCATTCAGCCGGGCCCTGCTGTCCATGGTGGTGGCTGGGCTCACTCTGCTTGCACAGTTGGCAGGTCAGCAAAGCCTGTTCTCTTCCAGGAGGCCTCACCTTGTGGCTGGCCTGGGCTTCCTCATATGGCAGCTCACAGAGAATAAAGGTGCATTCAGAAAAATGTCTTGAAGCCTAAGCATGGGAATGCTCCTGTTGTCACTGCTGTTACATTTTTTTTGTCAGAGGAATTCGCAAAGACACCCCAGATTCAAGGAGTGGGAAAATAGACTTTGTCTCTTGATGGGAAGAGCTGCTAAATACCATGACCATGTTTCTTCAGTCTACTGCATCTATCTTCTGCTTCACTGCTGCTGCTAAGTCACTTCAGTCGTGGCTGACTCTGTGCCACCCCATAGACGGCAGCCCACCAGGCTCCCCTGTCCCTGGGATTCTCCAGGCAAGAACACGGGAGTGGGTTGCCATTTCCTTTTCCAAAGCATTGAAGTGAAAAGTGAAAGTGAAGTCGCTCAGTCATGTCCAACTCTTAGTGACCCCATGGACTGCAGCCTACCAGGCTCCTCCGTCCACGGGATTTTCCAGGCAGAGTACTGGAGTAGGGTGTCTGCTTCACTAGATAATGCAAACTGCTTTCCACAGTGTTGATAGGAAACACACTGTCTCTGTGTCTTGTCTCTCACACACACCCATTGCTTAATTCCGATACTAGAATATGGCTTCCCCGATGGCTCAGTGGTAAAGAATCTGCCTGCAGCGCAGGAGACACAGGAGTCGTGGGTTTGATCTCTGGGTCAGGAAGATCCTCTGGAGGAGGAAATAGCAACCCACTCCAGTATTCTTGCCTGGGAAATCCCATGGACAGAGGAGCCTGGTGGGCTACAGTCCATAGGGTAGCAAAGAGTAGGACATGACTGAGCATGCATACATGCACACACACTACACTAATCCTACGTTCCAGTGTTCGCTGACAACTTCTTGTCTTTATCCTGAATTTTATGGTCAAAATGCTGTGTTCAAAACTTATTTGGGCTAGTTCTTTCTCCTCAGTTCAGTGTGGTTATGTTATTCACTTGAAATACAGTTATGTTAATTTGTTTCTGTTTGTATGACATTTTAGGGCCCCTAATTTTATTTTATTAAACATTAATATGGATTCCAAAGACAAAATTATACAAGAAGATACAGAGAAATATCACTCTCCCACCATCACTTCAACCCAATTCCCATCTGTCCTCTGAAGGAAGCTCATTATTTTTTACTTTATCCTTCTGGTATTTGTAAAAATAAGTAGAAAAATGTATATTTTCTTATTTACTTTCTTTCTTACACACAAGATGGCATACTATATATACTCTTGTTTTTCAGTTTTAAAGAATTTAAAAAGATATCCTAGAAATCACTCCTTCACATTCATTCCTTTCTTATTAATTTGCCTTAGGCCTAGTGTTATTGCCTGCCATTCTCTATATCTGCTATTTTTCTATACTTTATAGAGTTCTCATTGCTGCTAGTAGGAGAGCCCTTATTATAGTTAATAATTGGACACCATTGGGATTAAAATCATTTTCTCTTTGAAAGATTCCATTAAGATAATGAAAGTACATGTTACAAAATTGGAGGAATTTATATATTCTGTACACAGTTGATCTTTGCACAATGCAAGTTTGAATTGCACAGGCCCACTTACTTATATGTGGATTTTTTTCAATAGTACTACAGTACTACATGTCGGGTGATTGGCTGGATCCATGGATACAGAACTGGATACGGAGGAACTGCAGATGTGGAGGTCTGACTATAAGTTAAAAGTGGACTTTCAACTGTGCAGAGGGATGGCTCTCCCAACATCCCATTTTTAAAAAATATATAACTTTCAATGAGCTTTTTAAAAAAAAAATTATTTTATTTTTGGCCATGATAGGTCTTTCTCTAGTTGTGGTGTAAGGGCTTGGTTGCCCTGCAGCATGTGGAATCTTTCCAGATCAGGGATCGAACCCATGTCCCCTACATTGGCAGATGGATTCTTAGTCACTGGACCACCAGGGAAGTCTCTAACCCCCATTTTGTTGAAGGCTCATCTACATGTTATTTGGAATATGTAAAGAAATCTTTCAACTCAATGAGAAGACAAACAACCCAATAAAAATGTGTACTTAACTTTTTACAGTTTAATTAGAATTAATATTTTACCACTTTAAGTGACATGTAAAACTGTATCGTCATAAGATCCTTTATCTTCCCCACTTTGTTTTATGGTTGTCATTTGTACCACATACACTGAAGTGAAGTGAAAGTGAAAAAGTTGCTCAGTCGTGTCCGACTCTTTGCGACCCCATGGACTATATAGTCCATGGAATTCTCCAGGCCAGAATACTGGAGTGGGGAGCCTTTCCCTTCTCCAGACATACACTGAAAATCCTATCAAACAATGTTATAAATTTTACTTTCAACTGACATACATATTCTCAAACTTAAGAGGAGAAAAATATCAAGCTATATTTACCTGGATATCATTTTCGTTGCTCTTGCTTAGTTTCTGAAGTTTGAATTTTCCCTCCAGTATTATTTCCATTCCATCTGAAAAACTTTTAGCATTTCTTTAATATTAAAGACAAGTTGGCAATGAATTTTTTGAGATTCTTTCATCTAATCATGCCTTTATTTTACACTTATTTCTTGGAGGAATTGTGTGTTGACAATCCTTCTCTTTCAGTACCTAAAAAATGTACTGTTTCTTTCTGGTCTCCATTTCTGATGAGAAACACAGTCACTCAAATTGTTCCCCTGTGTATAATGCGTTGTTTTTCTTCGGTGGCTTTCAGATTAAAAGCAACTTAAAAGAACTGAAGTGTGGCTGATACACAGTGTCGCTGGCTTCAGGTGTACAGTGAACCGCACACACAAATCCATGTATTCCAGATTTTTTAATGTTTAGTTTTCATTTGTTTGATTTTGATGTGTCTTGGCATAGGTTTATCAACTCCTGTTTAAGTTTCGTTGAGACTCTTGAATCTAAAGTTTTATGATTTTGACCAAATGCCAAAGTTTCAGGGAACTTTTTCAGCCAGGCCACTGACTATTTCTTCTGTCATCTTCATTCTTTTATTTAGCCACTCAAGTGAATTTTCTGTTATTGTATTTTTCTGTTATAAAATTTTCCACTTAGTATTTTTCTTGTATCTTTTGTCTGCTGATAGTCTGTCTTTCTACTTGTTTCAAGAGTGTTTGCTCTGACTTCTCAGATTATGATTATAATAATTGCTTTAAAGTCTGATAATTAAAACTTCTGTGTCATTTTGGGATTGTTATGTATTGATTATCTTTTTCCTTGTGATATATTGAGATTTTCCTGATTCTTTATACATTAAATAATTTTGTGTTGTATATAGTTATTTTAAACATATATGAGACTGTATTCATTTTCTTTGGAGAATTTTTTTTTTACAGTATTATGAGACAACTGCCCTGGTTAGATTTGTGTTGTAAGTTTCTTCCCACCTTCTGTGGGCTGTGGTCCCAATGTCAGTTCAGTTTTTAATTTCAGTGCTGTTCGGATCCATTTAGTTGTGTGCCACTAATAGTTTGGAAGCTGGGCAGTGATATACCTTGTTTTCTAGTTGTCCAAGTCTTTGGAATGCTGTTTAGGGTCATATATAACCCTGTGCTGCCAAGAATTTCATACAACACTTTATGGGATCACCTTCTTCAGCTCCTTCTTACCTGAAGTCTCCCCAACACTTTCCAGTTCTTAAGAAGCCCCACTACTTGGCTTTCTGCCTAGAAAACTAGAGCTTTAGTTTCCCTGCTCTGCTACTAATTTCATCAACTTCATCTGCCTCCAGGGCTACACATTGAGACAATAGAAAAAAATATTTAAAGTAACAGGGATTTTCCTCCCTCATCCATGTACTTGGAACCACTGTTTATTTGGTCAGAGGAGGATTTCCATCTCAGATGTATAGGTACTTGTCCAGCCACCTCTGTCGCTGCAGGATTGTCTGACATGTTTGATAAAACAGAAAAGAGCAAGAAAAATCAGGGGATATCTCTTGTTCTCTCTGAAATTTGAGGCCTCTTTTCCTTGGGCCAGAAATATCGGACTTTTCTCTTGGAATTCTTTACGTCCATACTCGATAGACAGTTCTTGGTTTCAGGCTACTTTTGAGTCCAGGTCAGGAGATACTATAGGGAAAAATCATTGTAAATTCACTGCTAATACAGTGGTACTTTGAATTTGGCTTTCCTTCTCCGAGCTCCCTGTTGCTACCATTTACTTTTCAGAGTCCTTTCAGGTACGGGACTTTCAGTTGCATTAAATAAAAGTAGGGTAGAATGTACATCTGAACTCTGTAGTTTCTGATGAGAAGGCATTCAAAAAATATTCATCCTACTTGGAATTGGCTAAGCTTTGTAAATTTGTAAATGTGTATTTTTCACCACTTCAATAACTTAACCATCATTCTCTCTTTAAATATTTTTTCTGCCTCATTCTCTCCTCTCCTTTTCGAACTCTGAATTACGTGTATGTATGTTAAACTCTCTGTTACTGTCCTGTAAGCCCCTGAGGCTCTGTTCACTATGTTCTAAAATATTATTTCCTCGTTTCCTCAGATTGTATAATACTATTGATCTATATTTAAGTTAACCAACTTACCTCTGATTCAGTCCATCCTACTACTTACTTATCTTATAACTGGACGTTTGTACCTTTTGACTATCTTCATCCAGTTCCTCCTCCCCACTGCCCGGATGCATCTGGTAACCACACATCTGATCTCTTTTTCTATAAGTTTCTTTGTTTTTGATGTACAATTGACCTACAGCACTGTGTTCATTCTTGGCACATAACACAGTAATTCAATATTTCTCTACATTTCAAAATACAAGTCTAGATATCATCTGTCACCATACAAAGATATTACATAAATGTTGGCAATATTCTCCACATGGTACAGTTTATACCTATGACTCATTTATTTTGTAACTTAATCTCCCTCACCAATTTCTCTCCTCCCCTGACACCTCCCTTCTAGAAACCATCTGTTTGTTCTCTGTAACTATGATTGTATCTATGACTCTGTTTCTGTTAGTTATGTGCATTCATTTGTTTTTTAGATTCCATGTATGAGTGATCTCATACAACATTTGTCTTTCTCTGTATGATTTATTTCACTTAGCATAATATCCTCTAGATCCATTTATATTGTTTCAAATGGCGAGATTTCCTTATTTTTTTGTGACTGAGTAAATATTTCATTATATATATATATACACACACACATATATATATGTAGTTGTTGTTCAGTCACTCAGTTGTGTCTGACTCTTTGCAACCCTGTGGACTATAGCCTGCCAGGCTTTTCTGTCGATGGGACTATCCCTGCTAGAATACTGGAGTAGGTTGCCATTTCCTCCTCCAGGGGATCTTCCAGACCCAGGGATTGAAACTGCGTCTCTTATATCTCCTGCGTTGGCAGGCAGGATTTTTTTTTTTTTTTTTTTTTTTACCACTAGCACCTCCTGGGAAGCTTGGGGTGTGTGTGTGTGTGTGTGTGTGTGTAGATACACATCTTTATCCATTCATCAATTTAAAAATTTTTATTTTGGAGCATACTTGATTAACAACGTTGGGTTAAGGTGTATGGCAAAGTGATTCAGTTTTACCTATTATCCATTCATCTATTATGGACATTTAGGTTGAGTTCATATCTTGGCTATTATAAGTAATAATGAACATGGGGTGCATATATCTTTTCCAATTAGTGTTTTCATTTTCTTGGGTAAATATCCAGGAGTAAAATTGCTGGATCATATGGTAGTTCTATTTTAATTTATTGAGGAATTTCAATACTCTTTTCCAGAGTGGCTGCAGCAATTTACATTCCACCAACAATGTATAAGGGTTTGCTTTTCTCCACTTCCTTAGCAACACTTTTTATTGTTGTTTTTTGATAATAGCTGTTCTGACAGGTGTTGGGTGATAGCTTGCTGTAGTCTTGATTTGCATTTCTCTAATAATTAGTGATCTTGAGCATCTTTTCATGAGCCTGTTGTCCATCTCTATGTCTTCTCTGGAAAAATGTCTACTCAGTCCTCTGCCCATTTTCTAATTGGGTTGTTTTTATGTTGAGTTGTATGTGTTCTCTATATATTTTGGATATTAGCCCCCTGTTGGTATATAATTTGCAAATATCTTTTCCCATACAATAGGTGGCCTTTTTTGTTTTATTAGTAGTTTCCTTTACTGTGCATAAGCTTTTAAGTTTAATTTGGTCCCATTTGTTTATTTTTGCTTTTGTTTCTGTTGCCTGAGAAAATACATTGTTAAGACTGATGTCAAAAAGTATACTAAGTTTTTTTCTAGCAGTTTTATGGTTTCAGGTCTTATGTTTAAGTCTTTAATACATTTTTAGTTTATTTTAGTATGTGGTGTGAAAAAGTCGTTCAGTTTGATTCTCTTGCTTATAACTATCCAGTTTTCCCAACACCATTTATTGAAGAGGTTGTCTTTTCCCCATTGTATATTCTTGCCTCTTTTGTCACTGATTGTGGTGTCTTAATTTTCATTTATCTCCTGGTATTTTTAAATTTCCTCTGATTTTTTTCAGTGACCCATCGGTTGTTTAGTCGCATATTGTGTAGCCTTCATGTGTTTGTGTTTTTGTTTTTTTTTTTTTAATTTTTGCGGTTTTTTTCCTTGTAGTTGATTTTTAGTCACAGTCTCACTTTGGCCACCTCATGCGAAGAGTCGACTCATTGGAAAAGACCCTGATGCTGGGAGGGATTGGGGGCAGGAGGAGAAGGGGACGACAGAGGATGAGATGGCTGGATGGCATCACCAACTTGATGGACATGGGTTTGAGTAAACTCCAGGAGCTGGTGTTGGACAGGGAAGCCTGGTGTGCTGTGATTCATGGGGTCGCAAAGAGTCGGACACGACTAAGCAACTGAACTGAACTGAAGTGTTTGGTCATAAAAGATTCCAGTATGATTTCTGTCCTCTGGTGGGTGGGGCTGAATCCTGGGCCCTCTAATGGTTAGGACTGGGTCTCCATCAAGCTACCTGATTGGCCTGAGGCATCCCAGGACTGGTGCCAACTGACTGGTGGATAGATCTGGGTCCTGGGACTAATAAGCTAGAGGTACATTTCCAAAATAGCACTTGCCAGCTCACTGTCCTTGTGGTAGAATGAGTTCCCCAAAATGGCTACTGCCGGTGTCTTTGTCCCCAGGATGAGTCCCAGTTGTCTTCCTCCTCTCTGGGAGGCTCTCCCAGATCAGCACGTGAGTCTGACTCAAGCTTCTTTCAAATTACTGCTTCTGCCCTGAGTCCTGGAGTTTATGAGATTTTGTGTGCACCCTTTAACAGTGGAATCTCTATTTCCCATAGCCCTGACTCTCCTGAAAATAAGCCCCACTGACCTTCAAAGCAAAAGATTCTGGGGGTTCGTCTTCCCAGTGAAGAACCTAGGGGATGGGGAGCCCAATGAGGGGCTTGTACCCCTTCCTCCCTGGGGAGAACCTCTACAATTGTAATTACCCTCCCACTTGTTAGTCACCTGCCCTGGGGTTTTTTTTTAAATAGATATTTTAATATCCCTGACTGTTATGTCCTTCATCTGTCATTTATTACTCTATTTTATGACTTTTATTTACTGGTTTTTATACTGATCAAGGTCACATTTTTCTCTTTCTTCATTTGTTTACTTTGACTGGAGGTTGGACTTTGTGAATTCTGTATTTTTGAGTGTCTGACTTTTTGTTGCCTTCCTTGAATGAGTATTGATTGAGCTTTGTTCTAGCAAGTAGTAACACTTGTGGTTCAGTTTGATACTTTTGAGGCTTGATTTTAAGCTTCAGTAGGGTGGGTCTAGAGCCTGCTTTTCTTCAGGAGTCCTTCAGTCCCATTCGGAAGGCATGGCCCTTCTGGACTCTCTACTGAATACTCCATTCAGATTGGATATTTTCCAGTTATTCTTTATATATAGCCTTGCGGATTTTCTTCCTATATGTGTGAATCTTAAAATTTAGCACACACTCAACAGGCCAGATGCAAATTTCTGGAATTCTTTTTCTTCGTAACTACATTTCCTCCAGAATTCTTCCTTGGAACTTCCAACTTCCTTGACCTCCCT
Source organism: Cervus canadensis (assembly GCF_019320065.1). NCBI lineage: Eukaryota > Metazoa > Chordata > Mammalia > Artiodactyla > Cervidae > Cervus > Cervus canadensis. The sequence goes on along the minus strand of NC_057403.1, from coordinate 20,715,812 downwards.
GGGCTCCGTTTTGTCTCCCCAGCTCAGTGAGGCTGCCGTGGCTTACTTGTGGTCTTCTCTGCTCTGCAGTTTAGAATGTGCTTTCAGGCAGAAAACCAGGACGATTACCTGGTGCCCCTCATTTGTTTTCCTTCTCTCAGGGATCGCAGTTCTGTACTGCCTGTTACCTAATGTCTAAAAACAGTTGTTTTATACATTTTGTCCAGTTACCTAGTTGTTTAAAGTGGGAGGATAAGTTGTGCCCCTGTGCCTAATTGTGAAATTAGAATTATCCATACTGACTTTTAAATCTCAATTATTTTTTATTTCAAGAGGTTCTGTTTCATTTTTGAAAATCTTTATGGTCAACTTATAGTTTCTTGTCCCCTGAAAATATTTCCAAGCTTGTCTTTTATTATTTAAGCATAGTAAACTTAGTTGTATTATACTTTTTTGTAATTCTAATATTTGTAGTAACTTTAGGGATATTTTTATTGTGCTATTTCTCATGAAGTCTTTTTTTGTGTGTAGTTCTCTCCATGTCCTATTTTTTTGACTACTATTTGTAAGAATTCTTTTAAGGCCTAAGAAGAGGGTATATTCATCCAGATAGGACTTTTGCTTTTACTTGATGCATAGGGACATTAGAAAGACTCTAACTTGAGCTTTTGTGACAACCAGGGTCAAATATTTGGGCTCCAAAGTTTAAGCTAGGGCTGGCTGTGGTTACGACATTCAGGAACCTTAAAATTTTGCCCTTGTTTTGCTCTTTTCTGAAGTAGCCTTCCTTGTGTTCCCTGTGGTGTGGAACAGTTGGGTGTAAGCTTCTGGTTCATTTTTTATTATTAAAGATGCAACCCTTTGAAATGCCAGATTTAGGGGAAGACCTTCTATTCTGATCCTTACTTTGGGCATGCTCTGGTGCTTTTACATCAAACTATGCCTGGAAACTTCAGGTATGGTTTGATGTATTTGACATATCCTTCGAGGCAAAATTGCTTTGCAAGGCTTCTTTCTCCACTGCTTTTGTTTGTACTCTGATTTTTGTCCAATACTATAATTCCTTATTATCTTGTCAATATTTTTATTTTTCAAGATTTAAAAATATCTTTGAGTCTTTTAAATTATTTCCAGTGAGAAGTTGGTCCAAATATTTAACTTGCTTATTACCAGAAGAGCATATAGTATTTTATTTTCTAAAATGTGATTAGAAATGCCACTTTGTTGTTGTTGTTCAGTCTCTAAATCATGTCTGACTCTTTGCGACTCCATGGACTACAGCATGCCAGGCTTCCCTGTCCTGCACCATCTTTCAGAGTTTGCTCAAACTCATGTCTACTGAGTCAGTGATGCCATCCAACCATCTCATCCTCTGTCCTACCCTTCTCCTCTTGCCTTCAATCTTTCCCAGTATCAGGGTCTTTTCCAGTGAGTCAGCTCTTCAAATCAGGTGGCCCAAGTATTGAAGCTTCAGTTTCAGCATCAGTCCTTCCAGTGAATATTCACGGTTGATTTCCTTTAGGATTGACTGGTTTGATCTCTGCCACTTGCATTTTGCTATTATCAGCAAACCTTCCATTGAAGTTCTTATAGAGCAATGAGCTAAAGTTTTAAGGATTTATAGGAATTAGCCCAAGTGAAGAATGATGGTGGGAGTGGGGGTTGGTCTTGAGTATGAGGGAGCATGTCATGCCCTGAATCTGTAAGAAGTTAAGTGTGAGCAGAGTAGATCTGCAGAAGGTCATGGGGTAAGATAAAGTTTAGAAAATAGGACCCAGATCAAAAAGTGCAAGAAGTTTCTCACAAAATAATACAACTTCATGGGACTGTTATGCATATGGTACACTTAAGTAAATGCTATCTGACATTCAGTTATACAAAGCTTAGAAGGTTGACTTTCACCTGCTAGTCTAAGAAAGAGGTAGGGTGTGAATAAGGGGTAGGGAGTGAATAAAAGACCCCATCATTAGAGCAGGGACTCAGAGTTTCCAAGAACTCTATAAGACTCAAGAAGACCATAGGAAAGGCTTCTCCTGCCCCATCCCCTCAGGGTCATAAATTATCCAGGCTCATAAAAATTCATGACTTTGAAGGTGGGTGGTTTCTAGGTTTAATCGCAGGCTCTACCTTACCCAGATCAGTAACATGATGTCCTTTCTTATCTGGAAGATAAGGGAAAAGCAGGTCATTTTCTAAGGAGCAAAATGATTCTTTGTGATTCAACTCCTTATCCTCAGGAATATTGAAACAATTTTGAAGCTGGTAAACATGGGGATACTGCCTCCTGAGGCCCAGCCACCTCAAAATCTGATTGGTAACCCAACTTCCATCTTCACCTCCTGGTTCAACAGCCTCTCCCACCCCATCAAGAAGGAGGTCCTCAGCCATGTGTCTGAGTGCAACTTAGAGGAGCAGTTTTTGAAGGTCAGTAAAAATAGGTGAATGAGTCCTAGAGTTCCTTCAAAACCTTTTGTAAAACAGAAATTTCAGCTTTTATTGGCACCAGAAAAAAAAAAAAAAAAAACAAACCAACCCAGAAGCACCAGGATAAGCTGCAACCTTGGTAATGCAAAGAACTATAGTTTGCAGAATGCCCTTCTATGAGTAATACTAGGTGGATTGGTTTTCCATGTCAGAGGGTCAGCTTGGAAATTTGGTTTTCTCAGTGACGCAGGGGTTTTAAGAAATTTTTCAGGAAAGATAGAATATATCTCTGTATTTTTGTTGTTTTTGTTAAATTCAAGGACACTTTAACTCCTGCCCTTTCTCCCCTTCACAGATTAAGGAGAGCACAAACTTTGCTTTCCTGGCCTTCATTGAAGCCATGTCTTTTATTCCTGGGTCTATCTCCTGGTCCATCCTGTTCTTCCTAATGTTGCTGAACCTGGAGTTGTCCACCACGATAGGGATCACACATAGCATCATTACCTCTCTCCAGGACATCTTTATTTCTGTCCAGAAATATACAAAGCTGTTTACAGGTACTCTGACCTACATGTGTATACCCATCAATGACCCTGACTTCGTTCAGATTCTTATATGGCCCTAGTCTATCACCTCTGCTTAGCCCTTGTTACCCAGCTAGACCTGTGACCTTGATCTAAATCCAATGTTCCCTCCAGTGGTTGTCTTAATGCTCATGTTCCTGTGTGGCCACTTCTTCACTCGACCTTCAGGCAGCTACTACATCAGACTGCTGACTGACTACTGGACAATCGTCCCTATAATCATCATCATCATATTTGAAAACTTGGCTGTGAACTGGGCCAGAAAGGCCGGCAGGTGATAGCTTGGGTCTATAGGGAAGGTTGACCCCTTTCTTGTTGCCTCTATTTTCACTTGATGAGAGTGACATAGGGACCCTTAACTTCAGGGAACTCCAGGCTCTTCTGAAAAACTTTTTTATTAATCCATTCATTTAACATATTTCTGGGGTGCTTAATATGTGCTGGGAACTGTTTCAGTCATCAAGGACAGAGCATTGAGTAAAACAAGCACCCCTGTCCCCAGGGAGTTTACATTCTAGTGGTAGAGATTCATAATAATAACCAAATGAACAAATACAAATGTCAAGAGGTGATAACTGACAGGAGAAAAATCAAAAAGTGAGATAAGATGATCAAGAGTGGGAGTATATGCTATTAATAACTTTGATAGGATCGCAGAGAAGGCTTCTCTGATAAGGTGACATTTGAGCAGACTCCGGAATGAAATGAGAGGAGGAACCATGAAAAAAATTTTGAGAGAGAATTCCAAGTAGGGAAAACAGTAAGTACCAAAGCAAGAGGAAGCATCATTCCTGAAGTTTTTGAGCAACAAGGAAATCAGAGATTAGAATAGAATGCTATGAGATAAGGCCAGAGAAGTGATGGGAGATGATGTTAGGACCTTTTTAGCTATGGCAGGACTTAGTTTCTTTATGTAGAATGAGAGAGGAGGCATGGAAGAGTTTTGAGAAGGGGACTGACATTATCAGGTTTGTTTTTTCCAAAAAGATACCTATGATTGATTGTTGTGTGGTGAAAAGACTATGAAGAATCAAGAGTGAATCAAGGAGAGCAGTTAGGAGCTATTGTAGTATTCCAAATGGGAGCTAACGAATGGCTTGGACTAAGGTGGTAGAGGTGTAGGTTGAGAGATGTGGTCTAATTCTGCAAGGAAAAGCTACTAAGGAAGAGGGAACAGGATAATCAGAAACATTAAACATAACTGTGAAAGGAAGAGTGGGAACATCCAAATAAAATACAAGGAATACAAACAACTCCCAGGCCCAATTTTTAAACAGGCAGATGTGTAGTCACCCACGTGGTATAATTTAAGGGTAGAAGCTTCAGGTGGCAGTGTTTTCAGCTGACAGTGGTTCTTGGAGTCAGTTTACTCATTCATTAACTCACTCACATGTATCTTGAGTCTTTGTGTCAAGAAAGTCTTGTGGTACTGGGGTACAAATGAATGGAATAAGCTCCTCCTCTCAAAGAGTGCAGAGTCCAAGGAGGAAGACACATATGAGCAGACAATCCCAGTACAAGATGGAAAGCCTATAGTAGAGGTAGTCAGGGACATTTAGGGGCATCTGGAGAGTTGGGGAAAGCATCCTAGGTGAGAGGATGATTGAGCTTAGCCTGGACAGATGAATATGTAGACAAAGAGGGAGAGAGAAGGGCACTCTAGACCAAAGGACCCCACTTGTGTATTCATTGAGATTGAGAACATGCAGTAAAGGAGGCTGAATATATTGGCTGGAAGAAGCTAAGAAAAGCTCAAGGAGGGTTAAATGTTACTCTTTTAGAGTCTGTGTTGTTCACTATGGATGCCCAGCAACTAGAAGAAGCCCTGATATGTCACAGACACTCTCATATTCACAGAATGAATGAAAGGGAGTTGGCCTTTATCCTGAGGGCACCGATATCCATGAAATGTTTTTGAGCAGTAGAGGAATGTTTGAGCTTTTTTCTTGAGTAGGGATAGAAGATTGACTGAGAAGAAGATAGAGGATGAGGCTTGAGCTGAGGCGGGGGGGCTAAGGTCTGGCCGATCTTGCCCTCCAAGACTGGGTTAGGCCCAACTGGGCCTTCTACAGTCTTGTGGCCCTTCCTCTCAGTTTCTTCCCAGACACTGCTAACCTGTGGGGCCATCCTATGTACACCATCATGCATTGGCTGTGGTTCTGTCTAATTCCATTTGTGCTGCTAGCCCTGTTTATGACCTCTGTATTTCAACTATCTCAGAAGAATATCACCTATCTGGCCTGGAACTCAAGCATTGTAAGTCACCCCCCTCAGACCCCTGACCTTCATAGGGAGTGGGGTGCTAGAGTTTTCAATCCACTCTTGGTCTAAAGACTATCATTTCATTCTCCAACTCCCTGAAAACTCTTAGTCCTCTGCCCTGGTTCTCCTTTGACCCTCCCCTTCCCCAGTCCTTCCTCTTCTGGGAACTTCTACATTCTGAACCCCTTTCCCATCTCTCCACAGTCAAAAGAAGTGGTTCGACAATACCCATCATGGGGGCTGTTCACATTGTTCGCCCTTTCACTCACGGTCATCCTTCCCATCCCCATATACTTTGTATATTGCTTCACTCATGGGATTCCCTCCAACTCCACCAGCAGGGACAAGCCTATGATATCCTCCAAGTCCTTACCCGTAAGTCTCCAACTGACACCCATTGAAGAGGTCGAAAATGAGGAAATCCTCCAAGGTGATACTCAAATTGCTGATCAACCTGTTGTGTGACTTCCTAACTATTTATTTGGCCTGACATCATATATCCCTTAAAACAGCTCTTAATAGGCAAGTCAACATCGAATTGCAGCTGTTGATGTCTCTAGACCCAGAGCTGCTTTTACTCCCAAGGATAGGGACATTTTTGGGTGGGGTGGGGGAGCTCATGGAGCCTGGCTTTGCAGTTTGTTTCCTAGACCACATCCTCCCTGGTTACTACTTTCATTGTGTTTTCCCCATCCCTTCCTCAGTATATACACTTACCATTTTATATGCCATTGGTGATGCCTACAGAACCTGCTTCTCAACTGATCTACTCAGTTTCTGGAATGAATCTGGAGGAATAATGCTGTTGGTCAATAAATTAGTCCACTGGGATTCTAAGCACTGGGTGTGAGCAGATCTTTTTTTTTCTTCTTCTTCTTCTATAAATATCTCAGATGTTCAGTCTTCCTCTCATGAAGCTTCCATTCTTTTGAGAGTCAAATGCCCAGCCCTGAGTTCCTGCCTTTCCTTGCCATGGTAAATTAAATGCTAGATTACTCAACTTGCTTTATCCAAGGATTGACCTTGAGCCAGAAGAAACCCAGGAAATGGTGACTTCAATAAAGATGTAAAGGATACTAATGCACTTGCTGATGGAAAATGGTAACCCTATCATTCATCTAAAAATGAATTTTCAATAGGTTCCAGGACTGTTGTGGACTGGAACAGTCCATGTGGACTGTGTATCTGTGAATTGACACACAACCAGCTTGGGGAACTACCAAACTGTATTGCTGAGCCCATCAGGGTCCCATATCTGCCTGGTAAGAGAGACATGGCAGGTTTTACCACCGAGCTAAGTCAAATGAATTTGCCTCGTGGATGATAGGGCTTCCCTGGTGGCTCAGACAGTAAAGAGTCTGACTGCAATGCAGGAGACCCGGTTTCAATCCCTAGGTCAGGAAGATCCCCTGGAGGAGGAAATGGCAACCCACTGCAGTATTCTTGCCTGGAGCATCCCACGGACAGAGGAGCCTGGACGGCTACAGTCATGGGGTCGCAAGAGGGTGGGACACTACTGAATGATTAACACACTTGGCTCCTCTGTCCGTGGGATGCTCCAGGCAAGAACACTGGAGTGGGTTGCCATTTCCTTCTCCAGCGGATCTTCCCGACCCAGGGATTGAACCCGTGTCTCCTGCACTGTAAGCAGATTCTTCACCAATGAGCCGCGGGGAACCCCCACAGTGAATGATAACTGAGTATTTAAAACCTTGTGAGAGGGGTGACTCCGTAACAGCTGAAGCACTTCTCAAGAGGAGGTGGGCTCAGTCTGTTAGGGACTGGGGATGGAGGCTCTGGGTGGAGGTTTTGGAGACTTCCGAAGATCCAGGTAATGGGTTTCCCTTAAACGTTCAAGAGATCCTAGGACTTCAGATTGCTTAGGACTCACAGGGAGGTTGTCCCTGTGTAAGTTTCTGTGACAAAAGACGAAAAGAGAGAACATCCTCAACCACTGGAGCGTGGGACCCCTAGGTGAGTTTGGTGAATGGGAAGAGCAGAGATCTCAGATGTCTCTGGACCTCTGCTGTTTCGAGCTCAAGCTTGAAGACTGCAGGGCTGGAAGGGACGTGAACCTCCGGGTCACCACCCATTGGCTCCGGTACCTTGTAGCCCCACCCTCCCACGCTCCTTCCTTCCTGCTGCTCCTCCCCACCCGCCACCCCAATCCAAACGATCCGTCTGCTTCAAGTCCAGTTCTTTTGAGTCCGGTAAGGTGGGAACCAGAGAGAGGAGGCAGTCACCTTCTCATGATCAAATACTCTGAGTTTTCAGCCTCCTCCTATCTGGGAAACTGGGAGCTCATCCTCTGTGCTTACACCCCGCTGCTCCAGTTCCAGTTTTGGGAATAGAACCTGTCGGTGCAGGGAGGATTGAAAAGTAGGGTTTTACCGGATAAACCAAAGGGAGAGGAATGAAGATCTTGGTGTATTTCTGCCTTCCACTCTAAATCTTTCTCTCCTCACACCACTTGTTGAATGTCCGTTGACACCTAACGTCAAGGATGTTTAAATTGGGAATATCCTCACATTGCTGTAAAGGTAACTGATTAGAGATAGGCAGACTGATGTCTACAATAAGTGTTTGTCTACTCTGGGTTCTTATTGTCTAAAATTGGGTTTCGTACACAGTATATGTGATGAGTGGATTTTCTTTTGGTTTGTTTTTGGGAATCTGTCCGTGTTAGACAAAATGGAGCCCGTTACTTGGGTAGGGAACCTTACACGTCTTCACTTTTATTCCTCACAAGAGGGGTGTGAGATAAAGGTATTGTCATTTTCAAGTTTAATCGGGAACCCTGCAGTAAGAGAGGTTCACACAGGGAGTCAGGGGTAAAAACCTGAGAAAGATTATTGTCTTGTGGCCTCCGGCCATTTTGTTTTGGAAATTTTCAAACACATATGAAAAAATAATGTAGTGAATTACTTTGCACTTATCACCCATCTTCAATAATGACCAACTTGCAACAAATATGATTTTCTCTCTCCCCTCTCCCGCTGCATGCCTCTCCATTATTTTGAAACAAATTCCAAATTTATCATTTCATCTGTAGATGTCAGTATATTCTCTAAAAAATAAAAACACTTTAAAAAAAACCTGGCAAAACTGTTATCACACCTAAAACAAATAACAGTAATCCTTTAATATCATTAAATATCCATTCAATATTTAAAATTTTCTGGTTGTTTCATAATTTTTTTTCTGGTAGCTTTATATTTTTTAACAGATTTATTGAGATATATCAATAATTCTTATACCATACAATCCACTCTTTTAAAATGTACAATTCAATGGCTTTTAATATATTCAGAGTTGTGCATCTATCATTACAGCTTTTGTACATTTTTATTACCCCCAAAACCAAAAACCCCACACTCCTTAGCCAGCACTGTAACTGTCCCAGCTGGCAAACTCAGCCTTAGATGAACACTAATCTACTTTTTGTCCTGTAGATTTACCTGTTCTGCACATTTCATATAAATGGAATCATGCAACATCTGTAACTCTTTGTGACTGGCTTCTTTCACATAGCATGTTTTCAAATTCACCCATGTGTAGCATGTATCGGTTCTTTTTATTGATGAATAATAGTCCATTGTGTGGATATAGCACATTTTATTTATCCAATTATCAGTTGATGGGCATTTGGCTTGTTCCCACTTTGGGGCTATTATAATAATAATAATGCTATTATGAGCATTTATGTAGAAGTGGTTTTTTTTTTGGTTGGACATATGTTCTTATTTCTCTTGATGTATATTTAGGAGTGAAATTTCTGGATCATATGCTAACTCTATGTTTAACTATTTGAGAGACTGTCTCATAACTTTTTAAAAAGTTGGTTTGAATCATTATCCAACTAAAATTTATATGTTGCAATCCATTGCTATACCTTTTAAGCATCTTTTAATGTGTAGGTCTCCCTCCCTCTTTTCTTCCCCCTTGAAATGTATTTATTGATAAAACTGGGTTATTTGTCCTGTACAATTTCTGGCCATCTGGAATTTGCTGATTACCTCTTGTGATGTTATTTAATACATTCTTATGTTTCCTGTGCTTCAAGTAAATTGGTAATTAGGTGAAGAAGTTTATTACTTCCAGGTTCAATATTCTGGCAAGAATACTTCATGATTGGTTTTATGTATTTCAGTTAGGAGGACCAAAAAACCCTCAAATGCCCAGATGGCTCTCCTTTTGTGGTATTAGCAGCCATTGATGATCATTGCCTAGATTCGCCTTTCAACAAAGAGATAAGATGTGGTATTCTAAGTTTATTATTCTTTCTTTTTTTCTTAGTTGGAATAATTCTAGGAAGAGGACTTCATATCAAACATTCATTACCCTGGCCTACACTTTGTACAGGAAAAGCAAAATAAGTTTTTATTCTTTCCCTTTATTTACCAGCTTAAATAATGAGTTCATTGCCTACTATCCTCTGAATATGATCACTGAGATTTTTTATTTTAATATCTCTCTGAACTCATTGATTTAAACTTATTTGATGTATTTGAGTCCATTGCAGTCATTCTTATTGATGCTCAAATCATCTCATCTTGGACCCATGGGAGTGTCTTCAAGTTGACTCCTGAGCCCTTTTGACAAGACCCGAGTATATATAAAAATTTCCTTGCTTTCTGGTATTGACTGAATGGTCAATGAAATTAACCTTGAAATTAACTTGTTCATTTCATGGCCCAAATCTGAAATCAGTTATTTTCCCAAGAATACCTAATTCCTTTTAATGGAAATGCTATTTAGAGATTACAATTTTGTGCTTGGAGTGTTTGTTTATTGCATTGATCATTGTTTGTAAGCCATTTGAATAGATACAGGTAGGAAATCCTTTTTCCCCTGAAAATATATTATAAATGCATACTTTTTTTTTCAATTCAAATTTAGGACTATAGAGTTTTTACTTAGCCTCTTGGATCTTACTTTATAGTTTTTTCTCTATGTGGTTTTAGACTCTCTCTTTTTAATCTATGTATTTGGCCACACCAGGTCTCATTTGCAGCATGTGGGATCTTTAGTTGCAGAATCTTTGGTTGAGGCATGTGAACCCCTAGTTGCAACATGTGGGATCTAGTTCCCCGATCAGGGACTGAATCCAGGCCCCCCACACCACATTGGGAGCTTGGAGTCTTAGCCACTGGACCACCAGGGAAATCGCCAGTTTGAGGCTCTTGATGTTTGTTTCTCAGTTAGAAGTTGGTGCCCACATGCCCTCACCCTCATCATTTCCCCAAACTGAGCTCATCATTGTCTCTTATCAATTTCCCCATTCTCAGACCTACATATGTGTTTCTACCTAGGGAGTAGGGCAGGTGGACCTGGTGGGCCTAGAGTCTAGGTAGGAAATTGAGCCAAACGTGTTTTAGGACTCTTTGTACACATCCAAAATGGAAATGTTCACAGTTCTCTCACTGTGTTGGGGTCCATGGGCAGCAAGACTAATCCCAGATGTACCTGCTGATGGTTCTGTTGTTCCAGTCCCTGTCTTGAGAGGCTTCTTGGCCTGGTGGGAAGAACATAGCATTTGGAGACAAACAAATCTGTGTTTATATTTTATATCATATCCTTAGGTAATTCTCTGAGTCTCTCAGCAAAATGCTTTTTCTTCTTATTCTTAGCTTTCTTATGTGTCAAATGGAGATGGTGAAACAATCCCCCAGATTTGTTGGGTAAATTTAATGTTTAAGCATAAGGGAATTATCACAAAATTAAAGAGCTAATAGATATGATAGTATGCTAAGAGTATGTAATTTTCTCTAAATCTGTACTTTTTTTTTCAGATTTTATACACAGATAACTTTAAGTTACTAGAATGTAAGCTCAAGGAAGGTGGGACTTTTGTTTGTTTATTGCTCTGTCTATAAGGATTAAACAGTGTCAGACATGTATTTTCAAGGGCAAAGTGAAGTCTCTCAGTCGTGTCCAACTCTTTGCGACCCTGTGGACCCCCCAGGCTCCTCCGCCCATGGGATTCTCCAGGCAATAATACTGGAGTGGGTTGCCATTTCCTTCTCCAGGGGATCTTCCCAACCCAAGGATTGAACCCAGGTCTCCCACATTGCAGGCAGACACTTTAACCTCTGAGCCACCAGGGAAGCCAGTCAGATATTTGTTCAGTGAACCGATTAATCCCAGAAGTTGATGTTTAAGTAGGTAAAAGCAGCTGCCAGTCTAAAAGTCAGAATTTTCCACTTCAAATTTTATTTCTCTCTTAATTAAAAAAAAGAAAACCTCTTTAACAGTCTGAAGTGGTAAACTACAAATATGAAAAGCTTTGTTTTTCCCCAAGTATTATATTTACCTTTATTTTGACTTTCTCTTCCTGTGTTCCAGATCCCTTAATTTCTCATTTTCATTCATTAAAAATCCATTCTAAGGTCCATTTTAAAACTGCAATCTTATCTGATTCCAAGCTGGCTATAAACCCTGTGCATTCCATTTTTTCCATTTTTTTTATTGTGGAAAAATACACATAATATAAAATTTACCATCTCAACCATTTTTAAGTGTCCAGTTCAGTGGTTAAATACATTCATAATGTTGCATAACCATCACCATCATTCATCTCCATAACTTCTTTCATCTTGTGAAACTGAAACTCTGTCCATTAAGCAGTAATTCCTTAGTACTCTCCCCCTCTGACCCTGACAATTACCATTCTACAGCTGTCTGTCTCTATGATTTTGTCTATTCCAAGTATCTCATACAAGTGGAAACATATAGTCTTTGTCTTTTTGTAGCTGACTTAGCAATGAACATAATGTCCTCAACGTTCATCCCTGCTGTAGTATATGTCACAATTTCCTTCCTTTTTGAGGCTGAATAACATCCCATTACATGGATATACCACATTTTGTTTACCAATTTATCTGTCAGTGGACATTTGGATTTCTTCTGTGTTCTAGCTAATGAGAATAAATATGAATGTACAAAGTTCTCAAGACCCTATTTTCAATTGCTTTAGGTATATAGCCAGAAGCAGAATTGTTGGATCATGTGGCAATTTTATTTTTAATTTTTTGAGGAACCTTCATAATATTTTCCAGACAGTAACTATATCATTTTACATTCCCGCCAACAGTGCAGGACTCCAGTCATTCCAAATCTTTTCCAGCACTTGTTATTTTTTTTTTTTTTAAGTAGCCATTCTCATGGATGTGATATAGTATCTTATTGTAGTTTCCCTCGTAGCTCAGTTGGTAAAGAATCCACCTCCTGTGCAGGAGTCTACCCGCAGTGCAGGAGACCCAGGTTTGATCCCTGGGTGGGAAGATCCCCTGGAGGAGGAAATGGCAGCCCACTCCAGTATTCTTGCCTGGGAAATCCCATGGGCAGAGGAGCCTGGTGGGCTACAGTCCATGGGGTGGCAAGAGTTGCACAAGACTTCGTGATGAAACCACCAACATTAGTGATGTTGAGCATCTTTCCGTGTGCTTCTTGATCATTTATATATCTTCTTTGGAAGAATATTTATTCAAACCCTTTGACCGTTTTTGAATGAATGTGTGGTGTTCTCTATGTGGCTCTAGTGGTAAAAAAAAAAAACCTGCCTGCCAATGCAGGAGACATGGGTTCAATCCCTGGTTGGGAAGATCCCGTGGAGGAGGGCATGACAACCCACTCCAGTATTCTTACCTGGAGAATCCCATGGACACAGGAGTCTGGCAGGCTACATCCATTGGGTTGCACAGAGTCGGACACAACTGAAGCGACTTAGCATACACACTGCATATTCTGGATATTGATCCCTTGTCAGACATATGGTTTTGAAAATATTTTCTCTTATTATGTGGGTTACCTTTTCACTTTGTTGGTATTATGTTTTATACACAAAATTTTTTTTATGGAGTCCAGTTTATCTACATATAGTTTTATTGCCTGTTCCTTTGGTATCATATCCAAGAAATCAAATCCAGTGTCATGTAAGTTTTGCCCTGTGTTTCTTCCTAATAGTTTTATAATTTCAGATTTTACATTTAGGTCTTTGATCCATTTTGAGTTAGTTTTTCTATAGGGTATTAGGTAAAAGGTCCAACTTCATTCTTTTGCATGTGGATATCCAGTTTTCCCAGCGCAAATTATTGAAAATACTATTCTTCCCCCCTTGAATGATCTTAGCACCCTTGTCAAAAATCAATTTACTGTATATGTAAGGGTTTTATTTCTGGGTTCTCCATTCTAATCCACTTGTCTATATGTCTATCTTTATGTCATTATCACACTGTTTGGATCATTGCAACTTTGTAGTAAGTTTTGAAATCAGGAAGTATGAGTCCTCCAGCTTTATTCTTCTTTTTCAAGATTGTTTTGGCTATTCGGGATCCCTTGAGAATCCATATGAATTTTAGGATGAGTTTTTCTATTTTTATAAAAATATTTCCTCAAAATTTTAAAGTGAACTACCATATGATTAAGTGTGCAATAGCATTGTGTCTGAAAGTTGTACATAATTTTAAAATATTTTATTGCTAAAAGAATGTTAACCATCATCTTACAGTGCAGGGTTGCCACAGACCTTCAGTTTGTAGAAAAAAATGCAATATCTGCAAATTCACTTTATGTGCAATAAAGTGAAACACAATTTTAAAAAAAAAGAGGTAAAATGTCTATACACTGAAATCTACAAAACACTGATGAAAGAAATTGAATGAGATGCAAATAAATGGAAATGTGTCCTGTGTTCATGTATTGAAAGAATTAATACTGTCAAAATGTCCATCCTATCCAAAGCAATTTACAGATTTAATGCAATCCCTATCAAAATTCCAGTGATGCTGTTTGCAGATGACATGATCCTCTACATAGAAAACCCTAAAGACTCTACCAGAAAATTACTAGAGCTAATCAATGAATATAGTAAAGTTGCAGGATATAAAATTAACACACAGAAATCCCTTGCATTCTTATACACTAACAATGAGAAAACAGAGAAATTAAGGAAACAATACCATTCACCATTGAAACAAAAAGAATAAAATACTTAGGAGTATATCTACCTAAAGAAACAAGACCTATACATAGACCTATATAAAGACCTATACATAGAAAACTATAAAACACTGATGAAAGAAATCAAATAGGACACAAATAGATGGAGAAATATACCGTGTTCATGGATTGGAAGAATCAATATTGTGAAAATGAGTATACAACCTAAAGCAATCTATAGATTCACTGCAATCCCTATCAAGTTACCAGCGGTATTCTTCACAGAACTAGAACAAATAATTTCACAATTTGTTTGGAAATACAAAAAACCTCGAATAGTCAAAGCAATTTTGAGAAAGAAGAGTGGAACTGGAGGAATCAACGTGCCTGACTTCAGGCTCTACTACAAAGCCACAGTCATCAAGACAGTATGGTACTGGCACAAAGACAGAAATATAGATCAATGGAACAAAATAGAAAGCCCAGAGATAAATCCACGAACCTATGGACACCTTATCTTCGACAAAGGAGGTAAGAATATACAATGGAAAAAAGACAACCTCTTTAACAAGTGGTGCTGGGAAAACTGGTCAACCACTTGTAAAAGAATGAAACTAGAACACTTTCTAACACCATACACAAAAATAAACTCAAAATGGATTAAAGATCTAAATGTAAGACCAGAAACTATAAAACTCCTAGAGGAGAACATAGGCAAAACACTCTCCAACATAAATACAGCAAGATCCTCTATGACCCACCTCCCAGAATATTGGAAATAAAAGCAAAAATAAACAAATGGGACCTAATTAAACTTAAAAGCTTTTGCACAACAAAGGAAACTATAAGCAAGGTGAAAAGACAGCCCTCAGAATGGGAGAAAATAATAGCAAATGAAGAAACAGACAAAGGATTAATCTCAAAAATATACAAGCAACTCCTGCAGCTCAATTCCAGAAAAATAAATGACCCAATCAAAAAATGGGCCAAAGAACTAAACAGACATTTCTCCAAAGAAGACATACAGATGGCTAACAAACACATGAAAAGATGCTCAACATCACTCATTATCAGAGAAATGCAAATCAAAACCACAATGAGGTACCATTACATGCCAGTCAGGATGGCTGCTATCCAAAAGTCTACAAGCAATAAATGCTGGAGAGGGTGTGGAGAAAAGGGAACCCTCTTACACTGTTGGTGGGAATGCAAACTAGTACAGCCACTATGGAGAACAGTGTGGAGATTCCTTAAAAAACTGGAAATAGAACTGCCATATGACCCAGCAATCCCACTCCTGGGCATACACACCGAGGAAACCAATCTGAAAGAGACACGTGCACCCCAATGTTCATCGCAGCACTGTTTATAATAGCCAGGACATGGAAGCAACCTAGATGCCCATCAGCAGATGAATGGATAAGGAAGCTGTGGTACATATACACCATGGAATATTACTCAGCCATTAAAAAGAATTCATTTGAATCAGTTCTAATGAGATGGATGAAACTGGAGCCCATTATACAGAGTGAAGTAAGCCAGAAAGATAAAGACCAATACTAACGCATATATATGGAATTTAGAAAGATGGTAACGATAACCCTATATGCAAGACAGAAAAAGAGACACAGATGTATAGAACAGACTTTTGGACTCTATGGGAGAAGGCGAGGGTGGGATGATCTGAAAGAACAGCATCAAAACATGTATATTATCAAGTGTGAAACAGATCGCCAGTCCAGGTTGGAAGCATGAGACAAGTGCTCGGGGCTGGTGCACTGGGATGACCCAGAGAGATGGGATGGGGAGGGAGGTGGGAGGGGGGTTCAGGATGGGGAACACATGTAAATCCATGCCTGATTCATGTCAATGTATGGCAAAAACCACTACAATATTGTAAAGTAATTAGCCTCCAACTAATAAAAATAAATGGAAAAAGAAAATAAAGAGATGGGTCTTCCCCCCCCCCCCAAAAAAAAATTTCAGTGATGGGTTTCCATAGAAGTAAGAAAAACCATCTCATAATTTGTACAGAATTGTAAAGGATCTCAAATAGCTACAGCAATCTTGAGCAAGAAGAACAAAGCTGGGGCATATCATTTCCTAATGTCAAATCATATTGCAAAGCTATTGTAAATCAAAACAATATTGTACTGGCATAAAGACAGACACCTAGGCCAATGGAACAGAATAGAGAGCCTGGATATAAGGCCACACATATTCAGTCAACTAATCTTATTAAACAAGCGAAGCGAAAGTCATTCAGTCTTGTCCATGGAATTCTCCAGGCCAAAATACTGGAGTGGGTAGCTGTTCCCTTCTGCAGGGGATCTTCCCAACCCAGGAATCGAACCAGGGTCTCCCCTATTGCAGGTGGATTCTTTACCAGCTGAGCTACCAGGGAATCCCCAATCTTAAACAAAGGATCCCAGAATACACAGTGGGAAAAGGATATTCTGTTCAATAAATGGTTCTGGAAAAGCTGGATTTTCACATGCAAAAGAAAGAAATGGGACCCTTATCTAACCCCATACAAAACAATTCTATGTTGTTTGAAGACCGGAGGCCATAAAACTAGAACTAATGATTTGGAGGGAGGAAGTTATGATACCAAAAACACAGGAACAAAAGCAAGAACAACTGCATTAAATTTCAAAGTTTCTCCTCAGCAAAGGAAACAATAAAGAAATACAAAGGCATCCTATGAAATTGGAGAAAATATTTGCAAACCATGTATCCATAAGGTATTAACATTCAAAATATACTAAGGAACTCATAACAACTCTGGAAAAAAAAATCCAACTTCAAAAGTAGACATTTTTTTCCAAGAAGACATACAAATGGCCACCTATAGTTATATGAAAAGGTGCTCAAAATCACTAATCAGGGAAATGCGAGTCAAAACTACAATGAGATATCACCTTACATCTGTTAATATGGCTATTATCAAAAAGTCACAAGATAACAAGTGTTGGCAAGGATGTGGAGAAAAAGGAGCCCTTATACCCTGTTGGTAGAAATGTAATTTGGAACAGCCACTATGGAAAACAGGATGACAGTTCTTCAAAAAGTTAAAAATAGAGCTACCATATGATCCAGCAACCCCAATTCTGGGTATACATTGAAAGAAAATGAAATCAGAATCTTGAAGAGATATCGGCACTCTCACATTCACTGCAGCATTAACCTCAACAGCCGGGAAATGGAAACAACTAAGTGTCCATCAGTGGTTTAGTGGTGTAAAGAATGTATTAATAGCACACACATGTACACACACACACACGTGTGCACCCTGGACTATTATTGACCTTAAGGAAACTACCATTTGTGACAACACGAACCTCATGGACATTGTGCTATGTGCTGTGCTCAATCATATCTGACTCTTTTGCAACCTTATGGTACTGTAGCCTACCAGACTCCTCTGTCCATGGATTTTCCAGGCAAGAATACTGGAGTGTGTTTGCCATTTCCTTCTGCAGGGTATATCTTCAACCCAGGGAACACACCTGCGTCTCCTGAGTCTTCTGTTTTGGCAGGCAGATTCTTTACCGTTGACCCACGAGGGGAAGCCCTTGTGAACATTAAGTGAAATAAGCCAGGCACAGAAAGATAAATACTGCATGATCTCACTTATATGTGGAATCTAAAAAAGTCTAACTCATGCAAAGAGAAGAAGAGTGATTATAGGGGCAGAGGGAAGGAAGAAAAGAAGTTGTTGGTCAAAGAGAACAAACTTTCAATTATAAGATGAGTAAGTTCTCAATGTACAGCACAATGACTTTACAGTTAATGATGTATTGTAAACCTGAAATTTACTAAGAAAGTAGATCTTAAGTATTCTTACCACATTCACAAAATTAATGGTAAGTGTGAGGTGAGAGATGTTAATTAACTTCATTGTAGTAATCATTTCACAATGTACACATATATCAAAACATCACATGTATACCATAAATATATATAATTTAAAAGTATATATATACATATATTTGCATATGTATATATTTATTTGGCTACACTGGGTCTTAGCTGCAGCACACGGGATCTTTAGTTGCAGCATGCAGGATCTTTAGTTGCGGCATGTTGGTTCTAGTTCCCTGACCAAGGATTGAATCTGGGCCCACTGCATTGGGAGCATGAAGTTTAGCCATTGGACCACCAGAGAAGTCCCTACAATTTTTACTTGTCAATCATACCTCATTAAAAACTGGAAAAATAATAAAAATTTTTAAAATAAGTCTGTAATAATTCCATCATCTGGTTCATCTCAGGGTTGACATCTATTGTCTTTTCCCATGGGAAATGGTCAGATTTGTGTGTGTGTGTGTGTGTGTGTATGTGTGTGTAAGTGGTGAGTTATGTTGGATTGTATCCTGGAAAATTTGAATATTTTGTCTTGAGACTCAAGATCCTGTTAATATCCTCTGGAGAATGTTGAATTTGTTTGCTTATTTTGTTTTAACAGACTGTCAACCTGGTTAAGTTCAGATGGCAAATTTTGTCATATCTTCTACGGTGTGGTTACAATGTTAGTTCAATTTTCATAGCCTTTGTGATGCTATTTGGGTTAGCGTGTGCCACCCTAGGGTTAGTCTGTGGCTTGGTCAGTTGTTTCTATCACTGTTCAGTTTTCAAAGTCTTGCTGTGCTTCTTTGCATTCATTCCATACTTGTGCAGTTCATACTTGTGAGCCTCCAGGTTGTGAAGGGGAAATTGGTATTTCCTCCATCCTATTTGGGGTTGGGAGTAGGCATAGGAGCTCCTTTTCCTGGTCCTTGAGAAATAGGGGGTTTCTCCTGGAGTTTTTCACTTAGTGCTTGTTGTATAGGTCTATGATTCAGCTTATTCTTGGATCAGAGACAAAGGAGGGGAAAAATATGTGAAAATCATTCTCTGCATTATAAGTCATTATTCAAGTTAACTTAAATACCCATTCTGACTGCTGCTATTTACTTTTCAAAGTCCTCAGGGAGTTGCTTTCTGTATTCTATCCAGATATTTTAACTGTAATTAGGATTGGTTATATGTCGTTAGCTCACTCCACCTTGGCCAGTAACAGAAGGTGTCTCTTCATTATTTTTGACACTTTATTCCTCTATGTAAATTGTAGAGACTTCCCTGGTGGCCTGGTGGTTAAGATTGCACTTCCAATGCAGGGGGTGTGAGTTTGATCCCTGGTCAGGGAACTAAGATCCCATATGCCGCCTGGCACAGCCAAATAAATATAGAGTAAAATCTTGCTAGCTTTCATGAAAAAAAAAATTTTGAGATTTTTGATTGGAATTGCATTGAATCTATAAATTTGGGGGAGAAATTCCATCTTTACAGTACTGAGTATTTATGCTCATGAACATAGACTATTTCTGCTTTTATTTAAGACTTTTAATGTTGTTTATATTTACTTCTTGATGTCATAAAGTTTTTGTTGCTATTGTGCTTTCTTTTTAAAATCCACTTTCTGTTTATTGTTATTGTATAGAAATCCAGCATTTCCCCCAAACATTTATTTTTAGATAAACTTTTATTGAAGTATCACATATTAAGGCATGTACAATCATAATTATGGCTAGATAAATTGTCACAATGTGTGCGTGCTATCCTGACTTCTGACACCATAAATTTGTTTTGCCTGTTCTTATAAATAGAATTATATAGTATGTTCTCTTCTCTTCCTGGCTTCCTTCATTTAAAATAATATTTTTGAGATTCATCCAGATTGTTGCACATACCTGTAATTAACTCTTTGCTGTTGTCTCATTATATGAATATACTCTCACTTATTAGGTCTACTGTTGAAAGATATTTGGGTTGTTCTCAGGTTTTGGCAGTTATGAATATTGCAGCTATGAGCATTCTTGAATGTGGTTTTTGCTGCACTTATGTACACATTTCTGTTAGATAACCACTTTGGAAAGGGTGATAACGTATGAAAATATTTAAAGTATGTGGGTACATTCAACTAGTTTTTTGAAGCCACTATAGCAATCTGTGTTCCTACCAGCAGTGTATATGAGTTCCAGAAGTTTCCACACATGCCATCATTTGGTTTAATCAGTCTTTTTCATGTTCGCTTGTCTAGTGGATATATAGTGGTATCTTATTGTGGTGTCCTCCCAAATATTTTATTGTGAAAAAATTCTTAAGCATGCAGAAATGTTCAAAGATTTATACAGTGACCATCCATATACCCATCAACCTAGATTCTACAGTTAACATATTGACATACCTGATTTATCACATATACACCCATCTGTTTTCATTTGTGGTTTTAATTTACATTTTCTTGTTGATGAATGAAGTTGAGCATTGAGTATCTTTTCCTCTTTCTTGTCCATTTGTATATCTTCTTTGATAATATGCCTGTTTGAGCTTTCTGTTCCCTTCCTTCCACTTTTTCCCTCCTGCCTTTGTTATTTATTTGTGGGTGTTTTTTTAAAAATAAATTTTAGGGGAAAAACATGCCCTTTTTGATTATGTATTTTGTTAGTTTCCTACTGTTGCTGTAACAATAACTACAAACCTAGTGGCTTAACACAACATGAATGTATTATCTTACAGTTCTGCAGGTCAGAAATCTGAAATCAGTTTCACTGAACTAAAAGCAAGTTGTCAGCAGGCCTGTGTTCTTTACAGAGGACCTAGGCTTTGCCATTTCCTAGCCTTTTCCACATACTAGGATTCATCTACATTCCTTGAATCATGGCTTTTTTCTATATATTCAAAGGATATCACTCTGATTTCTGCTTCTGCTATCCTATTCCCTTTTGTGATTTGGAACCTGCTATCTCCTTCTTTCCCTTACAAAGACCTGGTAATTACATTGTGTCCATCATAGATAATCCCAAATAATCTCCCCATTTCAAGATCCATAATTTAATTACATAGAAATGTGAGGTAACTTATTGGCAGGTTCCAGGAATTAGGATGTGGATATCCTGGAAGAGGGCATGATTCTGTTCACCATGTATATTTGCAGATATCTTCTGTGATTTGTCTGTGTTTACTCAATTAATGGTAACTTCTGATTGAAAGACACTTCTATTTTTAATTTTGTCCAATATGTCAAACTTTTCCTTTATGACTAGTGCTTTTTGTGCCCTGTCTAAGAAATCTGTGCCTACCCTCAAGTCATGAAGATATTCTCCTGGGGTTTTCATCTTAAAATCTTGTTGTTTTACCTTTTGTGTAACTACAGTCTGCTCTGAATATATTTTTATTTAATGTGTGAAGTTGAGGAGGCCGAGGTTCATTTATTTCTATATAGATATCCAATCGCGCAAGCAACTAGTCATTTACTGAAAGCAGTGTCCTTTCTGTACAGCTCTGCAGTGCCATCTTTGTTGTAAATCAGGTGTCTGTATATGTGTGAGTATGTTTCTGAGCTCTCCCACTGGTATCCAAAGAATTTTCTGGGATAATGGAAATTTCTATATCTGTCCTTCTGATATGGTATCCATGTGTCTACTGAGCATTTGATATGTGGCAGTATGACTGAGGAACTAAATTGTTAATGTTACTTAGTTTTAATTTAGATAGCCCCTGGCTAGTAGTTACCATATTGGACAGCGTAGCATATTACTCCATTGATTTATTTGTGCCATAGATCCTTCTATCAATACTATACTGTTTTAATTACTATATCTTTATAGTTAGTCTTTACATTTTTTCTTCTCCATCAAGATTGTATTAACCAGTTTAGGCCTTTTGCTTTCAATGTACACTTTAGAATTCGCTTGTCAATTTTCTCAAATACCCTGCTGTGATTTTAATAAGAATTATATTGAGTCTATAGACCAAATTGGGCAACATGGACGTTGTTAGACTACTGAGACTTCCAATTCATGAACATGTTACATCACTTAATTTAGGGCTTCTTTGTTCTCTCAACAACATTTTATAGTTTGTGTGTGTGTGTAAAGGTCTTGCTTATTTTTCATTATAAAGTTATTCCTCATAAAATTATTTTAAGTCTTTTGGTATTGTAGATGGTATTGTTTCAAGTTATTATTTCCTGGAGATCTTTTCCAGAGTGGAGACTCCATA